>NC_065583.1:90498306-91116806 GCF_024542745.1 Macaca thibetana thibetana
TCATTTTTAAAATGAGGATGGTGATGATAACAGTACTATCAATTTCACTGTAGCACTGAGTAGTAAGCACTTAAGTATTACTGTCATTATTATTAGATGGCATTTTCTTGGTTATTATCTCAGCAATAAACTGTGCCTGACTCTTCAAGTCTGTCACTCTTGCCTTGTTGAGAACTGAGATGCTTTCACGTGTTGAAGTTCACCTGCCAAGCTTATTCTTAACAGCATATTCATGGTTTTTGGATTGATCACAGTGAAACAACAGTAAAACAGCTTTGTTTCACCTCTCTGTTTTGGTTATCAGTGAAGGTAACTAGAATAAATACAATGGAAATGAAAATGTGTGGGTTTTGCAGCCCTTTTCACTGTTGCTTATTGGTGATGCCCCTGGTTCCCAGGCTGCAATTCTGAATGTGCAACAGAAGGGTGGGGAGATGGGTACTGTACCGGCTGTCTTTTGCCTGTGGCAGTCTCTTGAGAGATCAGCTGAAACAAACTGTTTATCTGACGCATGCCCTTCCTTTATGTCTCACAAACAGAAAAAATGATCTTTTGTATTAAAAAGTAATTATATCTGTTATTTCACCTCTATGCCCACAAAGGTCATTGATTTTTATACTAAATCCCATATTGTTTTTGGGTAGTAGTTATGCATCTATTTTGATAATTTGTATTAAAATGCTCAACTATTTGGCTTAGATAAGACGTGACCTAAAAAAAAAAAATCTTTCTTTTGCCCTTAGGCAATATTATTGCTTCTCTAATATGCTAGCTCCCGACTTTGCCCCTTGACTACTTGTGTGATTTTTATGCAATTCTGCATGAGGGAGGAGGTGGGAAATTGTGAATAAGAGAAGGCGTAAGTGGAAAACAGAACAGAAAAGGAGGGAAATGTTAGAGAGAAGGAGAATTATGCAGAAGAGGAGTTATACTGTAATTAATGTGTGGCAGGTCTTTTGTGAAGATGGATTGGGAGTGGTCTCAAGGTTGCCAGTGTTGGCCAGAGAACCTTGCTATAGGTAATCAACTTTCCTAGTCTAAAGAGAGCTCAAAAAGCTGCAGTTTATAACCAATGGAAACTCTAAAGCCTTTTACTTTGGCACAATTCCCAGGGAAGTGGATGAGGAGCCCACTGGCTATGAACACCATTCTGCGCAATTTGACACTTTTCATTTGGTAGAATTTTGTTGCCAAGGCTATTGCATCAAGTTACCGAAATCTTAGTGGATGTAAATTGTCTCATGTGTTACTTAGCCTGGCAAGAATTTAAAGGGCATGCCTTCTACTGAAAAGAAAGATTTAACTTTAACCCATTAAAGCAATAAGCTGCATTCTAAACCTTATGGAGAGAACGCACATGCTATATAGTTTGTATTCTGAGATAACAAAGTAACTTTTTTAACAACAAAAAAAATTTTGATGGAATCCTGGATCCTTCATTATGAAGTATGCCTACAATCAGGGGCATTTTTTAGGGATTAGGAATTTTATTTATATTTTTAAATCATTTTGTGTAGTTCCGTTTTGTAAAATGTGTGTGCCACTGAGCATTGCTTTTAACTAAATCCCAGAAGAGAAACAAATCAATGCTGACTTACAGAGGATGTAAACAAGGGTTTAATGTTTCCAAATCCTAACTGTTGGCAGAGTAAGGAGAGTAGTTAATAGAGCAATACTTTAGGGTTTATTAACCTACTAAAATGATTCAGGCATACAGAGGCTGCTTCTGTTTCTAAAACAGGATATTATTAACATGCTTCCTTTCTTCCCTTAGGCTGAAAATGCCCAAACCTTCAATTTCATTGTCATTCTCCTCTGACTCGAAGTCATCCAACACCAGACAGGCTGGCCATACAATGGAAGAAATGGCTAAGATCACCAAGAATCAACTGAGATAAACAGATGTTACAGGTGTGAATGTCTAGAGAGGAGGAACTCAATCCTGCTGCACATTAGAATTAGCTGGGGAAATTTTAGAACCTACCCATGCTTGGCCCCAAGGCCCTAGGCGCAGAAATTGGTTTAGGATTGGGCCTATGAAACAGTACTACTTTTAAAAAGTTTTCCAAGTGATTCTACTGTGTACTCAAGTTTGAGATATAGTGGTTATTTAAGATGAAAAACATGAAAAGATAAACTTGAACTGGAGAGAACTGAGGGTCAGTTACAGATAAGTTAAAAGTTACTATACATCAGTTATTACATTTAGGTCATAAAAATAAACAAAATTAATATTTTAGAAGCATTTTAGTGATACTCCCTGCTTTCATCCTCTCTCTTGTCAGCATAGCCACTTGAATTTCCGAAAAAGGAAATGTAACTACAACAGCCTTGTTCATGGCTTCAGGGGAAAGCACTGCTAGGACCCTGAGTTCCCTGCCCACCATGCCAGCCCTGGAGCTTGGGTGGCCCAGGATCCTTTTGCCATTCTGAAATAGAAACCATGGATGGGGATATGGTGTATTTCCAAACCTGTTACCAGAGAGCATTTCCAAATATCTTTCACCCAGTATTCTGGCAACTAAACAATTCAGGAAAAGAAACCCTAACTCAAAAACCAAACAAAAGAAAAGAGAGCACATATATACCTTTTCATTTGACTACACAGCAATAACTTAATCTCCAGTATCAGGTATTTGCTTTCCTTTCCATTCCCACTTTATCACCTCACCTTCCTCACTTCCTTACACTATCACAAGGACCTCCTTGCTTTTCATCCGGCTCTGGTATCTTACCCCTAACTCAGCTTGTGAATTGCTACAGATTAATCTTCTTACTCAAAGTATATAGCATAGCACTTGTATAAAACTCATGGTTTAGCTACACATTATGGTGTTTTGAATCACAAGAGTGTTTTTAATATATAAGCACTAGCTTTGTTAACTGCAAAAATTCAATATACATTTGTTTATAAAGAAAGGTTTCTGTTTAAGCATCAATTTTCCATTAAGATAATTAGTTTTTATCTGTGGAATCTTCAATGGGGAAAAATCAATCATTTCTATTTTAACCCACTCACAAAAAGAAGTAAGTCCTGAGACAACTGTGGGCTTCATAGTCATCGAAAGAGCCATAGGATCCCAAATATCCTACCCCAAGGTCCTAGGACTTCACACCTAAATTTACTTATTTTTAGCTCTTGTGTCTCCTTTAAATATGACATTTTAAAATAGCAACACAGAAAGCTGCAGGCTAAAACTGTAACTTGTAAACCTGTTGGAACAAATTCATCCCTCACATTAAGGGAAACTAAATTACATATTCACCTCCCCCAAATTGTTTCCCCACAAGTAATCAAGCTTATCTGTGACCCAATTTTAGTTGTTCATGAGTGGGGGGTGGGGTTCCATAAACTCACGTGGTGGAAACACTCGAAAGATTTATGAGCCTGTAAATGGGTGCTAGCCATTTCAAGTAAATACAGGCCAAACCAAACTCTTAGCTGTCTGCATTTAGCCTTGATTACAGGAGTTACACAAATAAGACTACAAATGTCTCTAGAACTTATAAAATTGCTTAGACGCTTTTTTTTTTTTCCAGAAACCTTAAAGCACAGGGAGTAGGTAACCTACTGAGCCTCGGAATCACATCTTTTACTGAAATATTTTTTTTCCTGCAGCAAAAAGCCATAGAGAATTTTTGGAGCTCATACTAAACTCTCCCTGATGATAAATTTAGTGGTCTCACCACTTGGGCTCCACTGACACTCTGAGCAGTTGGATGTACCTAAGCCTAAGTCTGGATTTAGCAGAAATACTAGGTTTCCTCAGTTATAAATTCTACTCATGAAGATCTGTCATCACAGATCCTAGATTACATTGATAAATCCACTGGATAGCATCTGCTACAATTGAATCTGGCAGATCAAGCTAGAAGAAAGATAATGATTATGCTATTTTAACTAGTTCAAAATAAAATTGTTTGGAGGACTGTGATTAGTAACTATATCAGGTATTCCACTGTGTTTTTTCAATTTCAAAAAGTTTTCAAGTTGCATGCTCTATTATTTGTTTGTATGATTTTAGAATCTGTGTCACTATATTGATACTCTCAATTGCCACCTTTCTTGACTGAAGACTATGCTAATATGGTGCTGACCCATTCTTACAGGCAGGCAATCAGTTACAAGTTGACGGTCATTGGCTGTTTCTCTGATGTATGATATCTTTGCTCACACTAAGCAGCTAGATCTGAATTCCAAATGTTACAGCTGTTTCAGATGCAGACATTATGATACCTTCTATCTAGGCACCAGTCTTCTTTTGAAACAGAGTTCATATCTGCCTAGGTATTTTCTCAAAAGCCAGGACAAGGATCACTGTGTGTCTGTGTCACACCAGATACAATAATTTAGGCATGCAATCACACTGGATCTACCGCTGCTATCCTTTCAGGATAGCCAGATACCTCTATTTGCACTTCCTTGGTAAAGATTCACATGAAAGCTGATGAGATGGGACAGGACTATTTCACACAGGAAATGTGGAAGATAAGCAGTCTCTAACCTGGTTCACTGAGTGGGCTTAATTAGGTCTCTTATTCTTTTATGGGCACAGAAATTATTAGTCTCAGCTTTGATTTCTCCACCTAATATAAATAAAGCTGAGCTCATTAAACCATTTGATCTGTTTCCAGCCTCTCAAATTGGATTTTCTGTACTTAACTTTGTAAATACAACATCGTGAGGAAATTGAGAGAAAAATAATACCACCAAGGGAAAGACAGTAGGCGAGGCCTCGTTTAGAATTCAAGTCATATCTTACTTGCTGGTAAGTGAAAATGACAGCCTAATGCCATTTTACATTATAGCTCTTCAAAAATATCATTTGTGACAGTTGTTATTGACATTCTAGAAATGAGACAAAAATGAGGTTAGATAAAATATTTTCCTTTAGCAATTCAAAGTTCCAACAATAAGTTAACTGACTTTAAATAACTGCTCTTAGGGATCCAAAGCATTGGTTTGTGTCTGCTTCTGATACGGAAATATTTGCCTTAATTTCTATTGAAATTTGAAAACATATAAAAAGGGATTAAGAGAAAAAGTAAACCCTCATTTACATATTAGCAAACTGGGAATGAATAAGCTTGAAAGTATTCAAACTTAAACATATTTCAAATGAAATGACATTCAACTAAAATACTTATTTTATTTGAATTGTGTACAGGTAGCACAAGAACTAACTTGTACTCAAAGTCAGTACCCCTTAAATAATATTTCAAAGATTTAGACGTCAAAGCAGTGGTATTCAGTAGGCTTAATATCCTTTAAAATGTCTTCTGCTGGTTCATTCCTCTTTCAGTGGCTTCCTAGTGTCTCAGTTTCTATGAGGCTCCCATGCCTTCCAACTGAGATGCCGGCACATTCTTCAGCTTTAAAGATGTCTTGATGGATGTGAACAATGGCAGTGGGTCTTTCACACATGCTTAGCTCTGTCTCACAGTCTGCAAATGCTGGAATGGATTCCAGGCAATGGTGTGATTGGAAGAACACAGACAGTTCAGAGTCAAAGACCTGACTCTGTCATTTCTTAGTTATGTAACCTGGTGCAAATCATTAAGGTACCTAAGTTCTACTCTTGACCTGCAAATTTAAGACAATAAGACTTCATCTGTTATGAGAATCAAGTGAGATAATGTACATGAAAGTATTTTCTAAAATGAAAAGTCATATGTAAATGGAAGCTATCTGGCAAATTCTTTTTTCTGTGATCAGCTGATTAAATAATGCGGGCCAGTGAGTATGTCAGCACTAAGAAAGTTACATAGTTCAGAGGGTTGAGAAATAGAACTGGACACATGTTGGATTCCTAGCCCTACTCTTTAGGATCAAGGCCAGCTTACAAAACCATACACCAGTGGTAGCCTGACAAAAACAATTGCTGGGACTTACTCAGAAATAATGTAAACCAGTTAACTTTATACAGATAGGAGCATCATTTGCCATCCATGGGGAAGAAATCATAGTCAATATGCCATAACTATAAGCCTTAAAAATTAAAGTTAGAAACATTATATTTCTTCTAAAACTTTCTTAAACATGACATACTTTGATCACTAAGGCTTAGACAGGCCCAATTATTGGGTGAAAATTTTAGCATTCTAGCTGCTCAAATAATTATACAGGGAGAAAGCATGAGACCTGGGGGTGGAAGAGAGACAGAGAGTAGGAAATAGTTAAACAAATGAAGGAAAAAATTTTCTGCACCAGAAGAATTCGATTTCACTATACATATATTTAAATAATCATAGTGAATCTGAAGAGCTAACAAGATGTGAAGAAATCGAAAATAATCATTTTTTAAAGGGTCATGTGCTCAGATAGCAGTATTTTCACTAACAACCAATTTATCTGAATGACATCTATCACCAAAATCCTGGGAATTTAAGGATTAAAAAATAATTGTAAAACAGTTTCCAAATTATCAGACTTCTATGAAAAAAAGAGGGATCAAGTGGCAGCATATCCAATTTTTTTTTCCCACAGAAGAGAAATAACCAAGTATTTCTCTGGTACAGCAGATCTGTTACTGTTAGCCAAGGGCAAGAAGAGTTGTCTTAATGTTGGTCTCACTTTGCACTAAAGTATAACACACTTATCAAATAGTCTAAGTCTTAAGGCAAGAAAAAGTGGTTAAAGGTGTTCTGGCCAAAATGACCATCCATACCAGATTAAAGTAGACAACAATCACAAGGGTGAATGCACAAAAAGCCCACCGCTACTTTCCTTACTACTTACTAATTATGGTGTACCTGTGTAACAGACATAGATGCCAGTTGCCAGTATGACGTTTATTCCCTGTTCTTCTGGTAACAGCACTTTAGAATTTCCTTTGAAATCCATGTGATTTCATCATAACTGACCTCATTCTTCCCTGCTCTTGCTCCAGCCATGGGCATATGACCTGGACAATCAATGTTATCTGCTCTCCTATCCACAGTGATAAGTTCAGGGGTGAATATTGAATCCATGCAGCCAACAGGACTCCTATTTAGAAGTTCTGCTGGAACTGTTGAAAAGAGAAACTATCTTTCTTCTGGACTGGTAGGCTGAAAGGATGAGAACCTGAAGCCACCAGTCATTGTGTTGCCAGCCTGAGGGAGGCATCTTACAGTGATGAAATGACTGATTTCTATAACATAGGCTCAACACCTAGATGGTGAAAGTCAGAATGCTGTGACATCTTGAACCTCTGAATTCAGCAATGATTGAAGCCAGTCATTCACAGACAACTTATTTAAGCTTTAAGGCTTAAGCCATGGCAGTTTACATCGGATTTCTGTCATTTGTATTAACATGAATCCCAAGTTTGCTTCATAAAATGTAGGTATATTTATTTACTGAATCAGTATAACTCTGCTTTAGAAGACAGCTTCACAAAGGAATCCAAATGTGACTAACAAAAGGATTTAAGATTAATTTCTTACTTTATTTGTATGAATGTCCAGTTGCATTTTCCCCTTTAGCTGACTTACAGCAAACATGGTATGCAAGACTTATAAGTTTCTTCTTTCTAGAAAGGCAAAAGTTGCCTTTCACACCTAAGAACTCAAAGCAAACACTACTTGAGGTCATAAATCTACTACTACTTGAGTAACATAAATCTCAGCTTTTCTTTCAACACCTCTCTTGAAGAGGCTCTGCCAAAACCTCTCTCCCACTATGCTGCTATGTAAATCTCCCATATCCAGTTTACCAAAGGCATCTCCCAAGGAATCTCTGGCAAGTCCCGGGACAGCAGAGGGAACTATTTGAGAAATTCATCTGGTGATGAGCTGTCTGGAGCTTCAGTTAACTTCACATACTTAAGGGCAGGGAGAATTGCAGTCTAGGAAGACCACCTGGGATTGCCTGTAGGCCATTCATCTTTCAGAACAGACAAGGTCAGAAGAGAAAAGATGCTCAGAGACTTTCAGAAAAGGTATTTCTTTCCCTTTCAGAACCAGGTTCTTTATTAGGTCTCTGTATATTGTTTTCTTTTTCTAAGTGAATATAGAAGATCCAGCATGTACTTGTTAAAAACATAGTAGGGTAGACTATGAATACTCTCAATATATTTGTTTTACATTCTTTCAGAATATCATATATACTTTATACTGCTGAATATATAAAATTATAGTTTTCTGTTAACAATTTAGTTATGTTGACTGATTGGAAGTGATTCTTTTTCTTCTAGGTCCATAGCTTTTAAACTTCAATCTGCATTAGAATCCTCTGAGGACTTACTCAAAGTGCTGACACCCAGGGCCCACACTAGACCTGAGAAATAAGAATCTCTGTAGAAGGAGCCTAGAAATAGGAATTTTCTAGTGACACAAGTCACCTGGAAACCACACACTGGAAAACACTGTCGTGGGGGTAAATTCACATCCAAGGGCATACACACATTTGTACCTTATAAATCTACTTAACAACAATTCACATCACTGGTGATATATCTACATCTTGATGCTTTTATCATAAAATCCTATTTACCAAGAGGCACGGCACAGAGTTGCAAAGAGCATGTAATAATTGCTGTGACTGGTTGTTTTGTCTGCAATCACCCCCTGTATTCATGCCACAGGAGGATAAAGTGTTCCTGACTCACTGCTGAAGTGGCAGCACAATATAAACAGCTTCACCTCTCCTTCAGATAGCAAAGCAAAAGACATTTCAGAGACCCCCACGGATCCACTGGAACATTTTAATTTGAAAATTTGTCATTTTTTTTTTGGTGCTTATTTTTTACTTTCATTTTGAACATGGAATTACAAAGAAGTACTTGCTGTATTATCTTTCACATTAGAATATGTTCTGCCAATTGTGGTCCAAATGTAGTTCATGTGGTTGGCAGCTGGTCAATCAGTATTGCAAGAGAGAACAGCACCTCGTAATGAAAAATATATGTCAAAATTGAAAGTTTGGCAATAGTAGATTGAAAGCCATGCTTGTAGTAAGCCATGCTTGTAGTAAGCCATGTATCAATTGAAATATGAAATATGTATCAATTCTTGTGGACTGTTTGGTACTACTGAGTGCAATGGAACAATGGTTTCATAAATAGTTCTCCCATTGGAACTCTTCAACTTATATCCTAAATATCCCTATGTCTTCCAATCATATTACAGTCTAGATTAATGTTAAAGTTCTCTTCTCTGTTTCTCTGTTCTCTCATTAGCTTCCCTTTTCATCCCTGTACTTTTTCTTTTTACTAGCACCAAGGATTAGTATCAGGTACTACTTTTATTACTGTATCTCTAGTGTCTACTTCAGCAATTGGCACTTAGAAGGTGCTTAATATTTATTGAATTAATGAACAACAAAAAAGTGAACTAAATGACTTTCTTTTCTTTGGTCACATTATCTTTTATTCCTTTTTAACTTAATCTGTAGCCTCAAGCTGGAGCAGGTGAGCGTCATCTCTGATTTTCACCATTTGCCACAGGTTACCTAAAATTCATCAATCTCACCTTCGGTAGGCTTATAGGATTGCATGTCTGTTTCTTCTACTAATGATCCAGAGGACAGGGAATGGTTTTCATGAAATATTGGCCAGCATTTCCCCTCCCCCCAAAGTCCAAAGGTTTTCTTTGTAATCAATAATCAGCTTAACGAAATTAAGACAAAAAAAGAGACCAAGTAAATGACCTGGGTCACAAGAAATTTTTCTCCGCATTTGTTCACATGTGTGTGAAGCTTGCAGGGACTGAGAACCAGGATGGGGGCTGGAGTGTGTAAGAACAAGGACCCTCTAGGGTCTGGTAATTTCTGAAGAACTTCCTACCACACAATACCTGAAACCAGATAATGAATAAATCCTTAAAAAACACAAGATATTGTTTGTCATTGTTAAGGCATGGCATGGTCCAAATCAGCCAATTAAAGGCTAATTAATAATTTAAAAAATATAAAAATCTTCAACTGAAATTTCATGTCCAGCCAAATTAAGCTTCCTACGTAAAGGAGAAATAAGATCTTTTTCAAATAAGCAAACATTGAGGGAGTTCATTTCCATCAGATCTGCCTTACAAGAGATCTTGAAAGGAGCACTAAATAGAGAAAGGAAAGATTGTTATCAGCTAATACGAAACACACTTAAATACATAGACCAGCGACACTATAAAGCAACCTCATAAACAAGCCAGCATGACAACCAGTTAACACCACAATGACAGGACCAAATCCAAACATATCAATACTAACCTTGAATGTAAACAAGCTAAATGCCCCACTTAAAAGGCACAGACTGGCAAGCCGGATAAAAAAGCAAGCCCCAATTGTATGCTGTCTTCAAGAGACCCATCTCACACATAATGACACCCATAGGCTCAAAATAGAGGGATGGAGGAAAATCTACCAAGCAAATGGAAAACAGAAAAAAATAGAAGTTGCAGTTCTAATTTCAGACAAAACAGACTTTAAACCAACAAAGATTAAAAAAGACAAATAAGGGCATTAAATATTGGTAAAGGGTTCAATTCACCTAAAGGACCTAACTAACCTAAATATATATGCACCCAACACAGGAGCACCTAGGTTCATAAGGCAAGTTCTTAGAAACCTACAAAGAGACATAGACTCCCGCACAACAATAGTGGGAGACTTCAACATTCCACTGACAGTATTAGATAGACCACTGAGGCAGAAAATTAACAAAGATATTCAGGACCTGAACTCAAAGTTGGACCAAATGTATTTGCTAGACCTCTACAGAACTCTCCACCCAAAAAAAAAACCAAAATATACACTCTTCATGGCACATATTCTAAAATCTACCACATAATTGGACATAAAACGATCCTCAGCAAATGCAAAAGAACCACAATCATACCAAACACACTCTCAAACCACAGTGCAGTAAAAACAGAAGTCAAGACTAAGAAAATTGCTCAAAACCATGCAATTACATGGAAATTAAACAATATGCTCCTAAATGATTTTTGGGTAAATAATGAAATTAAAAGAAATTCTTTGAAACTAATGAGAACAAAGATACAAAATGCCAGAAACTCTGAGACACAGGTAAAGTCATGTTAAGAGGGAACTTCATAGCACTAAATGCCGACATCAAAAAGTTAGAAAGATCTGAAATTAATAGCCAAACATCACAACTCAAACATTAGAGAAGCAAGAAGAAATGAACCCCAACGCTACCAGAAGACAAGAAATAACCAAAATTCCAGTTGAAATGAAAGATATCAATACACAAAAAATTCAAAAGATTAATTAATCCAGGAGTTGGTTTTTTGAAAAAATTAATAGGATATATAGGCCACTAGCTAGATTAATAAAGAAGAAAACAGATCCAAATAAACATAATTAGAAATGTTTATTTGGTAACAAAGGGGATGTTACCACTGGCCCTCACATAAATAAAAATTACCACCAGAAACTACTACAAACACACCTTTGCATACAAACTAGAAAACCTAGAAGAGATAGATAAATTCCTGGACACATACACCTTCCCAAGACTGAATCTGGAAAAAATAAATTTCCTGAACAGACCAGTAACAAGCTCCAAAACTGAGTCAGTAATAAATAGCCTACCAACCAATAACAACAAAAAAAGCCTAGGACCTGATGGATTTACAGCCAAATTCTACCAGATGTACAAAGAAGAGCTGGTTCCATTTCTGTTGAAACTATTCAAAAAAATTGAGGAGGAAGGACTCCTCTCCAACTCATTCTATGAGGCCAGCATCATCCTGATACCAAAACCTGGCAGAGAAACAACAAAAGAAAACTGCAGGACAATATCCTTGATGAACATCGATGGAAAAATCCTCAACAAAACACTACAAACCATATTCAACAGCACATCAAAAAGCCAATCCACCATGATCAGGTAGACTTCAGCCCCGGGAGGTCTTTCACCTCCCTGGTTAGCTGTATGTCTAGGGATGTGTGTGTGTGTGTGTGTGTGTGTGTGTGTGTGTGTGTGTCTGTGTGTGTGTGTGTGTGGCAATTGTGAATGAGATTGCCTACCAGGCTACAGTAAGCGAAATAGCATGGTACTGGTACAAAAACAGACACATAGATCAATGGAACAAAACAGAGAGCCCAGAAATAAGGCCACATAGCTAGGATCATCCGATCTTTAAGCTGACCAAAACAAACCACGAGGAAAAGGCTCCCTATTCAATAAATGGTGCTGGGATAAATGTCTAGCCATACATAGAAGATTGAAGCTGGCCTGCTTCCTTACACCATACACAAAAATCAACTCAAGATGAATTGAAAACTTAATGTAAAACCCGAAACTATAAAACCCCTGGAAAACCACCTAGGCAATACCACCCTAGACATAGAAATGAGCAAAGATTACATGACAAAGACAACAATAGCAATCCCAACAAAAGCAAAAATTGACAAATGTGATCTAATTAAACTTAAGAACTTCTGCACAGCAAAAGAAACTATCAACAGAGAAAACAGACAACCTATAGAATGGGAGAAAAAAATTCAAATTATGCATCTGACAAAGGTCTAATACTCAGTGTCTATGAGGAACTTAAATTTACAAGAAGAAAACAACCCCACTAAAAAGTGGGCAAAGGACATGAACTTACATTTTTCAAATGAAGACATACATGTGGCCAACAGGCATATGAAAAAAAAGTTCAATATCACTGATCATTAGAGAAATACAAATCAAAACCACAATGAGATACCATCTTATACCAGTCAGAATGAGTATTACTAAAAAGGCAAAACAAAACAAAACAAAACAAAACAAAACAAAAAAAAAACAGATGCTGGCAAGGTTGCCAAGAAAAGGGAACAGTTACAGTTATACACTGTTGATGCTAATGTAAATTAGTCCAACCATTGTGGAAAGCATTATGGTGATTCCTCAAAGAGCTAAAAGCAGATCTATCATTCAACCTAGCAATCCCATTACTGGGGATGACATCCATAGGAATAGAAATCATTCTATCATGAAGACACATGCATGTGGATGTTCATTGCAGCACTGATCACAATGGCAAAGACATGGAATCAACCTAAATGTCCATCAATGACAGATTGGATAAAGAAAATGTGATATACACCATGGAATAGTATACAGCCATAAAAAAAGAACAAGATCATGTTTGCGTTTTTGTGGGAACAAGGATGGAGCTGGAAGCTATCACCCTTAGCAAACCAACGTGAGAAGAGAAAACCAAGTACTACATATTCTCACTTATAAACTGGAGCTAAATGATGAGAACTCATGAACACAAAGAAGGGAACAACAGACATTGGCGTCTACTTGAAGGTGGAGGTGGCAGGAGGGAGAGGAACAGAAAAAATATCGAGTAATAGGCTTAATACCTGAAATAATATGTTAAACAACCCCTCGTGACACAGATTTACTTTTATAGCAAACCTTTACATATACCCCTGAACCTAAAGTAAAAGTTTAGAAAAGAATTAAAAACATATATATAATTATGTATTTTAAATATTTATGAATATACGTTACCATGGACGCTGTCTCAAGAGGGAGCAAACTGCTTTTTGTTTTCCGCTTTTCCCTCAGCATTGAGCGCATTACTTGACAAACAGGAAATAAAGAAAGTAATGGGAGGAGAGCTACATAAATGATGATACAAGAAAACAAGTGGTAAGTGACATAAGATGGTTCAAATAAATAGAAAGCTATTCATAGAGGAGAGAACCCAGCTATAATGGAAATAAAGCAAGGCTTCTAGAAGGTCATGGAACCCTAAATAATTTAAAGGTCTAAATAATATGATTTTAATAGACAGATGATAAAGGAGAACTGAAGGCAACTTATGAATATAAATGGTATAAGAAAGTGGGCAGAGAAAGGGAAGTGTAAGTTGTTCAATGGGCAATAATAACAAGTATTGCAACCAGACTGGAACAAATGGAATGTCTAACCGTCATAGACCAAACTGAAAGGTATCCAGGGACCTTGAATACTGGTTTAAGGGACATCAAATTTTGTTGAGGAGTAAGTAGGAAACCAGCTACCAGGGGAATGGCAATAGGGGAAGGTAGAACAACCTAGCCCCAATGTAAAGAAAAACTGAACACAATTAGCATGCTATTGAAGTTGTTTGTATTTCAGGTCCTGGATTTAAGCAGTAATAGTGTGAATGAAAAGGAAAGGTTAAATGTGAGATACACTATAATAGTTAATCAAAAAGAAAGGGTAATTTTATTAGCCGTGAAGAGATGGGTGGGGAATGAAGTGCTCAGATACCTGGGGGAATTTTCAGTATTGAAGGAGATTGTAGCTCGTTTCCCAGGGAGAAAAGTGTTTTGGTGTAAATGGACAAAGTGGTTAATTACTACTACTATCATAAAATGCAATTTCAAGCTAATAAAGTAGCTTTATTAACTACGAAACCATTTCTGTTAGCATTGCTTTTTTTTTTTTTCTTTCCCCTGGCCTTACCAAAACAAAACCGGAAAAGCCTTTGTGAATGGAAAATACAGGCAATGTCATAAACATACAACTTGATAATGATGATACTAGTTAGAGGAAGAACACAGAAATTTAAATTCACCATTTTCTAGTTTTATAGATTAGGGATGTTGGATATGTACACAGTGTATTAATATGTTAATATATATAGAGGGTCTACAAAAGTATTCTGAACATCATAATGTTCTAAATAGATGAGGTAAAATGTGGAGTGAAATTCCCTAGAATCTAGGCAGTAGTGCTTGTTTGCCACTTATTAGGGTGATGATGGCTAAATAAGGAAACTGGTAACTCTAGAAGAAAGAGAAGCAGACACAGAACTGTGAAGAGAAGACAAATCCAAAACATCAGAAAAGAACTAAAAATGACATGTTCTTAACTATAAAAGTATTCAAATTTAATTTTTCTTCCTCAGAAAATAAAATAACTGGTAATACAATTTAGTGAAGACTCTACCATAAATAGCAACAAAAAGTTGGATAGTTGCCAAGTTTTTCATCTACTAACTTTAAGGTGCTACTTGTTTATGTCCTCATAATTTTTATTATAAAAGTAGTAAAGCAAGGTTGTGATGAAGACAATCATGCATATCTAAAGCAGAAAGTAAAATACTCCTGATACCCCTTCCCCATCCCATTTCTAGAGAAAACTACTGCTAGTAGATTGACGTATATTGTTCCATATTTTTTCTATGCATATTAACATTAGTAACATAAATTGAATTCAGTATCTTTTTCGAAGAAATCATTCACTCAAATAGTGAGTTTAAGTGCACAATGCTGAAAATCCAAAGTCAAATGATATTGAAATCCTATTTTCAGGGAACTCATAGTCTAGTGGGAAAGAAAGGTAAATCAATTATTAAAATACACCACTCATCACTAAGAAATTATTACTTTGTCTAATAATTATTAAATAAATTTCAAAAATTTCAGAACATTTTCAGAGATTAAGATGAATACAGTTTAAATGAATGAAAAGTGATTCTTAGGATGCAAATTTGATTAACTTATAGAAAATTTACAGAAGGTTTCCACTGTAAGTAGTACATGATTTAGCATTTCAGATAAATCAGACAAAATTTCTTTGTATTATGGGGTGACTGTCATTTAAAGTACTCATTTCCTGGTGGGTTTAATACATGAAAATATCTTTGGCCTAAAACCTTTCATTTCATTTTCGGTCCACTAAAAATTCATCTAAACAAATGAGAACTTGATATCTCTATTTCAAATATTTTAGGACTCAGAGAAAAGCTAAACTTCTCTTACAATTCATAAATATGTCTGCACAGGCCAAACAAAAGTCAATGAAAAGTGCCTCCAAGATCATCTGATTTCTGAGAACAAGCCTGGTGTTTTAACCTAGCCTTTGTGTATAGTTGAGCATTTCCTTTTCTTTTAGATGATGGATAGATGTGTGCTCATATTTAGGTGGTTCTTTTGATCCACCCCAGGAACTGCGTATGAAACTACTGCTTCTCAGAAATGGTGAATTAGCTCATTATTTATTTCTTAGGAAGCCTGTGTGTCATGTTGCAGTTAGCTTTTATGCATTCCCATTCATTTTGTTCCCCTATTAACATAGACTTCCTAACCCGGCCAGTTTTCAGTAATTCATGTTTAAGGACTATTATGTTTGTAATCTACCACAGGCCAATTCTTATGAATGAAATGCTAAGATGATAAGAGTAATTACCAGGGTGACCCTGATTAAGTCAACATTTTTTTTTTTTTTTTTTTTTGCGCTCTGTAATGCCTTAATGGAACTCAGAAATTCAACCAACTTGTTATGTTTTAAGAAACACATGAAATTTATACTAATAATTCACGTGACTATCCTTAGTTTATTGAAACACACAAGTGTATGTCCTTTATTTTCTGATGCTTTTTAATCTCTCTTTCTCCTTGACTCTAAATACCTGAAGGGCTATGATAGAATGTTTGCAAATCCACTCAATTTAGTGTGGTGGATTAGTACAATTTTATAAACACATATTATACAACTTGGGTTCATGACATGACTAATTAATTTCTCTTTAGCTACTGCAAAATAGAGAAAAACTTAAATGGAATTCTTTTATTAAAATCTTACTCAAAAGTTACAGCTTTGAGAAAAGAAAATTTCCAATTATTTTTCATTATCTGGTTCTAAATGTCTGTTATAGACAGATATTTACTATATGACAGAGAAAAGATTACAGGTATGAACATTTAGAATAAAAAATAAAATTTATTCTGAAATATCTCAGAAATATCTAATTACATGTCATGGGACAGATAACAGTAAGTCATTCTGTTATTCTTGGAACACACTACAGCTGTATTATTTGCCTCGTCTTGTTTCAATTGTCTCCAACAGGACCAGTAAGCACAATCTGAGACTTGTGGCAGAATTGCAATAATGAGTTTATAAGAGTTTTTATCTGAGGAAATCCCAACAATTCTTGATACCACATCTATTCTCTTTATCATCTGCTTTGATGAAAGATCATTTTGCCCAGATACTGTGAGTGGAAAGTCATAGTTGCTCCCTTTGACCTCATATCTATACAAAGGAAAATGTCAAGCTTGAAAGAACTCAGGGAATGATGAACAGTTTTTGTGTTACTCTGTGATTTACTTCTATGAACAACACATTTTCAGAATTTTTATGAATTGAAGAGATAGCAAGCTGCATATAAATGCAACAGATTATCTGAGGATAACATCAGTATCAATTTAAGGGTCAGTATTAGTGTTCCTCCTCCACTACAAATATGAATTTTTTCTAGAATCCTCTGAAAATGTCTGTTGTGATTTGTCAATATTCACTTTCAAGGAGCCATGTAAAATACTGTGCTGGGGCTGGTTTGTACTAGCTCTATGAGAACCGATTGTTACATTTTCAAGAATTTGGTGAACCAGTTATTAAACACATCCATTATATAAAATTATACAGGCCAGGCATGGTGGCTAACACTTGTAATCCCAGCACTTCAAGTAACTGAGACAGAAGGATATCTTGAGGTCAGGAGTTTGAGATCCACCTCAACAACATGGTGAGACCCTCTCTCTACTAAAAATACAAAAATTAGCCAGGCGTGGTGGTACATGCCTGTAATCTCAGCTACTTGGGAGGCTGAGGCACAAGAATCACTTCAACCTGGGAGATGGAGGTTGCAGTGAGTTGACATCATGCCACTGCACTCCAGCCTGGGTGACAGAGTGAGACTGTCTCAAATAAAAAAAAAAATAATAAAATTGTATAGACTTACAATTAACTAGATTAAAAGCAAAGGCAGTAAATACTCAAAACTCATGACTTCCTAATTATTTTCCTACATTTTATTATTATTCATGCATCTACTATATCTGTCTAGTAGAAATACTGCAGAATGGTGTGCCGTATGCATCTCTTCCCAATGCTGTGGTCAGCGATTCTCCATTGGTAGCTTGGAAGCTACCACGTTGGGAGCATTTAAAACACAGAAATTAACTGATGCTCCAAGTCAGTTGTCGCCTAACCACAGAAGTCAGCTGTTAAACATTTACCAGGATAACACTGCCAGAATAGGTTCCTGGATTACAAAAAAGAATGAGACATTGCTTTTATAAATATTATGACCTAATATTTATTTATGAGAGATAAATATTTGACTGTAAGATATCTTCTAAATGATAAAATAGGGGTTAAAGGCATTAGAAAAGAAGAGAGAGACACAATTAATTTTGCCTGAAGTGTCCTGAGAACGTCACATAGAACAACACAGAATAATAACCTTTGAACTAGACCTTGAAAGTTGAGTAAAAAATCATTTGACAGAGATGGGAAATGCTCTTCAAAAAACAAACAAACAAACAAAAAAACAAAGAGTGAAATATGAAATAATACTATTAGTAGTATAATTGAATATGTACACAGCAGTGTTTCTCAGATTTTTCCACTTAGAAAAGTGGCAAAGAACGAATGGGTAATTCTGGTGAACTGAAGTTGCAGCTTGAAAAGGCCCAATGCTAAGATGGAGATTCTTTGATTTCTTCTGTTTCATCCTAAACATGCATTGGAGTTTTCCATTATCTTTCCTACGTATTTTCACTTGGGATATGGCTCTGTTCTCTTTTCCATCTCAACCTCTCTGCAAGGCAGGGGGAAGTCTTTCAGTACATCAAAATACTAATATTTAAAGCTATGAGAGAAAAATCAATATTATCAAGAATAACATTTGTGTGTCTTATATATGCTCTGTTCTGAGGGTGTAAGGATTCACCAGTAACCTTTCAGAATGGAGACAGAAATCGGCATATTTATCCGTGACCATAAGAGACAGTAGCAGGATGGAGCAGGACCCAGGGGAGAGAAAAAGAAGTAGGGAGATCAAAGGAGGAAAAGAATGGATTGACTCTAAGCACTGAAGGCTACACTATGAGTATATGTTAAAAAACGTTTTGTATTAATTATCAGGAGCCAGTAAAGTGTGGTCTTTCTTTTAATGAACTAGAGGTAGATGTACCATTGAAGGTAATGAAGCTTACGTGTCAGGGCCACTCACTGGCATGGCCCCTTCCAGGGCCAGGAGTGGCCCCAGCAATATGTTCAACTGGTCATGAGTTTTTGTTAAATTTGTAAAATGATTAGTTAAGGCCACTCTCTTTTCAATCTCAATTTTCCTTCTGGCATAACCGCTCTTGCATTGGGTATATTGGAAGGACTGGTAATTTGGAGTGTGGTTAAGGGGAAGTGCAGATGGGATTTAATTTTGCTGGAGTGTGTGGGAAATATTTGTGTGGCTTGCAGGCGCTTCCACTTATCATGAAGTCATTATTAGCCATCACCCACTGTACCACCTCCTATGGCATCGGTGACAAGGACATGCAGGGTCAGAGGTTATACAATGATATGAAAATGTCCAACTGGGTCCAGACACAGAAGAACTAGAGGAAAAATAAAGTTTAAAATGTACATAGCCAGAGGTTATCTAAGAAAAATGCTTCCAATTATCATACCCCTATTTCTCTTTTTATCAGAAAGATATCTAGTATATTAAATTATAAATGCTTAATATACCTATTTTTAATTTAAAAATCACATAAAGTAGAATTTATGAGAATTCTGTCTTTGTTGTGAAAAATCTGTAGCAACACTGCAAACAGAACATCTATGAGTATAGGAACAAATTTCAATTGACCATGTTAGAGGAAGTACTCATCTATCATTCAGGTTTCTCCACAGAATGTCTTATTAATTGATACCATGCAAAGAGGTGATCAAAAAGTATACAAACATTTTGTGAAAAAAATTAGAGAAGTATGTCTGACAACTAATAATACAGTTACGTTATTTCTGGATTTTGTATATTTGTGGTGTTTGTCAAAATTTTAAGTACAAACTATGTCGTGACTTTTTTCTCTTTACAAACGAATATTCATTTTCGTATCTAATTTTGGATTTGCAATTTTGTACATGTTTCTTATAGTTGGCTCTCCAAATCACAGATGTGTCAGTCTCCTTGAAACCCGCATCTGCCCCTGTAAGGCTCTGTACCTGTATTCCCTTTCAGACGTCACAGGTATAACTTGTGTAGTATAAAAATGGTATTTTAACTTATTTACCAGCTGACTACTTTAAAAGATCCTAGATATGTAAATAAAATTAAACTTTCAAGAACATGGGTGATGTCCATCCTGTGGCTCTGTGACTCTGGCCACTCTACAAGTATTCTAGTTTGAAAAATATAGACTCAGGGCTTAGCAGGCATGAGTGGCTGTGAAAATATAGGTTGGGCCAATGAATTAAGGACATTGCATACTGTGTAGAAGAGTTTGGATTTTTCCCTCCAGGGATTTAAAAATTCCTGAAGGGTTTTAAGTAGATCTGTGTTTTGGAATGAACTTTAGTGATGGTACAGGGAAAGGATTGGAATGGGGGTAAGTGATATAACTCGTTTCGAGGCTATTGCACTAGACTTTGTTCAAGATCATGAGAACTTGAATTAGGCCTGTGAAATAAGAATGGACAGGAGAGGACAGGTTTTAAGTGTTATCAAAAGGATCAATAACCCTGTGACTAACAGGATACAGAAATAGGTGAGAGAGTGCTGCCAAAGATGACTCCAGATGATCTAGCTTGAGCAATTAGAGGAACAAGACTGCGAATAATAAAGTGGGAGAGTGCAGCATAAGCAGATTTTTCACAACATAAATAGCAACAGACCAGCTTGGGCAACATGGTGAAACCCTGTCTCTACTAAAATACAAAAAAGAAAGTAGCCGGGCTTGGTGGCATGTGCCTGTAGTCCCAGCTACTTGGGAGGCTGAGGCAGGAGAATTGCTTGAACCCAGGAGGCGAGATTGCAGTGAGCCAAGATTGCACTACTGCACTCCAAAAGAAAATAGCAATAGCAAACAAACTGAATTTTTTTGCCTTAAAAAGTTATGATACAATTTTAAGATATAATTTTAAAATTATGTTAAATTTCTTTACCTAAGTATCTTACATTGTCTTTTTCTGTTAAGAGAAAGTAATTTTGGTTTACAAGTCATATCTAGGTGATATTTTAGCAACTAGAAACTTAAATTAGCCAATAAAATAGTTTTTTGAGCATTTACTCTGAAACCAACATAAAGAAGCTATAAAGTTTAAGATGAATTCTGAGAAAATATACAAAATATCCACTTAAATTTAGTGTAGGGTTGAATGTAGTGTATTTAATAACAATTTAAAAAAATATGACTGTACTTTAGGTTTATAAAAGAGAACCAAATTATAAAACATTGAGGGAAGAACTTTAGAGTTCATTCAGTTAACTTCCATTCAATGCTTGCCTCTCCCAGCTGATTCTCCAGGCCTCCTTTTTGGCTATGTCAGTTCTTCATTTGAAGAGAGCCACGCTGTCTCCCCTAGGACTTCTCACACTTGAGCCCTCCCCGTTGCTTCTATCCATGACCCTCTACATGATGGCATGTGATCTAACCATCATGGCCATTCTCCTCCTGAAGCCCCACTGTTTTCCAGCATTTCTCTTTAGCTTTAGAATTCACAATGAACGATTAAACCAATACTTAGATACATTAAACCAATCACAAAACAACTCAACCATATCCAGTCCTATATTTCACCATCTCATCCTTAAGAAAGTCATGAGAGTCAAAGTCAAAGATTACAATGTCTATAGCATTCTCCTATGTTGGTATACCCCTTTGCAAAGGAAATTGGTCTAATAGTATATGTAATCTAGTTTATCACCACTTTCTTTTCCTAAGTGTTCCCCAAAAATCAGATGAATAAGATATTTTAGGAAATTTTTTTTCAGGACTGGGAGGATTCAGAATCTAATTCATAAAACTGATAAATTAGACATTGAGGATTCATAAGATGGTTGAGATTGATAAATCAGATTTATAAAAATATTTGCTTATTTTTCATTTGTTTTCCATTACCAAACTGTCCTGCATTCTACATTCCTCAAAGTCAGTTCATCAGGTTCTCTCATATGTGAATATTATCATTCATGCAGGAAGAATATATAATGTTACTCAGAACATCTAGATGCTTTTACATCAGTTCACTTATCTGATAGTTGAAGTAGTTTACACGGAGGCTTCCCCCGTCCACAAATATTCTATTTGACAGAGAAGATTAAAGCAAAATAGGACTTAATCATTTTTCCTTTTTCTAATACTATAATGTCTCCTTATAGTCGACATTTTCTCCACTGTTGAGTGCATGTTTAATCTGAACACAAACTTTAAATGGCCTCTCCTTTCCTACAGTTACCATTTCATCATTTTTTAGCAAGCCTCACTTTGTTTTAGATTTAAGCTTCCTTTTTTCTTATATTGGCTATTCTTTTCCCATTAATGATACTTTCTTACTTTCTTTCATTATACCTGTCCTTCTTACATCTGAGTCCACTGGGAAGAATACATGTGCCCATACTGGATTTGATGACTGTAAATATTTTTCTTTAAAATTATTCCCAACCATTCCATTGGAACTTAACTTTTGAAACTTTTATTCCTCTGGCACTCGTTCCTTTCAGGACCTCTGTTCATGAAATACTCATTTTCGTCTGAGTGTTTAAAAATGGATCTTCCTAAATTTTAGTGTGTACACACATCTAATTACGTTCAGGATTTCCCTCCCTGTTTATCAAGGGCTCCACAAGGTGAGAACTGTTATCTCCTGGGATCTCATCATTTCTATTTCTAGAACTGAACAGAATTATGTCAAGCAGTTTTCCTCACTGCTTCCTCCACCTTCAGAGAAACTGTCAGATATTCACATAAAATATCACCAGTGACTGTGTTTTAAGTAGAACAGGATTTCTAGCGTATGTTTGAGAGCAGCTATGGATCTGTGGATAAGTCAGATACACGTGGTTTAATTCTAGCTGTGCTACCTATAATTATTCTGCCCTTGTACCTCATTACACCTTAATTTCCCAAGAAGAAACAAGTTACCTAATGGTTTACCTGGTATTCACTCAATTAAAAGGTGCAGGATTTCTATTCACTAAAAAGTTGAGCAGCTCAAATAATTTCTTTTTGAGACTGAGTACGACCTTTTCTTCTGCTAGCAGTTCATCTCTTCAACCAATCCTAATTACCTTTATACATTGTTTAGAGGCTGCAGCTCACCAATTCCACAGGAGTAGCTGAAGTAAAGGGGACTGTGTTAGATTGTGGTACCCTGGGAGGTAAGGAAAGATCTATTACACAGGTACAGAGACAACTAGGGGGCTGACATTTTCCATATATTTCATTGGTTTTTAAAGTATCAGATAACTAGACTATGTAGGTAACAGTAGGTAAATACCACATCCATTCTATAGATCTGTAGTAAATGAATACTTAATCATTGTTAATTGAGCTATTATAACGTATATACATTTAAAATTAGGCTGTATATTTAAAGATGGAGATTCTAAGAAGAAAGTGAACAGAACCGAAGTCATAACTTCATGTATTGGACAACATGAAGCCCCATGGGGATCTCATTCTAGAATGAGTCAATAAATTCAACAAAAAATATCAACATGGGTACATGAGAAGAAAAAGTGAAAGCCCTGAAATTCAGAAGAAAAGATTATAATTTAGAAAATTAGAAAAAATTTAGAAAATGGCTTGGAAGTTTAAATAGTATCCAAGAAGACAAACCCAAAGGAAAAGAAGCAAAATAAGACTCAGACAAAGGTTGACTGAGGGATTTAACCAAAGAGGAAAAGAAATGGGGGAAAATGAAATAACACCTGACATCTGCATTGGAAGCAGTAATAAGCAGAATGACACTGCAGAATCCAAAATCACTTTCATAGCAGACAAACTGGAGAAACTGTGACAGATGCATGGGGTAAAGTCAAAGAGCTGAGCACTGTTTTTAAAAAAACATGATTATTATGAACATGAAAGACAAAGTACTCACAATACTTTGATATCTCTGATTCCAGAACAATGGAAAAATAGCAAATAGACTGTGTAAGATTGAAAAATTTCATTGAGCAGAACACACCACGTCTGTTGACTTACGAGACCGCCCAAGATCAGACAAGTTTAAGAAAAAATAGTTACAGTTACATATACTCATCTCAAAGTTTTACATTATAGAAATAAAAATTTAAAGAACTATAAGCATTCATGAAGGTGAAGAAAAAATTTACCTAAATGGAAAAATAATATCAGTCTAAGCTGTAACACAAAATGCTAGAAAATAATAATATATTTTCTGAGTTCTGATGTGAATAACATCAAGAAAAATAATGTTACAATATTTAGTGCTGTAGGAAATAAACACAGCTTGCAACTGAATTAGCAAGAACTGAGAGAAAAAGACACAAAGAGAAAATAATTAGAGAGAATATAATGCAAATGTGTGAGATAGAAGGAAGATCAAGTAAGTTAATTGATATTCAGGAAAAAAAGAACCCTCCAAAATGAAATGGAATAAAATGGTATTGAAAGAGCTAATAGAAGAAAAACGTTCTGAAACATACAATACAATAAAAATATACAAAAACTTGGATAGATTTTACTGCAATTTAAAAATGTAAATCACAAAGTGTGGCAAATATTTTCATTGAATACTACAAAGTAATATCTTTAATAGGAACAAAATTCTCACAAATCAATAACAAAACAAGAAAACGGACAAAAATACAGTTTATAAGATAAGTCCAAAATGGCCAATGAATAAATAATAGTATGCCTAAATTCCCCAGTCTCATTAAAAAAATAGCAACAAAAACAATAACATATCATGACATGTGATGGTTAATTTCATGTGTCAACTTGAAATTATATGACATAATTAAATTATTTGACATAATACATTCACTGCAGACTTCCTAAAAAATGAAAAATGGCCAGGTGCAGTGTCTCACGTCTATAATCTCAGCACTTTGGGAGGTCATGGTGGGAGGATTCCTCCAGGTCAGCAATACAAGACCAGCCTGGGCAACATAGTGAGACCTGGTCTCTACAAAAGATAAAAATATTAGCCAGGTATGGTGGTACATGCCTGTAGTACCAGCTACTAGGGAAGCTGAGGCAGGAGGATCACTTGAGTCCAGGAAGTTGAGGCTGTAGTGAGTCATTATTGCACCACTGCACTCCAGCCTGGGAACAGAGTGAGACCCTGTCTCAAAAATAAAAGAAAAATGGAGACACAAAGGAGAACCTAACTTGACAGATAATTGGTCAAACATTATTCTGGGTGTTTTTTGTAAGAATGGTTTTAGATGAGATTAACATTAAAATTGGTGGTCTGAGTGAAGCTGACTGCTCTCCCTACTGTGGGTGGGCCTTATCCATCAGTTGAAGGCCTGAGGAAAAAAGGCTGATCCTTCCCCGAGTAACAGAGAATTCTTCCTGTCCAATAGCCTTCAAACTGGGACATCATTTTTTTTTCCCTGCCCTGTACTCAAATTGAAACATCAGCCCTCCTGGTTTTCCAGCTTGCCAACTCACCCTACAGATCTTGAGCTGGACTTCATGACAATGTGAGCCATTCCTTATAATAAATGTCTTTATAAACACACACACACACACACACACACACACACACACACACAGAGATCCTGTAAGCTCTGTTTCTCTGGAGAATCACCGAAAGTAATGGCAAAAATCACAATTACTTTTGCATCAACCTAATATACAATATTTACTGTCAAAATCATAACACTAATAAAAAAAATCAGGACTAGTTCTTGCGTTGGGAGACTGGTACTTTCAAAAAATGTTAAGACTGTAAATTTTCAATCTTTCTGGAAGACAGTTGGTAATTCCAATATTTCTAAAAGTCTTATATCCTTAATCTAGTAATTTCATTTCAAGGAATCTGTGAAGTGGAAATACAATGTAGCACATTCACTACAGGTTTTTAAATATTAAAAATGGGGATGGGGAGAATTTTAATGTTCAATGCTGAAGAAAGGTAAACATGTTTTATAAATCTGTCATGAGATAGACATTGTGAATCCATTAAAAAGTGTTGAGGTATACTCAATGGCATGGGAAATTCTAATAATATGACATTGAGTGAAATAAGCAGGAGATAAAATTGAGAGATCTCAATTTTCTATTATAAAACAAAAATGTATAAATCTAGACATAAACAGAAACACATCAAGTGTATATATCTAAATGATGAGGATACACCTCTGATTTTAATTTTTATTGTATTTTTTTGCTTTCCATAATTTCTAAAAAAATTGATTAATTTTATAAGAAAAATATAACATTATTTTAAGAAAAAGAAAGAGTAGGCAGATCCTTGCTTCTGAGAAGCTACAAAGTAAATAATACAAACCCAAAATCAGTTGTCAGAAAATCCTTTTGAGCCAGGAATGGTTTTTCTTAAATTGTATGAAGTATCCTGTTTAACAAGCTGCTTACGTTTGTGTGTATTCCCTTTTTCATTAGAGACATCTACAACAGAACTTCCTCTATAAAGAACTGTTTTCTTTCCTGAATAATACACACTTGACCATCTGTGGCTGCATGAGCTTTTTTCAGTTTTCCAAATGGAAATCTTTGAAATATTGAAAAAAATTTTGTATTACAGAGCTTCTGACAATAAAAGGTGCCCAATTTTCCATTTTATCACTAAAATTTTTAAAGAGAATAAAAAAGATGAAATGTAATCTCATAAACATCTCTATCATTATAAGTTCATCATCCGCAGTTTTACAATTACCTATTTCCTAATGCTCTATTCCGCTTGATATTTCAAATGCCTAAATTCTTAGCACTTTGCATTAAAAACTAATCATTAATCTTCCTGATTCTGCCTCTAGTTAATAAATTACGATGAATATAGACTGAGGTTCTTATGGCAACATATGTTTTCACCATTTTGATCCTGAGTTAAAGTTAAACATAACTTTAAATGTTCTCAACATGTTAACTGTACTATTATTGTAGATGGAAAATTGAATTAGCACACAAAATATTTAAAATAATTATCTGAAACAATTTGATATACAAAAACTCATCTCATATAAGATGTAAATTTCCTTAAAAATAGATAAGAGAAAGATATGTTAATAGAGAAATAAAAATTCAAGAGAGACAAAAACTAATAGCTATAATATAGCCCACCTCAGTGCCAAAAGAAGGAAACGAGAAAAGAGTAAGAACAAAGCACTCTCCAAATCATTGAAAAACATGAGCAAACAATCAGAAAAATTAATGTAGGGAGATGAACAAGTAATTCAAAAAAGAAACAAATGCTATATAGATCTGTGCAAAGATATTCAAACTCACAGCGTTCTATATGAGTATGCCCTTAGTATAGTGTCTGGTAACATGATAAATGAAGCTATTAAAACATAACTAATAATTAAAGAAATACAAGTTTAAGGTACTATATATGTGTATATTTAGGTGTGTGTAAATCACACTGGTAAACATTAAAAAGAACTTATTATGCCCAGAGTTGGCAAGAATGTGGGGAAAAAGGCACTGTCATCATTTGTTGTTTTAGTATAAACAGGTGCATCTTTTTTAGAAAACACTTTGACAATATCTTTTAAAGTAAAAAAGTATACATATATCATTGAGTCATTCCACTGCTTGAAATCTTCCCTACAAAAATATTAACATAAGTATACAAAGATACCTATATATGGATATTCATCACAACAATGATATAAAGAAGAACTGGAAATAGTTCAGAAGTCTGTCAAAAAGATTGATTAAATCAACACAATAGAATATTATAAATTATCATGTAATGGGTATTACATACTGACACAGAAAATGAGTATTACATACCGATACCGGGAATTATATACTGATAAAAAGTAAACATTTTATTTATTTACCAGTAAACATAAAGTAAATTGCAAAGTACACATGATATCCCATTCTTGTTGTGATTGTGTGCTAAAAAAAAATAATGCTCACTTTTTAAGTCATCCAGTCTATGGTATTCTAGTACAGCAGCACTCACCGACCAAGACAGTCTCATAGAAGATTGTAAGCTTTAGAGACATTTTTCTTTCTCATTTATGACAAAAACAAAACAAGCTCCTAACTTACGTTGGTAGAAGCTTCCGAGTTTCAGAAATATTAAAGAATTTAGTGCTTGCAATCCTTATGTCAAACATGAGTAAAGAAGAAAAGGATGGAAATGATGTAAATAATACTTTCAAAATAGCCGGAGATAACAAAATGGTAAGCAACTCTCCAGGACTTACAGGGTCAACAATGTTTAACTGGGCTTGTCTGATTGCTTACATGTAATTACTACTTCATATGAGACACACATTCATAGACTTATACATGTGGCTTTCACTTATTGTCCCCTCCTCTGTGCCAGGTACTGTATATGCATTTTCCCTACAGGTATCATTTCACTTAATACACATCACAATCCTAGGACACAGGTTTTATGATGCCCATTGCACAGATGGAAAACTTCAAGCTCACAGAGGGTAACTAATTTGCTCAGTGTCACACAACTAGAACATGCCCCAGTCGGTATTTGACTCCTCATCTGTCCACCTCCAAAGCCCCTACTCTTTCCACTGTACTCCAATCAAGGATAATTTTAGAGGCATATCTTAAGACATATTTAATACAATGAGTTTGTGAAAATGTAATTTTAGGTCTTCGTATTTCAGTACCTGGGTATTCTAGATATGAAGCTGTGTTAGTCTATTCTCACACTGCTGTAAAGAACTACCTGAGACTAGGTAATTTATGAAGAAATGAGGTTTAATTGACCAATAGTTCTGCAGGCTATACAAGAAACATGGCTGGGGAGGCCTCAGGAAATTTACAATCATGGCAGAAGGTGAAGAGGAAGGAGGCATGTCTTAAATGGCAGGAACAGGAAAAAGAGAGGGCAAAGGGGGAGGAGCTACATACTTTCAGACAACCAGATCTCATGAGAACTCTATCACAAGACAGCATTCTGGGGATGGTGCTAAAGCATTAGAAACCACTCCCATAATCCAATAACCTCCCACTAGGCCCCACCTCTAACACTCGGGATCATAATTCAACATGAGATTTGAGTGGGGATACATAACCAAACTATATCATACCGTCACTGTCCCCTCCCAAATCTCATGTCCTCACATTTCAAAACACAATCATGTCTTCTCAATAACCTCCCAAATATTAACTCATTTCAGCATTAACTCAAAAGTTCAAGTCCAAAATCTTAATGAGAGTCAGGCCAAGTCCTTTCCGCCTATGAGCCTCTAAAATAAAAAAACAAGTTGGTTACTTCCAAGATACAACGGGTGTACAGGAATTGGGTAAATACTCCATTCCAAAAGGAAGAAATTGGCCAAAACAAAGGGACTACAGGTCCCATGGATATCCAAAACCCAGCAGGGCAGTCATTAAATCTTAAAGCTCCAAAATAATCTCCTTTGACTCTGTGTCTCACATCCAGGTGACATTGACACTAGGCGTGGGCTCCCAAGGCCTTGGTCAACTCTGACCCTGTGCTCTGCAGGGTACAGCCTCCACAGCTGCTTTCATGGGCTGGCATTGAGTGCCTGCTGCTTTTCCAGGCACATGGTGCAAACTGTCTGTGGATCTACCATTCTGGGGTCTGCAGGACAGTGGCCCTCTCCTCACAGCTCCACTAGGCAGTGTTCCAATGGGGACTCTGTGACTCTTTGTGGGGACTCTGTGTAGGGACTTCAACTCCACATTTTCCCTCTGTACTGTCCTAGTAGAGGTTCTCCATGAGTGTCTTACCCCTGCAGCAGACTTCTGTCTGGACATCCAGGCATTTCCATACATCCTCTGAAATCTAGTTGGAGTCTCCCAGGCTTCAACTCTGGCACTCTGTGCACCCACAGGCTTAATACCATGTGGAAGCTGCCAAGGATTCTTATGGCTTACACCCTCTGGAGCAGTGGCCTAAGATATATCTCTGGCCCTTTTCGCCACAGCTGGAGCTGGAGGGGCTGGGATGCAGGGTACCATGTCCTGAGGTTGCACACAGCAGTGGGGTGCTGAGCCTGGTCCATTTTTCCCTCCTAGACCTCTGGGCTTGTAATGGGATAGGCTGCTGTGAAGGTTTCTGAAATGCCTAGGAGGCACTTTCCCCATTGTCTTAGCTATTAACACTCAGCTCCTATTTACTTATGCAAATTTCTGCAGTTGGCTTGAATTTCTCCCCTGAAAATGGGTTTTTCTTTTCTACCTCATAGCCAGGCTGCAAATTTTCCAAACTTTTATGCTTTGCTTCCCTTTTAAATATAAGTTCCAATTTCAGGTCATTTCTTTATGCAAATGAGCATAGGCCTTTAGAAGCAGCCAGGTCACATCTTAAACATTTTGCTGCTTAAAAATTTCTTCTGCAAGGTACCCTAAATCATCTCTCTCAATTTCAAAGTTCCAGAGATCCCTAGAGCAGGGGCACAATGACACCAGTCTCTTTGCTAAAGCTTAGCAAAAGTGACCTTTACTGTAGTTCTCAGTAAGTTCCTCATCTCCATCTGAGGCCACCTCAGCCTGAACTTCATTGTCTATATCACTATCAGCACTTTGGTCTCAACAATTTAACAAGTCTCTAGAAAGTTACAAACTTTCCCTCATCTTCATGTCTTCTGAGCCCTCCAGACTGTTCCAACCTATGCCTGTTACCCCATTTCAAAGTTGCTTCCAGCTTTTCAGGTGTCTTCATTATAATGCCCCACTCCAGGTACCAATTTTCTATATTAGTCCATTTTCACACTACTATAAAAAGCTACCTGAGGCTGGGTAATTTATGAAGAAAATAGGTTTAATTAACTCACAGTTCCACAGGCTGTATAGAAGGCATGGCTGGGGAAACTCTCTAGACTCATATAGCCTTGAAAAATAGTCTGCATTCTGGGTACACTCTGGCACCCACTGGAGAGGGGCTTTGGGGAGCAAAATGAAGCTGGAGCTCTTTCAAGGCTTCAGTCTCAAAGAAAATCCCAACTTGCAAGGCTTTCTGTATTTCATGTATCTCAGAGTTCAGTCAATGCAAAAAATATATTCCTTGGGTATGGGGTAAGGAGACAGGGGGTTGTTTGTTAAAAACAACTAAAAGCACATGATTTAACATCATGGCTATCTGAGCCAGGGGATAACAACAATTGAGCAAAAAACCTCAAAAGCTTAGAAGAAAAGCTGGAGTATGAGATATACACATAGGCTTTGGAAAGCTCCAATACATTCCTGGGAATGTAAAAGGCCATGGGCATGCTTGAGGCTTTGCTCATGTTCAGCAAAGACCTGAGAAGGCCCTAGGCTCTCTCACCACTGGTTGACTTTGAGGATGTACATAATGCGAAGGCTAAGACAGTTACTAACTTCCTGGTAGAGTGCTGAAGTCACGCCCCAACATGCACATAGAGCTTTCTGGCAAAGACTGGGAGATTTATTGGTTACAGGCATTTTAGGAAATCTCTGTTCAATCATTAGCTGACCACTAAATTAATGAAACAAGAGATGTCAGTGGTCACGTGTGACAAAGAATATAGATTTATGAAATCAAATCTGTAAATTCAGAAAAGTTAATAAACAGCAACTACTCCTATGAACAGAAACAACAAACCCTGAGAGAAAAATTTATGATTTCTAAATTTTCCACATAGAATGTCCAATTTTCAATGAAAATTTACAAAATAAGCAAAAAACCAAGGTATGATGTATACACAAGAAAATAATGAATAGAAACTATCCCTCAAGAAAACCAGATGTTAGATTTACTGAACAAATACTTTAGCTATTTTAATTATGTTCAAAACATAAAAGAAACTATATCCATATAACTAAATGAACATATGAGAATTACACCTTATCAAATAGAAAATATCAAAGAGATAGAAATCATAAAAAAGAACCACATAGAAATTCTTGAATTGAAAAGTACAACCACTAGGGTGGGCATGGCAGCCCACACCTGTAATCCCAGCACTTTGGGAGGCATAGGTGGGTGGATCACCTTAGAGACCAGCCTGGCCAACATCGTGAAACCCCGTCTCTACTAAAAATATAAAAACCAGCTGGGCGTGGTGGTGGTTGCCTGTAATCCCAGCTACTAGGGAGGCGGAGGCAGGAGAATCGCTTGAACCTGGGAGGCAGCGGTTGCAGTGAGCCAAGACCATGTCATTGCACTCCAGTCCGGCCTGGATGACAAGAGCGAAACTCTGTCGAAAGGAAGAAAGGAACACAGGAAGACAGGAAGAAAGGAAGAAAGAAAGAAAAGAACAGAAAAATAACCAAAATGAAAATTTTACTAATGATGCTGAACAACAGATTCAACCAGGAAGAAGAAAAAAAATTGGTAAATGTGAAGACAGGTCAATAGAGGTTATCACAACTGAGGAACAGAAAAAAAAATAGAGCAAAGAAAAATTAACACAGCCTTAGATTTTTGTGGAACAGCATCAAATGTGCCAACATATGCATAATAAAAGACTCAGAGGAGAGGAGGAGAAAGGATATTTGATAAATCAATGGCTGAAAACTCTCCAAACTGATGAAAAACATTAATCCATATATCCAAGAAGTTTAACGGACAGACCCACACCTAGACATATAAATTGTTGAAAGCCAAAGACAATGAGATAATCTTGAAACCAGCAAGTTAAATCATATGACCCAACAAATTCTACTCCTAGACATATACTCAAGAGAATTGAAAACATATGTTCATATGAAAAAACTTGTACTTTAACACTCTGTGTCATTCTAGCCAAAAATGTATAAATTCCATCTAATCTTGAAAAAATATCAGAGAAGTTTGGAGTTATTCTATAAAATAATTGACCAGTACTCTTCAAAAGTGAAAACCGGCCGGGCCTGGTGGCTCATGCCTATAATCCCAGCACTTTAGGAGGCCGAGGTGGGCGGATCACGAAGTCAGGAGTTCGAGACCAGCCTGGTCAATATGGTGAAACCCTGTCTCTACTAATAACACAAAAATTAGCTAGGCGTGGTGGCACATGCCTATAGTCCCAGCTACTCGGGAGGCTGAGGCAGGAAAATCACTTGAACCCTGGAGGCGGAGGTTGCAGTGAGCCAAGATCATGCCACTGCACTGCAGCTGGAGTGACAGAGTGAGACTCTGTCAAAAAAAAAAAAAAAAAAAGGTGAAAACCAAGGAAAGACAGAGAAATTGTCAGATTGAAGACCAAGGACACAGAAGCACTAAAGATAATGGGACATAGTGCATTGGATTTCAGAGTAGAAAAAAGACATTGGGGGAAACCTGGTGAAATCTGAACAAGGTCTGCAGTTTAAAGGGTTTTATCATTGTTAATTTCCTAGTTATGATCATTGTGCTATAATTATGTAAGTATGCATGCACACTGGATAAAAGGTATATGTAAACTCTGTATAACTTTTGCAATATTTCTATAAGTTTAAAATTCTTAAAATAAAAGCTAAAAAGAAGAATTGACATAGACCTAGTTTAGAAGAGATCGATCAAAACAGTGAAGAGATGTTGCATAAGAAACTATATAAACCAATCAGAAATGTTTAGATTGAAAAACAGAACTGGGAGAAATATTTAAAGGATTATCATGTGGAAAATATCACATTATTTTGCTTATTTGCAATGAACCCATCAATTAGATATTAAACCAGAATCTAAAAGAGATAGTTTCCTATTCTACACAAAGAAGTCTTGGGAGAAAGTATTTTCTTTCTCATGGAAGAGTTCAAACATAAAGTGAAAGAATGTCAGCAATGCTGTCAAGGTTACTCAAGAACTACATGGAGATTGCATTAAAAGCTTGATAAAGTTCTTTTTACACCTAGGTTCTACCTTGTGTGCAAAGAGGAGGATCCAGGAACTAAGAGAAGCCAAGCGAGACATAACTCAAAACATTAGTTGGAATTTTTCTCAGAGACACAAAGCGGTAATCAGAAAAGCTAAGGTTGTTGTTTAGAGTGATAATACTGTAAATCAAACTAAGATAACAAGGTATTAGCAGAATAAATTGTATAATTAATCACCATAAAAAGTCAGATATACTGAGCACGTTTAGAATAAAAATTTGAAGGAGCTAACAAGCCTTTGAACAAGAATTTGAATCATGTTTTTAAGGATGTGGGGGAGACTTTATTAGAGCAAGCTAGACATTTTCTAACCCTTAGATTCCATTATTCTAAGAAGACTTTGTGGGGAAACGTACTTTCAATATTTTTTAATCTTAGGGTCTGAATAGATAGAAAATGCTAGTCTGAGGTTGCTATTTTTATGTGGATGTATTTTTATCTCTTTATGTGTGTGCATGTGCACCCACAGGCAGTACTATATCCCTACCTGAGCAAATGCATGAAGAGATCCTGACAACATTCCTTTTCAAAGATATATGGCGACTTTGTTCACTCCTCAGACAACAAGTAAACATGCTCTCTAAAAAACATTTTTTTCATGATTCTCTTTTAAAGTAATTTAATGAAAATAAAGACTCTCGTATTATATCATATTTCCCATACAGTACAATTACTTCTATTTAGTTCTAATTTAAAATAGAGATTTGTCCTCTATATTAATAACATTTCTTCTAATACAGCTTGCAAAATTAGATTGTTTTCAGAGGATTTAGCAAAACTGGTAATTCAGTTCAGAAGCAGGATAATAAGAGTAGGTTTTAATAAAGATTTGTTTAGTGTATCTAAAGTAAAACATAATGCTAAAATACTAAAAAACTAAAATACTAAAAAACTAGGCTGGGCATGATGGCTCATGCCTGTAATCCTAGCACTCTGGGAGATGGGAAAATTGCATAAGCCCAGGAGTTTGAGACTAGCCTGGGCAACACAGCAAGACCTTGTCTCCACAAATTAAAGACAAACAACAAAAAAACTGTAATCATTTTTAAAATTAATTTATGAAACTATGCAATTTTTCATTACAATCAAATTCTATGCTTAGAAGAGAATTAACTTAAGCCTTTATATATAGTCATTATTCAATAAGTTATTTGTTGATTTTTCTTAAGTTTGAATTCATACGAATTAGCAAGGATGAAAAAAAGCAGGCATTTTGGAAGTACAAAACAACCTATCATCTTTATTGTGTCATTTTTACTGCTATTGACATTTATTAATGTGTTGGGGTTGTTTAGAAGTTAGAATACTGAGATAAAAGTAAGTAATGTCTTCATTGTCCTCACCTCTGTATGGCATGTCTTTGGCACTCATTCCAATCACTCTATCAATATTCACATAACTGGGGTTCCAGAAAAAAGGCATATTCTCTACGTAAGAACACCACTCAGGACCACATTCCCTTTACTTACACCCTGGGTCTTGACTTTTTTTATATTCTCTTTTCCCCTACGCTTTGCATGATAAGGTCTCCTTTAGCTTGTTTTCTTTACCTAAAGTAGCCAAAAATCTATCCCAAGAAAAGTAGGTGACTACTTCCAAAGATATTCCATATAAAACTACCCAATAGACTACTTCCAGGTACTCTCAATAGTTATTTCTGGTAACAAATAGCAATCATTCAGGGGCAGATTCATTTACTTTTGCCTTTGTTTCAGTTTAAGCACTGTTCAATTATAAGATAGAAAGGAAGTTGGAAGCATTTCTAGCACTAAATTCAAAAGTAATGAATATATATTTTAGGGGTCTCCAAACCCAGGGCCGTGGACTATTAGGAACAGGGCCGCAAAGTAGGAGGTGAGTGGCGGGCGAGCCAGCATTACCGCCTGAGGTCTGCCTCCTGTCAGATCAGTGGAGGCATTAGATTATCATAGGAGTGTGAACCCTATTGTGAACGGTGCATGTGAGGGATCCCAGTTGAGTGCTCCTTATAAGAATCTAACTAATGCCTAATGATCTGAGGTGGAACAGTTTCATCCTAGAACCACTTCCCACTCCCAGGCCCTATCCGTGAAAAAACTGTCCTCCACAAAACTAGTCCCTGGTGCCAAAAAGGCTGGGGAATGCTGCTTTAGAAAACTTTGAAAGTGTAGGTGCCTCCTCCTATTAACTTTGAGTAAAGTATGATTCCTCATAGATCCATAGCATCATCTAGTTCAGTGGCAAAGCAGCAATATTAAGTTTATATTGGGTTTTCTACTTTATAGAAAAAAGGACATTTTAAATTTTATAGGTACTTTTGACTTTTCTCCAAATCAGGTTGTGCAATTTAAATCTAGGTTGAAAAATACATATTTGTCTTGGTAAATTAGAATTTGATCTCTTATGTACATATAAGAAAATTTCTTTCTTATAAGATTTGACACCTCAGGTGGTGTTTAAAATATTGAGATATATCATTTGGTGACCTCTAAATATATTAGATATCTTTACTAATCATATTGTTGTATGAAATCTTTATTGTGCATGTGTATGTTATTGTGTAGAGGAAACATGAAAGTTTTTTCTAAACTGTTATTTGTGTAAACTTACACTGGATTGTTAAGGCCTTCCTTTTTCTACTTGAGATATTTCCACTAAGGGATAAACTTACCAACCCTTTCCATATAGTCGGTAAGTAATCACTGTTCTCCAGGCTGAATTTCAAGTTACATGAATGGCATAAACAAGTATTTTCAACATAGTATAATTAGTACAATCTTAGGATTTATGAAAAGTTATGAGTCTACCAAGGCTATATATAAGAGGTAGCATTTTAATCTGAAAACAGATGCTTTACTAAGTTGATATTTAAGCTGATGCTTCGAGGAAAAATAGGGACTTTGTAGGCAGACAAATGAAAGAAAGGCATTTGAGATATAAAAGATATATTCAAAGGTATAGAAATAAGAGATCATGGGAAAAATCAAGCAATTCAGTTACAAAGGAAAACAAGGGAGGAGAGTGGGAAGAATGATTTTTAAAAAGCCGGTTCAGCAGTTTAGTGTCAAACCATGGATGACCTATCAAGCTATGACCTTGAAGGTAACGAAAGGCAACCACTGGGTTTTAAGCATCAGAGTAATACGATCACTTGCATATTTCAGAATTTAATGCATAGATTATAAAATGAAGAAATTATAGGTAGGGGCACAAGTTAGGAGGCAACTCAACATACCAAAGAAGACAGAGGCTGAACTGAAGAGATGGTGATGAAGTAAGAGATGATGGTTGAAATGAGAAACTGGATTAGGAAAACAAACATTTAGGAGTTAGACTAGAAAATAATTCATGATTGTAGAATATTGAGTGTAAGGTGAAAGAAGTAGAAAGTAACTTGGGTTCACAGCCTGTGTATGTGGGTGGACAGTGGACATTTCATAAAGAATGTGGGTCAAAGCATTTTAGGATATCAATTTTAAACATACTAAATATGAAATAGCTGTGTGTCACTCTGGTAAAGATGTTTCTGAGACATTTGAATATATAATATGGGTATGGAATATATAATATGGGTATGGAGCTCAGAAAAATGTTTTATAGGCTAGAGACACAACTTCTGGGGTTATTATATAGAAAATGGCAAGCCCTAAGAATAGACAACAATGTATAGGGAGAAAAGTAGACCAAAGTCAGCACTTAGGAAACACAAGCATTTAAAGTGTTTTCACTGCTTTCCATAAGAAATTTAACACTTGATTATATAAATTATTTGGTAAAATTTTGGACTTTGGCTATATTTAATCAGTAACACTTAACCAGCGTATTACCATTTAAAATGTAGACATTCACACTATCTATAAAATCCATCTTAAAATACTGAACTACGTTTAGTGAAATAGCTTGTACATGATTTATAATTCTATCTAGAATAATCAGAAAAAATAAAATTAAAGCAAAATCAACGAAACAAAACCTTTTGTTTGAAGGCACTATAAAGCTGTTGAGGCAGGCAAGATTGAGAGGCCAAACTTGTAAAGAAGAGAAGCTCACTGAAATCAGTGCTACACTCAGCATACCACTTTTCCCTCCAGGGTATTTGCCTATTAATACTTGGAGAAGAAAGGGAGACTGAAAATCCAGGATGAGGAAAGATGCTGAGAACCAGGAAAGCCAGTGAATTATTTGGCAATCTCAAAGAGCTAAGGAAACAAAAATTAGACTTCAGGGCTGGCAGGAAAGAGAACTTGAGAAAACACGTTCCAGAAAGAAGTGAACAAGATACTTGGAGATTTTCCCCTTGAGGCATTTTTAAAAATTCTTAGCTCTTCCATAATGAGCTAAGAATTTTAAAATTCTTCTAGGGAAGAGCCTAGAAGAAAAGCAAAATACTATGAAGTAACCACTGGTCAACAGATGAGCCATTAGTTCATACAACCATAAATCTATCATGACCTCTAGAGAAATGGCACGCTTTAAAATGATGATATAAGTATACAATATTTTAGTATCCATAATATGTCAGTTTATAACCTTATATTAAAATTGAAGTAATATTAAAGATACAGAATTTTTACAAGCTAGAATAAATTCATATGGGAATGATTTAGGAATATTCTTTGTGAATTAAGGAGAAAAGTAACCTGTAATGCAATGGTTAGACACGCTGATCTAATAATTTTTTTTTTTTTTTGAGTTGGAGTCCTGTTCTGGCACCTAGGCTGGAGTGTAATGGTGTGATCTTGACTCACTGCAACCTCCGCCTCCCGGGTTCAAGTGATTCTCCTGTCACAGCCTCCTGAGTAGCTGGGACTACAGGCATGCACCACCATGCTCAGCTACTTTTTGTATTTTTAGTAGAGACGGGGTTTCACCACATTGGCCAGAATGGTCTCGATCTCCTGACCTTGTGATCTGCCTGTCTCAGCCTCCCAAAGTGCTGGGATTACAGGCGTGAGCCACCACGCCCGATCTCTGGTCTAACAATTCCTTAAGATTAAAACCAGGTAGAAGTAACTATATTTTACATTTCACTTGTTATAATTTAGTTGGTCATAGAGAACATTTGCCAAAAGCTTAAGAAGGCAAATACTTTGAGTAAGTTCATTTGGACATTCTTTGATCATAGTTTATTTCTCCCTTTAGAAATCCTTTTAAAACGAACAAGATAGTTTTTTCTAATTAATATTACATTCATTGGGTCCATTTAGCAAGGCCGGATGGGTATACATGTAATGCTAAAATTAAGTAAGTCCTGTCTTGCCAGGAAGCTCATGAAAAGAACAGTCTGCTAGCCACCACGACTTGCTTCATGGTTACTTTGCATGTCACAAGGAATGATGTAAAATTTTCTGAAATTAACCTTGGCAGTCCAAGATTTAAATTAATGCAAGGGGTGGTAAAATGTAAAAAATCATAATATAATTCTGAAAAGATGCCATCGTTCCTTTTTAGAAGATTATAGGAATATAGACTTGTATATGCATAAAACACATTATAATATTATAAAATAACCAGTATTAGGGAGTCTTTTGAATTTCAATAAAAAGACAGAATTACAAAAATATATGGTATATTAGTGTGCATTGTGTTTGTATGTTTGTGTATGTTTGTGTGTTTCAGTGTGTGTTTTACATAGCTAGCCTCCTTCATCTGAATGTGGTATGGGGTATGTGTTTGTGATTGCCTATGTGTGCAATACATTTGTATATATCAATAACAAGTATTTATTATGTATATAACTGATCAGAAACAATAATTCTATTAAAATGACTTCTGCTGATATAGTACTTTAACTTTCAATATTTTTCATGTCTATTAACTAATTTTATCTTCATAATAACCTGTTAGACAATTAAGTAATACTGTCTTCATAAGACTGTGAATAGGCTGTTTTTTCTTATTTAGAATTTTACTTTTTCTCCTCCTTATACCAAGAGAGTTGGTTGAGCTTTACTATTGCAAAGTGTTTTTCCACCCCATACATGTGGAGCTAATAAGAAGGGCTCAGTGGTCCTCAAAGCCACAAGACACCAGATTTAGGATTAAGTCACATATATATATATACATATGTACATAAAAAGTGTTAAGATTTTAAGATTAAAAGTGTATTTTAACAAGAATATCTAAGACCAAGTTGACCTTGTCTTGTTCCTATGCACTTCTGCAGACACTCTCCATTCACTGTGATGCAGTTGTTTGGTATTCAGGGATCTTATGGGTGATGGTGGCTGCCATCCCCCTCTCTCACCAAAAACACACTGCTTAGATAATGTGCCAACACTCCAACTTTTTTTACTAGTTCTTTATCAAATATTTCATAGTGCCCTAATTTTGCTAAATATTATTGTTTACTTCAATCTAATAAACTAAATGCTAATGTACAAATTACCATGAACTGTTTGATACACCAACTCACTTGAGGAAACTGCATCTACTAAAGAAACTTGAGAGGCCATAGTTTCCTATTTAGAAGAGTAATTAGAGTAAGCAGAGCTTTGGACACTGTGGCAGAAAAACAAAGATCTTCCCAGTATGTATTCAATCACAGCTCTTAGGGCAACAAAATCTGCTTAGGTACATGAAAGCCAGGGCAATGTGTTGCCTGGATGTACTTACAGGTCACCATGAATGAGTCCATAGATCTGTGACATGCTCTGATGATAGATTCCTTTCAAAATAACTATGAGGAGAATCACCACAAAAGCTGGTAGTCCACAACTCAGAAGGAAAAACAGCAGATATCGCCTCTCTGTGTGCTCATCATTCATCACCAGCACGTACCAGAAATTCACAGACTAAGGAAGAAAACAACATAAAATGAACAGGCTCTTTTTTAATGGCACAGAACACAAATTCACCTGGGTTAGGCAATAAGTTACTGACCAACAAAGGGTCAGGATCTACTTAATGATTAGTTTTTTTTTTTTTTTTTTTTTTAGTTAATTCATACATTCATTCTTTCATAAGAACTTCATTCTTACCCAATAAATTCAGGATACCTCAAATTCTGGAAACACAGTGAAATATTTAGTTGATTTTCTGTATTTTTTTATTTGCCTTAATTTGCTCTGATTTACTCTCAGTTACAATCTTCTATGATTGCTTTGTAAATGTGTCTTTGAAGAAACATACACTGATATGCAAACCTACTTCCCACATTAACTTCCAGGTGATAATGAGGTAAAAAGCCCTATATTTTCAAACTTTTTGACAATTTTTATTTATTGAGGGCCTATCATATGGCAGGGCCAGATACTGTTCTAGCGGGAAAATAGCGTTGAAGACAACCAGTGGAAGGTGTTGACAAATAAACAGAAAATGATCACACAGAGAGAAAGTACTATAGCAGGGTTTGTTTTGTGGTCCATGTTTCCCAGTTTATACTCTCTCCCTTTTGTTCATTCACATGACAAATATTTATTGAGTGCTTACTAAATTTCACAGAGCAGTGTAGGCACTGGGGATACAGCAGTGAAAGAGATGGGGTGGTATTTACTTTTTTGAACCTTGGTTTCCAAATAAGTAGGACATAAATAATTAAGGGCAATATTTCTTTTATATTATATTTACGTTGCATCTTATATCTGTTACTTCTTACTGAGATAAAACATATAAATGGGACAAGTGTGTAGAGAGTGAGGGGGGATGAGGGGACACATTAAATAAATAGACTAAGAAAACTGAGGCCTATAAATGTTATGTTGGCTCCAAATCCCACACCTAACTTGGATCTAAGTCTTCTAGTGTCTTCTTTCCATGAGGGATGCTTATATTTAATTATCATTTAGTACAGAAACAATATTGAAAGTCATGCCATACATATTTCAAACAGTAATACCTATTGCCTGGATAAATCCACCATCTCAATTTTGCATGGTAGAAAGAGTGTGAGTATGAATGAATTATATATTATGTCTATATTATTATATGTCTATATAATTCATTCATACTCATTAATGTTATACTTTAAGTGGATAATCTCGGGCAAGTGACAACATTTTCAGAGCCTCAGTTTCATGTGTACAACAAGGTTATTATAAAGATTAAATGAGATACTACACGCAAAGTGCTGAACACATACATAGTCAATGCTGGAAAATGTCACTGCCTCTTCTTAAGTCTCCTATTAGGAGGTCAGACAGTGTGAAAGGCAAAAGATAAACACTTTTCTATTTGAAAAATAAGCATTCCTAATGTTTGTGGGAAGGCTTTCAGATGTTTTATTTACTGAGGCTTCTGAGTAAGATTTTATCTGTACCAAATTAGCCTTGAGGGATTAGTATTAGGCTAAACCAGAGAAGGATAAAAATGTTTGGTTACTTAGAGACTTGTGTCTCTGAATTTTATTTCCTGCCAGCACTCCATATCTCTATGTACATCTGCTTATATCTGTAATTATGAAGCATGTTTTGAGTTGTTGCTTATATAACTTTGTTCCAACTCATTTTTAAAAATTACTAGATCCAGCATTTTTTTTTTCTTTTTATAATTAGTATAGGGATGTGGACTCAAATAAGTGGGGTTGTGTCAAGTGTTGTTGCTGGGGTAGTCAATATGGCCTGTTAAAGAATGAAAATTCATACAAAGCAAGGATCATTGATTAATCCATTTTCTAAACAAAAGTACTAATTATTTATGTTGGTTAGATGCTTGTGTGCATCCATGTAACATCGTAACTCAGTGGTGCAATAGGTGGAAGAGTCAAGGAGGAGGGTACAGATTGGTAAATGACTCTAAGTTGATTCATCATGATAAAGATTGAGACATTTTCAAAATGTCTGCTTTTACGCAGATGGACATTCGTTCCATCAGTTAGAATTACTCAACCTTTCAGCAGCTGTCTGGCCTTGACCACAGGCTCAGATAAGACTGAGACAAGTGTAATTGTTAGATTTATACATGCAGTGCTTCTGTCCCAAACAGCTCAAGGCCCAGTGTGGCTGAATTACTGAATACTTGGTTAAGCAAAACAAGCTTCAAATGTCATAAGCTTTTGCCAATTATAAATAAAAAATAATTTAAATTTCTTCTTAAAAGACTATGATCACTGATTGGGAGGCTGAGGCGTGTGGATCACGAGGTCAGGAGATCGAGACCATCCTGGCTAACATGGTGAAACCCTATCTCTACTAAAAATACAAAAATTAGCCAGGCATGGTGGCAGGGCCTGTAGTCCCAGCTACTCGGGAGGCCGAGGCAGGAAAACGGTGTGAACCCGGGAGGCAGAGCTTGCAGTGAGCCGAGATCGCACCGCTGCACTCTAGCCTGGGCGACACAGCAAGACTCCATCTCAAAAAACAAACAAACAAACAAAAAAAGAATATGATCACTGAAATATACTCTAAGAGAAGTACTTTCCATAATAATATCATTTTTAAAGCTATGGACTAGAAATACTAGAATGTAATGACGCAACATTTAATTATTCTAGAAATATTATGGCCCAAACATAAGATTTGTGTTGACTACCTCATTTCAAGTTTTACTTGAATTTTATTGTAATGTACTGTGGTAGGCACATTTTTGGACACATGCCTAGCTCATGAGCACCCCTTTTCCAAACTCTGCCTCTCTAACCCTCCTCCCACCACAGGCTGAGTGGGTTCAGTGTGCTCTGTGTACTCCCTGACACTGCTCCCCTGGCCACAGCTGATTTGATCAGGGGAGAAGCCTGGCCCAGGCTGAGCCAATCATCTGCACTGAATTCCTTGATGTTCCATGACAGTCTAAGCTGGTCAACTAAAGTAAGAGGACATAGAAAGGGGGTAGCCATGAGCACAGTGAAGCAGAGGTGTGTTAGAGAAGAATTCTCACAGTCCCTTGTGAAGTCCAACTGTAGGTACAGTTCTTAGGTTCAATGAGTTATCCAAAATGCCTTTAGGATTTCAATTTTGTTTACTTTAGCTCGACTTAGGTAACTTAGTTTTTCTTTCTTCTTCCACCCAAAACTTGAATGAGATGTATTAATGTATTGCTTTCCCAAAGCAGTGGGGTTAAAATCTCCAGTTACTGCCATTTTATTTTTAACCAAAAGAAGACCCTGGAGCATTTGACTATACAATATGTCCTCACTTAAAATCGTCAATAGGTTCTTGGAAACTACAACTTTAAGCAAAACAGAGTATCACGAAACCAACGTTACCATAGATTAATTGATGTAGAAAAGAGTTAAGTTCCTATGGCATATTTCTGGTCACAAAACAATGACCAAGCTTCTAAAGACTTAAATGCTTCTCATATTAAACACTGAATTAAATGTGACCTATACATACCTTTAAGAAAGACTGATAAAAACAAGTGAGATGATTATTTTTACAAAATTATTTTTTAGAGACAGGGTCTTGCTCTGTCACCCAGGCTGGGGTGCAGTGGCACAATCATAGCTCAGTGCAGCCTTGAAGTCCTGGGCTCAATCAATTCTCCCACCTCAGCCTCTCGAGTAGTAATTAGTTATCCAGGTTTTAGTGAATCAATGAGTGCCACTTGTTGTCATTATGGTGGGTTAAATCAAGGAATAAATGTTTGCAAAGTGAAAATTGTCAGGAGCACTTTCTACCACTATGCAGGTCAAAGACAATTACAAACATGGCAGGCTCCCTGTGCACTTCCGTACAGCATTGTTTCTTGTCTTGCATTTACCTGATTTACTTTCTTCATATACTTTATAAATTTTTATTTTACAATAATTTGTATTCATTTATTCATTCATTTTATAATCTGCTTATTCCAGTTCGGGGTCAAGCATGACCAGAGCCCATCCTGGCAGCTCAGGGCACAAGGCAGGAACCAGTTCTGGACAGGACGTCATCCCATCTCAGGGTGCACTCATACATACCCACACACATGCAGAGCGGGAACATCTAGACATATCAATTAAGCCAGTGTACACAGCTTTAGGATGTGAGAGGAAACCCGAGTACTAGAGAAAACCCATGCAAACATGGGGAGAACATTCAAACTCCACTGTGAAAAGAAAATAAATCTTGGGGCCCCCAAATCACTAAGCTAAAGGGAAAAGTCTAGCTGGGACTGCTTAGGGCCAACCTGCCTCCCATTCTATTCAAAGTTATCCTTCTGCTCACTGAGATAAATGCGTATCTGATTGCTTCGTTTGGAGAAGCTAATCAGAAACTCAAAACAATGCCTCAAAAAGTGTATCTTTTCTACCTATGAACTAGAAGCTCCCTCCCTACTTAGTCTTCCCACTTCTGCTTCAGGTTGTTCTGCCTTTCCAGACTAAACCAATGTTCACCTTCCATATGTTGATCGGTGTCTCATGTCTCCGTAAAATGTATAAAACCAAACCGTGCTCTGACCACCTTGGGTACATGTTATCAGGACCTCCTGAGGCTGTATCATGGGCGTGTGTCCTCAACCTCTGCAAAATACACTTCCTAAAATAACTGAGACCTGTCTCAGATTTTCAGGGCTCACGTCTCACAGAGTAGCCAAGGCTAGCAATTTATTTATTTTCTCATCAATGTTACAACAAAATGATGTTGAATGAAATGATATTGATGACCTGTTGTATTCCTTTCCTTGAAATCATTGTTCTTCCTTCATAATCTAACTTAAGAGTATTAACAGATCATTATGTTTGGACAATTTTATGTTAACAGATATATAGCAAATATGATCTATGTGTCTGACTGACTATGCGTTTATCCAATGTGGAATTAACAGAACACAAATTAGAGGGTGTCGCTCACCCAAATATGCTTCATGCTAACTAAACATAGCTTACTGTTCACAGTTTATCTTATACTTCTCTGCTAAAGACTGTTCTAAAATATTCAATCTGTAGGTCTCTATTTACACTTCTGTTTCTAAGTTTTTAAAATGTTGTTAGAAGGATCTTATAAACTATCTTAAGACCACCCATCCTCACAATGTAGTCATGGCATTTTTAGCCAAAATGTTATTATGCCCAAAGTTAACCAACTACATCCATCCTACTTGATTGTTTCTACATTTCATACACACTCAGAATACAAAGTTTCCTACCATTAAGGTCATTTAAACAGATGGGATATAGTCTCTGAAGACAAGTACAAAAAAATTCCGAAATATTTTCAGCATTATAAACCAAATTCGTCACTTGGAAAGAGACAATTAAATGAAATTTTTTGTAGCTTAAAAATCCGTGATGTTACTAAACGGTCTCATCTTCAATAACTCTAAACATTAGGATATTAGAACTACCATTTTCTTATCTTCATTGTTGCTTATCAGGAAAGATGATGTACTCTTGAATTCTCACACTTCTCACAATTACCAGCATATCATTGTGTCCGGAATTGGTGGGTTCTTGCTTTCACTGACTTCAAGAATGAAGCCGCGGACCCTCGCGGTGAGTGTTACAGTTCTTAAAGACGGTGTGTCCAGAGTTTGATCCTTCAGATGTTCAGATGTGTCTGGAGCTTCTTCCTTCTGGTGGGTTCTTGGTCTCGCTGTCAAGAGTGAAGCTGCAGACCTTTGCAGTGAGTGTTACAGGTCACAAAGGCAGCGTGGACCCAAAGAGTGAGCAGCAGCAAGATTTATTACAAAAAGCAAAAGAACAAAGCTTCCAGGCTGCGGAAGGGGATCCAAGCCGGTTGCCAGTGGCTAGCGCTGACAGCCTGCTTTTATTCCCTTATCTGGCCCCACCCACATCCTGCTGATTGGTCCATTTTACAGAGAGCTGATTGGTCCGTTTTGACAGAGTGCTGATTGGTGAGTTTACAATCCTTGAGCTAGACGCAGAGTCACGGAGTGCTAGTTAGCTAGATACAGAGCTAGATACAGAGTACCAATTGGTGTATTTACAAACCTTGAGCTAGACACAGAGTACTGATTGGTGTATTCACAAACCTTGAGCTAGACACAGAGTGCTGATTGGTGTGTTTACAATCCTTGAGCTAGACACAAAGTCACAGAGTGCTAGTCCTCCAAGTCCCCACTAGCTTAGTTAGATACAGAGTGTATTCACAAACCCTGAGCTAGACACAGAGTACTGATTGGTGTATTTACAAACCCTGAGTTAGACACAGAGTGCTGACTGGTGCATTTACAATCCTTGTGCTAGACACAGAGTCACAGAGTGCTAATCCTCCAAGTCTCCACTAGGTTAGCTAGATACAGAGTGCTGATTGGTGCACATAGGATCCTCCCGCTAGATATAAAAGTTCTCCAAGTCCCGATCCCAGTTCAGGAGCCCAGCTGGCTTCACCTAGTGGATCCTACACCAGGGCTGCAGGCAGAGCTGCCTGTCAGTCCCAAACCACGCCTGCACTCAGCCCTTGGTCTGTCTATGGGACCAGGCTCCATGGAGCACGGGGTGGCGCCCTTTGGAGAGGCCCAGGCCACACGAGAGCCCACCACAGGTGGGGAGCTCAGACATGGCGGGCTGCAGGTCCCAAGCCCTGCCCTGTGGGGAAGCAGCTAAGGCCCCGTGAGAATTTGAGTGCGGAGCCGGCGGGCCAGCACTGCTGGGGGACCGGTGGTGCAACCTTCACAGCTGCTGGCCCGGTTGCTAAGCCCCTCACTGCCCTGGGCCGGCTGTGACAGCCGGCTGCTCCGTGTGCGGGGCCGGCAGAGCCATGTCCACCGAACTTGCACTGGCTTGCCAGCGCCGCTTGCAGCCCTGGTTCCCGCCAGCGTGTCTCCCTCCACACCTCCCTGCAAGCAGAGGGAGGCGGCTCTGGCCTCAGCCAGCCCAGAGAGGGGCTCCCACGGTTCCGTGGCAGGCTGAAGAGCTCCTCAAGCGCAGCCAGAGTGGACGCAGAGGTCGAGGAGGCACTGAGAGTGAGGACTGCTAGCACATTGTCACACCCCATCATGATCACCTAGGGAACTGTACTTGGGTGTACTTAATTAAAAGCTCATATTAATAAATGTAAGGAAAACTATGTAATGCTATTTTTGAAAATTTCCTATTACAAACACAATCTATACAAATACAGAAAAGGAAGATTTGCAAAGCACTCATCCAAAAGTAAAGCTCCAGGTGCATAATAAGTAATATAAATGTTACATATTTTTAAAAATCTACAAAATTCAAAAGGACCTGATGATCGGTAACTTGATTTGCATCTTTGACATGGTTCTGCATGGATAAACTGCTTTTGGCCAGTATCACTTGGCTTCTCTGGGTTTTAATTTCCTTCTGTAGTAAGAGGAGAGGTTAAATTTTTAGTTATTAGTAATTTCCTAACACTTTGTGATTGATTATTGCAAAAATGACAATTCTTTAAGTAAAAACACTAATGGCATGGATGTATACAGACTATGTTTTTTTAGCAGCAACACAGATCTTACAGGTCATTTTACCATGGCCCCTTATGAGGAAACTGAGGTAATGAAAGAACAGCATAGCTTTTTCATCTTCTGGTTAGCTACAGAACTGGGAGTGCAACATAACTCCAAACTCCCTTGTAAAGACTGATTATATTTAAGATTTATTTCCATATAAATTGACATAAATAGGCTGGGCACAGTAGCTCACACCTGTAATCCCACCACTTTGTGAGGCCGAGGCAAGCAGATTGCTTGAGCCCAGGAGTTCAAGATCAGCCTGGGCAACACGGGGAAACTCCGTCTCTACAAAAAACACAAAGTACTAGCCAGGCATGATTATGCACGCCTGTAGTCCCAGCTACTCAGGAGGATTAGGCAGTAGGATTGCTTGAGCCTGGGAGGCAGAGGTTGCAGTGAGCTGAGATTGTGCCACTGCACTCCAGCTGGGGTGACAGAACAAGACCCCATCTCAAAAAGAAAAAACAAAAAAGAAATTGACACAAATATTGACAATATTATTATTACGTGACAGTTTCTTGTCCTCATTTTTTTCCCCAATCACTTTATATGCCAGTGGAGATACGCTTTACTCATATAAGTAAAAAAAACCTGTTCTGTATCTTCATTTTTTTTCTAAGACTTAAGGAAAACTTACAAAGGCTTATCAGAATATAATACCTAAAACAATTGTGAACTGTGGATTAATTTTTCTTTACCTTGTAGTACCTACTGAAATGCTTTGCATATAATTTTAATTGAGAAATACGAAATAAATGAAGATGCACACAATTCGTTTTGAGCATTTAAAACATTTTATTGACTTTAACACTAATTTTATAATTTGGTTTAATAATTCGGTTTAGTTCTGAGTTTGTTTATATACATATATATGCCACCTTGTTAAAAATAATTTGATTTAAATGTGTTTAAATTTTTAATTAAAATGGGTATATAACAGGTATATATTTATGGGGTAAGTGTGATATTTTGATACAGGCATACAATCTGTAATAATCAAATCAGGGTAATTGGGGTATCCATCACCTCAAGCAGTTATTATTTCTTTGCATTAGGAACATTCTAATTCCACTCTTTTTGTTATTTTAAAATATACAATAAATTTTTGTTGAGCACAATCACCCTGTTGTGCTATCAAATACTAGATATTATTCATCCTAACTATATTTTTCACCCATTAACCACTCCCTCCATAAATAATTTTAGAAGACTCCATAATTTTAATTGATTTGGCTGAACTCATAATGAAGGACAAAAGTTAACTGGTGAAAAGTGAAAAACGGTGAAGGTAATAGTTTAACGGGAAGAATGAAACAAATATTTATTTTATTTTATTTTATTTTATTTTTTTGAGACGGAGTCTCGCTCTGTCACCCAGACTGGAGTGCAGTGGCGCAATCCCAGCTCACTGCAAGCTACGCCTCCTGGGTTCACACCACTCTCCTGCCTCAGCCTCCCGAGTAGCTGGGACTACAGGCAATTGCCACCACGCCCGGCTAATTTTTTGTATTTTAGTAGATATTTTAACAGGGTTTCACCATGTTAGCCAGGATGGTCTCAATCTCCTGACCTCATGATCCGCCTGCCTCAGCCTCTCAAAGTGCTGGGATTACAGGCATGAGCCACTGTGCCCAGTCGAAACAAATATTTATTAATTGGTTAATAAATGTAGACCAAACATAAAGCTATATATCATTTAATCAAGACTTCTCTCCTAGGTTTTACTATGCTCTGTTTACACCAGAGGAAACGGAGGATGGGAGAAGTGTATTTCTCAGAATTAGTAATTCAGGCTATTGGAATTTAAACTGATTCTGTGTTAAATGCAAGCAACCAATTGTAATACCCAGATATAATTTAAGTCAAATATAGATAGCAGTAAACTAAAAGACTGTGTCTACAAGCATATATACTTACATTCCTACACAAATCTATTTATTTTTACAATAACATTTTCCCTACTATTTTTCCCAATGTCCAGATAGAAAAATTGAAGACATACCTTGTTAAAGTGTTTTGTCATAAGCCATAGTTATGCTTTCATATGTTCCATAAACACATATTCATTCACTTATTCATATATCTTCATAAAATGCATATTAGCATATGAGTAAAACATAAAGGAGAAATGCCTTTTAAAGTTAAAAATCGGCTATTTGAACTCCATAATTTTCATGGTATATGAAATAAAGATCGGTATCCTGACTGTTTTTTAATAGTTGATTATTAATTGTGTCACCAGAATCCTTAAACTGACCTATAGCATCAAGTTTAGTCAGAGATCATAGATGCTATTAATTCTATCTATTCCATATGCTCTTAATCATTCATTTCAGATGAGAGTCTAAGAAATGTTATCACTGGTCCTTGCCCCAATTCTCCTCCCTCTTTCTTAACATTTATTGCATGAAATAAATTGCAAGACTTTTTGAGGACTGGAGAAGTCAGTATTTTCTGGGTGTGTCATTTTTATCTTGATACCAGTCTGTTGTCCTTAACACCTTTGATGTCCCCCCAAATTAAATCAATGATAAAGGAGAAACAAGGCTAATTTTAGCATTTCCCTTCCTGTTTTGCTATGCTCTGGCACTAAGTAGCCTTTCTACCAAGGAATAAATAACATGTACATTTGCTTGTTCATAGTCTGGTTACATTGAGAAATTAACGCACAAGATGCGAATGCTCAAGTACAACTGTAAAATGATTTCTAACCTTATTCTACCATTTTAAAAATGTGTTCTTCAGTTAAGCTGTAATTTCAAAAGAAAAGATTATATTTCAAATTAAGCTGTAACTCTAGGCATGCGATGAGCAGACTGCAAGAACAATGCAAGGTTTGTATATTTTTCATAACTGATGCAGATTGCTATACAATCATTTAACTTGGTGACAGGAAGTGATCATAAAATTGAGCCAAATGAATATACAGGCAAAAATTATCTATTTCATATACGAATATCTCAAATAATTTATTTGCAATTTATTTACCTCATGATCTGGAAATCCAACTGAGAGCATGTTTCATGTAGACATGAATAGTAAAAGCATAATTCCTAGGAATTTATTCTATGGATACGGCCCAAGTAAACAAATACTCAGAGTGTGAGGATATCCAAGGACACATTGTTTACTATAGCAAAAAGTAACACGATAACCAAAAAATTATGTAATGTCATCAACTGGAGCCCAGAAAAATAAATTACGTCATAACCATATTAAAGCATAGGAAAAAGATATACCCATGCATGGTAAACTTAAAGATGTCCATATATGTACACACACACACGCATATACATATACATGTAACACATATATACACTATATATAAATATATGTACACTGTATATATATACACACACACATACATACAAGAACACACATGTGCTTATTTAAATATTCATAAATATTTGTCTATGCATGGGATATTTATGGAGAGATACACAGGAAAACAGTAGTGTTTACCTTCAGGAATTGGTATTGAAGGTAGAGCAGAGAACGGAGAATGCAAGAAATAGTGAGAAAAAGATGTACTTTTTATTTAGTATTCAATTATGTTTTGTATCTGCTATGTCTAAAATGAAACCAAATCAGAACAGAAGAAGGAAAAATAGAACTCGCAAAACAGAGTAAAGATACTGCAAGATTTTAAATTCTCATTGTCAATTTTTCTTAAAGGAGATATAACCCTGCCTTCTTAAGGGAGAAATGATTTCAATAGTTCCAAGGGAGTGCTCTTACATGAAGAGCAAACAGAAGGATAATTCAATATGTGTGGCCAAGAAAGGAATTTATGATTTGTTTCCTTTTAAAAAATAAGCAAAATAATTTGTTACTACATCCTCGCCTTGCACTGTGTGACTTTTCTGTCAAAGAAAAGGGAAGCCTGAAGAAACAGAGGCAAGGCTGTTATTTATGGAGCCTGTTATGAGCAATGCATCTACTTTAATAAAGGGTTAAAGGTTCTCCAGCTTGCTAAGGCTTTATAGCTAGTTAGTGTCCACCTCACTCAAAGTCAGACCTCTTTCCACTACATGAAGTTGATTTTCTTTGGTTAAAAAGAAGGTGTAATTTATATTGGAAAAGCGGAGCAGTCAAGATGTTTTCAAATCTATGAAATTTTAGCCACAACATATTATCTTAACAAATAATATGGGTAAATATGTACAGAGTATGCAGTCTGTCCCAGACACCACTTCAAGCTCATTCTATGTAGTCTGCCAAGAGAGGTAGTATTATTACAACTTGAGTTTTCAAATAAGAAAATCTAGGCTTAGAGAGCTTATGTAACTTGTTTACCAATAAAATTTTCCCTAAGCTACTCTAAAATTAATCTAAATTTATTATAAGGCACTAAAAGTATAGGATATAAAAGTAAAATAATTTTCAAGATAAAGTCATAAAAATGTATTCTAAGACTGAAGATATAATGCAGATAAAAATAAACATTAACAGTTCTGACATGCTTAACTCAGTAATTACAAATTTATGATTAATTTATTGTCATAAGCTATGCACAGACATAAGTAGTATCATATTCACTCCTATATTACTAAAAAAAATGAAGTAGAATCATTGAAGTAAAAATTCTCTCGATTTTATTCAACCTAATTCAACCAATGGGATTGAGCTAATAATAGTCTAACCTACATAATGTTTTTAAAACAGATTTTAGAAAAAAAAAATTTAGCAGTCACTATTTTTATGAATGGGAAAATGTTGGTTGGTGAAGTGACAACCTCTGAACATAAAATAATTCATTAAAAGTAACCTAACTAGAATTCAGAACTTATTGACTTTTCCCCTTGTGGTCACACCACAAACCATGAAAAATGTGTGGTGTACCATCTGAAATACATTAAACTTCATTGGTACTTTAAATAGCTTTCCTAAGCCATTAGCCATCCAGAAATCTAATTGGTCTACTAAATGTGAATCAGCCACAGTCATATTTACCTAACTTGAAGAAGAGATGTAGAATATACCAATCTTCATTAACTTGGGTGAAATCTTATATATGATTTTGTCTAATGCTCCCTGAAAGCAGAAAATCCATCTAAAACATGTTTGAAAGTTGGTCATTTCCCTCTCAATATATTTCAGTGATTGAATTCACTCTACTTTTAGAAAAGCCTCTTCAACTTTGACAGTTTTATTGGCTATGAAAACTCTTAACCTGAATCAAAAATTTCCTTCCCTAATTTTTGACCCATTTGCTCTGGTTCTGCCAAATGGAGCTACATAGTCCACCCTTTCCTGTAGTAGCCCTTCCGGTATTTGTAGACAGCCATCACATCTCCCTAAATTCTTTCCAGGTTAGTTATGCCCAGCTGCCTCAAAGTTTCTTAGAGGGTTGTTTTCCAACTTCTCATTGGATAATTAATGTTCCTGCTGAAACATGACCCATGAGAGTGGTTGCTGTGTCCCAAAATAGTCTGAATTTTGTAGATTACAGTGTAACCATGTCTGCTTCCATACTGCTATCAATGCAACCTAGGTGTGTGTTGTTTTTGCAGTTACTGTAGTTGTTCTTGTTAAGCATTCTGGTCACATATTTAATTGCTGCCAAGTTTATGTTAAATTATAATTTTGAGTAATTTACATTAACTTCCATCAGATGATGTCTCTTTCATTCTAGTTTTTAATTTATCACAGTACAGTTTCTCTTCATTAGCTCTACCTGTAATCTTAATGCAGGCAGCTCTCTGTTGCAGCTGTCCTTTCAGTTCTGTACCACATGCATATCTGATAAGCAATTTCCTGTGTTTTCATCCAAGTAATGAATCAAAAATTCTGAATAGGTCAGGGGCATGGACAAAGACCTTTAGCACAGCACTGGGGACCTCAATCTAGGCAGATAGATAACAACATAAATAGGGCACATTTTAAAAAGTTTAACTCAGATAAACTCTTAAAGAATTTTGCCATCAGAAAATCTTGCAAATGTTATTCTAATTTCAGCAGATATGTAAGTTTTATGTTATATGCTTTAAATTCACTTTTATTTGTAAATTTTTTTGAGAGGGGAGCTTGAAAACACCATAAATTGTCCATGATTAAAACCGTTGAAAGAGCTATAAAATATTAATAATTATTCTATGAGTTTGGAATTATTATCTCTATATGCAGATTTAGAAACAAAACTTGGAGAGAGTCAATAGTTCAATTAAGCTTACACAGATAGTAGCCGAGCCAGAATTCAAACCCAGATCCAGGGTGCCACTTGTTTCAACTAGTTCTATTAGCTAAATAGTTCAGTCCTCTTCTTCAGCCCCCACTACTATCATATCATACTGGGGAAAACAACCCTTCCTTGAGCCTGTGTGGTATTCTCTCATAATATCACCACCTCACTTTCTTTCTCCTTTTACCATTATTTCACTGTTGCTACATAATCAAGTCCTACAACCTTCTTCTTCAACAAGAAAAAAGAATATGCAAGGGACTGAATGCATCTGTTTTCATAAAATAGTTTACATGCATACTCAGAAATGCATATGAAACTGTATCACATGGAAAACTTAACAATACCATTACACAGAATGCATTATCAAATGCAGCATTTTAGTTGAGCCATTTAATTAGTGACGTTAATACTATGCACTGTCCTCCTCTTTATCAACCATATCAGCCATTTATCAACCAAATCAACAAAGAATAATGGAGATAATTTGGGATTTTAGTTAGAAAAGAATTGAAATTTCTCTGCCAACATGCACTAGTTCCTCAGGTGAGTATGCTAGGACTCTGCTGGTCTCACTCAGTACCTTCTCCCCAAGTAATCTCTTCCAAACCAATGGCTCCATTTTCCAACTCTAAGCCAATAACTTCCCAGTGCTTTTTTTTTTTTTTAGACGGAATTTCGCTTTTGTTGCCCAGGTTGGAGTCCAATGGCGTCATCTCGGCTTACTGCAACCTCCGCCTCCTGGGTTAAAATGATTCTCCTGCCTCAGCCTCCCTAGTATCTGAGATTACAGGCGCCCACCACCATACCCAGCTAATTTTTTGTATTTTAGTAGAGATGGGGTTTCACCATGTTGGCCAGGCTGGTCTTGAACTCCTGACCTCAGGTGATCTGCCTGCTTTGGCTTCTCAAAGCGCTGTGATTCCCAGTGCATTTCTAAAATGTAGGCCTCCCTTCTGAGCTTTAGCTTCATGTGTCCCCGTCTCCTCAAAGTTCCCACTGGAGGTTTCATAGGCACTTCACATTCAGCATGTCCCAAACGAAACTCACCAGCTTTTCCCCATTGTTCAGCGATCATAATTTCAGTTACCAGTATCCACCAGATACCCAGGCCAGAAATTTGGGGAGCATCCTGGGTTCCAACTTCTGCATTCCTCACAACCAGTCTTTACATCCTATAGTTCTAATTTTAAAAAATCTCCAAAGCAGTTCTCTTCCCTTTGCTTCTACTGCCACCTCCCTAGTTCACGCTACCATGATTTCCCCTTGAATACAGCTAAATCTACTTAATTGGCTTGCCTATCCACCCTTTCTTGTCTCATATTCACTACAAACAGGGAGATCTTTCTAAAATCTAAATCTTATCATGTCACTCCTTAAAAACCTTCTATTACTTTTCCTAGAAAAATGTTCTAATTTCCTACTGTGCTTTATAGGGCCCGCATTGCAGACTTCATCTCTAACCTCTCCCTTGTTTCAAATCCTACTGGATTTCTGTAATTTCTTCAAACTCACAATGCTCTTTACCATTGTACAGCTTACAGGGTGTTTTTATTTGGCATTTATATCCTAAGAATGCAGTGATGGACATGTGGAATTACTTCTACTTCAGTACAGAGTATCAGACATTAAGACCACTCCACCCAGATTCATCATAAGATTAAAGGGGCGGGGAGAGGGAATGAGGTACCAACCTGAATGAGCATCCAGCTAAACTGGCAAAGGTACAGATAATGTGTGACAGCAGCCACAGCTGAACAGCTCTCCTCAGCGAGTTGGGGACTTGCATATGCAGACGCCAGAAACAGAATCTGTAAAAAACAGATACTTCTATTTTTAAAATATGCTAAAATCGATGAAGAATATTAAGAAAGTAAATGCTTTCTTATCTAAACCTATGACTCAGTGATTCCATGGGAAAGTAAGTTGACTTGTTGTCTAAACTGATACGACTTTAAGAGTCATTCTAAAAATGGCAATATATGGATTTTTATATTTCTAAGAAATAATGCATGATATGAAATTATGCTACATGTTGCTCTAGGCTCTCATAAGGAAATTCGCAAAGTAAACTGTGTTCTTATCATTGATGAGTAAAAATCCCATGAAATACATTTATTTTAGCAAAGTAGAAAATAGTGGAAATACCACTCCTTGTGTAAATCAAAGCTAATGGGAGAGAAAAGAAAGATAAATCAAATATTTGACTTTACCCATCACCTGCAGCCTCTTGCCAGGAAGTAACACAGACAACAAAATGGACTTAAAATGAGTTTAAAAATTCAAATTCTATAATTATCTTAATCTTTGGATTTTTATTTCAAGTGCCTTCAAGCTTTTGTTCAAAAGTCACAATGAGGCCTCTCTTGACCACACTATTTAAAATTGCATCCTGCTTTTAAATTTTCTTCTCACACACATAATTCCCCAACTCTACTTTTCTCTCTCTCTCTCTCTCTCTCTCTCTTTTAACCATCACACATCACCTTCTAACGTGCTTTGTATTTGCATTTTTTTTTTTGGCTATTAGTCTCACCTCCTAGAATATAACCCCCGCAAAGACAGGATCATTGACTGTTTTACTCACTAATGTAACCCAAGCACATAGCTTAGTGACTGGCACATGGTAGGTACTCAATAAATACTTGCTGAGTAAATAAGCAAGTGAAGTGAAAGACTCTTTATAATTTCTATCTTTTCGTATTTTCTCCAATAAATGACTACTGTGTCAAATATTGCAAGGATGAGTGTAGATGGCAGGGGGAAACTTGGAGCAATAATATTGGGCTATAAATTCTCAATGAATAAACTCTGGCTCCCCCTTACAGACAGGAATCAACTTTTTGACTATATTTTCAGAGAGTACCACTGTGCCTGGAATATAGAGGTGATCAATAAATGTTTATTATAAAAATGAATGGTTTATTCCAAAAGCACAGAGGAGAAAACTAGTTGACTTATGCCTTAAAATCTCTCTTTTAAAAAGAAAACATGACTGCCTTTAATGCTATTTGAATTTATTTTAAAAAATAAATAATGTGCCCAAAAATAAATAAGACCACGGGACAAAATGTTGTTAAATTTCAAGTGAAATGTGCCCCTCCCCAATCCTCTTGTTACCAAGGACATGTCCCTCAACTCCCCTTGAAAATTTCTACTCAAGTGTATTGGTAGGGCAGCATCCCTGTGGTAAATTCGTTAGGATCTGCAGTGAGGCTTTGCATGTTCCCAACATCTCAATTTCACAATGAAAGATGTACCTTAATCTGATTCCTCAATTACATAAGACCCAACATGCTAATTTAAAATTAATAATTATTAATAATTACCAATTTATTACTATAATTGATATTGACTGTAAATTAATAAATCTACAATATGTGTCTCTTATGCTGAAGTGACTCTTTCTTCTTGGAAATTATTCATTGAGTACCTTCCTGCGCCTGATCAAGTATAGAATTAAAAAAATCTTTTTTTTTAAGCTACGGACAGTGAACAAGTCCTTTTCCCCTTCTACTTCCCTCATCAATAATAGAAGGAAGTTGGAAAAAATCAACTCCAGAGTCTCTTTCTACTCCAAGACTCCAGAATAATTTTTAAAATGAGAAGTACCTTGATTCAACTTTCTGTTTACTTAGTCTTGGATTTGGTGCATTTGTAATACACACTATTAAAAAGAAGGCATGCCAGCATTTAAAGCAGAAAATAGAAATTCATGTAACATTATTTCCTGACAAATGTGTTCCCTTAAAAAAATAAAGTCCACAAATTCACCTTCCTAGAACACACCACAACATAGCTTTTGAATTATTAGCGATTATGCTTAGATTTTCCTTGACTTTCTTGTCTAACTTTACCATTTATTCTGACCTTTATTATAGGTCATAAATTAAACCTTCCTAAATTCCACAATTATTCCTTGAACACCTTCTATGCACTAAGCACTGGAACTATGAATTAAGAGTATGGTATGGTTTAGCTAAAAAAAAAAAAAAAAAAAAAAGATAAAAAAGCAATCATTTTAACATTTCATGTTCTGTCTTTTCACAAAGGTGCATCTATTTCCATAAAGTCTTCATAAATGTAGGTACAATAAATTCAAGCCTTTCTAATTCAGATTCTATTATATGGATTGTGTTGAAGTTTACCTAATAGTTTTGTTCTAATCAACTTAAATAGGTTGTTAGGTAATAGAATAGTGTAATCCAAATTATAATTGACTATGTTGAGCTTTAAGCATTCTATGAATCTATAAGTATATGCTAACTTAAATTCTTTTTCAATATGTTTTCTTTGAAGCAACTAAATCAGTACAGATTCTTGTTTAAAACTGTATTTACTTTCAGAATAGTTTTAACATCCAAAATTCTATTCTTAAGGTATGATTTGATATTTTATTAAACTCTAATTTCCTTTTCTAAATTATAAGAAGATCAGTTACAAATCTACTTTTGTAAACCATGAAAGTTGTTCCAGGTTATTATCTGAATTATGGGAATTGCTTCTGTCTGTACAGGAGATTAGTCAGCAAGAGGAGGCTGAGCTGTCACAATGCACATTGCTATAAAAGGGATGCACAAAGAATACTTGGAGGACTAGGTATTACATGTGACCAGGACTACCCAAAATTTCATTAACTTAAGATGGAAATAAAATGAGACCAAATAAAACAAAATAAATAAAATCTCCCAGCATATTTAGCTCTCTCATTTTTAAGGCTACAAAACCTAAAAATAGATGGAGTTTCACCATTGCTTTTTTATTCAAACACAGAGATTACCAGAAAAAAAGGTTATTTTCAAAGTCAGTTCTCTGAAAGCATTAAGTTGAACATGAACAAAAAAAAAGGAATTTTTCAAAGGTTCTCAGTTGTTCGTACGTTGATTTATTCAGTATGAATGAGTGCTTAAGTATCCACTATCTACAAACTATTGTGCTGGGCAAGATGAAGTACATGACGGCAGAAAACTGCTGTATACCAGCATGGAGCTACATGTTTTCCCTCGTTCTTTTGTGTATAACTCATATATTAATAATGTGAAGTCATTATTGTTTTTACCCCAATTTAGTAAATAACGAAGGAAGAACTATAGGATAATTAACATGTTTAAAGGTCCTTAAACAAGCTTTAAATTTAAATTGGGATTCAAATTCTGGTATCCTGATTTGCAGTACCAGCATTCCTTCTTTTTTCTTTTTGAGACAGAGTCTCACTCTGTCGCCCAGGCTGGAGTGCCGTGGAGCCATCTCGGCTCACTGCAAGCTCCGCCTCCTGGGTTCATGCCATTCTCCTGCCTCAGCCTCGCTGGTAGCTGGGACTACAGGCGCCGCCACCACGCCTGACTAATTTTTTGTATTTTTAGTAGAGACGGGGTTTCACCGCATTAGCCAGGATGGTCTCGATCTCCTGACCTCGTGATCCTCACGCCTTGGCCTCCCAAAGTGCTGGGATCGCAGGCCTGAGCCACTGGGCCCGGCCCAGCATTCTTTCTTGAACACCATACCACTGCCTACAAAGCTAAATCAAACACAGTCCCCTCTCAAAGTGCTAACATTCTAGGTCACTGTTTCTCAAGTCGTTTTACTCCATGGCCCACCACAGGCTCATAATGACAATCGAATATAATGCCAATAGCAAATATAATACTATTCTCAATTCCATTTTGATATATATACAACTTAACAGAAAAGAATAATAAATATATTTCCCCTCAAAAGTATTTGAGATATTCTTTTTAAAATGATTTATAAAATTCTCTGCTTATTCTGATTGATTAGAGCTCTACTGTGCCAGCTAATGAAGGAAATGAAGAGTAAATACTTTTTTAGAAAACTTATATATACAGCATATGTCCCCACTTGCTTGGGCTACATAACAACTAATGATAAATATTAGTTTTCCTCTAAACCTCAATTCTCAGTGCTCCTTAATATATACACCCTCCTCCCTCACTTTACTACAGAATTACAGATACTCTTACTCCAGGTAAATTATTCTTTTAAAAATTATAAAAGTTATTATTCTTGAAATGACCCCCCCCTTTTTTTTTTGAGACGGACTCTCACTCTGTCGCCCAGGTTGGAGTGCAGTGGCACGATCTTGGCTCACTGCAACCTCCACCTCCCGGGTTCAAGGGAATCTCCTGCCTCAGCCTCCCGAGTAGCTGGGACTACAGGGCATGGCACCATTTTTTGTATTTTTAGTAGAGATGGGTTTTCATCCTGTTAGCCAGGATGGTCTCGATCTCCTGACCTCGTGATCCACCCACTTCGGCCTCCCAAAGTGCTGGGATTATAGGCGTGAACCACTGCGCACCACCAAAACTAGTCAGTTTTTAAAGGACCAGCTCAAATTCTGCCTGACTTACTCTGATCATGGCAGATTCCTAGACTTTCCTATTTTTTAAAGTGGGACATCCCTTGTTATTGAGCATTTATAATGAGCCAAATGTAGTTCTTTCTAATAGAAGGCTGCCTAAGGGTGAAGCTAGACATATGATGCAATACAATGTGACAAGTATTGTAGCAGGGTATGGAGTAAAATACTAGGAGAATGCAGAGTTGAGAGTATTAGCACTGCTTGTGGGGATTCAAATAAACTTTCAGAGAGGAAACCCAAGTCCCATCTGCCCCACCTTCTCTTCCTAAGTTTATCTTCCATAAGACTCTTTGTATACCAAACATTCTATCCAAATGCATTTACTGCTATTCCCTAAACATACTTCTTCATGTCTGGACTCTTGCCTTTGTTCTTCCTCTTCCTTTTATCTACAATTTCTCTTTCTCATCTTCCCAGGTTGAACTCATGTTTACCTTTCAAAATGTGGTAGAACTCTGTCATGAATACCTGGAAATTCTACCTGCTTACTCTGATCATGGCAGATTCTTAGACTTTCCTATTTTTTAATACCTGGTTATTCCTTTCAACCATAAACAACCTTTTCCTCCTCTGAACTTTTAAAATAAGATTTTATTATAAGAATTTTTCTCATAAATCTCAACTTTTAAATAAAATTAATTTTAATGTCTTTGAAAACTGTCAACTTCTTAAAAACAATTTGATCCTATCCATTCTTATAATTATTTTAAAGTATATTTTTGTAAAAAAGAGAACATGGCAAGCATCCTGTACAGATTCTATCATGAGTTTGAACACAGTAGGTGTTTGTTTATAAAACAGCTTTACTGATGTATGATTGACAGACAATAAAAGGTGCATAAAGTATTTGACCTCATAGGTTTTTGCACCTATGAAGCCATCATCACAATTAAAATAATGAACAATGCATCAGCCCCAAAAGTTTTCTCGTGCCCTTTGTAGTACCTCCCTGCACCACCACCACCCCTACAACCCTAGGCATACACTGATCTGGTTTTTGTTTTTGTTTTTTTTTGAGATGAGTATCGCTCTGTCACCCAGGCTGGAGTGCAGTGGCGCAATCTTGGCTCACTGCAAGCTCCGCCTTCTGGGTTCACGCCATTCTCCTGCCTCAGCCTCCAAGTAGCTGGGACTACAGGCACCCGCGACCACACACGGCTAATTTTTTGTATTTTTTTTTTTTTTTTTTTTTGAGACGGAGTCTTGCTCTGTCACCCAGGCTGGAGTGCAGTGGCCGGATCTCAGCTCACTGCAAGCTCCGCCTCCCGGGTTTACGCCATTCTCCTGCCTCAGCCTCCCGAGTAGCTGGGACTACAGGCGCCCGCCACCGCGCCCGGCTAGTTTTTTGTATTTTTAGTAGAGACGGAGTTTCACTGTGTTAACCAGGATGGTCTCGATCTCCTGACCTCGTGATCCGCCCACCTCGGCCTCCCAAAGTGCTGGGCTTACAGGCGTGAGCCACTGCGCCCAGCCACTGATCTATTTCTAATACATTAGTTTGCATTTATTAAATTTTATATAAATATAGGCATATGTGCTCTTTTGTGTCCAATTTCACTCAGCATATTTTGAGATTTTTTTTCCAAAATAATGTACCAATATTTTTTCAGCACCATTTGTTGAAAGACTGTCATCTTTCCTCTAGTAAATTGCCTTTAGGTATTTGCCTATATATGATGGAGTCTATTTCTGGACTCTCTAAACTGTTCCCTTGATCTATTTGTCTATGTTTACACCAATACTACATCATCTAGATTACTGTAGCTATATTTATTGAAAAGGGTAGTGTTAGGTTCTAATTTATTCTTTTCCAAAGTTGTTTTGGTTATTCTTAGTCATTTGCATTTCCATGTGACTTTTATGATGAGGTAGTCAATTTCTACAAAAGAAAGCTGAATCTCAACCTGGGGAGAAATGACATATTAACAACATTCACTCTTGCATCCCATGAATACAGTGTCTTTCTCCATTTATTTAGGTCTTCTCTAGTTTCTCTCAGCGTGTTTTGTAGTTGTGCACATACATCTCCTTCACACATTAAAAAAAAAAGATTTACCCCTAATTCTTTTATATGTTAGATATTATTGTAATTTATATTTTTATTAAATTTTAGTTTCTGATTATTCCTTCCCGACGCATAGAAATACAATTTATTTTTATATATTGATCTTGTACCCTGTAAACTTACAGAATTACGTTAGTTTGAGTAGCTGTTTTGTAGATAACATTGTATTTTAAATATAGGATCATGTCATCTCTATATAAATAAGGTTTTACTTATTTGCTAATTAGAATGCTCTAATTGTCTTATCTTGCCTATTGTACTTGCTGGGAGAAATATATGCACACACACACACACAATTAAATAGAGGTGGCAAAAATGAACATCCTTGTTTTGTTTTCTAATTTTAGGGGGAAAGCATTCAGTTTTTCAGCATTAGGTATTGTTATGGGCTAAATTGTTTCCTCTCCAAATTCACATGTTGGAGTCCCAAACCCCAGTACTTCAGTATGTAACTGTATTTGAAGATAAAGTTTTTAAATAGGTAATTAAGTTAAGATGAGGTCTTTAGAATGGGTACTAGTCCATTATGATTGGTGTCCCTACAAGAGGTGAAAATTTTGGACACAGACACGCACAGGCACAGAAGACAAACCATGTGAAGACAAAGGGAGATGATGGCCACCTAAAAGCCGAGGAGAGAGGCCTCAGTATGAAGTCAACCCTAAAGACACCTTCAATTCAGACTGTAGCCTCCAAACTGTGAGAAAATTAGTGTTGTTAAAGCCATCCCGTCTGTGTTACTTTGTTATGGCAGCCCTAGCAAACTAATACAAGTATCATGTTAGTTACATAGTTTTGTAGATACCTTTATCAGGTTAAGAACATTCCTTCTCTTCTTACTTTGCTGTTTGCTGGGAGTTTTTAATGGGAATTGATATTAAATTTTGTTAATTATATTTCCCTATAGAAATTATCCAAAACATTTCTTTCTTTTCTTTTTCCCTTTTTTTATTTTTTAATTTTTATTTTTTAAGACAAGGTCTGGCTCTGTCGCCCAGGACAGAGTGCAGTGGCACAATTTTGGCTCATTGCAGCCTCAACCTCCTGAACTCAAGCAATCCTCCCATCTCAGCCTCAAAAGTAGTTGGGGAATACAGGCATGCACCACTGGCCTGGCTCATTTTTGTATTTTTTTCTTTTTCTTTTTCTTTTTGTAGAGTTAGGGCTTTGCCATGTTGCCTCGGCTAGTCTTGCAATCCCCAGCTCAGGCGATCCACCTGCTTCAGCCTCCCAAATAAAAAATATTTTTTATTTTAGTTTGCTATTAATTACATTGATTAACTTTTGAATTTTAAGTCATCCTTGCATTATTGGGATAGCTATCATTCTGTCGTGATATATTATCATTTTGATTTGCTAATATTTTATTAAGAATATTTGCATCTATGTTTATCAAAGACATTGGTTGGTAGTATACTACTTCATATATAGAATGAAAACCTCACAAGAATATACTATTTTCTCTCCTGATCTCCTGGCATATATTCTACTTTTATATATGTTGCAAACCTCACACTACTTTGCCATTATTTTTTCTTCAATAGTTAATTATCTTTAAAATAGATTTAGATAGTAGGAAAAACTTCATATAGTAATATATATACATATATGTGAAATATATTACATACACAATTAAAATATATACATATATGTTATATATACTATATGTAATATATATGTGTGTGTGTATATATATAAAACAGTTGAAATTTAAAAAAGGAAGCAAAATTAGCCTGCACTACAGAATTTTTATAGAGCTATTTTAGTATGCTTTTATTTTTTCTCTTTTCTTTAAAAAGTCATCTTCTGAGAAACAGATCTTTATGAGTCATTAACACCAAGACTAGTCTTCTTCATCTGGTACACAGCCAAAGAAGTACTGATTTATTTTTATAAGAAATAGTAACAGCAACAATAATAATAGTTACCATTTAATGAATGGTTTTCATGTGCCAGGTACTGTGCTAAAGGCCCTAGAGATATTATTTCATCATATTTAAATAATCTGTGCAATTTAGAGATCACTGCTGTTTTATTTCATAGTGAAGGAAACTGAGGCTTAATAAAAGTAAATACGTTTGCCAAGGACACAGACCTAAGGAAAGACTATTTCTTTTTTCCTGCTTAATTATGCTTGGTAGAGATTGCCTGGATCATGTGCCACTTGGAATAATGCCATACTTAGTTTCTTGCATTTTCTGTATCTTTTCTTCATTACCTTGTGCTCACATAGCATGTTTATGTTCTTTTTTTTTTTCCTGGGCTAGCATCTTTTTCACTAGTGTTTCTACTCTGTCCCTTAAGAGAATATTTAATTGTCAGGAATGTTCTGTCAATTCCAAATCTTAACATTTGCTGTTATTGATAGCATCTTGCTTAACATTACAGCTCTTACCACTGATGTCACACAGCTATACCTAAGATACAACAGACTCAGGACTTGAGCCAAGTTTGTTGACTTCAAAGCCTGTGCTTCTAACCACTTTTAATACTTAAAATAACCACTTTTAATACTTAAAATAACCACTTAAAATGATGCTAGCATGTACTCCAAAAATCACTAAAGCCACATACTCATACTTCCTGCTTGTATAGGAGATTCTCTAGAAGTATATAAAGTCTTTTTATTTGAAGGAAGAACAACGAGTGCAAAGGCTGGCTGAAATATCAAGCTGAAACATCAAGATCATTTGAATATTACAAAGTTTGAACTAAATTTTACATGTAGACTTGGATTTTCAAAGTTACATTTCTTAGTTCTGTAATGATAGTTTACGAATTCCGTGGAAACAAAAATGTCTCTATAACTGGAGTGAACATAATTAAATTATTTACATAGATAGCACACTGAGGTTTGCATTCTACTACTTTACTGATGGTACTGAGTCATTACTCGGAAAATTCAGATTTTAGATAATTTTGTTGTTGTTATTATTGTTGTTGAACAATTAACTTGTGACAAAACTATGTTCATTTTTTCATTTTATTTTGGTAGTGGATACATGGCCAGAATCTGAATACAACAGATACATGGTCTGAATATAATTCAGACTCTACAGTCACTTCAAAATTGTACAATAAACTTATTTGAAATATATAGTGGGAAATTGCTGTTTTTGCTTCATAAGTTATCAATTGAAAACATTTCGATTCAACTTCTCATGGAATTCCTTGGACTTAGATAAGCATACATATAAGCTGGAAAGGAAACCTTGTTAGATAGAATTGAAGAGAAACTGAGCAAGACTAATAGAATTCTATATAAATCTAACAATAGTGTTTATTAACTCACAGGCCATAGCCTAACCTTACTGTGCAAAGTCCAAAGTTTATACTTTCTCTGCCTGACAACATAAAAGAAATTAATGTATTTTTCTAAGTGGAGTGACATTAGATGTTTCTTAAAAATTTAAAAAAAAAATTACTATTCCTTCCCATTTCACATCGAGGATGTGATTGCTTGTCCTTAATTATTGAGAGAGTTATCATTTCCCTGCTACGTACACCTATATTTTTAACTACAAAGCACAATTCCCAAATATTTCATCCAATGTAAAGTTGACAGAGAAGCCAACATCAAGGTTACTTTTATTGCATAATTGCTTCAGTTAGAACACTTTCCCAAGTACAAAAGTGTTGCATGATCTATAAAAAGATAAAAAAAGAGGGAGAAGGTATTTCAATATGAGAGCATTTTACAAATCAGATTATCTTTTCATTCCTTTATCTAATTATTCAGAACTGGTGAGTTAGTAGCTGCTGCTTTTTAGGCATGCCATGCTATCAAACCAAGATAGAACATTATCAGTAAAAACGTTTGAACAAAATCCTAAGGGACATATAAAGGAAGTCACTTTATGAAAAATGTAACTGCTTTTCAACATGTTTACCTTTTCTTGTACTTGCCCAAATTATGTCTATGATGCATTACTTATAAACAGGAAGTCTAAAAAGTATAAACATTTGATATATTTGTGCATATGTTGCATTTTCTTTTATAATTTCTATTCCCAGCATAATTCAGTTTAGGCCAAAATGTTAAGTTTAGTCGTGATTTTATATTTCCTTAGGTTAACTTGAGACATGTAAACAAGCAAATTATTTATGTGCTATATAATCCTCTACCTACTAGGACATTTACTTAATAGTAGTTTTGTGGCTTAGGAAGCAGAGTAATCAGAGTGAATTAATGGTATACACTGGTTGCTCTATGTTTCTGATTTGCTTTGGACTGAATCTTTATGTTGCTCAAGCGTTGTTTCTGCTGTTTAGCAGTTGCCTAAGTTCATATGTTGGAGCCTAATCCCCAGAGTGATGGTATTTGGAGATGGGGCCTTTATTTGGGAGCTAATTAGGTCATGACACTGAAGCCCTCATGACTGAGATTCCATCAACATATATATTCTGTGTGCTTGCCACATGCCTGATTCCAGAGCCAAGGTTCTGTTATTTTAAATCACATTCTATTTCAGGTTGAGGGTTATTTTGAGAAGGCCTGGGATGTATGAATAAACAAACATATACAAGACTCTCTGCTTTGGGGTAGCAGGCAAGAAGTATAGACAATAAAATATATAGGTCTTTGGCATATAAAATTGGGAAATGCATTATTTTCAGATAGAAAGCAAGAAAAATATTATGATTTTGGTTTATTTGCTAATAAATGAGGAATAAATGTGTCTGAGTCAGTTCGGGCTGTTATGACAAATATTATTATAGAGACTGGGTAGCTTAAACAACAAACATTTATCATGGTTCTAGAGAATGGAAAGTCCAAGATCAAAGTGCCAGAAGATCTGGTGTCTGGTGAGAACCCGCTTCCTGGTTTGCAGATGGTCGTCGTCTCATTGTGTCCTTACATGGCAGAGAACACAGAGAAAAAAAGCGAGCTCTCTCTGTTCTTTTCTTCTAAGTGCACAAATCTCGGTCATGAGGGCTTCACTGTCATGACCCAATTAGCTCCCAAATAAAGGCCCCATCTCCAAATACCATCATTCTGGGGATTAGGCTCCGACATATGAACTTAGGCAACTGCTACACAGAAGAAACAATGCTTGAGCAACATAAAGATTCAGCCCAAAGCAAATCAGAAACACAGAGCAACCAGTGTGTACCATTAATTTACTCTAATTAGTTACTCTGCTTCCTAAGCCACAAAACCACTATTAAGTAAATATCCTAGTAGGTAGGGGATTATATAGCACATAAATAATTTACTTGTTCACATGTCTCAAGTTAACCTAAGGAAATATAAAATCACGACTAAACTTAACATTTTGGCCTAAATTGAATTATACTAGGAATAGAGATAATAAAAGAAAATGCAACATATGCACAAATATATCAAATGCTTATACTTTTTACACTTTATGTTTATAGGTAATGCATCATAGTCATAATTTGGGCAAGTACAAGAAAAGGTAAAGATGTTGAAAAGCAGTTACATTTTTCATAAAGTGACTTCCTTTATATGTCTTTAGGATTTTGTTCAAACATTTTTACTGATAATGTTCTATCTTGGTTTGATAGCATGGCATGCCTAAAAAGCAGCAGCTACTAACTCACCAGTTCTGCCTTTTCATATCTCGTACAACTATTTTAAAAAGTGAATTAGTATTTTCTAACATATGATAGAAAATATGCTACCCCATAGAGATCCAACATTTAGTGAGCACATATATATGAATCAAAGCATTAGCAAAGTGCTTTAAGGGATACTAAATTTCATCCCCCACTCTCACCCACAGGCTTTTTAATCTTTATAAATAGGATGTTAAAAGAAAAAAAAAAAAAAAAAGCAAGGCTGGGAAAAGCAGCCTGATATTTTACACAAGGTTTTACATAACATATGGATATCTAATATATTTTGTTATCATTAAAAAGCCACGTTAGCTGAGTTACCACTTAGTTACCTTAATATTTGTTTAAATATAGAAAGTACTTTTAAATTACTATTGGTAATTATTTGATCAGTCAGTTGACATAGTTAAAATAAAGGAGTATAGCAGAAATTTGATTAACATTTAAAAATAAAACACATGCCTATAGGTCTTTAAAGAAAACAGTTCTTATCTTTTATCTAGATTTTTAAGGAATGAAAAATGAAATAAATTTCCTACAACCATTACCATACTCTTCTCTTATGCTGTTCTTTGCACCATTTCCCCTTTAAGAATTATGCAAGAAAATTATAACAATTATTACAAAGAAATGGCATACATTAGTTTTATAATCATTCTCAATTCAAACTTTTACTTCAAATTAAATTAAATGCCTAAAAATTTTTATATGTTTTAAACTTTGAATTGTTTTCTGCAAGAGCTGTTTTTATTTTGTGTGACTGTTAGAGAAGAAATATCAAGACATTTATGATGTGTAAGAGTCTTCATTATCTGAGTAGGTCAGTTAAAAAACAAAACAAAACAAAAAACTCCCAAACCGATAAAAATAAACTAGATCCTTCAAGAAAATCCAGTATTACCAGAATTGGAGAAATAAGCATATAAATTCTAGAACTGTCCTAAAATGAACACTGTGGGAACACTGAAGTAATATTTTGACTTAACTAAATGAGGAGGAAATCAACATTTACTGGATTCTTACAGTGGTAGGCTTTTCTGTGATTTCTACAGATAGGTTATTTCATTTGACTCCTCATAATAGTCTTATGTTATTGTCCTGTGTGATAGCAAAGGTAACAAAGGTTTCACAGCTAACCAATGACAAAACTTGCATTGGGCCTACCCGACCTCAGCTCAGTTCTCTTTCTGCTATTCTCTGCTGTCGTTATGCTGCTTTATGAAAACTTCTGAAACTCAAGCAAGGGCTATCATGAGTTCTCTGAATTTATGGAGACACAATTGAGATTTTTTCACATGGCTTTCAAAAATATTTCTGTTAATACCAGTGTTCCCGTACACTTGGTCCAAGCTAACCAATGAACCTCACTGGTGAGTAAAACTGTGGTCTTTTCAATGAATAATTACTAAACTGGTTTTCCATTTATGTGAACACTAACATTTATATTCTCTCACTGACAAAATAGGTGACAAAACAATTATCAACAGAAAATTCAAGTGGTTATCTTAAAAAAACATGTCCTGATACAGACAATCCAGTAGCAAATAGGAAATAAAATAAAGGAGCACTGTGTAGAAGAAAACAAGGCAAATCAAGGGACAAGTCAAGATCTACATAAAAGTTCACTTCAGAATCTAAATGGCGGAAATTTTAGGGGAGATTTGAACACTTTCCACTTATTACTACCTATACAGACAGTTCACCTGAGTTAAGTCCCAAATAGAAAATTGGGTTCTCCTAGGTCATAAAACAATATTTGGAGTAAGACAAGGACTTCTGGAAGCTCAACTGTACTTTAATCATATTACATATCCTGGATATCTATAGATCAGCCTTTCAGCAACTTCAAGTATCCAGAATGCTCCAGACGTCAAGATAGCCCATCCTGCCACACACTCCAGTGTTTATCACAACCCCCTCCCTCCATCATAAACGAAAGTTAACACAAAGGTAGTACTCTTGAACAGCAAGTAGGAAGAAAGATGAAAAGGGCACAAAGATAACTAATGGTATTCCACAATTGGCTGATCAGAAAGAAAAGAGCATGCCAACTGCCTAAGAACACCCATAGACAATCAGTTGTTTTGAATGAAGGTGAATTTTCTCTGGAGAAGTGGCAGAAATCAAAAGAAAGAGAAAACAGGGAGGTGGAGGTGGTAGCGCAGGTCATAGAGATTAGCAGTGGAGGCACTATCTTGGCAGTGGTGACAACCAGTACTAAAAAGAGAGAAAGAATTTTAAAAGTGCAATGCAGACTATGGGCAAATATAAATAGTTAGTATAATGAAGTTTTGGATAGCCACACACAATTTTTATTAATTTTACATCTGTGTAGAAATTTCAGTCTTCAGTCTTTAGAGAAAATTCTTACTTCAATAATTACAAATAACTGAGCTTTATCAGTATTCCCATTGATTTGCATGAGACTATTATGGCAATTTAGCTATTGACTGGAAAAATTATTATAGCTTTATATACGGTATAATTTATGTCTTAAAAATAATATCAACTCTTTATAATTTGGATTTCATGAATTCTAAGTTCAGATTTTAAGCACTTTGAGGGCAGGGATCTTATTTATTGATGTATCTCTAGCACTGAGCATATTGGCTAAGATCTGATAATTTAATATACAGTTGGTGAATAAACATTTGTTATATGCAGTGTTCTAACTTATTTAGAAATGTTTACAAACCGATGATTTAAAATTTAAGTTTGAATTGGAGACATTCACTTATTGGTAGCCCCATTAAAAGTGATTTACTTTAACAAATACATTATTAGCTATAGTATATGTCAATTACTGATAGCCGTGGCACCTAATAAAACAGAAATTGTATTAACATAAGTAAAATGTTAGTTTTTAGGAGTAAACAGTGACAAACATAAAATAAAATTTTAGTTTCTAGGCTCTGTTTAAGTCAAGGTCAGATGGTATTAGGTTTAAAACTTTAAAATGTCAGAAAATGATTAAAATCCTATTGTCTATTTTCAAGAATCCACAATAATTACAGAAATGTCATTCACTCTTTCCTCAATAAATGGCCACAGGTATCTTCAAAACATGTATTACTTTAAAAATAATCCAGAATGCTGACTTGTCCCCAGTTCAGTTTTGGAGAACAAGCATTCTTATTACCTCTCTACAGTCCAATTAAACTAGTTCTTCCCTAGCAGGCAGAAACTACCGAGCACTGAGTAGGGCTCTATGGAAGACATTATGGAGCAATGAAATGTTTCCTACTGGGAAAGAGTTGACCATCTAGATGCAAAAATGAGCAAATGCCATTATCAAGGCATGAGTTCCATACCAGCTTCCCTTTTGCCTATTGTTTTTATGTTTTCACCACAAATTTTATAACACAATTGCTTGTTCTGCAAAGTGGGAATGAGGATACAAACGAAGAGCGAGGCCTATCTTTGTTGAGATCAATAATATGAAATATTCAACTTTTTAAAATTAGCCATATCATCCATAGGAAAAAGAGAGATACAGGTAACAGAAGAACATTATTTATAATTCATTAACTATTATGCAAGTTGATCAGAGATACATACTGAAGCCTAAGCACGCACTACAAGGTGCCAAGTTGAAATTTTGTTCCTCTTCAACTAAAGTACTCCCGCTACTCCAGCATCTGTGTATCACTCAATAGTTTAAGTTACTCAAGATTTTGACTCCCTTTTTTTCTTTATCCTGTGTACTTGGTTCTCAAATTCTATCAGGTATATTTTAAAAATAGTTCTTAAGGGCTGGGCGCAGAGGCTCATGCCTGTAATCCCAGCAATTTGGGAGGCCAAGGCGGGTGAATCACCTGAGGTCAGGAGTTCGAGACCAGCCTGACCAACAGGGCGAAATCCTGTCTTTACTAAAAATACAAAAATTAGCTGGGCGTGGTGACGGGTACCTGTAATCCCAGCTACTCGGGAGGCTGAGGCAAGAGAATCTCTTCAACTGGGGAGGCAGAAATTGCAGTGAGCTGAGATCGCCCCAATGCACTCCCGCATGGATGACAGAGCGACACTCCATCTCAAAAATAAATAAATAAAATAGTTCTTAAATATGTCCATCCCTACCCCTTTCCACTATTATTTCTCACCTAGAATACTTCCTCTCCACAGTGAACAGTGTAATTACATTGATATAAGCAATATATATACACTAAGAGAGATATACTAATATATCTTAAAGTGGGAATAAGACATTCCTTTTCATCCAGGAGATAAATGCAATTTAAGATGTGGCATGGTACCTTAAAATCTGTTCATTGCCATATTTTTCACTGAAATGGCTACCACATTTTAGTGAATGTATCTCCACTTCTCCGACATTCAGAAACATTTAATTGTTAAGATGCTGATAGGGATCACGGACCAAGCATTGTACAAAGTTCACGTTTAACAATGCTTTATTCTGGAAATTAATGAAACTTCAGTAAAGGCGTCCCTCCTTTGTCAAAGAAACACCACATCAGAGCACTCTGTACTGTACTGGGTGACTTCCAAAGAGTAAATGCAACATAGTCCATTTTAAAATAAGAGGGTTGGGCTGGATGAAATGTAATATACCTTGTCTTACAGCTCTAACATTCTATAATTTTATTTTTTATTTTTTGCTTCTTTCTGGCTTATCATTCAAAAGCATTTCAGAATACTTGCATCAGACTCTAACCAAATCTAGCCATTATGAGAAAGGGCACCCTGTTACGCAAAAAGCCCCTAGAGAATTTCACTGTAGTGGGAAGGTGATGTCCTCTCTATATTTCCCACCACCTGTCCTTTCGGTAACCTATTTCGGAACTTGCTCTTCCATTTATTACTTCTAACATCTATATCTATAATGTTTCTTACTAATTCCCCATTAATTTTTAATTTTATAGTCATTAAGAGGAATACATGTACTACATGATTTGCAAGATCGAATAGTTTTATAAGGTTATAACAGAAAGGTTATTAAAACAACTGCTACCTGGGATTTCCCTTTACCATCACCTTAAAAATTTTTTAGATGGAAGTTTAACATTCACACAGTAGGGTGCACTCACCTTAAATTATAGTTAAAGTTTACACACAGACCCATATAAAGTATAGACCCATATAAAGTATAGACCCATGTAACCACAAACAAGATCAAGGTATAGAACTTTTCTAACACCTTGCAAGGCTCACTCATTACCCTGAAACCTAAAGTATTCTTGCATCATCATCATTAATTTTGCCCATTCATGAACTTCATATAAATGGAACCATGTAGTATGTGCTATTTCATGCCTGGTTTCTCTTAACAAGTATCTGTGGGATTAACTCATATTGTTACACGTAGCAACACTTCACTTTTTTATTGTTGTATAGCATTCCATTGAATGAATACATGAAAATGTACCCATTCTACTTCTGATGGACACTTGAGTTGTTTACTATTTCAGGCTAGTATTAATAAAGCTGCAATAAATATTTTATACCCAGATGGCCCCTAACTTATGATGTCTGACTTACAATTTTCTGACTTCATGATGGTGCAAAAGTGATACATATTCAGTAGAAACTCTACTTGGAGTACTCATACAACCATTCTGTTTTCCGCTTTCAGTACAATACTTAATTACATGAGAGGTTAAACACTTTATTATAAAATAGACTTTGTGTTAGATGATTTTGTGCAACTGTAGGCTAATGTAAGTGTCAGAGCTTGTTTAAGGTAAGTTAGGTTAAGCTATGATGTTTGATAGGTAAGGTATAGTGAATGCATTTTAAACTTATTATAGGTTTCTTGGGATGTAACCCCATTGTAAGTCAAGGACAATCCCTACTTGTTTTCTATACGACATTTCTCTTGGGTATTTACCTAGGAATAAAGTTGAAGGGTCATAGGATACCATGTGTTTATTCATTTAGCAAATATTCCTACTGGTAACACTTACGTTATCCACTGGTAGTTCTTCTTAATTTTAGTCATTCTAGTAGGTGAACAGTTGTATGTCATTGTGGTATACAACATATTTCAATGTCCTTTAACTTAGGTTCTACGGTCACCCAAGGCCAAGTGCCAAGGTAACTTTTTAGTCCTCATCCGACTCGCACTGCTTGGTATTTTATATTATTGACCATGTCCTCTTTCTTTATACTTGCTCCTAGCTCACCTCCTTATAAAACATAAAGATTTCAGACTTTGGAAGCAGAGTCCTGGATTCAAATTCTAATATCACCTAGTAACTAACAGAATAATGTCACGGAAGTTACTTAACTTTCTGAACTTCATTAATGATAGCTTTAAAATCAAGTTAATTATATCTACCTTGTGGAGTAGCTGTGTAGAATAAGTTATAATTCATTTAGTATGTCTCAAACATTTCTGCTGAAGCACCTCTGTAAGGAAAGGATATGAATGTCCGAGTTCTCCTAGGAAGTCTGGGCTATATCTTTGCCAAAGACTTATTTTGTATGTATGTGTGAATGTGTGTGTCACATTGAATCTTTTAAAACTCATTTGCATTTTATAATACTTGTTGCTTTCTCGATATGTTTATTTAAACTATATATTAATGTCATTATGCCATAAAATAACATCAATGATTGATGATATAGGAAGATAGGACACGTGGGTTCTCATTTCACTCTGAAAAATTATTCTCTGGGTCTGGAGGATAAACATACCTTTGTTTGATAAGACTTTTAGGCACAGTGCCTGTACTGACCTTCCTCACCCTATTTCAGGACCTGCTTTCTCTTCCTCCTACTTCCCTTAAATATTGGTGTTCTGGGCCTTCTTTCATATGTCTTTTATATCCCCACTTTCATCCACCAATACTCTAATGCCGCCTACACCTGCATTTTAGCTTCAATTTCTTCCTCAGAATTATGTCAACATTTAAAATAATCCACCCATCAAATATTTCATGATGAAAACATAAAAAAATTACAACAAAAGCAAAAATTGAAAAATGGGATCTACTTAAACTAAACCCTACAGAATGGGAGAAAATTTTTGCAAACTATCCATCTGACAAAGATGTAATATCCAGAAACTACAAGGAACTTGAAAAAATTTACAAGAAAAAGACAACCCCGTTACAAAGTGAGCAAAGGACATGAACAGACAGTTCTCAAAAGAAGACATTTATGTGGCCAACAAACATATGAAGAACAAGCTCGACATCACTGCCTGTTAGAAAAGTGCAAATCAAAATCGCAGTGAGATACCGTCTCATGCCAGTCAGAATGGCAATTATTAAAAAGTCAAGAAACAACCAATGCTGGCGAGGCTATGGAGAAACAGGAACACTTTTGCACTGTTAGTAGGAATGTAAATTAGTTCAATCATTGTGGAAGACAGTGTGGTGATTCCTCGAAGACCTAGAACCAGAAATACCATCAGAACCAGCAATCCCATTTTTGGGTATATGTTCTTAGGAATATAAATCATTCTATTATATAGATACATGCATGCACATGTTCACTGCAGCACTATTCACAATTGCAAAGACATGGAATCAACCCAAATGTCCATCAGTGATAGACTGGATAAAGAAAATGTGGTACATATACACCATGGAATACTATGCAGCCATAAAAAGGAATGAGATCATGTCCTTTTCGGGGACATGGATGTAGCTAGAAGCCATTATCCTCAGCAAACTAACACAGGGACAGAAAACCAAACACCTCATGTTCTCACCTATAAATGGGAACTGAACAATGAGAACACATGGACACAAGGAGGGGAAAAACACACACTGGGGCCTGTTGTGTGGGAGGACTTGGGGGAGGGAGAGCATCAGGATAAATAGCTAATGCATGTTGGGCTTAATACCTAGATGATGGGTTGATAAGTGTAGCAAACCACCACAGCACGCATTTACCTATGTAACAAATCTGCATGTCCTGCACATGTATCCTGAAACTTAAAATTAAATTTAAAAAAATCCAGTCAATAAGTATAGCCACACAGATACTGCAAAATAATGATGTTCAAATCTCAATTCATTATATTATCTTTTACCAAAGTTCTACCTGTCCATCTCCACTTAATGGAGTGATTCTTACAATGTAATTAAGAAGCCTTACCATGATCTTGCAATGCCCTATATGATCTTGCCCTATCTACTCTGTCACTTCATCATCTATACCGTTGTGCCTATTACTCACTCAGCTGCGGCACTGCAGTCTCTTTTCATTTTCCTGAACAAACCAAGCTCTTTCTTGTTTTAGATTCTTTGCACATACTCTTCCCTTTGCCTGGGATATTCTCCTTCTAGGTGACTCCTGTCCATCTTATTTGTCTGAGTTCAAATGTCATTTCCTTTGGAAGACAATCCTTGATCATACTCCTAGTATTACTTTTTATTGTATCAGTCTGCTAATTGTCCCTCCCTCCCTCCTTTTCTTTTCTTTTCTTTTTTTTTTTTTTTTTGAGAAAGGGTCTCACTCTGTCACCCAGGCTAGATAGAGTGCAGTGGCAGGATCTTGTCTCACTGCAACCTCGACCTCCTAGCTTTTCGATATCAAAAATTACCCAGGCATTGAATATATAGAAATAAATAAAACAGATTTAAAGCTTGCCTTCATAGAATTCCCATGTTAGAAAGATAAACCAACAAATTAATGTATAACTACAAATATAGTAAATACAATAAAGATAATTTTAAAACGGGGTTGGTACTGGGTTGAATAGTGCCCCCCCGACACACACACCTCAATTCATGTATACCTGGAACTTTAGAAGTTGACTTTATTTGGACATAGCATCTTTGCAGATGTCATTAGATAAAATGAGGTCTTGCAGAATTGAGGTGGGCTCTAAATCCAATGACTGATATTCTTATAGGAAGGCCACATGAAGAGACCCAGACACACACAGGGAAGAAAGCCATGTGACCACAAAGGAAGGGGTAGGAGTGTTGCAGCTGCAAGCCAAGGCACACTAAGGATTGCCGGGAACCATCAGCAGCTAGAAGGAGGCCAGGAAGGATTCTTCTCTAAGTTTTAGATGAATTAGCTGCTGGAAATATCTTGAATTTGGACATGTAACCACCAGTTTGTGGTAAATTTGTTACCTTAGCCCAAGGAAACTGATAGAAGCTCCACTTTAGATGGGAAAGTCATGGAAGGCCTCTCTGAGAAAGTGACATTTTAGCTGTGATCTTAAGGACAAGAAAGTGACAGTCAGGTAAAGGTGAAGAGAGATTTTGCAGGTCGGGAAACACAGCATGTGCCACAGCGCCAAGATGACGAAGAATTTGCCAGGTTCAAGGTGTGTGTGATTTGTCCAAGGTCATAAGGCCAGGAAGTAGCAAAATTGGGACTTGGTTCCAAGTCTTCTGATTGTAAGATGAGTGGTTAAAGCTTTTCCCACTACACCCCACATCTCAGAAGAACCTTAAGAACTAACCCACCCACCCACCCCTCACTGTTCAATTTTCTGAGCAATTACAGGTGAAGCTGTAGAGACACCACTACCAGTTAGAGGCAGGTGGTGCAGATATTGTGGACAAAGAATACTTTTATGAGAGACAGGGGAAGTCCAGCTGTAAGTAACTACAATCTGTCCCCCCAGCCAAAGCATCCTAGAGAACACATGTGACAGCCAGTTTAATCAGTCATCAAGTCTTGCTGATTACTTATTTAAATGTCTTCCTAACTCCTAATTGTAGAAGGGGCAGAAAAGGCTTCCTGGAGTCAATGGCTTGGGTCCACAGGTCTTCTCCATTCAAAATCACCAATAGGTAACCACTGTGATAACCTTCCTAAAGTATTCATCATTATCTCTGGCCTGACTAAAAAGCTCTAAGACTTCTTTTTCCTACACAGTTATGGGTGTAGTTTAAAATCTGTGTCAATATAGGTTTTGTTTGATTTGCTTAGTGTTTTAAAAATCCAGGTATTTCACATAATAGTTCATATAATCAATTTCTCTTAAAAAATAAGAAGTCCTTGCCATAAGGAATGATTAGGTGGAGGTAAATAATGGCTTCCTCTTAGGGCACATATTCATCTGTTACCACCCCTTCTGCCAGTCCCTAGAGCCTTGATGAAGTAGCTTCTCTGGCCCCAGAAGGCACTTGGGTTTTTAGGCCCTGATCTATAAAAAGATTAACTTTACATTCTTTAACCTGACCCCACTGTATCTGTACACTCAAGCTTCTCACTAGTCTCAAACTCAGAACCCGCTATTAACCCTGAGAAACTCTCCAATCTTCCATAACTATTTCATACTATTCCCCCTCCTCTCTCCTTTCAGCCAATGAGACCCCTCTTCCAGGGAATAACTCGAGTTATAGCCTTTTCCAAATACATCTAGTCCACTATTTTTCCAGAATTAACTCCTTACTGTGTCTGCTACTTAAGGGTTTTCTTAATTGATTACTACTTGGTATTGTTAGTTTACTGTCCAGTATGTAAGTTTCTTCAAAGATTATGGGATCATCATCAACTCACCTGCTATCATCTTAGCACTTTGCAGCTACAGTACAGATTAGCTTTGGCCAATGTATGGTGTCAATGAGTGAACAACTAAGAAAAAGTGGCTAGTTAACAATGCAAATTATTCACTTTTGGTTTAGATAAGATAGGCTTCTTGTAGACCCTCTAATTTCTGGACAGTTCCACCCCATGGGTATCTAGCAAAGAGTTAGGAAGAATAAAGAAGAACATGGTTTTCTTGCAAATTGCTCTAATATAAGCCTTTGTGAGAAGAAAAACTGAAACCAATGTCTAAGAAAAGATTATTAGATCATTCAGGCTTTTCATGACTACAATTACCATGGAAAATTTAAAATCAATTGTATCATCACATTTTGACTTCCAAAGTCATTACAATATTATGAGTTAATTCTGGATAGCATCTACTAAATGAAACGTCAACATACACTTCTAACTTAGCTGTGGGTTTTATTTCATATGCACCTGAACTCAGCTGGTGAGAATCTACCCTTAAGTTGCTGAATCTTTAAATTCCTAAGGATGTCTGCATGGCAGAGTGTTTGTGTTAAACATTTCTCCCAGTTTTGTCTCCAGTCCCTGTATTTTTGGTTGGGGGATGGGGTTGGCAATGACTTCTATAGTGAAAAACCATCCAGCAGGTTTTAAATAGTTTTGGATTGCTGCCTAGTAGTAGTAAACCCTGAAATTAATGAGACAGAACTGATTTGAGAATGATGAGCTTGAAAGATACCAGAAGCCCTATAATCACCTTCTTGCCCACTCAATTTAACTCATTCTTAAAAGTCATTCTCATTTTTAAAAATGGCTATTTGTATTTTAAATGTTCACAAGACTGATCATATAATGTTACCCAATTTGATTGCCTTTACTTAAGAAAGTCTTTTGTGACTTTAATTTTCACTAGGTGTTATAAAAGATATCCTGTCTCAATTTATTTAGAGCAAATAGAGTTTCTTTATGCACATTCTACAATATCATAACTAGATATCATTTTGAAGGAGTTTTATTTGTTTTGGATGGTGTTATCTGCCTAGACTTTTTTTTTTTTTTTTTAATGTAATTTTCCTTGCCACGATCTTAGAAATTCTCTAGAAGCTGGTTTTGTTTTCATTTTTTTCTCAGGAAATGTCCAAAACTAAGGATGCTATTTTACCAATGTCCACGTTCAATTCTAAATGGGAGGGGGAAAAAAGGCAAATCCCAGGAGGAGAAATGCAGAAAGCACTGCTGTAGCACCAACAGCTATTTCTGTGTCTCCTTCACAGAAGAATAAGAAGTTTGTGAAAACATTAGGCCTATAACCACATAGTTAAATTACATCCTCTAAATGGCCTTTACAGTGAACCTGAGAAATGAGGCAGTGGCTGAATGTAATTCCCCTCTGAGTGTGAATGCTCCTCCTTCCTGCGCTGGTCCCACCTCTTTTCTCTCTGCCATTACTAACTAGTGCCGGTTCAAACTGGCTGGCTCCAGCCTTTGCAGCATCCTTTCTCTCCTTCTGTGGGCTTTTGTTTGAGTTAGAACAGAGCAAGCTTTTTGCTTCCATGTAGTTTGTGAAATTAATCCACAAACTAGAAAACATCACAGTATATCACTCAATAATTTATTATTGATCTGGTTACCTGAAAAAAAAATTAATCTAAGGTAAATGTAACTGCATGTTTATTTATTATCATATATATTTGCATTTCATCTATTTTCCTAGCTCTGGTAGTTCAATAGCTTTTATCCCTTGGCTAGTTGTAAGTCATTCTGTATAATTGTTCTGTTTGCTGCTTATGAGGTTCTAAAGAAATAAATCATTTGAAAACAATCCAAAGAAAGTTCATTCGAATATCCTAACTTTTTCTGGTTTTTTTTTTTCACTAGACAGAGAGGAGGAGTAAACAGAACAGTCTTGAGTCATCCAACAAAGGGAAAACTGGAAAATGTTGCTGATACAGTGGCATCATTTTAAGCAGTACACTAGTTTTATAATTATTTTGAACACTGAATAGTCATGCCTCTTCTGTTATAGTACCTGTGAGATGAAAAACTATTCCAAAGCAGTTTCTGTTTTCGGAGTAAGTATATGTTATTATGGAAATTCAAAGGGGGAAAAAAAGCAGTTTAAAGGATAGAAACATTGTATTTTGATGAAACAAAAGGTAACATTATTTAGTCACACCAAACAGCTGCCACACCATATTAACTACAGTATGCCTTCTAGTGCTGAAGAACAAAATGACACCTGTTGTGAGTGAAGTTTTGGCTTCTGACGTCTGTATTTCTAGACCTGCACTATGTGACTGTGTGTGTGTTTGTGTGCATGCGTTGGAGAAGGTAGAAGAGTAACAGAGAAAAGATAAGGGTAATGTGACAGGGTCACTGACTCTTTCAGTCCAGAAATTAGAACCCTTTTATGTGCTAATATGCCCTTAACAAATTTAATGGGCTCTACTGAACTAAGGAGGCCTCTACCCCCACTGCAGAGCCTAAGATGAGTCCTGTGACTAAAACCTCTGCTAGCTACATCCTACAGCCTGCTTCCAAGCTCTTGATACATGTTTCCCTCTCTATTTTAGGAATTTTGTTTTTAGAAGCAAATTTACTCTGACAGTAGACATGGCAATGTGTACAAAATACCACCCTATTTATACCCAGTGCATATATGTTTACAATTAAACAGAGAATTGTACTGAAACTCAGCCAACTCACCTGTGTAAAGTCCCATTGCTGGCAACGGCCAAATTTGGAATAAGAAGCAGCAGCATCAAAATCACGGATGATTCATAAATTCACAGTAAATGCCAACTATACCTGGCCTTTTGACTTAGCTTGGATTGTTAGTGAACACTAGACAGTAACACAGATAATATATTTTCTCTTCGTGGAATAGTTTGAACATAGAGTGTGCTCTTGTATTTCACAAAATCAAAGCAACTAATATTTTGGATAAGACAGCATCAGATTTATATCCAAGTCCTCAAAAGACAGTCAGTGAGGGGAGGTAGATTCTTAGCCTATTTACATTCCTTCCCTGAAATAACTGCAGTTCTTTTACTCCTCTGCTAATCTACAATAAATGCTGGGAGCTGTTTACAGGAACAGTTCTTAAGAAGAAAACAAGTCGACAATGCATTTTGAAGGCCTAAGGAAAATAAGAAGACCAAGTTATATGCTTGAGAAAACAAATTATTTCTGAACTACGTGAAGATATGAGGCTAGGTAAGAATAACAGGATCATCTTACATGGAGAGCTCTAAAATGGCATCAGGTTTGAAGGACAACATATATGTGTCTAATCTCTCTTAATCTCTCCAGGAAAACAGATTATTGTCTGTTTTCCACATGAGGCCTCAGAGAATAATTGTCTAACTTACAGGGCTTTTCTAAGGTTCACATAACAGTAGAACGAGAAAGAGTTTAAAAACCTGGAAATCACTATTCAAGTATCAGGTATTATTATTTTAAAGTCAAGTAAAAAAAAGCAATTCTGCCACCTGTACAGCATCTAAATTCCCCCTAAAAGGTTGTTTATGAATTCTAAATATTATTCCCAGATGAACAAGAGAGATTCTTTATCCTAAATTATAATTTTTTCCACATTTGCTTTCATAGTACTTTATATCCTTGTCATTTAGAGCATTTTATTCACAGTAACATTAATCCCCAAATATCTGCACAAAGCAGAAGAAATTCAAATTGCATGGAAAGTCAGCCATGAGCCTAGAGTGGAATTCACATTTCCTGACCTTCAGTTTAGTGTTCCATCTGTTAGGCCCTGGTATTTGAACAATGAACTCAAATTAACCTAATCATCACTGCTCAAAAATTCATTAATCACAGCAGCAGATCAGAGCAAAATGTGTAAGTCAGTGAAAACTAATACCATAAAACTGCTTTTAAGAGTGATTCCTCACACAGCTACCTAACTAATGAGAGAAACTCTAATCTGTATTTTGTATCTAATTAAATATGGGTCCCTTCTTTGATTATGTTTTAAAATGTGACTTTGAGGTTTAAACTGACAATGTGCTTCCCTTTCATTGCTTTAGTTTAACTTTGTTTTCAAAGCTGGAAGAAGTGAACATGTCTTCTAAAACTGGCACCTTTGATTGATAGAGAAATAAAACAGATTATCAATCTTCTCCTGGCTTATTTTATCTTAAATCCATAACAATAACATTAGAATAACTGACAGTCTTCCACCAGCATAGATTTACTATAGAAAATAGAGAAACACAAGTATATATGTATGTGGTTAGGATTTCTTGTGGCAGTTTTCTAGAAATGTAATAAGAATAAAAGTGGCTTACCCTGGATATACTTCCTGGGTTGAAAGATAACAAAAGCAGATCCTAGAATCATCACTTTACTTTTCCTACCAATACTTTGTAAAATAAACAATCCTAGAATTATACTTTCTTCAGTGTTTCAGTGATTAATAAAAATTTTCTCTGAGCAAAGCTATTACTAACAATAAGCTGGAATGTAGGTTCCAAGAGGGTAGAGATTTTATATGATCTCTCTGCTGTCATATATCCAGAGCATAGAGGAGTGCCTGGAATATAATAGGTGCTCAATTAAATATGTGTTGAGTGAAAGGGAGAGGGGAATTAAGCAGAGGTTCTGGCTGAGGGAGCACTGTCATATCCAGACTAGATCACAGAAAGCTTTTATAGAAGTATTCATTGGGAAAGTCTTCAAGTAATATCTTTTGGCACTCAAATATTGCCAGTCTCACTGTTATCTTTTCCCTCCAAAAAACCATACTTTCCAATGTTTATGGTAGTATATTGCATTAGGAAGTAAAATATAAGTAACAGCCAAACAGTTCTAAGATTAAGCCAATCTAAATAAGAATAGCTTCAAGTGAATTCAAAGTAAACTTTTCAGAGCCATGAGTACCAACATGGATGTAAGGAAAGAAAAAGCTGCTTTTATCCTAACTGACATTAAAAACTATTGAATGACAACTCCAATAAAATTCTTTTTTTAATTTTCCCCTCTCACTCAACCAAGCTGTTTGGGACTCTCAGTTCCAGATGCACAATGAGTTCATACAGGAAAATCCACTGTAAATACATACCAATGATGGATTAAAAAAAATAAAGTTGGGGAATAAAAATTACAGCCAAGGACAAATACAAGCAAACATTCTTGTGAACCAGAAATGGAATAAAAATCAAGACACTGGGCAGGTACAAATAAAAGACAATTAATAAAATCAACAGTTTGAACGTAAATGCACTTTAGATAAAATTAACTTCATGAAACAATCTGACAAAGGTATTAAAAGAATATGCTAACAATGGCCAGAGATTAATAAAGACAAAACCATCAATAAAAGGAATGAATTCATAAAATATACACAGTCAGAAGTGAAATAAGAATAGGTAAAGATGAAAAACACAAAGCTTAAAACTGAAAAAAATACAGTCACTGTAATTAAAAGATACAATAAATGTGATATCTTTAAACTGGGATCAAAGGGTGAATTAATGAAGGGGTAATGAAAACTGAGAAACTTACCCAGAATGTAGCACAGAAAGATAAGGCTTAAAATTATGATGTAATATTCATGCTACAGAAAAGACCTCCAACAAATCTTCCAGAAAAAGAGAATGAAGGAAATAGTAAAAGTATATGTAAAGTATTGCTGAGAATTTTCCAGAATTAAAGAAATACACAAGTCATTAGGTTGAAAGTACAAAGTACTAAGTAGAAAAAATAAGGATCAAATATGTAAGGTAAAACCGACATCAATATATATTGTAATGAAACTGGAGAATCTTAAAGTCTACTAGAAGGGGAAAATACAAATTATCTACATTAGAAAAATAGACTGACAATAAACTTCTTACTGGTTACAACAGATGGTAAGAAACAACGAAATGATATTTTCAAGGTGTTAAGGAAGTATAAGTATTAACCTAGAATTTTATACCCTGTCAACCTATTACATGATGTAAGATTGCAGGCAAAATAAAGACATTTTAGACATATTACATTTTTATCCAACATTATTAAATTAGAAATCAACAATTAAAAAGTAGCAAAAAAACCATACGTTTAAGAAATTTTAAATGCACTCCTAAATTAATTCAAGGAATTAAAATAGAAATTACTAACTGTTTAGGACTAAATGACATGAAAAGTACTATCTGCCAAAATTTGTTGGAAAGCAGCTACAGTGATACTTAAAGGTAAATTTAGATTTAATTGTATTTACAAAACAAAACTAAATACGATAATTTAATTTAAAAGCCAAGTAAAGATAAAAATATAAACATATTAGGTAGAAGAAAATAAATAATAAGAAGATAAAATATTTATTAGAATAAAAGTAGAGATAGTCAACAAAACCATAAGCTCAGTTTTTGAAAATATCAATAAAATAGATAAAACTTGAACAAAGCTTAAGAAAAAAAGCACACATTTTAAAAAGGGGAAGATTTTTATAGATTCAATTGATGTCATTTTTAAAAAAAATCCTAAAGAGATACAAAAATATGTTTACAAATTTGAAAGTAATAGATAGATAGATTTTTAGATACAGCTAGAATGTGAGTGTGTGTGTGTGTGAGAGAGAGAACACCATAATTAATGTTAGAAATAAACAGAAAATAAAAAACAGAATGATCCAGTAATAACTAAATTGGATCCATAATCCAAAATATCTTGGCCCAGAAGAAATCAAGAAGATTGGAAGAATACTGCAAAACACGACTATTGTCTTTCCGCACCACATACAGCAATAATTCATAAAGTTTACGGTACATAAAAAGCATCCTGCTAATTTATTACAAATGCAGATTTTCAGGTCTCATCATGGAAGAGTCTTATTTTCAAACTCTTGAAAAGCATTTTTTTGTTGTTTTGTTTAGAGGTGGGGTTGTCGCTATGTTGCTCAGGCTACAGTGAAATGATTATTCACAAGCACCATCACAACACACTACAGCCTTCAACTCCCAGACTCAAGCAATCTTCCTGCCTTAGCCTCCAGAGTAGCTGGGGCAACAGATGTGTGTCACTGCCTGGGCTGGAAAAACTTCATTTGTAACAAGCAATCCAGGTTACCTACTGCAATCAAGGTGGCCTTCAAACCACATTCTGAGAAACACTGCCTCCAGTCATATGACATTTGGACACACATCTGTCCTTCCTAATTGTGCTGAACACATACCAGAGTTATGTGTATAGGTATAAGGGCATAAATTTTGTGGGGCCCACAGACTTATAAACTAAACAGCAGCAACAACAAAAGCAGTATCAGAAGGTCACATGCCCCATTTTTTACAGATTTTTTTCTGTTGAATAACTATGATTTTCCATAATTTTTAAAAGCATAATCAATATTTTCTATATTAGAAAGCAATACGTGACCAAATAGGTTACAACTATTCCCCTCTGCCAGCTGGTACTAGTCAGGGTCTAGGAGGTGTGGAAGTTGGGACTGAATGTAGCAGAGAGATGCAAAGCTCTAGAACTACTCACCCCTGGCCATGAGCAGCGTTATTGTCAACAAAAATACTTTTCTGTATTTCTTGTGACATCAAAAAGGCTTAAAAGCAAAACTATGGAGTATGGGAAAGTATTAACTTCTGTTTTGACAAACATTAGAGCTGAACAATCTAATTTCTCTTTGGAGAGCCTTGAACCTTATTGACAGCAATAGGAAAGATTTCTTGCCTAGGTGAACATGCTTCATATTTTCACTGATTAAGCATTTATTGTTCTCCATTATAACTGGCACCATCATAAATGCCAGAGATGAAAACAAAAGAAAACAAAACAAAACTGTCATGGATTGAACATTTGTGTCATTCCAAAAGTCATATGTGAAGCCTTGACCCCCATTGTGATGGTAACTGGAGATGGGGCTTCTAGGAGGTAATTAGGGTTAGATGAGGTTGGATGAAGTTATGAAGGTGGGGTCCTCATCATGGGATTAGTGCCCTTGTAAGACACACCAGAGAATTTGCTCTCTTTCCTTCTCCAAGTACAAACAGAGAAGAGGTCATGTGAGCACGCAGTGAGCTAGAGGCCACCTATAAGCCAAGAGAAGAGGCCCCCAATCAAAATCTACCTTCTAAGTGCCCTGCTCTTACTTGCCAGCCTCCAAAACTGTGAGAAATAAATTTCTGTTGTTTAAGTTACACAGTCTGTTGTATTTTGTCATGGGAGCCCTAGCTGACTAAGACGAAAACAAAACACCCCTGAAGAAGCAGTGGTCCCTGTGATCTCAAGGACCCAACAATTGAAAGTCTGGAACAACAATTCAAAAGGTGACACGATACCAGTGGACAAGGGTCAGGATGGAGGACACAAACAAAATGCCCAGGGAGTACACAAGAGGAAGTGCTTGTCTCCTGCGATGAGAGAGACCAGTGGCTGTGGGCAGGTTGCTAAGAGGAACTGATAAACAAGACGGGCCTGAAAAGACAAGCAGGACTTTATCAGACTTAGAAGCGTAAGTGGCAGAATAATGTTCTGAAATAACCAAGGTTTTTTTTCCTCTGGTTTTCCTTTTCATCTGTTGTAGTCTCCACCCGTTCAAGCAATAGCAAGATTGAGCAGCATTCACTGCTCAGAGAAGACATCAATTATAAGCAGAACAAAGATAAGGAAGAGATCAAAGGCCTGGAAGAATACTGAGCAAGGGCAAAACTTCCCATGCTAGGCCAGAACAGATCTAGAGACCTGTAGGGTCGGAAGGGGAGAGATGAAGAGAGTGAAGAAATGAGGTGAGACTATGCCAACTTCCAGCAAGAAGAATAGACAAAACCCCTGCAGAGGTTTAGGGATCTGAGGTCAGTAAGAACCCATGGCTACTTTTCTGAAATAGTTTCTGGAGTAGAAAGGCTACAGTCTGTGTCTAGGCAGTTGTGCCTGAGACAGGGCCCTTGCCTACCTCCCTGGATGGCTCACTGTTACAAGAGTCCCCAAAGGCCTACGTGCAGCCACAGAATAAGGCCAAAAGAGACCAGAATTGACAGACTGTTCATACCACCCACAGAATAGGGCTCAATTCAGCTGCGAACAAATGGTTATATTCCTCACATATCTGTGTGTGTGGACTGGGATTCACACCCTCTACAAGAAAATGGGCATTCCAGGCAGAAGGAACCTAAATAAAAACCAGAAGGATTGGAGGGCAGAGAACTTCCCGGGAGCACCAAGTAGAGTCCTAATAGTGAAGGCTTTTGAATACCAAATCAACTCAAAAGCTAGAAAGAAAGATTCTCCGAAAAGTTAGTCTCATCAGCCCACTCTTCTGCACAAACCCTGCCAGTGACTTCCTATCTCATTTGGAGAAAAATTCTACTAGGTCCTGGCACATCTCACTAACTTCATCTCCCACCACTCCCCCTCACATTCCAGAACCAGACTCACTGTCCTTAAAATAAACCTCAGGACTATATTTGCTTTCCCCTTTTATCTGGAATGTTATCCCCCAGCTACATGTATAGCTTTCTTCCTCATTTCCCTCAGATCGCTGCTCAAATAGTATCTTCTCAGACACATTTTCCTTGGCATTCCTATATAAAATAGCTCTGCTTCTAGCACTCTTAATCCTTTTACAACATTACCCTTTGTCACTGCAACGAATCCTAGTCTGGTGTGCACCCCTGCCTTGCCACCACTACCACCAAACATAAACACCATGAGTAAATTTTGTCTTTATGTTCACTGCCATAAACAAAATAGAGAACAAGTCCTGACCACAGAGCAGACACTCAATAAGTGAATGAATTGATGGAACCAGGTCTCAAGCTCTGACATTAAAAAATTTGAAAAAGCATGTTTTTTAAGCAAACCAACCAATTTCAATTTGAAGTTCATTAAAAGTCTTCAGAGAGTGATTATTCTGGGATCACTAATAACTCTAATTTTATATGTATAATTACATACGTGGGGCCTGCATATGAATGTGTGACCAGCACAGTGTGTGATGAGACTGACTTTCACATGCCACTGAGCAAGTGTCCTTTTTATATAGTCTTGTTGCCATCTGTGTGTTTTTACATGTATACATATATGTATGTGTGTATACTGTGTGTATGTATACACACACACACACACACACACACACACACAGCTCACGGCAAGCCTATATTCTCTGATGATTTTTTTGATCCGAAAGCTTTTTCTGACACAAATCACTGTTTGTCTTTTGCAGCAATGCATTCTATGATGACTTAATGCTTTCAATTGTTCACAACTGAGCTGTACTTAGAGATCTATACGTTTTTACATTTGAAAATAAATATCAGGGAGAAAATTACTATTTTAAAGGTAATAGTAGAACTTTTAGTGAACACTTGATATCAAACACATCGTGTTTTTCTAATAAGTTAAACATCTCTCCACAAACTAGTACCTTGAAAAACAGGTACCAACCGAAACAATTGGAAGTCGTTTTTGTTGGTTTGTTTTAAACAACAACAAAAAAGGCCATTTCCACTAGCAAACAGAAGCCAGGTACAAAAACCTTAGCTTAGTAACAAAAACACAAAAGATGAGTAAATGCTCACAGGTTTTTACTGGGGAAAGTCAGCTGGACACCTTGTGAAATAGAGCTTGGAAAGAGTGCCTCCTAGTGGGCAAACTAACTCAGTGTAGACGTGATGAGATGGAAAAGTACCTTTCACACGAAAATGAAATGGGATATTTGGGAAATCATACCACTAATGAAAAAACATTCACAGCCCTGCGAACTCATTTCCTAGCAAGTTACCACTTCCTTGAATTCTCTCACCTGCTAAAATGATTACATACAGATTTACGCACGAAGAAAATAAACTAAGCTGCCCCGCAATGCTTGAGAAATCCCTTCTAGCAAGTGGAAAATTTATAACAATTTATGCGGAGAAGGAAAATAAAACATAGGGAATAAAGTAAAAATCCAAAGCTAGAGTCCTTCATGCTTCTCTTTGCTGTTTCAACTTTGTGCCTCTGCTCTCATGGACCATTCATTTTATGTCCACTAAATATTCAATTAAGCTTTCAGATTTTAGGGGCTTATATTTATTTAAGCAGCAAATTGACATAAATTTTTCTCTAAGCCAATATACAGTAAAGGATTTTCAAGTATATGCCTGTCCAGAGAGAGTGATTTCATTTCTTTTCATCAATTAGGAAACATGCCTAATTATAGACTAATAAGTAGGAATTAACAATTATTAAAATATTTCTTTCAAGAAATTGTGTTGTCAATTTTAATAAAATGTTTGTTGAATCATGCTGTTTTCCATACTTCAACATAATCACATATAAAATTTGGCACATAATCAAAATGATTTTTTTTCTTACAATTTGTGATTTTTAAAAATATGCTTCCAGGTAGAATTATTACTTCGAGAACAGCAAACACTTTACCTAGTGAAATTTATCAATTTGGGCATCACTAGGAGAACTGAACTAAGACAAGGAATTTGATTTATAGAAACCATTTGAATGTATCTAGCTCCATAAGTGAGCTAGCTCCATTAAGTGAGCTGGATACAGTTCGCTTGGATAATTGACTAACTTTTTGGATAACTGATCCCTTCCATATCACCCCTTCACCCTAAATCTTCATTGTATAAACTTCTTTGATATCTGGCCCTTGATGACTTAGCTCCTGTTTACCAGTCCAGCCTCATCCTCCATGACTCCTCAAATTTGCATTACCCACCAGTCATCTTAAACTGCTGTTTCATTCTCTTCCTCCATCCACACACGACATTCTGTCAGATCTGCCTGCTTTTACCAGTGCTGCTTGCTTTATCAGGACACACTTCGAGCAAGTACCTCCTTCTCCCTCCTCTCTCTCTCTTCACCTATAAAAAAATCTACAAATCCTTCAGCTTTGGTGTCATCTATTCCGAGTCACCTTGGGATGAACAAAGTGGCCTCTTCTCTGAGCTCTCATGGCAGAAGTTCAGAAGTTTTCTTATCACTGATGCAACATACTGAAATATTCTGGTTAGGTTTCTCCTTCACAGTTAGGCAGTAGTCATCCCAGATGGCCCACAGGGGATCCTCTGCAAGTGTTTTAATGAATTGGATATTCTATATTATGCAGGCTCTCATATTGTGAGAGATATTTCATTAAAACCTAGGTAAAATTATTGTTACTGAACTTGAAACCACAATATTTCCTCATTTCTTTAAAGTTATTTACAGTAGTGCAAGACCAAGTTGATTAGGGCAATAAAAATTATCAGGTAAGCAAAGGAGGATTATAGTTCTTGCTTGGAAATTTGGACTCACGTAAATTTAGAAATAACTCTCCAGTATTTAAAAATTACAATTTTGGCTAACACTAATGTTTGGTCTTTTTTTCTTTGGTTAAAAAAAGCCCCATAAATACTCAGACACAAAATGATACTATTTCATTGACAAGAATTCATACATCGAATACCGAGTTATAAAAGTCCATGTACAAAACCACCCAGTCAATGAAAGTATTACTATTTGGTCCTTATGAATTTTAGAAGATTATGTAGGAATGTTCTTGGCCAATTAAGTCTATAATAAAAATACGTATTTTTTTTTAAAGTTGGCATTCTCATTCACTATTTCTGTTTGTTTCTTATTTGGAGTTTGCCAAAAGGACTCATGACATGCCTTTGGCAACATATTCATTTTGTTAGACCAGTACTAAAAGTAAATATTGGCATTGATGTTTCTAATAAGAAAGTAGAACATCTGACTCTATTGGTCAGGAGGCTGTTGCAGCAAAATCACAGTTTAATCTGTCCTTAAAATAGTACTGTTAAGAAATGTGTTTCTTTACCAAAGATTTGCTAGACAAACCACATATTTTTTTTAAAAGAAACAACAAAAGAAGATGTTTACTGGTCAGGCCATTAAAATGGAAAGCCAACACCCATGGCTAAAATTAATGCCTATTTGAAATATAGACTGGCCTTTTAAAATTCATCTGCTATAAAACAGAATGTGGATGAAAAATTAAACTAAAATATAAGCAGAAATGGTAACTTTTCTTAAAAATGATTTCTTAATGTTTCTGTAGGATATAGTTATCTACTTTTCTTAACATTGTACAGAAAAAAAGAAACATACCTATATATTAGTCAACAACTTAAATATAGTCAGTGCAGTATAATCCATAGTGTACCAGCTAATATGATCAAAAGCTATTTAAAGAAGATGTGCCTAATCATTAACAGCAACATAAAAAGAATAGCACTGACAACAACTTCTAACCTGAGATGTTGTCGGCACTTACAACAAATAACCTAAGGCAAGATTGGGACTGTTCTACAATGCAATTTGCAACAGTGACAGTATTGTTTTGTTTGTTTTTTTTTTTTCTTCTACAAGAGTCTGAGGTGTATGAGCCCCAGGTCAATGAAGCAAGCTATTTTATGTATATGTCCTAGTAAATATTCAAATTTCAGGTTTATATTTCGGTATATATTTAAATTTTATATGTTTAAACACATACTTTAAAAAAACTTATTTTAAATTGATTTCAAAGAAAATTTCTAAATTGTGATGGATTTTATAGTACATATTAAAAATCAGAGGCAATTTCTAACTTTAAAAATGTACATTCTTCTTTTTTTTTTTTTTTTTTTTTTTTGAGACGGAGTCTCGCTCTGCCGCCCAGGCTGGAGTGCAGTGGCCGGATCTCAGCTCACTGCAAGCTCCGCCTCCCGGGTTCACGCCATTCTCCTGCCTCAGCCTCCGGAGTAGCCGGGACTACAGGCGCCCGCCACCTCGCCCGGCTAATTTTTTGTATTTTTAGTAGAGACGGGGTTTCACCGTGTTAGCCAGGATGGTCTCGATCTCCTGACCTCGTGATCCGCCCGTCTCGGCCTCCCAAAGTCCTGGGATTACAGGCTTGAGCCACCGCGCCTGGCCAGATTTTATAGTATATATTAAAAATCAGAGGCAATTTCTAACTTTAAAAATGTACATTCTTCTTTATATACATTAGGCTAGCCCTTACTATAATATTTGTTTATGAAAATATCCTTTTAGCTAATGGTTCCTTTAGAGGCATAATGAAAAATTATAATCATAAACTGCAACAAATTCTTTCCAAATTATGTGATGCGTGCACATGCATGTAATTCTCATAAGTTTGAAAGGATATGGTTTAGAAGGTGCAAAAATGCTTCTGTTTCTCATAAAGATAAATAATTTGGTGGGTTTAGTGCTGAAAACACCCAAATTCTAAGCATAACTTCTTACAGGACCATTAGATAAGACAAAATACAAATCAAGTCACTCAGTGTAAATTTAGAGGGAGCCACTATGTAGCAGATACTCTGTGGAAGGTTTTGAAAGGTTCCACATGGAGCAAGATACAGTTCCTGCCTGAGAAACTTAAGGCCTACAGGAGACCATGCATCAGGAAACAACTGTCACTAATATGATGAATGCCATTTCTAAAGCCTGAGGACCAGCAGTGTCAGATCACATGGGAACCAGTTACAAATGCAGATGCTAATTCAGTAGGTCAGGTTGGGCCCAGCATTCTGCATTTCTAACAAACTTCCAAGTGAGGCCAGTGCCGTTGGTCTGCAGATCACATTCTGAGTAGCAAAGGTTTATATACATGATAACACCGGTAAAGCAGCAATGGGCTCTGCTTTGGTTAATTGGAAGGTTATCTAGGAAACCTACTGATAGGAGGTGACCACTGTAGAGGAAAAAAGGGAAATAGAGCTTTCCAGACACAGGAAACTCCAAAAATGAAGACACACAGCTATGAAAATACACGACATAGTAAGTGCCAGTGAGCTGGCAAATTTGTTCAAAGTATAGAATATATGCAATGAGTGACAAAGCCAGAGAAATAACCTAAGGTCACGTTGTAACTGTTCTATATACCTGTCACACATCATATTGTTTATCCCATAAATATTTCAGAGGCCACAGAGAGATACTGGACTTTTTAAAATTTTCCTGAAGGGCAACAACAAAACACCAATATTTTAGAAAGATAACTGACATTAGCATAGGGGATGGATTGGAAGAAGAAAATATAATCAGCCAAAAGACTATCTGAAATAGTTTAAGCAAGCAATGTTAACACCATACAGTGTGGCAGTGAAATGAGGTAAAGAAGGAAAGGCCCTGGAAGACATTTATGAAGTTATGTGTGGCGCAGATAAGGGACTGTCCACCAAAGTTATCCTCCTATATTTTAATGATAGAGTTAGGGCGAGGGGGTGGCTACCCACTTAGGGACTGTTTTTATTAGACCCCTTGCAACCAGTAGTGTGAAGGGAAGTGATTGAACAACTTAGGCCCTTCTTATGAGTCAGTTTTTGACCCCTGACTTGCACTGTCCTCTCTCCCACAGGCTGGAAGGATGGCCTCGGAAGTCATATGTTTGAAGATGGAAGACATGTTGTAGTGCTGCATTGACCTGGGGCTCAGACACCTCAGACTCGTGTAGAAAAAAAAAAAAAAACAAAAACAAACAAAACAAGACACAACTTTATTGGGTTGGGTCTTACTTATTATATATACGCATTACTACATTAATATATCTTGTTCCAGCAGCTTAGTTTTTACTTTTACCCTCTAGAGGATTTAGTGATTTAAGTAGCCATGAAGTTATGGTAAAGAATACCAGAGATATCACAATGACTAAATTTAAGAGCACAGATCACAGAATTGATAGTGTGCCATTATTTGAATTAAAGAAAAAGCAAAAGAAATTGCAGATCTGGGGAGACGATAATAAACCCATATTTTGAAGGATGAAGTTTATGTTATTTGCGGGATATCCTGTTGGAGATATTCAGTAGGTTTTTAGACAAACAGGCCTGGATCTAAGAAAAATATGAAAGGTTTATAGAAGCCACATGAGGCAGGGAATACGTAGGGAGAGGTTGTGCAGCTAGAAGAGAAGGCAGTCAATTACAAGACCCCCAGAAACCAAAAACAATAAATAAATAAATAAGACTCTCATAAAAACAATGTTAAATGATGAAACAAAAAATAGGTGCTAAAAAACACACCCATTCACACAGTGTGGTATCATTTAAATAAAAGTTAAAATATACCAAAATATGATATGACACATTATGTACAGGTACATACTATGTAGCAAAAGAATATTTAAAATGCATGTGATTGTAAATATGCAAGTTTGGATAATGGTTACACTTCCATTTGGGCATGAAGGAATATACAATCTGGGAGGAGCACAGACGGAACTTGAACTTTGTTGATAGTGTTTTATTTATTAAAATGGAAGCAAGTACAGAAGTGCTCACTTTTTAAATAGCTTACATGATTTGATAATAAAATTTAAAACTAAAATACAGAAAAGAAAGAGAGTTTTACAAAGCAGGATGTGATTAACAATATCAAAGGAAGATGAGAAAGAGAAAATGACAATTGAATTTGACAGCCAGTAGTTAATTAACGACATTTAGAAGAGGAATTTTAGTAAGTACAAGCTGGGCGTGGTGGCTCATGCCTGTAATCCCAGTACTTTGGGAGGCCAAGGCAGGTGGCTCACGAGATCAGGAGATCGAGACCATCCTGGCTAACATGGTGAAACCCCGTCTCTACTAAAAATACAAAATAAAAAGGTAGCCAGGTGTGGTGGCAGGCACCTGTAGTCCCAGCTACTCAGGAGGCTGAGGCAGGAGAATGGTGTGAACCCAGGAGGTGGAGCTTGCAGTGAGCCGAGATCGTGCCACTGCACTCCAGCCTGGGCGACTGAGCAAGACTCCCTCTCAAAAAATAAATAAATAAATAAATAAAAATTTAAAAAGTAAGTACAGGGGAACTGAGTTAGCTTTTTAAAAAATGGAATGTGTAAAATTCCACATTTACATTTTAAACATTACACTATTTTTGTTGAGCTATTCACTCTAAGAAATTGCCTTATAATGAGGAGAAATAAATAAATTTTATATTCTGCAGTAATCAGAGGAAAAGATACTAATGAGATGATAACTGCTCTCATTCATCTAATAAAATATTTTTATTGGCTTAATTTATTATGGAAATCAGCTATAAAATATTAATCATTTCCAACTAGTATATTAGAAATAACTCTTAAATCTGGTAATGTACATAAATTCTAGTGGGCACCTGTATGTAAAATAATGAAAAGTAAAAAGACTCTGAAGAGAAATTTTGTTTTAAATTTAGGAAGCCAGTAAACCATTTTCAAAAGAGTATTTGTTATGTTCTAATGTTTGTGTCCCCGCCAATTCATATGTTGAAACTCTAACCCATAAAGCAATGGCATTAGGAGATGGAGCCTTTGGGAAGTGATTAGGTCATGAGGGCTCCTCTTGAATGAATAGGATTACTGCCCTTATAAAAGTGGCCCAAGAGAGCTCACTGGCCCTTTCAGCCACATGAGGACATAGAGAAAAAACGTTTATAATCCAGGAAGTGGGCCCTCACCAGACACTGAACCTGCTGGCATTTTGATTTAGGACTTCCCAGTCTCCATAGCTGTGAGAAATAAATGTTTGTTGTTTATAAGCCACACAGCCCATGGTAATTTGTTATAGCAGCCTGAACAGGCTAAGACAGTAGTGTAAATATTACTCTTTCAAAATATTTTTCTTCTTCTTCTTTTTTTTTTTTTTTGAGATGGAGTTTCACTCTTGTTGCCCAGGCTGGAGTGCAATGGCACGATCTTGGCTCACTGCAACCCTTGCCTCCTAAGTCCAAGCGATTCTCCTCCCTCAGCCTCCCTAGTAGCTGGAATTACAGGCCTGCACCACCATGCCTGGTTAATTTTGTATTTTTAGTAGAGGCGGGGTTTCTCCATTTTGGTCAGGCTGGTCTCGAACTCCTGACCTCATGTGATCCACCCACCTTGGCCTCCCAAAATGCTGGGATGATAGGTGTGAGCCACCATGCCTAGCCCAAAATATTTTCCTTTCTATTCTAGTAGCACATACATTTAATGAGCTCTCAAGCAATTATCTGTATTTCTGTTAATGAAACTACACTCAAAGTTTAAACTAAAACTCACCTGAATCACAAATACATTTAATAATTATAGTACATTTTAGAAAGAAAAGAGATTACTTTGAGGAATAACTTTGATTTATCAAAGTCCAGTTTTTTTATATCTCATTTATAGTCATAATCACTGTAAGATCCAGAAAAATAAAGTGAATGAATTAGAAGGTGTAATAACAGAATTTTGTATGTATCCACTACACCTCCCAATATTATTTTCTCTTATCAATGTCATTTTGAAGTCTCCAATCCTATCTAAATACCATCTCTCTAGTTATTAGGAAACATTTTTTTTATGATTGGTCAAGGCTTTCTCTTTCATCCATTGTTTGGGAATATACAGATGCTGATGAGAAGTATATATGAGATAGGAACAGCGGATTTGGGCTAAAAGGAAATAATTAGATGAGTTCTATGCTCCTTTATGATTCTGTGGTTCTTGATCTGGGTGACAGGAAGGAAGTTAATAGCAGCTGGAAAATATGAAAAATTAGAAAAAGAGGTTTGGATTTGTTATCTGAGGATGCACATAATTTGAAATGTTTTATGTGTTGCCAGAAAACCAGAGGATGATCTTTAGTAGGCAAATTAAAACAAAGTTTTTAGAGAAATATTACTCAAAACGTATAAGATGCATCAGGCAGGGTAGGGCAGGGTTATGTTCTACAGTCAGATTGATTAGGTCTCTGGGTTATACACACTGTGAATTCCTAAACTAGGGATAGATACAATTAAAGGAGGAATTGAGAAAGACCCTTATGGCTCGTGTAAATTTCTTCCACTAAGAGGTGAAGAGAAGGAGACCTTGGTTATAGTAACATAAGAAGTGGAAATATAAAATAATGGTTTAAATAATCATTGTGGAGTAAACATACATGGGAGGAAGAGAGCCTATCATATGCAAGACATTGTACAACATGTTTATATATAGATATCTCATTTAATCTCCATAACAACTCTGGAAACTTACTATTATTTACAGTGTAAACACAAGAAAGTTGAGGCACACAGACATTAAGAAACTTAGTATCGAAAGTTATAAAAATACTAACTACTAAGGCTGGAGTTCAAGCTCAGACATATGTACATTTGAATTCTGTAATTGTTCCACTAATGTTTGCTATCTACTTCTCATACCGAACTTGGTGACTCATGGATGTAGAAGATGCAAGAGATAAAATTGCTGAAAATAGCCTGAACATTGAAACCTAATAATGTGATTCTTAATAAAACAGATCTGGCCACTGGGAAATAGAGGTTTAGAACATTTATCTCCGGATCTGGGCTTTCACTTAGTCTAGTAGATGTGGTCTGTCATAAAACCATTGCAGGCTTCCTGAAAGTCAGACTAGGCTTTCTGTGGGGTCACTAAAACCAGAACTGGTCCCAAACATTGGGACTACTTCCTACAAGATTTAGCGCCTGCCACAGCCTCCAGATTGGACTGACCCAGCACTCTGAACTGCTCTGAACTGTGAGAGTCAAACAGCTTTAGCAAGTCTACTCAGACCGTAGGGTCTAATACGCCTCAGTCAAATTCCAGTTTCTGCTCTTACTGGTTGTGTAACCTTGAATTAGGTATTCATCCTTTGGCAGCTCATCCTCATTTGAAAAATGAAATACTGAAATATATCTCCCTAAGAGCTACTATTAGTAAAGATTAAATAAAAGAAGGCAGATAAAAATGCTTCTTTTTTTAAAAAAGTGATAGTGGTTATGGTGGTGGTGATGATGATGATGGTACAAGTGACAGAGGAAGAGGGAGAGGGAGAGGAAGAGGAGAAAGAGAACAATAAAAACAACTCAGAGAGATTCTCTGAGCATCTGGATTTCTTGGTATTTGTGACAAAGCCTGCTTTCTGCTTGGTAGCACGCTTCTGTAGTCAAGGGGTAATAAACAATACAAAATGAGACTCTAGCTGGTTTATTCTTTTAAGGAAAGAAGTTGGTTCTCTCAATAATAGAGCTTATCTCTCAATTATAGAGGAAACTGACTTCCTCAGGAGTTTGGCAGATTCAGAGCTTGATATAAACTTGAAGAATGCGAAGCAGGTTACACCTGTTGATTTTGTTTTGATTCACTGAAGTTTTGTTTGCTTATTTTGACTATTCCCACTGCTAGCACATGGTTGGCATAAGCTGTAGTAGTTAATTTTTATCCATTCTTGATTGTTGTAGGTAATTTATATCTTTAAAATTTGTATTGGTAATGACTTAGAAAGTCATTTAAATTAGAATAACCTACGTGGATCTAGTTGTAGGCACATCACTGTATACATCTCTCTACTTCCAGGGAACTACCAATGGCTCCATTTATAAACACAGCTATTTGTGGCATTTTCCCCTTCTTTTCATTTTTGGAGCCCTGAAAACAATGAAGATTTGAAATGAGTTTAGTAATCGATAATTCCCAATTCCAGGAAAGCTGTGGTGAAACAAGCACTCATTGCTGACAGTATTATGATTGCTACATCCCTTATGAAAATAACGTGGCAACTGGAAACAGCAAGGTTTGTTCATTCTTTTTGATTTGGTCTGGAAATGATTCAACATAGAAATCAAATGATACTGCACCATTATTTTCTACTAACTTACAATGAAATGTTCAATATTATATGAATAATTTAATAAATTGAGATACACAAATATACATTCTAATTAAAAATTTGTGAACCCTGAAGAAACAAAGAAAATATTCCCTATAAAATTAAGTGAAATAGAATATATAAATTGAATGCAGAATAATATGTACACTGTGGTTGAAACTATATAAAACATTGCTTCTTTACCTGGGGTGCACATGAAATCATCAGCAGAGCTCCTAAAAATTCAATGCTTAGGCCTCATCAAAAAAGAGGCCTGATCAATTGATCTAGCATTGTCCCCCAGTATTAGCGGTGAATTTGTTGAAAATTTAAATTTCTTTTTGATTTACAAAACATTGTAATGATGTTACCAATTTAAAAAAATCTTCATATATTTAAATATTAAGTCACAATTATTAAAATGTCATTTAAAATGAAATGAAAAATTATTATATTAAATCCATGTTTTAAAAAATTGCCATTGCCTTATTAAATATAATCCTGCTTCTAAACAACTCACTGGGATGGGATTCTTGAAAAAAACAATGTCATAAAAACATAATTAAGGCTTGGTTGCCCCTACACTGAATACTCAGTGAGAGGCCAATGACATCTTGCATTCAAATACCCTCTCCTTCCTATCTCCAATTCCCTAAGCCCTGGTGCTAATTCACACCCAAAGAAAACCTCTTAGAAATGCTACAGAAAGGCCAACATTCTCTGCCCATACCCTCCTAAACCAAAACATCCACCTTAAATATAAGGGGATCAAAAACTTTCCAGGGCTTGAAAGTATGAACAAATAAATTATGTTAGGTATGGCCAAAGGCCTTACCTTTAGAATTTCAGTGTTTATACACATAAATCATGAAATGCTGAACTGTTAAATATGTGCATTTTTACAGTTAAAATCAACTAATCTTCCCCTTTGAAGTAATTAATCTTAGTACTTTGTTTAATGATGAAGCGTGCCAACTTAGTATGATCTAGAGGCTTGACTCCTCCTCCTCCTCAGAGCACCCCTGGGGGCTGGGAAAGGGTCTTCCCATCATAGGTCAGCCAGCAGCACCCCCTTGGCAGCATGCATTGATCACAGTGGCTAATTTTAGAACTTGATGTGTATTTTTTTACTTTGTTCCCACCCTCTTCCCACCAATCTCACAATCAACGTTAATTTTTGCAGAATGCTTTTGCCTTTTTTAAGAGTTTAGCCTTCAGTCACAATGGAAAAACAAACAAACAATCTTGTGGACCTAGTCATGCCCAACTCATGTGGCTCTTCCCCAAACTCCTGACCAAAGGACACAGAGATTAATAAGTAATACTAAAGTCAGGGAGATTAAACAGCCACTGAATTCTTAAGTCAAAATCCATAGCCACTCCACACAACAAATCTCAAAATAATTATTTTAGCATCAGAGTCCTTTAAACCAGATTACTGATTATTTTAAATTTTTTACTTGCCGTTTTAAAATGATAAATACTGCTCTATACAAATGATAATTAAGAATTCATTATACTAAAGTACATTGGAATACCTTTTCTATGATTACTTTTAGAACACTGTCTGGGTAAGTGAGCATTTTCTAGGTAATAAATAATTCCCACAAATTAGTAATACTGAACATTTTTTAAAAGTTTGTTTGCAATATTTTTAAACAAAATAATTGGAAGAAAATATAACAGCAGTAATATTTTATTATGGAGATATTTGTTATATTCTTTGAATTTTCTGTAACTGTTAAATTTCTTAAAGTTAAAAGAAGAAAAAAAAGTTACATCACAACTCATCCAGTTTTTAGGGGAGCATGTAGGCAGGGACGATAAAATCTCTTTGTTCATAAATGCTCCAATGGTTACTTAGAGAATTTGTCTTTTAACAGATCTTGAAGGCAATTAAAATATATTCCACTGTGGTACTATGACAACTGTTTATTATAAAAGGAACCTTGAAAAACAGGTTGTTTTTGTTTCTGTTGTTAATAAATAAACTTAGCTGGTAGATTTAAACTTCTGTTTAAAGATTATTAACAACTTGACCTGTAAACTTAATGGAAAGGATCTAGCAGCTGCTGGCAAGTAAAAATCAATCAAAAATAGGGAAATCATCTCTTTTGTTAATTAAAGGTTATTAGATAAAACCACATTTACAAAATTTTGACTTACATATTAATAGTACATTTGCTGTATAGTTATGTTTCACTCAACATAAAACTAAAACTCTTCATCTAGCCTTAAGGTTTATCTCCACTTAATAGTTGTGTGACCTTAGAAAAGTTAAATACATTCACAGTTTTATTTAAACTCAGTTTCATCATTTTAAAAATAGGGACAAGAAGAGTACCTCATTCAAAGATTTGTTGTGAGGTTTAAGTGAGACAAGTCTCCATGAAAGGTTAAGCACAGCGTCTAGAATAAGGTAAAGTTTCAATTAAGGTTAGTGTTACAGGTTGAGTATTCCTAATCTGAAAATCGGAATCTGAACTGCTCAATAATCTGAAACTTTTTGAGCACCTACATAATGCTCAAAGGAAGTGTTCACTGGAACATTTTGGACTCCTGGATTAGGGATGTTCAACTGATAAGTATAATGCAAGTATTCCAAAATGTGTAAAAACCCCACATCCAAAATATTTCTTGTCCCAAGCATTTTGGATAAGGAATACTCAAACTGTATTATGCAGCTAAATCTGGATCCATTACTGTAGCCCCACTCACTACTTCATATGTTAAACCAAGGATTCAATTTTCCCTGTTAAAGTAACAGTGCTAAGGGGGGGCTTATTAAGTCTTTAAAATTCATGTCATGGTGAAAAAAACATTATAGCACAATATTCACCTGCAAAGATTTATGATGTTGAGGCAGGACAAAAGTATCATTTATCTATGAGCAACTAATTATAGATATTTTTAAATAAAGCAAACACATGAATCTTGGAAGTGCCTTTTGGTTGGCTTGGTTTTCCCTGTAAACACTCACATGGAACTCATTTCAGAATAAGGTTTTATGAAAGGAACCTCATACTTTGTGATTATATTTAGAAAACCACTCTAAAACGGGAAGAGAGGCATGAGTTATGATAAATTAGGCCCATGACTTTAAATGGAAGATATTTAGTTTCCTCATCAAATGTAAATTTCCTGCATTCAAGAAAAAAAATAAAACTCAGACATTTAAAATATTTTATTATTTAACTTTACTGCAAAAGACATTTTATAATGTCATGTGTATATCAATCATTAAATCTAAAACTATTTTTATGCTACCACTTTTTAATGTTAAACTTCTATTAGAACTAATTGGTTAGATAACTTCTACCAAATTATAAAAATAAGACTTCTCACTAAGAAAATGATAAATATTGATATAACAGCATAATTATTGTAAAAAGCCTAGAACTTCAGGCTTGTACTTTGGGCCAGACGTGAAATTCATAAAAGTGTTGATTCTCTAATTGCTAGTGTAATTGTTGCTATGGGAAGGGGTGACATTTTCATTCCAAAGTTGTAATGGGATAAATGCGGAGCACTGATTTCGCCCTGCCCTCAGTCATAACTAATCACTGAGAAGGCACTGGCTATATTTCCACAGTCTATAATGTTCAGTTTTCCTGGGGCCCCAGATTACCCAGTGGAAAACATGAATCCATGGCTAAGGGTGGCACATCATTTATACATTGAACCTTTTAATGATGAGAAACTTACTACTTACAACTTACAATGTTTGCCTAGTCTTGTTTCTCATGCAGTATTTCATGAAGAAAAATAAAAATATGTTTCGAAACCCAACATCAAAGTCCCAAATTTCTACTACAGAGTAATAAATGTGGAAAATACAGGCTTGAGAAGTGGACTTAATTAACTTTGAGCAAAAGATGATGCTGGACTATTTACAATAGCGAAGACATGGAATCAAACTAAGTTCCTGTCAACAGTCGACTGGATAGAGAAAATGTGGTACACCATGGAATACTTTGCAGCTATAAAAAAGAACAAAGTCATGTCCTTTCCAGGAACATGGATGCTGCTGGAGGCTATTATCCTACGCAAATTAACACAGGAACAGAAAACCAAATAACCCATGTTCTCCATGGTATGGAGAACCAATATCACTTATACCACATTGTAAGGGGGAGCTAAACATTAGGTACTCATGGACATAAAGATGGCAGCAATAGACACTGGGGACTACTAGAATGTGGAAAGAGGGAGCGGAGAAAGGTTTGAAAAACTAATTATTGGGTGCTATGCTTACTACCTGGATGACAAGATCATTTGTATCCCAAACCTCAGCATCATGCAATATACCCTGTAACTAACAAATCTGCATATGCAACCACTGAATCTAAAATAAAAGTTGAATAATTTTTTAAGAAAGATGATGCTGGCAGGAGGTCAGAAGAAATGTTTGGTAGTTTCATTTAAGCTGACACAGGTGCTTCTATTCAGCTGCTTCTCCTTCCCCTTTCCCTCCTGCTTGCTTCATTAGAAGGGGCGTTGGCATCCATACTGCAATAGGCTTTCTGCTTTCACCACTGGTCTTTTTGAGAAGTTACTTTCTCCTTAAATACCCCTGCTAACAAGGTTCTCTCTTCCACATAATCATATTGATAATAAAAACAGCTCGCATTCATGAAGTACTCACCACTTACCAAGCACCTTGTTAGGAAACTTACATGCTTCACAAGAACTCCATGAGATTGACTCATTGAGTCAACTGCACAACTCCATAAAGCTTAGAATTAGCAGAGCCAACATTTGAACCCAGTACTGCAGACCTGATATGCTGCTTTTATGCTGCTGCTCAACAGGAGACTTAGTAGCTGTTTCCTTATGTCCTATGTATAATCTGTCCTTAACCTGAGCTACTGAAGGAAACTGTGGGACCATGACAGTTCCTACTTTAATCAATTTCCTGGGAAGACAACAGAAAAGTCTATGACATTGTTTCTGATTCCAAAAGCTTATAATCTTCTAAAGATGCAGAAAGGTCAAATAACAGAGGCGGAATAAATATATAAAGAAAAGGAGGGATACATTTTAACCCAGTTTTATTAAAAGTTTAAAATTTCAAATGCAATAGTATTAAAACCACTAATATAAAAAAATGAGAAGTTTCAAGGTCAACTTCTGTGTGACTCACTTTATATGGTTTATATTAATAAAAATTGCCAAAAGCTAAAATACATTTTATTTTCCCTTCAGGTAAACCTCTATGTAAAAACAACATTGTAGATTAGTTTTTTAGTTCCCACAGAAACATTAAGAAAACAAATCTAAATCACATATTTTAATGACCTTTGAATAAACAAACGTAAATGATCATGAATATACAACATGAGGTCTGGATGAGTGTGTTTGCATTAGGACACACACTGGTGCTTCCTAATGTTTACAGAATAGGAAAGAGTTCAAAAGCTAGGTGGCTCATTGTCTGTCTGAAAAAGTCACAGCATTGTCAGTCCATGAAAAAAGTGACCTAAGTTAAAAATAAATTCTCATTATGCTGTCTACCCCCTTTTCCTGAAGAACTTCATTTAAAAATAGAGTCACACAGATTTTACAGCCATAATTACTTTCTTTGGTAAACCCATCAAATGTGTTTAAGATGTTATGGTTCTCTGAAAAAACTCCTTTACCAGGTTTATTTGTAGAATGGACAGAAAACACATGAATTAAACTCTGTTTTTTTAATATTGAATAAGACATGGCAACTACTCAGCTAATACAAGAACCATGTCAACTAGGTTAATATTATCCTCCTTTTGCGCTGGTGTTTCAAGGTTCAGATAAACAACCAAAACTGTAATAGGAATAGATAGGAAAACTGATTTACAAAACATGTCATCACCACTGTCAAACAAGATTTAGTTTTATGTATCACGTTGGTAAGAAGCAACATTTCTGAAAGCATCTAAGAAATAATTTTCCTAAAAGATTATATTTTCAGTCAGTTTTCAGTTTCTTGTTATTAAAGAAACCACCCCTCACTGGGAGTACCTGTATTCTCTAAAAATTTCTAATCGGATGACCACAGAATAATCCCCTGAAAACTTTTTGATCATGTGCCCAAAATATAAATATTTATGTACAATATAGATGTTTATTCTCAAAATTAAATACATACAGGTGTGTGTGGATATATATATAAAAAAAACTAAACACAGACAGTAAAAGTGTCCATTGAAAGTGGGTATTTTAAAGGCTGAGTATAAAAATGAAATAAAAATGATTTTTAAATGGCTGACTAATCATAATATTATATTCACAATGTGTATTATCTCAAAGTAGAATATACACTTAGGGTGAGGTTCTTTGTCAAAGATATTTGGATACATTCACTTTTCTAATAGTTTTCTTGGAAATTATCAACTTTTGGTGGTAGAAGTTCAGTTATATCTGATTAAAATACCACTGATTTTTGCTCTAAGTATGGCTAAAGCTAGTATTAGGAGTACAAGCATCAGCTCCTCCGTCTGACTGCGTCACAAGTAGTAGCTTCCACCTGCAGGTTCTTGGCAGGAATCTTTTAAAGGCACTTGACCACTTTACAAATGTTATTTTGGTTAAGGCTAAAAACAATTTGCAAATCTAGGCACGCATAAACAGCAATACCTCAAACAAGCTGAAAGGAAGGTCCTGCTGTCAGCGCCTCCAGGACGCGGAGTTCACACTCTTCCCTCCGGAAGCCCGTTACCAAAGTTGGTATGTGACCATCTGACATATGGAGTGTCTTGGGTCAATCCACAATTTAAACATTTGTATTTTTAATTTATTTTATATTTTAAATGTTTAGTTTTTTGTTTCTTCTGTATTTTAAATAACTGTATTTCTTAGAAAAAAGTTTTTAAAGATAGAAACACACTGAACCAGTCATTAGAATAATTTCTTTCCACACCCCATGGATCACCTTGCCTATTTTTGAGGTGCAGACCTTGAACTTTGAAGGTCAATGGCCTAGAGAACGAAATACAAACTTCAACCTTTCTTGCAAATCCTTTCACAGCCTAGCTTTATCTCTCTCTCTCTCTCTTTTTTTTTAATATTTTTGCGTATTCTCACAAAGTTTTTAGTATTCCCACAAACGATCCCTTCATACCAAGCAAGCTGTTTGTTATGACAGAACAAGAAGCTGGGCAAGAGACCAGGACTCCAATTTGTCTGGTTGGGAATATCACCTATGGAGTAGGTCAGCACTAGCTGAAGAGTAAGCCAGCTATACTAACCAGCCAAGAGTCTGAGTCTTCAGGCTTCAGCCAGGCAAAAGTTACAACACACAGGTCACGGGAGGGCAGACACGAAAGGCAGAAGAGAAATCAAGCAGGCAGAGAGCACCAAGGCATAATAGCAAAATTTTGGAATGGTCAAAAGATCAAGGACTCAGGAATCAGGAGATCCACTTTAGTAGCACAGGGGTTGGTGAAAGGGCAAGGAAACAGATGTGAGGCCCAAGCAACAAAGCAATTTGATACTAGAGCAATTTTCTGCTATGGCCAGGAAGTTTCTTACACGTTTCCTACTGGATGCTTTCCCAGAACTAGGCTAGTGTGACCCTGAGCAGCAAGGCAGCAGGCAAAGAAGAGTGTCTGGAGAAAAGACAGCATGAGAAGGGACCAAGGAAAGGAAAGATTTCTCATTCTCTTCAGACGTTGTGCCTCTGCTCTAATGCTCCCAACCTCCTGCAATATCCTCCTCTCCTACTCATCTTTAAAATCACTCTCAAATCCTACTTCCTCCCTTACTCTTTAACAATCTCAACACACTATTCTCTGAATTCCTATAGTGATTATTCCTCTGAGCATTTTAACTCAACTGTGTGCTGCCTTGCATTTTTGTTTGTTTGTTTCATGTATGAGTTTCCCCCAAAGAGATTCCAAACACCTGGAGAGCTATGGATTCATGTTACACTTTGTTTTTTAATAGGCAATGCTCCTTAAATGTTTGAGATTCTCTTTAATAATACATCACTCTTCACTCAGGGATATGCACAGAAGGTCATGTACACAATATTTAGTATATAATTACATAAGAGTAGGTAATTTATCTTATGTTATTATAATAAAATTCTACCATTGAATTCAAAGTAAAGGCAAGCAAAAAGTCTGTATCAAAATACAATAGGCACAGATTTCTTTACGTATGTGAAATATGAAGAATCAGAATAGGAAATATTGGCAAGTTGTCATTAAAACATTATAATCTATGGATATAAAATAGAAATAATGTGTATGTACTAGTATTTGCTAGCATAACAGGGTGACTATCATCAAAAATAATTATACATTTTAAAATAACTAAGAACACAATCGAATTGTCTGAAATACAAAGGATAAATGCTTGAGAAGATGGAAACCCCATTTACCCTGATGTGATTATTATTCATTGTATTCCTGTATCAAAATATCTCATGTAACCTATAAATATATACACCTACTATGTACCCACAAAAATTAAAGATTAAAAATAAAAATTAAATTAAATAATATAAAAAAGTATAATCTATCCATGAATGATTACCATAACATTAATTTATCAGCAAATTCTGGCCTGGTGTGGTGGCTCACGCCTTTAATCTCAGCACTTTGGGAGGCGGAGGTGGGCGGATCACCTGAGGTCAGGAGTTCAAGACCAGCCTGAGTGATATGTTGAAAGCCCATCTCTACTAAAAATACAAAACTTAACCTGGCATGGCAGCGCACCTCTGTAGTCCCAGCTACTCGGCAGGCTGAGGCAGGAGAATTACTTGAACCTGGGAGATGGGGGTTGCAGTGAGCTGAGATTGTACCACTGCACTCCAGCCTGGGTGACAGAGTAAGACTCTTAAAAACAAAAAAAATGATTTGGCAAATTCCATAAGCTCCTACAATATGCCTACCATTGAACGCCTAGCAGATACTGTGGTAGGTACTAGATGAAGAGAGGAACACAGAGATGAAGAAAGTTTCATCTCTGCCTTAGAAAACCCCAGAGAATATAAAATATTTCACGTCTACCTAATCAAGTCCAGAAAGTTTTCAAATGCCCATCCCTTTGACATTGGGTATGAAGGATGAATAGAAATTCACCAGGTAAAGATAAGAGAAATCACAGTTGGCAGAAGGGCAAAATTTGGATTGTGGAATCCACAAGGAAAAAGACATAGGACAACTAACATACGGGGGTGGGGCAGGAAGAAGGTGTGAGAAACAAAGGATGGAAGGTAGGACTAAAATGTGGCCTGGTACTAGGGCATACACTATGTTAGGGAGTTTAGACTTCATTTTTGAGGCACTGAAGAGCCACTGCCAATTTTTAAGTAGCAAATTAGCAGATTTTTATCTGATTTGCTGGACAAAAATTAATATTTATTAATTTAAGTGATTAATTATAGACTGCTTTAGGACAATATGTGAATCCAGCCAAAGTGATACATAACATTAGGGCTTATTCTTTTGTTTCCAAAGTTAGCTATTTTGTTTTTTATGAGTCATTTGATTTCCAAACTATATTTGAGAATATAAAATATGTACACCATGAGGTTAAAAAGAGAAATGTCAATGGCGCCACCATGTAATGTATTCATAATGCCCATAATAAGAAATATGTTGATTAATTTAAACTATTTCCTAGTTATGTTTCATATACGTATCTTAACTTGGAAAAGATGGGCAATTAAGTGCTAGTGTACTATCTTCTGGAAATCATGGACCGTAAACAGAAGCCACCTACAGAGAGTCTTAGCAGGTTTAGATGTGCACCTCTAAACTGCTTTAGAACATTAATTATGTATATTATTACTCAAGTTATTCATGTCCGGATCATGAGTCTAGCAATTCTGCCTTTTCTTATATTAAAGCAATGGAAAACAAAAAAAATTCAAATAAACAAGCTAATGATGCATCTTAAAGAACTAGAAAAGCAGAGCAAACCAAATCCAAAATTAGTAGAAGAAACAATAAAGAAAAGAGCAGCAATAAATAAAATTGAAATGAAGAAAATAATACAAAAGATCGGTGAAACAAAGAGTTGGTATTTTGAAAAGTTAAACATAATTGACAGACCTTCAACCAGACTAAGAAAAAAGAGAGAAGATCCAAATAAATAAAATCAGAGTTGAAAATGGAGACATTACAACTGATAACTGATACCACTAAAATTCAAAGGATCTTTAGAGGCTACTATGAGAAACTACATGCCAATAAATTGGAAAATCTAGAAGAAATGGACAAATTCCTAGACACATACAACTTACCAAGATTGAACCAAGAAGTCCAAAACCTGAACTGACCAATAACAAGTAATGAGATGAAAGCTGTAATAAAATCTCTCCCAGTAAAAAACAGCCCAGAATCTGATGGCTTCACTGAATTCTACCAAACATTTAAATAAGAACTAATACCAGTCTTACCCAAATCGTTCTGGAAAAAAAAAAAAAAAAAACAAAAACAAAACAGAGGAAGAGGGAATACTTCCAAACTCATTCTACCAGGCCAATATTACCCTGATACCAAAACCAGACAAAAACACATCAAAAGGCCGGACGCGGTGGCTAAAGCCTGTAATCCCAGCACTTTTGGAGGCCGAGACGGGCGGATCACGAGGTCAGGAGATCGAGACCATCCTGGCTAACATGGTGAAACCCTGTCTCTACTAAAAATACAAAAAACTAGCCGGGCGAGGTGGCGGGCGCCTGTAGTCCCAGCTACTGGGGAGGCTGAGGCAGGAGAATGGCGTAAACCCAGGAGGCGGAGCTTGCAGTGAGCTGAGATCCGGCCACTGCACTCCAGCATGGGCGACAGAGCCAGACTCCGTCTCAAAAAAAAAAAAAAAAAAAAAAAAAAAAAAAAAAAAACACATCAAAAAAAAAAAAATATATATATATATAGGCCAATATCTCCAATGAATATTGATGAAAAAACCCTCAATAAGGGTTTTTCAACTAGCGAACTGAATTCAACAATACATTAAAAACATTATTCATCATGATCAAGTGGGATTTATCTTGGGGATGCAAAAATGGTTCAACATAGGTAAATCAATCAATATGATACATCATATCAAGAGAAGAATGGAGGAATAAAACCAAATGATCATTTTAATTAATGCTGAAAAATCATTTGATAAAAATCAATGTTCTTTCATAATAAAAATCCTCAAAAAACTGGATATAGAAGGAACACAACTCAACACAATAAAGCCATATATGGCAGACCCACAGGTAGCATCATATTGAATGGAGAAAAACCAAAAGCCTTTCCTCTGAGATCTGGAACACAACAAAAATGCCCACTTTCACTACTGTTATTCAACATAGTATTCCAAGTCCTAGCTAGAGCAATGAGACAAGAGAAAGATATAAGGGGCATCCAAATTGGAAAAAAAGAAGTCAAATTATCCTTGTTTACAGATTATGTGATCTTATATTTGGAAAAACCTAAAGACTGCACAATAAAATCTTAGAACTGATTAACAAATTCAGTAAAACTGAAGGGTACAAAATCATCATACAAAAATCCATAGGATTTATTTATGCCAACAGCTACAAGTTTGAAAAAGAAATACAAAAAGTAATCCCATTTACATTAGCCACAAATAAAATTAAATACCTAGGAATTAATGTAACCAAAGAAGTGAAAGAACTTTATAATAAAAACTATAAAACACTAATGAAAAAATGGAAGGTGGCACCAAAAATGAGAGCTATTCCATGTTCATGGATTGGAAGAATCAATATTGCTAAAATGTCCATACTACACAAAACAATCTAAAAATTCAATGCAATCTCTACCAAAATACCAATGACATTCTTCACAGAAATAGAAAAAAATCCAAAATCAATATAGAGCCAGAAAAGACCCAGATTAGTCAAAGCTGTCTTAAGCAAAAAGAACAAAACTGGGGTAATTACATTACCTGATTTGAAATTATACTACACAGTAGTAATCAAAACAGTATGGTACAGCATAAACTGAGACACACAGACCAATGGAACAGAATAGAGACCCCAGAAACAAATCCACACACATACGGTGAACTTGTTTTCAGTAAAGGGGCCAAGAACATACACTGAGAAAAAATGCAGTCTCTTTAATAAATGGTGCTGGGAAAACTGGATATCCATATGCAGAAGAATGAAACTAGACTCCTATCTCCGACCACATAAAAATCAAATCAAAATGGAGTAAAGACTTAAACCTAAGACCCCTAACTACGAAGCTCTGACAAGATAACACTGGGGAAACTCTCCAGGACATTGGTCTAAGCAAAAATTTCTAGAGTAACACCCTACAAGCACATTCAACCAAAGCAAAAATGGACAAATAGGATCACATCAAATTTAAAAGCTTCTGTAAAGGAAACAAAGTGAAGAGAGGTCCTACAGAATGGAAGAAAATTACCCATCTGATAGGGGATTAATAACCAGAATATATAAGGAGTTCACACAATTCTCTAGAAAAAAAATATAATAATCCTATTAAAATATTGGCAAAAAATTTGAATAGACATATCTTGAAGAAGACAAACGAATGGTGAACAGGCATATGAAAAGGTGCTCAGTATCACTGATCACCAGAGAAATGCAAATCAAAACTACAGTGATATATCAGGTCACCCCAGTTAAACTGGCTTATATCCAAAAGACAGGCAATAACAAATGCTGGTGAGGATGTGGAGAAAAGGAAACCCTCAGACATTGTTGCTGGGAATGTAAATTAGTACAACCACTACAGAGAATAGTTTGGAGGTTCCTCAAAAAACTAAAAATAGAGCCAGCAAATGTTCCAGCAATCCCGCTGCTGGGTATATACGCAAAAGAAAGGAAATCAGGATACTGAAGAGATATCTGCACTCGCATGTTTGTTGCAGCACTACTCACAATAGCCAAGATTCGGAAGTAACCTAAGTGTACATCAACAGATGAATGGATAAAGAAAATGTGGTACATATAAACAATGGAGTAGTATTCAGCTATAAAAAGAATGAGATCCTATAATTTGCAACAAAAGGATAGAACTGGAGATCACTGTGTTAAGTGAAATAAGCCTGGCACAGAAAGACAAAGATCACATGTTCTCCCTCACTTGTGGGATCTAAAAATCAAAACAATTGAACTCACGGACATAGAGAGTAGAAGGATGTTTACCAGAGGCGGGGAAGGGTAGTTGGGGGTTGGACGGAAAGGAAAGGATGGTTAATGGGTACAAAAAATTAGAATGAATAAGACCTAGTATTTGACAGCAAAACAGGGTAACTATAGTCATTAATAATTTAATTGTATACTTTAAAATAACTTAAAGAATATCACTGGATTGTTTGTAACATGAAGGATAAATCCTTGAGGGAATGAATACCCCATTTTCCATGATGTGATTATGACACATTGCATGCCTGTCTGAAAACATCTCATGACTGTATAAATACATACACCTACTAGGTACCCAAAAAATTAAAAAAAAAAAAAATTAAAAGAAAACAAACTCTGATCTGCTTGCCTGTTGGCTTGAGGCCCATTCTAATTTCTTTCTAAAGTATATCTGAGAAATAATCTGCAGTTCATAGTATGTTCCAAGCAAAATATCACTAATCCAAAAATAATAAAGTTAGTAAAGTAAAAGAAAATATTGCTATTATTTCAACTTGTAAGGGCCTAGTATAACTGCCCCATTTTAAAGAGATAAATATTACTCAATATTTTTAAAAATAAACTTTGGTGGATATTATAAAACAAACATCAAAAATTTATCTCCATCTAAAATCATGCATGATATTATAATTTCATGGAAATATTTTGGAGTAATGACTTTCAAATGAATACAGGAAGAAAGTTATTAAAAAGAACAAAGATTAGGAAATACACTGTAGCACATAATCCTGCAGTGGGGAAGGGAACAGTCTCTTATGATCTAATAGGATTTTTCCATTCTTAAGTTGGTTAATCTTAGACACAAAGCAAATAAATCATTCTTGGTTCCTAAAAGTCCGTGTGGTGATACTCAAAGGAAATTAATTCCTTTTGCTACACATGGTTTATAAAAACATATTATGGAAGCCAAGTCAATGAAAATTTTAGATTACTACCATAAGACGTCAATTTTTCTTAAAATAAGGGATTTTTTCATCCCTTTCCTAATAGTTTCAAACACAAAAGTGGCTTTCCAGTAACAAGAATTACGTGATGCATGTGGCAGAATGGCAAAGGCATGATGCTGTCATAAGTGGAGAACTTGTGAACTCAACATGGTAAAGAGGCCAACACTTGAAAACTGAAAGCAGAGGCTGCCTTCTGAAAAATCCAGATGTTCTAAAGATACCATTCCATTACTTTAAATGTGAGCGGAAAAGAGCCTAATTACTGGTGAAAATGTGATTAAAGTTCTTATCAAATACAGCCAGTACATTGGAATCAAAATGTTATCATCACTTAAAAATGATTTATTTAGAACCTAATTGCACACGTAAGGCAGCGATTGCCCTCTACGTGCTAACAATCAAAGATGGGCACTTATATCAATGCACGCATATTGAAACACTGAATTAAGACTTGCAGAGCAAATATATGAATGGAAACAGGAATTGTCCAAATAAAAGGTAAGTGCACCGCAGCAAGGGGCAACATATGTAACTGGGTTGAGAACAGAATAGCTATGGAAACCCTTCCTTCCAACTGAATAAACTATGTGGAAATAGTCTGGTCTTTGGTTAATCAGGAGAGTTTGATGAAAGCACAGGGATTTCAAAACCTGTTAGGAAGTTCACAGAACAGGTATAATCTGTAACCTTCCACAGGTAGGTGGTGACAGAAAAGGAGGAATGAGAAAGCCACTGAATAATGGAAAACGGTACAAAGGTGATTTCTTAAAGGTAGAAATAATGTGGATAATTGGTGTCTTGAGGGAAAGAAATCAACAAAGCTTGAATGATTCAACCCAGGGCTCTTTCTCGACTCCTTTCTTTTCCTTCAAAATATAGTGCAACCTTGAAACCTCTTCTCCCCACTACTAATCTCCTAGTTCAAATCAGCAGCATCTTTCACCTGGACTTCTGCAAAGCCTTCTGAACTGTCTTCTCTGCTTCTACTATCCCCAGAGGCCATTATTCACACTACAGTCTACCGTCTACCCAGGAACCAAAACTTCATAATGACTTATCACACTTAGAACACTTAGACTAAAACAAAAACTGAAGCTATTAGAATCCCATTTAATCCATGATATTGCTAGAATAGTACGTTTTTAAAAAGGAAGAAATTGACATCAGTTGAACACCAACTATATACCAGAGTGTTGAGTTCTATATTTCATCTTACTGAAAAAATATTTTATAATTTAATATATACATATGTCACAGTCATACTATGTACTAAATTCTCCTTTGGGAGCAAGCAAAGGAGACCAAGTACTAATTTTTAAAAAATTATTTGCATCCTAAACACCTGAGATAGAATTGCTAACATGCACAGCAATTACAAATCAGAGGTTGATAATTATGTAAGTAGTTAGAGCAAAAGTCAAATGGATTCACATTCATTCCTAAGGGGAGGACTCTTGGGTACAAAGGTTTAGGGGCAATAGAGGTGACTTGGGACTGTGGATATGGTACCACAAAGGAAGAGCAGCTGAATTTCTCAACTTTGGTCCAGATGCTTACTTGATTATACTTACATCTCACTTCCATTGGCTTGAAGTTGGTCTGACAACTCTCTAACCAAGTAAGGTTGGGACTAAGATGAATCTGGCTTGAAATGCTCCATATTTATGAATACTTACAAACTAAACTACTAAAGAATTTAGAGCTGTGCCTTTATCCTATTTAAATCACTATGAAATTAACTGATAACCATGTTTTTGACTTGGGCCTAATGGCCTGACTAGGAACCATGAGAGTCTGTGATTTGGGGAAAGTCTAATGCCTTAGGCACAAAACTATTGGACTTTACAAAACCGAGATTATTATATCTCTTGAGGAAAAAGGTAGCAAATTTTTAAGAATGAGGGAGACTTCTTGAGAAGAAATTCACCCCTGCATATAGAAATAAAATTCTGCAGGACAAAAATGGGATTAGTCAGGGGAAAAAATCATGAAATAAATATGCCAAAATATTAGTAGTGATTTATTCTGGGTGGTGGTACTATGAAAGACTGCTATTTTATTCTTTGTATTTTAGGGTAGGCAGCTTATTTTATGTTGTTTTAAAAGAAAAGCATCGCTGGGTGGAAGTCTATGCCTTTACCTCTTTGGTTCCAGCTATGCTTCTCCTTTAAGACAAGAAGTACAAACTCACATGCCTAGAAAGCCCAGGCAACTAATGTGAGTGATGAATTGTGTCAAAGCAGCAAGCACATTCCCATGTCAAGAGGCAGCTGCTCCTTAGCACAAGCACATAGCTGCGGCAAAGAAATGCAGGTAGCATTGTTGAGAGATCTTAACATTTTTTTTGGCACTTGCAATCTGTATTTTTGTTGAAACTTTCTGATTTTTAAATTGTAGCAATTTATTTAAATTTTAAAAACCTAAGCAAATAAAAAAGCAAAACAGAACAAACTCTGTGAGGTATCGAGCAAAATGTAAAGGATTTTCAAGGGTGATTTTGCTCATAAAGCACAAGGCACATATTTGTTTATCTGTTTTGATATACAAACCTATATTCATGGTTACACACCAGAAGCACAGATCTGGATTTTTTTAAAAAAAGACTAGCAATGGTCTATAAGCAGAATTTGGGCATACAAACAATGCCTTTAAGAGAACTATTAAATCTCTATCTAAATGGAGGATGGACAGAAAATTCTCAAATATTACTTTCTGCTCATAAAATTTATTCCCTTCTATTTATTACTGTCTTTATTGCATGTTAACAGATTAAACAAGATAATGGGAGTGACAGCTAAAATGGGGTGTCATAATAAAAGTTTACCAAAATTGTAAATGAAATAAGTATGTTCTGTTTTGTTATTTTGTATATCCAACATAAAATTTGCTGAGAAAAAGTAATGAAGGCTAAATGAGTCAGAGAAAGGAAACCTGAGGGAGCAATTAAGACAAATCTATGGTAAGAATTCTTTCTCTCAAAGAACTGGATGCAAGGAGTGTCATCCCCGGTGGACAGAACACAAGGCAGCTAAGGCCATTAGGTGATGGAGGAATGTCGGCTGGCCAAAACCCCATGAGGCTCAGGTGGAAGACCTTGATCTTGTTATCAGAGTCTTCAGGTGAGGTAGAATAGATTGAGGTGGAAAGAGTGGAAGGAATGGAGCATGAGAGTCTGGAAAGTATGACAGGTTGTTAAGCAAGGCCTAGAGAAAACCTAAAAATATATTCTAACAAGGGAAAAAAATAAAAAGTGTCTGAAGGATAAAAACTAGAGGTAGGATACAAAGAACGAGGGTCGGATGAGGCAGAGGGAGAAAAGCATAAAGTCATGTATAAGACAGGTACTGAGGTCAAGGCCAGCAAAGAACAGTGGCCTGAAGTCAGACCTGGGAAGCAATCTGGAATGTGGTTCTGGTACAGGAAGAGGCAGACTAACAAGTTTCCAGATTTGGCCAAGTTTTTTCAGCTTTGTTACTTTTGGTCAGGCAGGGGATGTTTACCTATCAAGGGCCAGATGAAGTGGAGAACATAAACCCAGAGAGGTATTCAGAATGATCAATTCCCTAAGTGGACTGGAGGCCAGAAATACCATCCTGAAAGTCTGGGACCAACCTGGGATCAAGCAGTGTACCCTCATTACAGGTGGGCAAAGCTGTGATTCATCTGTCAGCAAGTTTGCTATCTGATATATTTCTGCTAAAAGTAAGCATCCAGGAGGTTAACCTGTTTCATTTACTTTGCAAACAATATATAATCATGAAAACACTTAAAGAAAGAATTTTTAAAAAGTTTTACAGAAGCTAAGTGATTTTTTTATATGTCATGTGTGGCCCTTGGACTTTATGTTTACATAAGAAAGACAGCAGCAGAGTCTGTTTTAATCTTTAACCACAACTGATTTCCAAGAGTGAGTGCCACATCCTCAGTTCCTCCTGTTCAGTTACTTTCAACCAGTTTCTAGCATTTATTTTATTTTATTTTTTTAGAGACAGGGTCTCACTCTATTGTGCAGGCTGGAGTGTAGTGGTGTGATCATGGCCCACTGCAGCCTCGAGCCCCCGGGCACACAAGATCCTCCGGCTTCAGCCTCCTGAGTAGATGGGACTACAGGTGTGCACCACCACACCTGGTCAATTTTTTAAAATCTTTTGTAGAGACAGGGTCTCACTATGTTTTGTAAGCTTGGTCTCAAACTCCTGGCATCAAGTGATCCTCCCTTCTTGGCCTCCCAAATTGCTGGGATTCAGGTGTGAGTCCACGTACCCAGCCAGTTTCTAGCATGTAAACTTATTCAAGCATGCTTGAAAATCAAGCATGTTGAAAATACTAACATATATTAAGCTGTGAAACTGTTTATTCAGAAGGAAAACATTGCGGTATAAGTCCCAATGATGATATTTGCTATGAAAGTGAGGATAGAGCAATGACTCAAGACTGACTAAGTGAATTAAGCCTGAAACTTGGCTGCTTATCAAGCATTAAAAATGAATCTCTACTACTGATTTAAAATGTAGGAGCTAAACTAAAATATGATAACCACCTAAGGAAATGGTATGAGCACTGAAGACCAAACAATGGTGACTGAAATTGCCAGGATCCTCTACTTTTTGGCCCAAGCATAAAAATTAAAGTCATTGGAGACTCATGTTCTAGTTCTGAACACAAAGTGTTACCCATTATTTTCTCTTTGTTTGCAAAAGATCTTTAGCACCAAATAGTCAAACAGAAAAGAAAATGAACTTGCAATTCATATTACACTTTATAGTGCCTTCAGGGATTCATATGTATAAATGTGCCATGGGAATGAAACAAACACTTTCCAAAGTAATACTACACATGCCTACACAAAAGAGGAGTGCTTCTTAGGGGACACATCAAGCAATCTTGTTCATGAGAAAACCTCTATCTTACTTTTAAGATCCTCCTGGGCCTGTAGGGAACTGGATAAAGGCAAAGACTCTGAAATCTGGAAAAACCAGGCTAAAGTTAGCAGGGTCTGGAGACAGGGCACAACACCCTCTAAACCTCATCCATCTGCTACTGTTATGGGGTTTGGCAAGGCAAGTTCACCGAATCTGCAATTCCCTCTCCTATGCTATTAGGCTACATGAGCACATTGTTCGCACCCACACATACTCTAAAGGCATGGCAGAAGGGAAACATTTTCTTGCCCTCTTAATTATAGCTAACCCAAGCCAAAGAAGGCCTCCTAGGCAAAATGACAGCCCTCAAAAAAGGAAGATCTAGGTTTATAAATAGATGTAAAAACTTATTTTAGAGTTGATTTAGTCCCGAATGATATTACAACGGTAGAATGCAAAATGTCCAACTACTCTTTGGGGGCACAAAAAGCAGAAAATATGCTTTTTGTTAATGATATTCGTATGTGTTGAATGCTGATGTTTTGCCAAGCACTGTGCTAATGCTTGCAGTACTTCGAGGACCCCTTATATAATACATGTAATTCTATAATATATGTGTATTACACACATATATCTACATCCACAGTTTGCTCTTCTAAATAATTAACACTATATTATTCAAATTTTATAGCTGGTGAAACAAGGACAAAATTAACAAGTGGTAGGTAAGGGTAAAAAATCTAGACCTCTTGAATTCAACATTGAATCATTTAAATATGAACTATGAATCATTATCCTGTCTGTCACAATTCATTTTTATTTGAACTAAATTAATCTATAAAATTAAAACTTTACATAATATTTATATTTATGGCCGGGAGCGGTGGCTCAAGCCTGTAATCCCAGCACTTTGGGAGGCCGAGGCGGGTGGATCACGAGGTCAGGAGATCGAGACTATCCTGGCTAACATGGTGAAACCCCGTCTCTACTAAAAATACAACAACAAAAAAAAAACTAGCCGGGCGTGGTGGTGGGCGCCTGTAGTCCCAGCTACTCGGGAGGCTGAGGCGGGAGAATGGCGTGAACCCGGGAGGCGGAGCTTGCAGTGAGCCGAGATCGCACCACTGCACTCCAGCCTGGGAGACACAGCGAGACTCCGTCTCCAAAAAAAAAAAAAAAAAAAATTTATATTTATATTATATGTAAGTATATATTCAATGTGCTAAACTTTGTGCTATCTCAGTGATATTTTGTATTCAATTCTGTTTCTCTAAGGTGAGACATTTTCCTCTTTAAAATGCGTTCAAACAACAAACAATAAGGAGTCAGTAAGAAATAGCTATTTCAGAAGCAAATACACGTGAAAGAATCACTCCCTAAAGCAAGGATTCCAATTTCCTAACCTGTCCATAGAGGTCAGTGCTTTGTGGGACTTCATGGTCTACACTCCATGTGGGTCAGCCCACCAACAAGAACCTGCCATAGGGGAATGTCATCCAGCCTGATGGGCCCCTTCTTGCTCATTTAATGCTGTCTTGTGCTGGTACAGGCACCAGGAGTTCATGATAAGGCTACGTTTTTATAATCTTTTTCATGAGAGATCATAGTATTTACTTTTTCATTTACATGAGATATTTATTTTTTATGATAGTTTCACTTCTACTGCAAATATATTTAAACCATACAATAAAGCCTAGCTGTCAAGGGCCAAACCAGATGAATGGGTATCAACTTGCCTAATACATTACCTATTAGAGTGTAAATTGTTATCTACTTATTTCTCAAGAAATAACTTCAATGCTTACATAACACATAACAAATCAGCTAGGTGCAGTGGCTCACACCTATAGTTCCAGCACTTTGGGAGGCTGAGGGGGGTCAATCACTTGAGCCCAGGATTTTGAGACCAGCCTGGGCAACATGGCAAAACCCCATCTCTACAGATAATACAAAAATAAATTAGCTGGGCATGGTGGAAAATGCCTGTAGTCCCACCTATTGGGAGGCTGAGGTGGGAGGAGTCTCTCAAGCTGGGAGGTTGAGGCTGCAGTAAGCTGCAATCACGCCACTGCACTCTAGCGCCAGCGACACAGCAAGACTGTCTCAAAAAAAAAAAAACAAAAAAACAAAACCAAAACCAAAAACAGGTCACTGTAATATCAGATTTATTTATTTTAAATCTGATTATTTCAGAATAAATTTGTAAGACCAATAATCATAAACAGATAAATTTCCTTAGACTGAAATTTCTAAGGAAGAAACTCCAGATCTATTGCATTTAAACTAACTTATCATATTTATCATAGTTAAAAAATAACAATGACAGAATCCAACAATTTACATTTTCAACTACAGTGAAATCCAGTTAGCTTGATCATTTTGATAGTCAATGACCTCTGAAAATGGAATTCAAGCACTTATCGGCACCCCCATTGGCACTCCTAAACAGAATAGAGCACATCTCATTCTAATAAATGACACAAATTTATAAATAAACAACTTGCAGTTCAACCGTTAGTAAAAAATTAACAGAAGCAGTTCACAATTAAAGCAAAGTTATGAAGACTATACTCTTGGATGTATAGTCAAGCTACTCCTGACTGCTTGCTTACAGATGTCTCAGATTTTGGCTGTATGCTCCCTGTTACACTGTATCTCCTCAACTGGAGGACAGCAAGTTAAAACTATTATCAGCAAATTAGAAGCTATTTAGACTCTGAAGTAGCCAAAATAATGGCATTCTCCTCAGTTTCCTATCTTGAAATTTGCTGAAAAGGCGAGATATTCCATGTATTTACTTAACTGAGAAAAAGAGAAAAGAAAGGTGAAGTTTTAAAGATGTGCTACATGAAGACCTTATCCACCTCCTGACACCATTTTCTAAGACTCCCCATCTTGTTCCCTAAATTCCAGCTACAATGTCCGCTTTGTTGCTCAAGCATGCCAAGCTTTTTCTGGCCTCTGGGCCTTTGCACCTGTTGTTTTCTCTGCCAAGATTGTTACTGTCTTAGATATTTTTCTTTCTTCTCAATTCACATGTCAGCCCCACAGTGATGCCTTTTCTGACCCCACATCCCTTCAATTACTCTCTGATTTTCACTGTTACACTTACCACTAGCTAAAGTGTGTTTATGTACCCCTTCATTCTGTCTCAAATGCCAAGGTATTTACTTTCAGAGAGCAGAGACCGTGTCCTTTTTTGTTTACCACTGTGAACATGGTTACCCGGCCCACATTAGAAATTCAGTAAGGCATGAGGATCGCTTGAGCCCAGAAGACCAACCTGGGCATCGTAGCAAGACCTCATCTCTACAAAAATAAAAAATAAAAAAATTAGCCAGACATGGTGGTGCACGCTTGTGGTCACAGCTGCTCAGGAGGCCGAGGTGCGACCATTACTTGAGCTCAGAAGATCAAGGCTGCAATGAGCAATGATGATGCCACTGCACTCTGGCCTAGTTGACAGAGCAGGACCCTGTCTAAAAAAAAAAGAAAGGAAAGAAAACCTTAATAAATACTGATTAATGTAATGAATGGCTAAAATTGATCTAATTAGAGCACTTTGACTTAAGGACCAGACTTAGGAAATAAAACATTGCTTCTTAATATTGACATTCCTCATTTAATCAAAAATTACCTTGAAGAAGTTGAACGTAAAGAATGAACCAGGTTCCATACTCATTTTTAGAAACAGATACCCAGTGTCTTGCACTCTGCCATTTCTTGTGTCCATGCTTGAATGAATCTGTCTGTCAAACTCAGGGAACTCACTGGAGTCTGGGAAGTCACTTTGCTGCCTTGTAGAGTCGGTGACTGCTGTGCTCTTAACAAGGTACTGAAATATCAGCTAAATAAAGTGTTGTCATGGGAGCAGAACAGTTAAAATTTATTAATCTGCTCAGTTTTGTCAGCTAGCAGACAAATACAGTCCCTCCCACCCCACAGCCAGCCATCCCCACAAGTCACTAAGCAAAAGCAAGCCATTTCACCTACTCATTTTACATGCTGCTCTGGTTTTGGGTGCAGTTAAAATTATATCCAATTCTGCAGGTAATCCTGATGTCATAAAGTGATAAGTAACAGCAGAGAATGAGGCAGTGGGATATGAGCATAAAAATAATAATGAAAAGGAACACAGATCTTGGAGTTGGAAAAAGGTTTGAGAATTATGAAAATCTCTGCCAAAACTTAAGCTTTGGAGCTTGCTGCTCTGCCTTGGGAACAGCATGTGCTATAGGGTGAGGCACAGTGATTTTACTGACAGATTTTTTGATGCTGTGTTCAATTTAGTTTTTACTGTTTGCATTTGGGGGCTTATTTTGAGTCACGTACTCTCTTACCGTTAATATGTGAGAACATCCATTAATATTTTGAGTCTTTATTAGGGTTTAGCCACAAGCTAAAGATGATCTTCTAAAAGTATGTTGAATGTCCGTGGGATTTAATGATATCCTCTTTGTGTTTCCCAATACCAGTTTTTAAAGCAACATTAATTTTTAAAATATATTTACACCTAAAATATTGCAAATACATTGAACAGTGTGAACAACATATTAATAATCTCCAAAATGAACAACTTTTTGTCAGTGCAGGGCATGGGAAAAATAAATATTGAATTAGCTAATCTTTAATTTAATGTTTATTATTAGTCCTTATGAGTAATCCTTATGAGTAAATAAGATTCAGATTCTTTTACAACACACTGAAGGTTTAACCTATAAAGTTGGTTCTCTTTTGTTCCAAAAGTCTCGTAAGTACTTAAATATATACTAAAAAGAAAGTGCAGAGGAATGAGACCTACCAGGTTGAACAAAGCTATTGAAATATAGAGTACATTTAAAGAAATGCAACATGGTTGATGGTAGGAAATTATTAAATACATATGCTCTTTAAAAAATTATTATTCAATAAAACTATAAAATTATTGTGTAGTCAGCCCATAAATTATAAGCAAATGGATACTGCTAAAATAGATTTTATGGGCTGATTACACAAGAGTCTTAAAACTTGTCAAACAGTTTGACTTTATATAGCCAAACATATCACGGCAGCCAGCCTTCACAATGGCCTCAGTGATCCCCACCTCCTGGTATACCCTTGCGTAAGTCCCCTCCCACAGCAGACTAGGGTAGTTGTGTGTGACCAGTAAAATACGGGAGAAGAGATGGCATGTGACTTCTAATAGTAGATTGCCAAATGAAATGTGGCTTTTATCTTGGTCATGCTCATTCTCTCTCTCAGAGTACTCAATTTGGGGGAAGCTGATACTATCATTAACAGTCTTCTAAAACGCCCAAAAGGTGAGAATCTGAAGCCTTCCTAAAGCAGAGAACTGGAGCTTTTAGCCAATCATCACACTAGTCAGTCATCTTGGAAACAGACTATCTACCCTCAGTCAAGCATTTAACTTCATCCCTCACTGATAGTGACAGCAACCTCATGAAACAGCAGAGGCCAAAACTACCTAGCTAAGCCACTCCTAGATTCCCAAACCTCAGAAATTTTGTGTCATAATAAATGATTGTTGTTTAAGCTGCCAAGTTTTAGTATAATTTGTCATACAGCAATAGATAACTAATAGACGAATCCACTTGCAACTCATCTACCCCTGTTACTCCATCTTGGCCGAGCCGAAGTCAATTGGGTAAGTTTTGATTAAAGATTATGGAGAGAAATAAGCTGTGTTTTGGATACTTCCCAAGGACATGATTGAATATAGAAAAATTTAGAATTAGTATACCACTCTATTACAAACTGGGTTGGAATTTGCTTTTGCAGTATAATGAATACACTTCATTAACAAAAATACGTAATTCAAGAATATATAAACTCATATTTTATAACAGAAAACAGATCACTGGTTAACTGGAGATAGAAGAGTGGGGGTGAAGGATTAAAAGGGGTAAGAGAAAACTTTTGGGGTATGCTTATTACCTTGATTGTGCTGATGATTTTTAATAATTATATACGTGTGTGTATATATATATATATGTCAAAACTTATCAAATTGTACACTTTAAATGAGTATCTTTGTTTTTCCAATTTACTTCACTGAATTTTTTAAAAATGTATTTGATTAATGGATCCAGAACTGACCTAATTTTCAAATGGTTATGATTTTCAAATTGCCAGGCCTGGATGACATAAGACTGTTCTTTGGGATCTGGGAAGTTAAGAAAACCATATTTTATCCCATATTATTCTATCTTTATATCACTGAAACAGTCTCATAAATTATTATAACACTGTGTTGGACAATTTGAATCAGAAAGTACTAGAACAGAACAAATTGGAAAATTTCTCAAAATAATAAAAGTTTATTATATAAAATATGTTAAGAAATACAATGGAAAAGTGACCTCACATTCACATGAAATTTTGCAACATTGAGAGAGGTGAGCAATTCAAAGCAAAAGAAGTCGATAAATCTACACTAATGATTTCTTAGTTCTATGAAAGATTCTATGACACTTCCCCTTGAAACTAGAATCAAGAGTTCTAGTCAATTTTTTCAAAAGAATCTATCCTTTAGTCTTTACATTCTAAAGGATAAAACTTGAGGTGCATTCTCTACTCTGAACTCATAATTTTTCAATAGAGACTAAAGAAAAATTACCTAGATGAGGTTATACCATATATAATTTGTCCATGTTAGAATCAAAGTTTCCATATTAACTATATTAATAATTACAAATATATTACTGCTTCCCCAAATTAAATATTACATATTTACATGGATAAGTCATGATAGCAGGTGGGTTTATGATATTTGCTTCCCTTCAGTGTCAATAACATCTAACCTATTTTAATGATATTACCTAAAACAGAAATTCTTCTAAAAGTGAAAAGAAAAGTACTTTTATGCTATAGCCAAGCAAAATTTTATTGATCTAATTAATTTTGTAGTAAAACATTTTAAATATGATATTCCATAGGATATTTTATTGTTTTATCATTACACCATAATTGATGTGATGATTATCAGTACCTGAAAAAATCTCTCCTTTTTGCTCCTATTATGCTCCAAATATACTTTCCATGTTTTTTCTTGTAAATTAGATATTCTTTTCATTTTCCCATTTATACTTTTATAATTAAAGTTTTACCATAAGTAATTTACTTCCCTGCACATACTAATTTTCTTAATTATATTTAGAATACAGCTATCACTTATCAGTCATCTATAGGAAGGTGATATTTTATAAAAGGCTATTTCGATATTACCTTTCAGTTTGTGTTGTCTAACACCCCTATAACATCATTACCCCCATACACACATCTATTGCTAACTCCAATCCAAAAAAAAAAAAAATGAGAAATACAAAAGTATGTCTAATCAAAAGGAAGGCTAAATGCTGGCTTGGTAATAAACCTAAATTTATGTATTTTCAAAAAACTATGAAAATCTGAAAATATTATGAAAAGAACAACATAATATAAAATATAAACAGCTACTCATCATTCAAATTAAAACAATAAAAATTTTCCATATTTTTTCAAACTTTTTTGCTTAAAGAAAAAAAAATGTTACAGATGCATATAAACCCACTCTCCCATTCCATTCCTGCTCCTTCTTCCCAGAGGTAAAAAGTGAATTTCCTTTTAATTTCATATGCTCATATCCACTATCATACATTTTGTTTCGTACAAAGTATGTTAATTGAAAACTACAAGAAAGGCCAATTTAAAAAGATTTTCAACTTTACTCTTTATCAGGAAATGCTAATTAAAATCAACAGACTAAAAAGTAGTAAAAAATCTGATGACACGAAGCATTGGAGAAGATGATAAACAGTAATTTATACGGCACTGGTAGAAATATAAGTTGTTACAATGTCTTTAGAGAACATTTAACAATTTGGGGGCAAAACTGAATATATCCTTACGCTGTGGCCCAGAAATTACCCTTCTTTGCATTTACACATGAAAATGTGTCACATTTATATGTGAGGAGGCATGTAAAAGGGTCATGTTAATAAATGGAACACTTGCATAGTGTTTCTTATGTGACAGGTACTGTTTAAGTCTTTCATGTGTTTTTACTCTGCTATCTTCATAAATATGCCTACCTCACAGGAAATATGCTTCATTTAACAGGTGGGTGAACTGAGCACTGAGTTTTACGACTTGTCAAGGTCCTGTAACTAGCAGTGGTAGAACTACAAACCCAAGGAATCCAGCTCAGTGTTGTTAACCACTGTGCTGTACGGCTCACTGAAACACCATGTGTAAGAGCAAAAGGGTGGAAACCATTCAGAGTTCATCCAGTTAGGAAGGAATGAACACACGGTAGGACATTCATACAAGGCAGAACAGTATAGCCTTTCAAATGCATAAAACAGACTTACACACAGCTAGTGTACATTTCAGAAACCTAACATGGTATGAAAAGGTGAGCTGCAAAAAGATTTGCACTGTGTAATAACTGAAGTCAGTCTTATGATTTATTTTCAATAGCTAAAATAGCTAAAGCAATCTTAGGGTGTATTAAAAAATATGGAATCGAACAAAGAAAGGGATTCTTTTTTTCCCTCCTTGGGGTTAAGGATTGATCACACCTAAAATGGTGTATCAATATAATGAGCTGCAAGACTTATCAACCAGACTGGGTTTAGGAGTGAGCAGCTGGAATGGGCAAGGGTTTTGTAGCTGTATAGAACAAGTGTGCAAAGTCTTTCAAGTAAGAGAATAATTGTTTATGTGCAAGAAAGAAACTCGGTCTCCATCAGCCCTCTCTTTCTCTACAGGCTTCCTATCAAATGTGTCAGTACATACTTTGATAGGGCTTATCTGTTTGACTTAGGGCAATTATCCTCATATGAAACATTAGCAAATGGTATTATAACATCATTTAACTTGATATACATTAAATATGGCATTCTCAAGTACATGGAAGAGTATTAATAACAAATTGTGCACAAAAAAATTTCATGGAAAATCATGTAATAATTAAAAAATCTGGCTATTTGTATCTGACCACAAAAGGTGAAAAAATGATGAAAAACTAAAATTGCATAGTTTTTATATTGTTGTAGATGATAGATCCACCAAGAAGTTTCTTCTTACTGTTAAAGACTATTAACAAAAAAGTATAATACCCTAAGAATATATACTTAAGGGGATATTCTAGTACTGAAAACAATGGTCTGTACAAGGAAGAGCCCTGAGCAATTCTTCATTCCCTGAGTAAGTCTTCTCTATAATGAGGCCTGTTAAGAGACCACAATGCTGATGTTAATTCATCTAAACCATCAACCTCCACAGAGTAGGTTCACATTTTATGAAAAGCAATTAATATTTTAAAAGGTCTCTTTTCAGAGAAGACAAACCTAATAAAGACAAACAGTTGAAAGATCAAGGGGTTAAACTGAGCACTGACACACATGGCTAAAATGTTAGTTTTCATGAATACTTAATGGCCAAACAAGTGGGGGTATATTAAATGTTAATTACTCTTAATGTTAGCTCTTGAAAAAATGCTTGTTTGGGTGTGGTATCCCTTTTTGAAAAACTTGTTGGCACTCCAGTGTAGACCTTGCTATGATTTCTTTCCAACATTGTACACACCTTATTCAAAAGACAAATGACTCATAGAAGGCCACAATCCAAGATTTGATAGTCAGCATTTAGCTTACTAATGATATCCCAGATGTAGCCACAGTTTCTAGTATGAGAAAAATAGTAGACAGGGGATTACACTATGGCTCCTATATTTCACTAGAGTCTGTTTTGCGGGAATAGTAAAAATACAGTGAAAGAAGTGTCAGATAAGGTAACGAGGAGAAAGGCCACAGAGGGGTTGTGAAAAGTATGCCAACATCAACAGCTGTTACTCAATATTTGTACCACTTAACCAAAACAAGCCAAGCATAGAAGGTGAAAATGGCTAGATAAGAAAGGAGAAAACAAAGGCAACTAATATAAAGTTGACTAAGCAAATCTGCAGTACAATGATAAAAACACCAAATGATATATGATATCCAACATCAAATACATTATCCATTTGTAAAGGACAAAGGCCCATTAGTCATTTTTTCCTGCAAAGTCCACAAGCACATTTATATGTTTGAATGTATCATTCCAACTTTTGCCAAGATATATTATTTTGTTTTTAAACACTTTTGCCAGCCAGAAGATATTGCTATTTTATATTTGTTGTAGTTACCAATTTTTAATATAATTTTACGAACACCTATGATTTTACGTCCTAATGATTCAAACGCAAAAAAACCCCACCTTTTTTCTCTTTAAGAGCTCACAGTGCAATGATGAGGCAGAAATCCACATAAACATTTCTGTTTAAAAATGAAATTATGCTCTCAGAGAGTTATATGGTAGTCAGTTTTCACTTACAGCTCACTCTTCCTTCTAGAGGGAAAAAATTATTTAATGCTACCCTGTTCCACTAGTCAACATAAATGTGATATGACAGATCTCATACACATTGTAGTTTGATACTGTAATGACACTTTCATGCATATATAATTTTAACAGAACAGGATAATATTCAAAACGGTGAAATTTTGGGCACACAACAAAAACAGGAATTAAAGAATACTTCTCATTTTATTTGCTTTTATAATCTCCCTCAAGTCAGACTCTGTGGGGAAATATCTACTTTATCTGTGTTTCTGAGATCAACCCTGTGTTCTTTTTCCACATATAAGAAAAAAAAATTAGTTACTGTGTCTAGAATCCTGACTAAAAAAACTGGTACAAAAATGCTATTGTGAATTATACAGCTAAAGAAAGCATTGGCTAGTAAATGTTATCAAAGACTGACATATAATCTGTATAACAGCATGAGAGAGGAGGGACAAGGTACAGTTGAACTATTACAACTCCATGTTAGGTTTTAGTTTGTAGGTTTACACTTTCACTATCAAATTTGTTACTTATTATAAAATCTCACCCAACTTGTTTCCCATATAAACACTTCTTGGCCCTACACTGAAGACATTCTTGCCCTTGTATTAAAGACAAAGAAATAAAACTTTAATAATTAATAACTAATATGCATTCAGTGTTTATCATTTGTCAGGCACTGCGGCAGAAAATGAGTGCACAGCAGTAATGAAAGCAGCCGTGGTTTCTGCCCTCATGGAGTGTACCATCCATGAGAAAACAGAGATGAATAAGTCAAGACGCACAACATGCTAAGTACTATAGAGAACAGGAAAATGAACTGAAAGAATACAGTCTGTTGGAGAGATGGGAGGATTAAATAGAGTGAAATAGAGTGATGAAGACCTCCATAAAAGGTGACATTTAACCTGATCCTTGAAGTGAGAGAAGGAACCTCTGATACAAACAGCCAAGGATCAGGGAAAAGAGCACACCAGGGACCATGGCACCCACAAAGGTTCCAAGGCATGACACCTTTAGGGAACCAAGGCAAGGTCAGTGTGGCGTGGCGGTGCAGTCTTAACAGCCATATTATAATGTGGAATTGATCTTGAAGAGCAGTGGAAAGCTGTAAAAGGGTTTCAACAGAGGACATGCATGGCATTTTTAAAAGATGACACTGGCTCCTAACTAGAGAGCAAACTAGTAGAGAGAAGAGGTGAAGCAGGCAGATCAGTTAAAACACTATTTCAGCTGTCACATAAGACATGTGGTACATTTCGCAAAAGGTAGTAGATGGATTCAGAAAAGAGATGAACTCATGGTATCATTTAAAGGTAGAATTAAAAGAACTTGCTGGTAGATGAAAGTCTTGCTGGCAGGCTGAATACACATATAGGAAGGAAAGAATAATGCTTGAGAAACTCTGTGAATGATGGCCCCAATTATTAAGATATGGGAAACTGGGAAGAATGGTTTTCAAGCGGATGTTAAACTTGTCATCCAGACATATTAAATTTGAGATACCTGTGAGATATCCAAGAAGAGCTATCAAGGAGCAACAGAGTATATAAGACCAGAGCTTAAAAGAGTGGTTTATGGTGGAGATAAAAGTTTATGAGTCACGAAGTATACAAAAATGGTTAAAGCTTAATGCTATGGCTAATGATGAGATCATTTATGGAGAGAGTATGGAGTAATATTTCTATAATTTTAGTATACGATTCCTAAGGAGATTCTGATTCAGTATGTTTGGGGTGGAGGCTTTGAATCTGCATTTTTATTAAACTCTCCAGGCATGTCTCATCCCAGTACTTTGTTAAATACTGCTATAGAGACAGAAAATAAGCGAGCCTAGTAGTGAGCTGACAACCTCTAGCAGTTGGTAGTTGGCCAGAAGAGGAAGAGTCCGAGAAGCTGAAGCCAAAGACCAACCAGGAGTGAGTGATCTATTTAATTTTTTGAACCATCTTCAAAGGGAAAATAAAGGTTCCTGACTATTAGGTAATACATGTAAGAATATGATCAGAGTTCCTTTGAGCAATTTCCTATAAAATAGTGCCAATAGCCAGCCTCCAGAATGATAGGTTGGTGCAAGTGCTTGATGCTGCTCAATAAATTTGTGCATTGTCACTATACGAAAAAAATATGGATTATGTCAGCAACAGGATTGTTGGTGCCTTCTAAGTAAAATTATTAATCCTGCTACACTAAAATCAGGATAGGGCATCATGGGATTAGTATTCGATATTTTAGAGTTAATGAGATCTTGACCAAGCCACTTCCATATACTGGGGGTGGGTAATGAGCAATACCACCACCACCCTCCCTTTCTTCCTCCTTCCCTCTCTCCCTCCTTCCCTCTTTCCCTCCTTCCCTTTCTTCTTCATGTTATGTGCAGTAGCCTCAAGACGTGACTATTAAGCAACTCCTTAAAACAACAGGCTAAGAATAAAAGGTCCAGACAAATTATGAGGCAGATTCATTTCTATCTCTTTCTCTAACCAGTATTCTGTTTCCAACCCTTCTCCTGGCACTCCTTATCTCCACAGTATTTTAACTGCTTAGAACTGTCACCTTTCAGTCCTCACCTTGTGCCAGACAAATTAAGCTTCAGAACACTTCCTTCCATCTCCTCTCAAAGCTTATCACATTTCACCTAGGGTTGTGTAATAACCATTTGATCCATAAACTTACTATATGCTGATGGGTTTGTTATTTCCCACAGATTTGCACTTTAACAGGAGTTTTTGTAGAGACAAACTTTAATTTGAAGGAGTTAAGCTAAAGTTGGAGTATTTCCATATCATTATGGAGAAGATGTAAGTATGGAGAAGATAATTTAACAGTTCTTAATCATCACCCAACAGATTGCTATCTGTTTCATCTGCAAAGTCCTGAGACTTTAAGAAGTCTTTGAGTTAATCACCTGGGAACAAGAAAACCTTTAGAAAGACTGCCAAGAGATTATTAAATTGCTTCAGAAAGCTGATTTCTTGTTATGTTGTAGCAGAAAAACATCTTGAACAACAAGTACATCTATGAGTCTGTCTTGTGAAAAAATTACACAGAGCTAAAGATTTTCTTCAACAAATATAACTGGTCCTTAAATGAAGGGTTGCAAAGCAAAGGTTATCAGGTACAAAACTATTAACATACATGTGTAGACGAGCTAGATATAAAACAACATGGGCCTGCAAGGTCCATGCATGGGAAGCATACTGTAAGAACATACATACCACGATAGTGAGCCAAACTCAACCCACAGGACCTCAGTGCCCCTGCACTAAACTCCCCAGGCCATTGTAGAGGAATGAGAGCAGGATTCATTACTTTGGTTGCCAAAGAAACAAAAAGGAAATTATCAATTAGGGTACTCAACTCTCCTAGATTGCTTGGGACTGAAGGATTTACCGATATGTAGAACTTTCAATGCTAAACCCAGGACAGTCATAGGCAGGTGGAGATAACTGGTCACCTTAAATCAAGACAATTATTGTGCTATGCTTCGGGCTGGAGAAACAAAACATAATGACAATGTGGGGTCTAGTTTTTACAAAAAGTTGAAATTGGTAGTTTGGTTCGAGTCACAAAGCACATAAGGAAGAGGGCAGAGTCATCACCAAGACAGTCTCCAAAGAATAGTTAGAGTGATCAGGTAATTAATTGTCATAGGCACCTGATATATACCACTAACATTGTCTTTTCAATATTTCACACAAAAACAATACTGTAAAAATGTAGTAGCAGCTCTTGAAGAGACCATAATATGAAACAAGTCAGAAGCAATTTAATGACCCAGTTGTGTTAAAACCAACATCCTAAAGTCAAAGGAGATAACTGTTCTGTAATTTAAAAACAACAAGATACATTTCATAAAATGTGCAGCAAAAAATGATGAAAAGAATAGACTGGCTGTCTAGAGTAGTGGTTCTCACTTGGAGGTGATTCTGGCCTCCAGGGGACACTTGGTAATGTCTAGAGACATTTTTAGCTTTTGCAAAATGTTTTAGGGGAAGTGTGCTACTGGCATTTGAAGGGTAGAGGGCAGGGATGCTGCTAAACATCCTACAATACACAGGACAGTGCCTCACAACAAATTATCTGGTCCCAAATGTCAATAGTGCCTGAATTGAGAAATCCTAGTCTAAGGCTATAAATCCTTTATAAAAACCATTTAGTTAATGCCAGTGATGTTAACGTGCATGATAGTAATTTAGTTCTATGAGTGTGATTCCTAACTTGACACAGAGCAATAAAGGGAGACAAGAAGGGAAGTAATGAGGAATAAGGAATGCTGTGGATGATGCACAAACTAAGGGCTCCATACAAGGAGGAGAAGACGACTCGACTGTCACAATACAACCTTCCAGTTCATTGGGGCCCATCCCCATCAACTTCTGCAGAGGCCCTGTAACATTCCACTCAGAAACGCAGAGGTCTAGTTACTGCAAAACACTTCTCCATGCCACAGTCCCATGAGTGGAAGGATGATATGCACGTGGACATGTCTGCTAGCTACAAAATGCAGGTGAGAATGATGGCCTTGGGGAGTTAGGAAATGGGGGTGTGAGAAGGTTAAAGGCTGAAGAAGTAAAAAACAGAGAAGTAGCAGTTAGAAGAAGGAATAGTCTGCACATGTGCAAATACATTTGGGAGGTGGGAGAGAAAGCCAGCATTGTACCAGTATCCCTCCAAGTTATATTCAGAAGCTGTGAAAGGGAAATATGAATCACAGGAGTGACGAGTTTCCAAGAGAATCATTATTTAAAATGAAAATGTTCAAAGTACTAACCAGGAGTCTAAACACCATCATTTTCAGCATACCTCACTACTAGATTTTATACCTACTGAAGTAATAGGAAGAGAGAAGAAATTAGATACTTATTTAAGGATCAATACATATTTGCTGCCTCTCCAGCACAAAAATCCTCTTCGATAGCCTGAAATACCATGCAGATATTCTAGGAGGTAGAAGCAAGATATGACCTTCCCTCTGGTTCCCACAGATGAACATGTAATTTTTAGTATTATCTGTCATGAAAAATCTGTCAGGGTTCATCTGAAAACACAGGAGAAAGAATAATGATTCTTCACAGTTGTGTCTTTGATCAAACAAAATCAATTCAGAGATAATTGAGGCTAACAGTTTTATAGATATACTCACTAAGATTATGTTCAAAGCCTAAACTTTCAAGGTAGAGATTGAAATTTTTTTCTTACTGCACTGCAATTTTGATGAAAATATTACTACGCAAAAAAGCTATCTTTACTTAAAAATCTCTAGTTACTAACAGCATAATAGATAATATGGTCACAGACATTTTGTAAAGTGAAGGTTTTAAATTCAACACTATTTTAAGGACATTGCTATAATTTTTGAAATTTTGAAATCACAATTACGTTCATGTTAAAAATAGTGTATTATTTACATTTTTTTATTACAACTTACTAGTTGACTATTTCTTTAAAATATGTGTATTTTTGGATGTTGTTTCTCATATTTCTTTACCTTAATCCATATGCCCTAGTTTCTTTAGAAAAAGAAAAGGTATTCATTTTCTATATGTGAAATGCAAGCTTAGCACTTTATTCTGGTTAAGCAGGAAGGGGGTGAGTGTACCCAAAGGCCCTGAAGGGCACAAAGGGAGTTTCCCCATCCAGAACAATAGCTTTCCTGAAATTTTAAGGTGGGAATTATCACAGAGAAAAGTATTTAAAAGGCTGTAATGAAGAAATAGATAGGCGTATGTGTAGTGAGAAAAAATAGGCTATGAAATGATCTGGACGTCCATTAGATTTACAGCTCCATCAGTACAGGAGACTGTGAACAAGTTTCTCTCCATATCAGGAAATAGGAATTAAAAGGTAAAAGACATGGGTCTCAAGATGATATTCAGTATTTCCTTTCTCAACAGAATATTCAATATTTCCTTTCTTCTCTTTCAAAATTAATGAGAAAGATACAAAAAGAAGTACTGAAAAGATTTGTGAAATCTACTCTCAGAAAGGCAAAAAGTCTATCTTTTAAAATAATTATAGTACAGCAAAATATCAACTTCAATCTTAAAATCTATAGATAACTTTCTGTTTGAAGGTGGGTATATTAATATAAAAGGTAATCTCTTTTCATCTGTGAGGAAATCTGCAATTTTCTACCATATATGAAATTTAGAAGTTTTTCTTTTGGCTCAGTCCTTAGTATAAATGTTGGTTTATTTTCAAAAGTTAAAAAGCAGGCTGTGTGCAGTAGCTCACACCTGTAATCCCCAACACTTTGGAAGGCTGAAGCCAGCAGTTCGCTTGAAGCCAGGAGGTGGAGACCAGCCTGGGCAACAAAGCAAGACCTATCTCTACAAAAAAAGAAAAAAGTTGAGCCTATAGTACCAACTACTCAGGAAGCTGAGGCAGGAGGATCGCTTGACTGCCCAAGAGTTTGAGGATACAATAATCTATGATCATACCACTGTACTCCAGTCTGGTCAACAGAGCAAGACTTTGTATTTTTTTTTTAAAAGTCCCACATTGCATACTTGATGTCTCTTCTTTCCAATTTCTAATCATCTTTCCATATTTGTTGTATAATACTTTCATTAATACTGCTGAGACAGCTGGAAACGATTACAAATTCCAGCCATCCCTGATACATATTACCCAATCTTTATCCTTTGCTGTGACCCACTGGCCAAAGTTCACCTCTCTTGAGTTATTCAATGGGATGAATTTATGGAAAAATACAAGATTAAAAAAAAACTTTCTAAGACTTTAATGAAGATTTGTGATCAGAAAATCCTATTAAATGGTAGCACATTTAATGAGGACTTAAATAATATTATTAACAGTCCAATAATTAGACCCCTTCACCACACAGTGTCAAGCTAACAGGGTCATAATTTCCGGCAACACTGGTTACAGGTGCTCTGGAGTTAGCTGCTTTTCATTCTTCTCCTTTAATTTGATTAAGCCAGAAATAATGAGCAAATGTAAACCCTTCCTGGAACGCATCATTTAATTTCTTTTCAAAAATTGCACAAGTGGAGTCCAGCAGTTTCTTGGCCATGTACTGAGGTAGGATCCAAGAAATACAAAATATTCCATCAATTATCAACTAAAGATGAGATGCACAGTGAAGCTTCTCACATTGGTGTTTACCCTCATCATCTGGTTTTGTTAAAATGTACTCCAAAACATTATCCAGGTATGAAGAAAAGAATGCATCATTGAGCAGATAGAGGTCAAGCTTCCCCAAAGAGTGAAAGCAATACTAAGTATACCGGACAGAACCATGAATCCTGTAAAGCAGTCTTTGAACAGGAATGGACTACATAGGAAAGCTCACTGCTAAAATCTGGCGACTTTTCACTGCAAGCTTATTTATACAGATGGGACACTACTAAGGATGAGAAATTTGAAATTATTTACATATCCTGACATATGGACAACATTCTCCGGAAAGCTGACATATTGGAATGGTTGCTGCTATTGTTATGAGTTTGTGCAAGTTAGTATAATAATTCCACAATGTTCAGAGAAGCTGAGCTGAGAGGTGGCTCCAGGATAAAACTTCTTCTATTATTTCCTTGATAAAAATCATCTAAAGCCTGGAAAGTAAAGCCCCAACTACTAAACTAAGCCTTGATGACCTCCCATAGGCTGATCTGAATCTGCTTTTCAAGCTTCCCCCCAACATTCTCATTCAAAGATGGTACATGTCAGTCAGTGTCCTACTCTGGTGTATTTTAAAACATGTCCTGTACTTTCTTAAACCCAAGGTGTCTCACTGATGTTTTCTTTGCTCAAAATGCTTTCTCCCCACTGACAGGCAACCTCCACCACTGACTGCTCAAATTCCATCTATCTGATTAAAGCCTTTAGCAATTTTCAGGAAAAGGAAACAGCAGATACTGTACATAACATACATTCATATAGATATGATATACATATTTATACACACATTTTTATACACGTTTGTAATTTAGTGCTTAAAAGAGAATCAGACACACAGAGGTTCAAATCTTAGCCCTGCTTCAGAGTTATGCGATCTTAAGCAGATTTAAGTTTATTTAGTATAAAATGAGGATGGCAACGTCTACTGGTAGCACTATTGTGAGAATAAAATAAAGTAGCTTACTTAAAAGTCTCTGGAATATAACAGGAGCTCAAAAAGAATATTATTAACAACACCATTACCTCTCTGGAATTATGCAAATAAAAGGAAAAAATAGAAATCTAAAAATTGCTTCTTAAAATAATGTAATTATTATTATTATTATTATTATTTTGAGACAGAGTTTCGCTCTGTTGCCCAGACTGGAGTGCAGTGGCACAATCTCGGCTCACAGCAACCTCTGCCTCCTGGATTCAAGCAATTGATTCTCCTGCCTCAGCCTCCCAAGTAGCTGGGATTACAGGTGTGCACCACCATACCTGGCTAATTTTGTATTTTCAGTAGAGACAGGAGTTTCACCATGTTGGCCAGGCTGGTCACAAACTCCTGACCTCAAGCGATTTGCCTGCTTTGACCTCCCAAAGTGCTGGTATTACAGGCACGAACCACTGTGCCTGGCCAAGATAATTTAAATTAAAATTTTAAATTAAACATGTCCCTTACCATTTGGAGGAAAAAAAAAGCATAAAATCAAACAAATCAAAACAGCATAATTAAGGAGAAAATTGAAATTTTGAGAAACTCAAAAGGAAGTGGGAAAAGGTCATTCTTCCTTTGATAACAGGAATCTATGCTTCCCATAATCAAAATTATATCACAAATTTTAAAAGTTAAAAAATTTAAACCTAAACAAATAAAGTATCTTAACTGTTTTACTTCCATAACATCCTACCTTCTGTTTTTTTGAATGAACACTGCTTGTTCTTTTCTTTTCAAATCTCCTTTCAAGTTTATGTCACCCTGTATACTGATACTTTCTTTTGCTTCCAAAATGTTCATATGGATTGCTTTTCAAATGAATATGATTGCTAGGTTTCTTTGTGAATATAAGGCCTTTCACTTCCATGTATCTCAAAACAATTTCTGGAAAGATGGTATTAGGTGGGAACCTTGGCTGGGCTCTGCTCCTGTGTAGGCAACCATGGAGGTGAGGTTGAAGCCCTCATTCAGCTTCTGTCAGTGGATGTTCTACTTCCTTCCTTTTGCATGCAGACTGGAAGAAGTGGAGCAAAAGTCTTGCTTCAAACATGTCTCAGACTCTGTGACCTTACTTCCACAACAGCTTCCCCAAGCCACTCTCCACTTAAAGCTGAAGTAGCCTTATCGCAGTAAAGAATGACTCACTTGTAGCTGGGCGATGGTTTCTCTTGCCATTTGTTCCAGTCTGTCCACAGGAGGAGAATTAACAACCAAATATGGTTCGAATTTTTAATTTTCAAGCAAATTGTAACCTGTAAGTGGGGAAAGTGTAAATGTGCAACAACTAATAATGTGTGACAGCTACACTACACCATGTAGCTGACTTCATACTTCCTTGATTTGCCCTCCTTTCATATCTGTATAAATCTCCCCAGCACTCCTAAGATTATAATCTGCTTAAGGACACCATCATGACTAGGTTGGAGTTTGTTAGTCAGCTGGTTATCTGTTTAATCTCGTAAATGACTGTGAACATAGAGGTATTTTTTAGAAGTATGTCTTTGACTTTTCATAATTACCTTCAAAGAAGTGATAAGAAGGTGTTCTTCGGAATGAGATCCTAATTAATATTTAGGACTAGATGCTGGGTGGATGTTTCGGGAATCACAAACATACAAAACAGCATTCCAGTGGTGTTCTAAACCACTTACGTTAGCCTTCGAATTCCATGTTAAATTTAAGTGGTAAACAATCTTTTCTTCAAGTTGCTTCCTCTCTCATGGCCACCACTGACGCAGACATCAGCTGGAAGAGAGGCCTCCAAGGATTAGGCAGTGTGCGTTAGACATAACTTGGCAGCCACTTGTAAACTCCAAAGAAAGTAAATCAAATATCAGTGACCGATTGTGAAGCTCAATTGCTTCCTCTTTTCCAGTTTCTCACAAAACTGTTTGAATTCAGCTTCCCTTCTCCCTAACAGTAGCCAATTCTGACGGAAGTCTATTCTCTCAGACTTGCTTCTATTTAGGAGAAATTGCTTATATTGTTTTTCCCAAGCCTATTAATAACCTAGAAAAGAGTTACACACGCTGAATTTTAAACACCACCACAATATTTTCCTGTGGCATTTTCACTGTATTTTTCTAAGGTCCGAATTCTATCTTTACCTCAAGAATATGAATTCGATAGCAAATTCACAAAGGGTAATATCACAGAAACTATACACGATTTAATTTCTACAGTCACACAGTTGCAGTTTTTACGGTTTCATTTTTTTTTTCTGAATTTCACAAAAGGGCATTTATGAGGTAGTATTAATATTTTTATATAAATTTAAATATTTCAAAAGGTAAAGTAATATTGATTTATGTCTTATGAGTCTTCAATATGTGATAGCAGTACATTGTGTTTGAAATAACATTGAAAAAAATAACACTGAAAAAATATACCTTATACCTGATTATTTTTTCCTATCTCTTCACTTAAACTAATAACAAAGGGTTCATTGGGGGATGTTATGAGGAATCATTCTTTAAAATATTAAATTTGTAAGAGACATTAAATGAAAAAAACAAAACATAAAAACACACTGAAACCCAACTGATGCCTAACAGACAGAAACTTTCCATTTTTCCATAAACAGTAGTACAGAACTAGATACTTCAGCCTTTTCAGATTAGACAAGTTAACACATTTCAAAAAAAAAAAAATGCTTGTGAGACACTAAAATGTATCTGTGGAACCCAAATTCTTATCCAAAAAAATTCTCATTTTCTGTTGCTTCTCCATACATCAGTTCTGCTCAGGTCTGGCGACTATTCTACTTTTCCAACAGGTCTGCTCAGGAGTAGCTCTCTTTTCCTCGCCATCAGCTCTTAACCAGTTGAACCAACCCAGATTCCTTGCAAACTAAACAAAACATAATCCAAGGTAGAGCAATCCTTTTTGCGTCACTAATCCTGCCAGATACCGCCCATTCCTCTGCCTTTACTAATGTCTGTCTTTTAATTATATGTAGATTCTTCCTGGTGAAAACATCTCATCTTTCAAGACAGCTAAGCATTTTTATCTCTATAAGGATTCTTCTGACTCCACCCCTCAACTTGGATAGAATTAATAACTCTTTTTTGGTTCCTACTGTATACAGACTGCTATCGTACGCTTACACTTGAGGGTGTAAACTATGTCTTTTACTGTGTCATTACTACATATTACATAATATGACATTACTGTGTCATAGTACATATGACACTAAATAGTTGGAGAATGGGAACAGCGAATGAATAACTGCAAACACGAGATAAATTTAAATTGTGCTTCAACAAAATTTTCAGAAAAGGTCTTCTTTTCATTACCTGGAGAACAAATATATTTTTCTGCTACTTTAAGACTGAAACAGGAGGTGGTAGACAGACTTGCTTGACCTCATCTGACTTTCCTATATTCACACAAAAGTCTTCAATAATTAACCCCAACAGAGGTTGTCAAAGAGCATTTCCTAATCTTAGAGTGAAAGGTTGCTGAAGTGTGGATTGTTTGTATAATACAAGGGCATTTTTAATGGCTTCTCACGAGTATCTAGTGAGTTAACAATAATGATAACCACAAACTCAGTTAAAGCACGGGTAATTCAGCTCCTCTGGCTTCCTGGGGTTAATCTCTTAGATGCCTGCAGCCTTTGTGCGCCTGTGAAGTGAAGAAACTGTGTTAGCAGTGCCTACATGGATATTTTTATATAACTGTAAATGCTTATATTGTCCTTCTGAAATAAAAATTTATTGAACACTTTTAAAGTGTTCCAGAAGTTAAACCAACAATTTAACTTAAAGATTTCTAAGGTACAAAACCATGCTCCTTAAATGCAAAGATTTTAGTTTTTTTAAATGTTTCTGAGAGGAGGATTAGGATTTGTGATTGTTATATCTTATTAATCCATTTATTTACGAAATACCAGGCACCGTCATGAATGCTTTCAACTACTCATAGGTTAAAAGACTTTTGGAGTGTGGTATCAGATACGATAAACTCAGAAACAGAGTAGATTAATCACAATTATAAACATGACCTAAACACAACAGGATTGCTCATTATGTCTAGACATCCTGCAGCATGTTGGGGTATTTCATTTGTCAATTTCAACACACTAAAAATATAATAACCTTGATATTTATAGTCATATTTTAATGGCCCATTTTAGTTATTTTGGTACTATAGACATTTACTAGTTAACACTATTAAAATTAGCTTTTACAATTAGTAATTATCTATCTTGGAGTATCTAAATTTTAACACAAAATTTCATTCCTTTGAAACATAGACATTACTTAGGAAAACTTTTTCTGTACTCAAAAAATTGTTCTCTCATCTCCAACCTTGCTTCTTAATAAGTTACTAAAGCTGCTTTAAGAGCCAATTCTCTTTGCACACTCTGTGACCACAAGTTTCAGAAACATTACCGTTTGCTATCCAACTCACTTGCAGAAGCACCTATCTGACCCAGGAAGCTAGTGTCCAGAAGTCTCCCTCTTCCCCTCCATCTCACCTTTCCTGACCCTGCCACCACCTGCTTTCCTTGTAGCCTGCTTCTATGGACTTTTGAAGGAAGAAGAGGCATATAACAGAGGCTGTGGGAGCAGTATGGGTTTTCTTGAAGTTCCCAATTAGAAATCAGAATGTGCTTTAACATGAAGAGAAGTTACAAATTCAATTAGGATCCAGAACAGTCAGACAGATTAAGAGTCAAATAAGCTTTGGTGGCTGCCTTGAGATCTTGACTTCTCTTTATAAGCATTTTTTTCTGGGAAAATTAATTCTGCATTGAACACGTCTAAATTATAAACCAAGAATTATAATACAATTTGTTTATAAAAGATGTAGATCACTACGGATTACATTTAAGAATATGTCGTCTCATCCCAAAATCTCCTTAAGCTGATAAGCAACTTCAGCAAAGTCTCAGGATACAAAATCAATGTGCAAAAATCACAAGCATTCTTATACACCAATAACAGACAAAGAGAGAGCCAAATCATGAGTGAACTCCCATTCACAATTGCTTCAAAGAGAATAAAATACCTAGGAACCCAACTTACAAGGAATGTGATGGACCTCTTCAAGGAGAACAACAAACCACTGCTCAACAAAATAAAAGAGGACACAAACAAATGGAAGAACATTCCATGCTCATGGATAGGAAGAATAAATATCGTTAAAATGGCCATACTGCCCAAGGTAATTTATAGATTCAATGCCATTCCCATCAAGCTACCACTGATTTTCTTCACAGAATTAGAAAAAACTACTTTAAAGTTCATATGGAACTAAAAGAGAGCCTGCATTGACAAGTCAATCCTAAGCCAAAAGAACAAAGCTGGAGGCATCAAGCTACCTGACTTCAAACTATACTACAAGGCTACAGTAGCCAAAACAGCATGGTACTGGTACCAAAACAGAGATACAGACCAATGGAACAGAACAGAGCCCTCAGAAATAATACCACACATCTACAGCCATCTGATCTTTGACAAACCTGACAAAAACAAGAAATGGGGAAAGGATTCCCTATTTAAAAAATGGTGCTGGGAAAATTGGCTAGCCATATGTAGAAAGCTGAAACTGGATCCCTTCCTTATACCTTATGCCAAAATTAATTCAAGATGGATTAAAGACTTAAATGTTAAGATCTAAAACCATAAAAATCCTAGTAGAAGAAAACCTAGGCAATACCATTCAGGACACAGGCATGGGCAAGGACTTCATGTCTGAAACACCAAAAGCAATGGCAATAAAAGTCAAAATTGACAAACAGGATCTAATTAAACTAAAGAGCTTCTGCACAGCAAAAGAAACTACCATCAGAGTGAACTGGCAACCTACAGAATGGGAGAAAAATTTTTGAAATCTACTCATCTGACAAAGGGCTAATATCCAGAATCTACAAAGAACTCAAACAAATTTACAAGAAAAAAACAACCCCATCAAAAAAGGGCAAAGGATATGAACAGATACTTCTCAAAACAAGACATTTATGCAGCCAACAGACACATGAAAAAATGCTCATCATCACTGGTCTTCAGAGAAATGCAAATCAAAACCACAATGAGATACCATCTTACACCAGTTAGAATGACGATCATTAAAAAGTCAGGAAACAACAGGTGCTGGAGAGGATGTGGAGAAATAGGAACACTTTTACACTGTTGGTGGGACTGTAAACTAGTTCAACCATTGTGGAAGACAGTGTGGTGATTCCTCAAGGATCTATAACTAGAAATACCATTTGACCCAGCAATCCCATTACTGGATATATACCCAAAGGATTATAAATCATGCTGCTATAAAGACACATGCACATGTATGTTTATTGCGGCACTATTCACAATAGCAAAGACTTGGAACCAACCCAAATGTCCATCAATGATAGACTGGATTAAGAAAATGTGGCACATATACACCATAAAATTCTATGCAGTCATAAAAAAGGATGAGTTCATATCCTTTGTAGGGACATGGATGAAGCTGGAAACCATCATTCTCAGCAAACTATCGCAAGGACAAAAACAAAAAACAAAAAACAAAAAACCGCACGTTCTCATTCATAGGTGGGAATTGAACAATGAGAACACTTAGACACAGGAAGGGGAACATCACATACCAGGGCCTGTTGCGGCGTGGTGGGAGTGGGGAGGGATAGCATTAGGAGATATACCTAATGTAAATGATGAGTTAATGGGTACAGCACACCAACATGGTACATGTATACATATGTAACAAACCTGCACGTTGTGCACATGTACCCTAGAACTTAAAGTACAATAATTTAAAAAAAGAATATGAATAATTTCTTCTTTAAAATTCTGACTTTAAATTCAGGGTCTTGCTCTGTTTCCCAGGCTGGAGTGCAGTGGTGCAATTATAGCTCATTGAGGGCTCAAACTCCTGGACTCAAAGGATCCTCTAGCCTCAGCCTTCCCAGTAGCTGGGATTACAGGCATGTGCCTCATACCCAGTTCTGGTTTTGTTTTGCTTTAAGGAATTGAGAATATAGGAAGTGCTTATTTTCATGAGAAAATGGTGATAGGTTAGTTTCAGATTGCCAAGAATGTTCTTCATAAGAAAGCCTAAGATTTTTTTTAACTTCATTGTCTTTCTTATTCATTTAAACAGTTTTTTTTTAATTGAAAATCTAGTGTGAGCCAAAAGGCCTTTTATGAATGCTAGAAACCGCAATGAACAAGATAGGCAATTCCTGATCTAATGGAGTTGACATTCTAGAAGCAGAAAGGGGAAAAGGGGACAGAATACAACACATGAATGAGAAAATTTAGATATTGATATATGATATGAATAAATGTAACAGTGATGAGACACCATGGGGGCGGGGCTTCTTGGGGAGGCCACTCTGAGGTGGTAACATAAGAGCTGAGTGTGAGTGAATGCTGTATAAATGGAAACATGGATGAGCAAAACACTGGGGCAGAACTTTCCAGGCTTAGGTATTAACTAGAACACAGCATGTAGGACAAGAAGAAGCTGGGCATATTTAAAGAACTGTGCCCACTGTGGCTGTGCTGGGTGAATGTGGAGATGGTACAAGATGAGATCGGAGAATGGTCAGAGACTGATCCTGAGTAAGAGGGAGGTCAGAGTCCCTCTGTTATGTGCAATAGGAAGACACTGAAGGGGTTGAGAGAGAATGATTAGAGTCAATTTAGTCTTTAAAAGGACCACTCCTGCTGCTGAGAGGAGAACAGATTAAGGAGAAAGGGGTCAGGTTAAAACCATGGAGAAGAGTTTGGAGTCCATAAAAGAAGAAAGGTGGCTTAGGTGAGCAAGATAATGGTGACAATTGAGAGAAGGGATCACAAATGGGATAAACCCAAAAAATAGAGAGTAGAAAAGCATTTAATTCCCAAATATGGTTAACTGAAGTTTTTTTCCTTTCTTTTTTAAGAGACAAGGTCTTTACTACCCAGGCTGGAGAGCAGTGGCACGATCACAGCTCACTGCAGCCTCCAACTCCTGGGCTCAAGCAATTCTCCTGCCTCAACCTCCAGAGTAGCTGGGACTACAGGTGTGCACCACCATGTCTGGCTTTTTAAATTTTTTTCTCTGAGCATTTTTTTTAAAGAAATCTATACTTTAAAAGTTTTAAAAAATGCAAAAATTGAGAATTTGTACTCAAAGATTTTCATTCAACCTTGATCTCTGTCTTGCAGAAGAGTGAGAATCGGGGGATGGGGCTTAGAGGTGCGCTCTGGAGTTGTGGAATTTCTCAGTTTCCACATCAAACCCCATAAAATCACCGGCACATGCCATCACCTACAGATGAATTGTGACCACAAAACCCACTTGGTTGTTGATATTTGACATGTTTTTCAGTTTGGCAATAACATTCGCCCTTACAACCAAAATATAGTGCCTGAAACCAAGCTCCTTCCCACTCCTGGCAGAACACAGAGTATATGTTCCCGGAAGGTGGTATCCGAATAGGGCTCTGCCAGAAAGGCAGTTCTAGACTGCACGCAAAGAATATGGAAAGGCTGTTTTGTCTTTATGACTGATGTTATTTTGGTCTTTTACCTTTTGGCATTGGATGTGATATAAAAAAGAATAGTCTCTTCCCTTGGGAACTTAAAGCTCAGCTAGGCAGGTAGGCAACTACATAAAAGGCACTCTGTTGGTACAGCAAGCAGATAAAGCTCAGGAGACACAACTTCATGGGGTTGAGGTCAATGTAAATCTAAAAACCAATTTTATAAGGATCACTCATTTAAAAGTTTCACAGAAGGAAGCAAGATTTCAGAGAGTTACAAAGGAAACTAAAGAGAAGCCTACTAGCACGCTTGGTATAGTAACAGAGTGAATGCTAAAACTGTCTGCAAGAGGACCATGTCATTAGGCTCCATGGAAGTGGATGGAAAAAGGCTACCAGGGTGTCTGAGGGCTCCTCTGTAAAGGGGTGGAGAAGGGGTTACAGAAACACCCTTTGGAGATAGACTTACTTGATCTGAGACCTGGGGCAAGTCACAGAACTGTTTAGTGTCTCAGATTTCTTACACACAATGCAGAGGCAATAATACAAATACTGACTATGCCATCGAGTGCTGGAATTAACATATCAAGTGCTTATCATAGTCCTTAGCAGTACTGTTTCATTAAATAAGTGTCTCTGTATTTTCACAAGACCAGTGCTCTAGCCCTTCAGCTTTGGAGCCAAGTGTCTCTGTATTTTAAAATATAGGTCTATGTCAAATTTCAAATGTATACACACACACATACACAAGCTCACACCATATATATTTTTCTAGATAGGCACGCAATTTTTAAGGTTATAACAATTCAACACAAGCAATGAGGACACAAACACTTAGAAAATACTCAGATTAGGGAAAGAAACTCTTAAAAACTATAAACAAAATTACTGATGGTGTCTACAACAGATAATGCAGACCAACGGAAAAAAATTTCATGGTCTATATTATCTATAGTACAATGACAGGCACAGTTACAGGCTTGACAGAGTCAATTACTGAAAAAGGATGGGGCCCCAAATTCTCTCCTCCCTTGCAGCTGATTTAAGAAAACCTGAAGCACAGAAAAGCAGACTCAGGGCTCAGGTTCTCCAGAAGGATTCAGTGTTCAACTCAGGGCAGAACATGAAGGGCCTCTGCACATCGTGAGACAGCAGGAATCCTCCTTACCCTCCTCTTCTGAAATCTCCTTCCCCAGCTCTTGTGTTTTGTGCATTTGAACATGATCCACTATGTATCTTCTCAACAACGCTGCAAATCAGGCATTCTTATTATTTTCCTAGTGATTTTTTTCCACTGTAGTTGACAGATGTTACCCCATCAGTCTCTCTAATTCCAAAACTGAGACGCTTCCCCCTACGCTCCATATTTGTTACAGTTCTTTAGAGCACTCATTAAATATTCATAAAAACAACTTTTTTCATATGCTGATTTTGTCTAGTCAGAGACATCAAGGAAGTCTTTTAAAAGTCAAGGATAGTTTATGTTACTGAAGCTGTAATAGATGGTTCCAAACCGGTATTTTTTTGGGAAAGTCTGGATTTGCCTCACAAATTTTCCTAGTAACAAAAGCCATGTTGCAAACATGATAATGTCACTGTAGCCTAATTCAGAACATTACTCACTCTTTCTGTTGCTTTGCTACTTCAGCACTTGGGAAAGTCTGAATTTCCCAGTATTGTGACCATGATACTATTTTTGTATCTTCAGTGTCCACTTATTTTCAATTTAGCGAGAACAGTCTACTTGAGCTGAATTTTGAAAGCTTGCTGAGGAAAGGAATTTGATTTTATTATTAAGAGACTTTAAGAAAGACAAATTTGATACATAAAGGAAAATGCAGCCTTAAATAAAAAGAAAGCAAAAATAAAATAACATTTTTTTGGGGGGAGAATTCAATACCTTAATCAATATGCAAATTTCACTCTATTTTGAGTACCAAAATTATTGTAATACTCCAAAGCACACACTTGTGAATAGCATAACATTAATATTTTTGGTTGTAGAATGACTTATATAATTATTTGATAATTGCTAATTATAAATTTGTTTCATGATTGATTGCAAGTTTACATAAAGTTCAATAGTAACAACACCAAAAATGTAAGGCTGTCACAGAAATTTGGATTCAAGAAATGGAAAAAGAAAGCTCAAACTAGAGTTCTAATTTTCTCCTAGATATAACGTGATTAGGTGAGGTGCACTAGCAGGGAGTCACTTGCCTAGACCTAAATAATTCAAATTAATCACAACATATAAATAAACACATGGATCAAAGAGAAACTTACTAGTTCCTATTACCCTTTCAACAAACTTCAATAGGAAGTTCTCTTTCAAGGAAAGAAAATACCAGTGGAGGAGATGGGGAAGACCTGCCCCTTGGGTGGCAGCCCCAGGGGCCAGATTCCCTCCAGCAAACCTTCTATGATCAGAGTCGCCATAATTGTTCTCCACTTCCTGTGCTTTGATTGCCTTCTTCTTTCATTGACAAACTTCACAGCTGTGGTCTGATAGTCTCATCTATTTTCTTCCTACCCATTTACTCTTTAACCTCTTCTAATTTTCATAATTTCTCTCCAAGTTTCTAGGGACCTTGTTCTTGCCAAATTTGAGAACTAATCTCCTCATGATGCACAAATCCTTCCATTTGAAACCTTTTTCCTTCCTTGGCTTCAAAAACTTTAACATTTTTCCAATCCTCTTGTAGTGATCCTTCTCATTCCACATAGCATGGTCTCTAAATGCACGAGTTTTGGAGCCAGACACATCTGGCTTCAATTTCTTCTTCCTTCAATGTTCTACCTATGTAGGTTAGGGCAGGTAACTGAATATCTCTTATTCTCTTTAGGGATGATAAGAGTATCCACCTCATTTGGTTGTTATAAGAGTAAATAATGTAGTATGTGTAAATTACTAAATTCAGTGCCATAAAGTCCAGCCCTTAATGACATTAGATATATGTATTCTATCTACACAGGCTCTCTACCCAACCTGTCTCAGAGAACCTATTTTAAAGTGTCAAGAAGTTCTACATTTATGTAGATAACATCTAAATCTCTATGCTATGGAATCCTTAAACTCCTCACGCTGAAAATTGCACATACCACTCTCCAACTATTAAACCTTTCCACTTTCCTATTTAAGTCAAATGAAACCACTAGTTTCACAGTCACCTTAAAAATCTCTCTCATTTGGTGACAGAGTAAATTTCATTAATTCCTCATTTATGAAGCAACTTAGTATAGCAGTTTAAAAAAGGACTGGAGGCTGGCTGCTGTGTTCAAATACTAGCTCTGTTACTTACCACTATGTGACCTACGGCAGGTAATTCAACTCTTTATGTTGCAATTTCCTAATCTGTAAAATAAGAATAATATTAATACCTACCTCATAATCCCTACCTCTTGTAATATGTAATAAGTATTGCATTAATGTTTAGTAAATAAAATTTGCAATGTGGCTTTTTTATTGATTTAAAGACAGAAGACAAGAAAGTGCAGAAATTTAATAAAGCAAAATATGATATTTTTATTAGTCCTTATTCCTTCCTTTGAATTCCCATTGCCATTACCATTGTCTAAGCTCAGAACCCATCCTAACTGGATGATGGTAAAAGCAATCCACCCAACCTCTCTACTCTCCCTAATTAGAGTCTCTTATCTTCTTTAATTCATTTTTCCTTTAATCCCTCATTGCCAGATTAATCCTTAAAAACACTCCTTTCATATTGTGACTTTTTGGACTAACTCCATTGGTGACTCTGTAACTCCTCATGGTTCTCAGACAAGGGGGAGCTGCCTCACCTGCAGTCAAAACTTACCTATTTCTCTGTGGGATCTTCAAGCCTTACTCAAGTGAAAGCAGCCAGGATCACTATAACCACGATGTCTTTGTTCTTGTTCTTTTCCTTGCCTAGAATGTGTCACATGCTAAGTCTTCAAATCTTATGTACTCTTCAACAACCAGGTCAGATTCCATTTCCTCCCCAGAGACTCTGTAAGCTGGGATCCCTTATTCTCAGCCTATGTAGTACTACATAGTATACTACAGAGGAAGATATTTTTTTCTCTTTATATACTTGGTTCTTACTATGAGGTTAGTGTTTTAGGTTATTATTTACATGCTTCGTGTGTGTGTGTATGCATCTTGCTTGGTATTTCTCATTGCACAGTCTCAATACTGTGCATATGATAGATGAGATGGAAGTGGTCGAGCTGCTGGATGAACAATGGTCTTGACCTGAGATGTGGGTTTGCTCAATTTTTTAGTTTTAATTTCACTATTGAATGTTGAATGGTCACTCAGTCATGAATGTAATAATATTTTCGCCATACATTGAGCATACCTAAATTGAGTCAAATAGTTTAATAAACTCAACTTAAATGTATATTCATATCTGTGTGCAGAATGTCTTTATTCATATTCACCAAACTAATCTCTACATGAAGAAAAGATACAGTTAAATACCCCAATATCTACATAAAGACACAGTTAAATACAGTTAATTGTACTAAAAAAAAAAAAAAAAAGGCTTACATACTCAATACCTTTGTAGTAGGGCGAGGCCACCTACGAGATCTTGGTAGAAAAGAATGCACTTGGGGCAGGGGAACTAGTTATATCTTCTTTCTAGTAGTTTATTTTATGTCCAAAACAACACTGAGAAGTTTTGCAAATTTTCAAATGCTATGAGAATGACCAGAATAAAGGCCTTGTTCATACTCTAAATTATCTCTTAGTCCACTTGCCTAAGAACCTTTCCCTTTCTTAGAAAAAAGAAAAAAAAGTCAGAAGGACACAGCAGCAGCCTTTCATTAATTAGGGAAAGATACAAGTGTGCAAGTCATTTTAAAGGCAATAATATTTGAAATGAAACTAAAAAAAATTAATAAATGGGATGTCTTAAAGAAAATTTCATACTAAGAAAAAGAGCTTGATTATATGGATTTAGTAATAATAATAACAGCAACAGCAGCAGCAACAACAACCACCAGAGATGTTTTGGGGTCATAATATAGCTAATCTAATATCTTAACAAGTAGGATCTGGAAACCCACCATAGACTCACTGATGCACTATCCGAATTGTAACAAGATGCCGACATTGAAGTTTAGGAAACACTTCGTTGTTACCTTCTTCATCCATTTACATCTGCACTAACATATAATCATAAATGTTCTACTGAAAAATGACCCTCTGCTTCTCAATTTCCTAATCTTCAAAGCAAGATTTAATTTTGATCCTTGTACTTAAACTCCTACATACTTTTTTTTAGCAAAAAAAGTAGAAACAACAAAGGATATTCTGGTTAATAAGTGATTAGCAAAAACTTCCAACTAAGGAAAATTCTGTTCTGACTAATGAACATTTTACCATCTCTATCTTACTCTGCTTCAGTTAAAATATGCTTGTTACATATGTGTCTTCAAGCCTTACTCACACAATGACTTTCTTGTGTTGGCAATCTCAACAAAACAGCGCAAGCTGCTGGAACAGAAACCAGGATTCATAGTATCCAGAAGGAGCCAGCATTTGGGAAGTCAAACAGGACTTCTGCCTTTAGTCATGCACGGTCAAAGATTCCCAAAGATGCTAGATACTCAAAGCAAGAATGACATAATTCCAGATTAAAGCAGAAGCTTTTCGCAAGGGTGTCTGAGTAGGATCCTTCCTGGGAAACAGGACATTGCAAAATGACATCCCAAAATGTTGCAGAATGAGAAAGTGGACAAAAGACAGTAACAGTCCAACTTTTTTAAATTCCAGAGAATAGGTCCCTAAGCTATAGTCTTGCTGGTAAATGTACAGACTTACACACATCATTTCTAGATGAATTTGCTATTTAGTTTCAGAAAATATGTTTACGCTGTACAAATAACAAACCATAGAGAAGAAAAACAAATATTTTCCCTTGTTAAGTATTATTAATCAGAGTAAATACAGTTCTATCTTATCATCATGTTTTCTATGAGGAAACTTCTGTTCTTTTTTTAGATTTGGAAGATTGCTTTTCCTGACAGAACCTCCAGAACTAAGAACCCTGAACTGCAAACTTGCCCTTTGTGACTAGTTGTTTACCAGCCTTATCGGGGGACACATGGGTTGGCAATGTGATTCAAAGATAAAAATCCCAAAGATATAATTAGATGTTTTTCTCAGAAATATCACCCAATACCATGCAAATTTGTTTGCTGTTTTTTCACATCATACTTGAAGCGCTCCACAATTTCTTGCCATTTAATCATTTTCATTTATATAAGTGAGAAAAAAATAACTTGGTATTGAAGAAATATGTATGCATTTGATAAACTGAAAATAGAGACCTCTATCTCAAAGCTTCTGTGACATAATAAACACATTTTTCTGTATCAATAACACACTTAATGCTCATAAATATAGTGATGAAAGTGATTTTATGTCCCTGAATTTGAACATATATAAGCAGTAGAAAGATATATTCAAACCAGTGGAGTACAACCTTTTCTTATGGCACTTTTGCATTTAATTAAATTCTGAATAAAGAGGATAAAAAGACAAAGGTAGGAAACCACAAATATGTATTTGCTATGCTGCAGACCAACACCCTCTAGCCCAGTTAAAGAAGTACTATGAAAGCATCTCTCAAATTTTTTACTGAATGCTGTCACGGCTAGAGACTGGCAAATTTAAGGGAGAAAAATAAATCTTCTACTGCCACCTACTGGTATTTTATAGTGGATGATTTTCAAAGGGGCTATAATGACAAACTCCAGATTAAAGCAGAATCTTGATTTTTAAAGCAGGAATCATCTTTGGATTTGTATCTATATTCCTCCAATCATGAAAATATATATATATACACACACACATACATACATACATACACACATACACACAATAAATTATGGTTATAATAGTCCACATATTTCTAGAAGTGGAAAGTAGAGCTAGACGAGCATATTTTCCTGACTTTCTGATTCCTGACTTTCTGATTCCATTATACCACATTGCTCCAAAAGGAAATCCAGGACTATTGCATTTCTATTCTTCCCTTCTCTACAAAAGCCATTCTACTTAGTCCTAGTTCATTAATAAAGATTTGAAAATGAATGGTCTTGGCAGACTTGTCTGCAAAGTATTCACAACTCAAACACTCTAGGTCAGCTACAGAATTTTCCCTCTTAGCTAAAGAACCATAGGCCAAGCCTGTATTTTTTGAAGACTTCTCTAGAGTTAAACTCAATCTCCAAAAATGACAATATAACATTGACAGCGGATCCCAAATGAAAGATCCAAGTCTGGAACTGTAATAACTCCTGTTGGAAGATTCTATAACTGGAGCTATAAACATGACTTTAAAATTTATGTAGGGTGGGGGCCCAACTTACTGTAGTCAGCTTCTTGTTTTGGGGGCCTAAGAATTTTTTAAAGCCTTATCTAAAAGGTTTTAAGGGAGATAACTATTCTTCTTAACTCAGAGGGTATTTTTAAATCTAAGTAGATAAAGCATTTTGAAATAAACTATCTTCTATCAATAATATACCAATTCTTCCTGCCAAAAATGAGATATGAAAATGCTTTTTTAGTTATTTCATGTCACAAGTCATACATTACATGATTGTTCATGCTACCTTGTTTCATTTATTCTAAAAATATACTGAAAAACATGGATATGACTAACCGTTTTCTCCAAAATCAATGTTAAATACAACATGAATCAAAAGTTAATGCTCCAACATAGAAATCCTGGTTTTGTCTTTCACACCCCTAGACATGAGCAAATTTGTCTGCTAGGACACTGAAGAGTTGTCTGTAATTCTATAGTGCTATAATTAAGTCTTGCACAAATTCTGCTGCCAAAAAATCACCAGAGTGGGTAGTGAATACAGCCAAGTAAACTCTAATTATGGAAGGCGGGTTTTCTAATATATTAGATTCAAGAAGCAAAGGCGAGATCAAACAGCTAAGGCAGGTCACAAAGGCAATATAAATAGCCTTGTGAAATTCAAAGCAAGCCCCTTTGGTAACCACTGCTACTTCTCATAGCTCATAGGGCCTTTAAAAACCCAATCAGAGACCTCTGTGTAGAATCCAGCACTTAATTATTCCCTGAAAAATAGAGTGTGGAATTTACAGGCCATTTTCACTCTTAGAACAAAAAAGTGTGACAGAATCCCAATATTTAAGATAATTTTCCATTTTATATTTCAGCTCCACCACAAATGCTATTTTTTTCAAGTTCTATCAGAGTTCAATAAATGCACTTTAGCATTCTAAAAAAACTATGCAAATCATGTCTATAGCACAATAAATGCACACAAATTGAATACACACATATGACCAGCACCCAATCAATAGAGTATTGTCTGCATTGCAGTAGTGTCTCTCCATCCAGAAGAGTGGGATTTTCTAATTTTATAAAACAATATTAAAAAGTATCTCAATAAGAACATTATATAGAATATTCTTTCTGCCTGGATCTATAATTTCAGCCTTAAAGTAGAAGTAATTATGCTTTTTTTCCTTTGCCTATATAAATGTCTAGGCCCTTTTTAGTCCTTATCAACAAACTGAATTTTCACTCATTTGAGTCCCAGCTCAATATCATCTCCTCTAAGAAGACTTTCTTGACCTTCAGAGAAAAATAAAAAAAAAAAATGAATTAAGCCTTCATCTATTTTCATAGAGTAGTTTGCAAATGGTCTATGTTCACACATCACACTGAATTATAGTTACTTATATGTACATCTGCTTTTCTAGACTATAAACACTGTATGGATAGAAAAAGCATCTAATTTCATCTTTTGTTCTGGTTTCTGTGCTTTACACAGTGCTTTAAACTAGATACTTTAAATTAACATTGCTAATAAGTCAATGTTTTTCACAGTTTCTTCTATCATAGAAAACTGATTGATTTTTCAAAAGAAAATATTCTATCAAACTATTATATTATAGGAAACAATACAAAGTGTCCAGATACTTCAAAAGTTTACATCATCTTAACGTCCTACACATAAAGAATTTATAACACAGCATATTTCAAACAGATGAATAAAATATGTTAATTTTAATGTATATATAAATTACAAACACATTCAGCATATATTAGCTGACAAAATGATACTTTGTGATAAGAAGCTTTTTTTGTAAGCTTTGATATTAAGGTGCTTCTCTGTAGAAAGAAGCATTTTAGGCCTAATTTTCCTTACATGACTCTCCTAGCCCCATTCTCTTCCACTGCAAAAGTAAACAAGTTTATTTCAACTAAGTTGAGATTAAACTTTACTTTTACACTCAGTTCAAGGACCAAAGAAGAAGAAACACAGACATCTCATGATAAATCATAAATGCCAGCACTCTCCTACCTGTGTACATAAGCTGGCTGCCATCATGTGAGTCAGAAGTTTAGCTGCAAACATGGAGTACCTGGCACAGAAGATATGGGAAAGAACAGCCAAGCAAAGACCTGTAGGAACAAAAAAGTCCACGTATGGCTTAATAATCCACGAAGATTCTAACAGCATCATAGCAAGAATCTTTGGCAGCAGCTAGGCATGTCAGGTCTGCCACCTGCCTCTGCCCAGTACCTCTGGAAAAGATGACATGGCAATTGTAATCTACTCCATTTTCCATGACAAGTAAGATCTTCACACTTAGCAGTCAAGCCCAATGGATAACTATAAATATCTACATGTTCACTTCTCCACTAAAAATAAATTACAAATTAAGCAGATTAATAATTTTATTAGGCCCTTGGTTTTCTATATTTACAGAAGTCAAGTTTTATTGTTTAAGAAAAAATCAAATTGGAATCCAACTTTCTAAGAACAGGTGGCTTGGGGAAATAGAAATATTCAGGTACGTGAATAGGATTTTTCAGTCATAAAATTTTGAATGGTCCTACCAAAACTCAGGTTTGGTAATTAACCCTTTCTTATCCACTAGAAGTAGTTATGTAATTACAATAGTGTTAATTATGAATTTTAAAGGCAACTTTGCACTACTGGATGCCCAAACCAGGAAGAAAATGTGCTATTTTCTCCAAAATGACTTTTAACTTAAACTTCTAAATTTCTAAGTTGTATGAAGAAAATTATTCTTATTATCTTTGAGTTTGTTTGAATTCGCCTGTTTACACAACTTTAAGGGGATAGTCAGAACCTTAGCACTAATCCAAGAAATCTTTTATCTTGCAATTCATATACATTTCTTTTAATGTTAGATTTTTAAAGGCAGAATATACACGTATTTTAAAAATATTTTCTGCCTTTTAAGACTTAAATGTGCTGCATATGATAACCTATTTGCTTTTTCCCTTAAGTATTTTACCCCACTCTTATTCTCAGTAGGTTATTTCATCTAAGGATTACTGAAACACAACAGCAATTGACATATGTATACTGCTTTGCCATGTACTTTGCACATATTACCTTGTTTAGTTATATCAATGCCTCCTTAATAAACAGGAGGCACTGCACTCATTAAACATTTTGTTTTCTTTTGAAGCTGTGGAACAAACTTTCAGAATACATTGCATGTTGGCATAAGTGGACTGGGCATCTGCAAAAGGTCTACATGGGGTCTTGTGACTCATTTTGTCATAATTTCTTTTTGAGAAACCATTTGAGTTATATTTTAACCAGGTAGACAAGGCTCTCCACAACAAGGGAGGCTTTGCATTAGTCAAGGCTTTTGGCCTAGAAATTGGGCCAAGATATCTGGAGCAATCCGTTTTTTGGGAAGGCTTCCATGGGGTGTTCTGGAACACGTGTGTAGGTCCTGGGGCTGGCTTCAAAATCCACCCACATAAGTACAGAGTGTATCTTCAGAAACTGCAAAGTCATGCCAGATATTGTGCATCTTGACCCAGGTAGTCTATATTCTATTAGAGCGGATGCTCAGAACTCAAGTAATGTATACTTTGAATTCCCTAGGATGATAAAAGCCAGTTTAAATTCAAGGCTTGAGTGTGTGAATGTGCATGCGTGTGTCTCCGTGTGTGTGTGAGTAATATATCGACTTTAAAGCAGGGCTTGCAAGGTTTTCTTTTTCATTTTAAGGCACATGATCACAAATATGTGCTCTGCTGTAAGTTTACTGCGGTAGACGATAACAATGCGAGGCAAGGGATTAGTGCTGAGCAAGGAGAAATACACAAGTCAACTGTTTGTTCTAGTGCACAAGAAGAGCTTATTTATAGCCTTTCCTTTAATTTAGTAATGCTCTATTATACTCCTGTTTCATGATATACATTTAGTATACTAAATTTGACCAGCTCAGAAATATTTAATTAAGTATATTAGGCTTCAATTAAAATGCTAGCATGACACCTGGTGGCAGTTCAAGATTCAAAGCCAGTGGCAGGAAGACAGGCGAGATTCTACTAGCCTATAACGCATCATAGTTATCTAGATGCGTTTTTTTACGTAGGGGGGAAGAATATTGCTAAAAACCTCAAACAGACCGGGTCCTAGTCTAGGGAAACTCATCTAGCTTGGGTGAGGGTATTAAATACCTAAAATTTAAAGAAATAATTATTTCAATTATCAGGTTTCTAAGACACTATAAACTAAATACTTACCTTTTATTTTTTCATCTGAAATTAAATAGCTATATTTAACATCTATTTAAACTTAGAAATCATTTTTTTAATTGCAGAAACTTTTCGGTTTAAATTCCTTAATATAAATATGCAAATTACAAAGCATAAAGTGTTATAACTATAAATAGAATGATTTTTAAAAAAATAAAGTATAGCCGGGCGTGGTGGCTCACGCCTGTAATTCCAGCACTTTGGGAGGCCGAGGTGGGCAGATCACAAAGTCAGGAGATCAAGACCATCCTGGTTAACACGGTGAAACCCTGTGTCTACTAAAAATAAAAAAATTAGCTGGGCGTGGTGGCATGCACCTGTAGTCCCAGCTACCCGGGAGGCTGAGGCAGGAAAATCACTCGAACCCTGGAGGCAGAGGTTGCAGTGAGCTAGGATTGCACCACTGCAATCCAGCCTGGGCGACAGAGCAAGACTCCGTCTCAAAAAAAAAAAAAAGATAAATAAATAAAAATTTTAAAAAACAAAGTATCACAATTCCAGGTATTACTTAAAGGTATACTCTGAACAGTTTTAAAAAAAAACAGATTTCTTGGCAATGATGTAGACAAAACAAGCAGCTAATTGAGTAATCTGCCTTTTCTTTTTTTTCCTACCACTATGTAGATTACAGATTTGATTCTAAAAGAACATCTAATTAGTAAAGAACAGCTAAAGTCTTTTATTATCACACTTGACTACAGATTCCCCTGTCTATCCACACAATATCTGAAAGTTTGTATGCATATAAACATATGAAATATTTGTACATAAATTACATATGTGCATTACATATGTTTGTAAACATCTTTATTATTTGGTATCACTTAAGAATGAGAGATACTTTCCAAATAACTTAAGTTTACTCCTTCACAAGACAAGTATTAGTACGTTTTCTCATGAAATTTTCCTTAAAATATTTATGAATTATCTGTTTATCTGTCTGCCTTCTCTACAGATAAATTCAAATAAAACCAAATTATCATTATTTCATTATTAAGTCCACTATTAGCTTTTCAGCTTAGGCTTTTTTTTTTGAGACGGAGTCTCGCTCTGCCGCCCAGGCTGGAGTGCAGTGGCTGGATCTCAGCTCACTGCAAGCTCCGCCTCCCGCGTTCACGCCATTCTCCTGCCTCAGCCTCCCGAGTAGCTGGACTACAGGCGCCCGCCACCTCGCCCGGCTAGTTTTTTTTTTTTTTTTGTATTTTTTAGTAGAGACGGGGTTTCACCGTGTTAGCCAGGATGGTCTCGATCTCCTGACCTCGTGATCCGCCCGTCTCGGCCTCCCAAAGTGTTGGGATTACAGGCTTGAGCCACCGCGCCCGCGGCCAGGCTTTTTTATCTATTATCCTATCTAATGTATTAAGTTGGTGCAAAAATAATTACGGTTTTGGCAAATAATTTTTTTTTTTTTTTTTGAGACGGAGTCTTGCTCTGTCGCCCAGGCTGGAGTACAGTGGCCGGATCTCAGCTCACTGCAAGCTCCGCCTCCCGGGTTTACGCCATTCTCCTGCCTCAGCTTCCCAAGTAGCTGGGACTACAGGCGCCCGCCACCTCGCCCGGCTAGGTGTTTTTGTATTTTTTAGTAGAGACAGGGTTTCACCGTGTTAGCCAGGATGGTCTCGATCTCCTGACCTCGTGATCCACCCGTCTCGGCCTCCCAAAGTGCTGGGATTACAGGCTTGAGCCACCGCGTGCGGCCTTGGCAACTAATTTTAATTAATTTTAATTTCAAAAACTGCAGTTACTTTTGCACCAACCTAAACTGCTGTGCTTGTCACTTTTTCTACTTTTTGGTGCTTATCACTATTGATTCCCATGTTTCTCATCAGCATAATGCCTCTGTCCTCAGCATAATGCCTTTTCGTTACTGCTGCTAATAAGCTAAAGGCACAAAACCCTACCTCTACTAAAAATACAAACATTAGCTGGGCATCGTGGCGGGCACCTGTAATCCCAGCTACTCAAGAAGCTGAGGCAGGAGAAGTGCTTGAATTCCGGAGGTGGAGGTTACAATGAACAGAGATCGGACCATTGTACTCCAGCCTGGGCAACAAGAGTGAAACTCTGTCTCAAAAAAAAAAAAAAAAAAAAAAAAAAGATTTCTAGTATGAACAAAAGTCAGCATGAAGGATTTTACAGTATAAAAGTTCTGTGTATTAGGGGAAAGGAGTTATTCTAGAGGGATGAGGTTTCCAGGAGATCACTCTCCAGATAAACAGGTGGTTGAACTTAACGCTGTTCAATACAATAGCCACTAGTCACATGTGGGCATTTAAGTTTAAATTTTCATTACTATTATTATTATGTTTTAAGAGACAGAGTCTTGCTCAGTCACCCAGGCTGGAGTGCAGTGGCATGGTCATAGCTCACTGCAGCCTCGAACTCCTGAGCTCAAGCAATCCTCCTATCTCAGCCACCTGAGTAGCTAGGACTACAGCACGTGCCATCATGCTTGGCTTTTTTTTTTTTTTTTTTTTTACTTTTTGTAGAGAGAGGGTCTCACTATGTTGCCCAGGCTGGTCTTGAACTCCTGGCCTCCCAAAGTGCTGAGATTAAAGGCATGAGCCACAGCACCCAGCCTTAAATTTAAATTTTCATTAATTAAAATGAAATAGAATTAAAAATTCAGCTTTCCAATTGTATAAGCCATATTTCAAGGGCTCAGGCACCACTGGTGGCTAGTGGCTACCATAGTAGACAGTGTAAAATATCCCCATTATCCTGGAAAACTCTGTTGGAGAGTGTTGTGTTAAACTATCCTAAGTGAAAGCAAGAAAAAATATGCCATATTTTAAAATAATTTTTTAAATTATCCAGGCTTGGTGGCACGTGCCTGTAATCCCAGCTACCCAGGGGGCTGAGGCAGGAGACTCGCTTGAGCCCAGAAGGCAGAAGTTGCAGTGAGCCGAGACCACACCACTGCACTCCAGCCTGGGCAACAGAGAGAGACTTCATCTCAAAATAAATAAAATAATTTTTATTAAAAATGGCTACAATAATATGGATTGGCACTTGAAAGTATGAACTTGACACATAGCAAAAATACATCTCATTATTGGAGGATATCATCAGATCAATACTGTATATTTATTTACTTAACAAACATCTATTAAAACTATTGTATGTCAGGCTGGTGTGGTGACTCACAGCTGTAATTCAAGCACTTTGGGAGATTCAGGCAGGAGGATCGCTTGAGGCCAGACGTTTTAGAGACCAGCCTGAGCAAAACAGTAGGAACTCCTGCGCCCACTTGCCTCACTCCCACCATCTCTACAAAACAACCAATGAACTAGTATATGTCAGAGACTGCTGGACAATGTTCAGAAAGATAAACCCTTGCTGCTCTTTCAGTGCTTGTCTCTCTATTTCTATCTGGATCTTCTCCAAGACAAAGACTAGTTATGAAAGGGCACAGAATATAATTCTGATCAAAAAGAAGCAAGGGAAAACATTCTGGGTGGCTTTTAGGAAAGTTTTCACTGCTGTTAAAACTGGACCCAAATAAGAGCTTTTCCCTTGGCAAGCCTGGACATTGCTAGTGTGATGCCTGGAGTTGCTACAGCCAACTTAAGATCATGTACAGACAAAGCTGATGGAAAAAAATCTTTGAGGATAAAAAGAGAAGAGCCTGGGCTCCTGACAACACCATTAAGGTACTGAATTAATCAATCTGGGAATTAAATCCGTTTGTTTAAGATATCTTTGAACTGTCATCTGTTACTTGTAGCCAAACTCATCCCAAATAATATGTCCATATTGGCCAGGCATGGTGGTTCACACTTGTAATCCCAGCACTTTGGCAGGGTGAGGTGGAAAGATCGCTTGAGTCCAGGAGTTGAGACCAGCCTGGGCCGCATGGCGAAACCCTATCTCTATAAAAAATACAAAAATTTGCCAAGTATGGTGGTGCTCCATCTCAAAAAAAAAAAAAAAAGATTACAAGACTATAAGAGTTGTATTCAGAGTTAAACTCAATGCAGTAGCCTAACCAATAGTCTTATCTTTGATAGCACAATATCAAAAGAGTTAGGGGAAGGCAGAGTAGGCTTCCTTGACATCCTCAAAATAGCAATGATGTGTATCTCAAACCATGCTGAAGTTTCTTAATAATTATACTACAAAATTATGGCTTTATTATCTGATTATTTTAAGTTATACTTCTACCAAGCCATCTTTGTGTTGAGTTCCATAATGCTGCACTCTAATGCACACAGCGATGGATGATTTGTCCTTTCATTTTAACCTCAAGGAATGATCTTAGTTTAATTTTCTGATAGTTGGCAAACTAGTTTACAAATTTAAGTCACATGTATATGCCCTTTCCTTTCATCTTTCTAAGCTGAGAAGTGGTAAGCTTTTTGGCCTTTACAACTATTTCACACACTAAGGTAGTTCTGCTCTAGTATAGTAAATAGAACTGCAAACTAGAATTGGGACCGATACATTGTGATCTACTCTGTATTTTAAAAAAAGGTTAAATTCCTTGTATATTGCTGTATTTCAGGAAAAGTACTAGCAAACTGCTATCAAGTTCAGAGGGATATTCGATGTGTCCTGACCTAAATTATAGAATATATAGATAAGATATATAAAGAATATGTATATAAGATATATAACATTCTCTTTTCTGGTTCCTGGGGATCCATCAGAGGGATGGGAATTCATCCAGCTCTGAGGGATGAGCCGGAACTGAGGTACAAAGACAAGACTTTGTGTTTCCTTATCGACAGAACATGCAATTACCTAACAATATGACATGGACAGAGAGAATAAAATAATTTCAAATATGACGCCAAGTCAAAAGTGATAAAAGCAGATACTAACATTTAGGTGTTGATTCTCAAATACATGAGCAAATCCATGTAGCCTTTTCTAGAATAAGTTGCAGAAAATATACACAGGTATTTACTAACGATTCTCCAGGAAACCCATTATAGTCAGTCCTACTAGTTTTCTATACAATCCAGATAACATTCTCTCTTCAGTTTTTAAAACTCTTTTTTTTTTTTTTTGATGTTCAGTCTCTGGGAACAAGCAAGGGATTTTGTGGGTCATAGCAGCACATAAACCTATGTCTCGATGAAAACATTTAAAGTGACATCTAGATTGTATTTCAACATTGTACCTTTTGATATTATTTCATCATTCTATAAAATTGATTTGCTCTTTAAATATATTAGCATAAAAGTAAAATAGGATGTCTCCATCTGATTTTGGAACCATATGGACCTAGAAGATTCTATTAAGTAAGAAATGTCATCCTTTATGAAAGATATTAAGAATAAGAAGTTATTAACTTGCTATTGAATTGAAGTTAGGTTCAGAATTAAAACACATTAAAGAAAATTTATAACTATATAAAATAAAGTTATATTGGAAAGACTGGCAACCAGAACAAAGAATATTAATTAATTACTTGATTCTATCTCCAGAAAAACTTCCTAAAAGATAATGACTATTAGAGACTGTTTGCATACCAAATACAAGAGATATGCATTCAATAATAATCACATTTACGGACAAAATATCACTAAAGCAGAATGTTAGAAAAGTTTCACTTCATATATTTACCACCCTGTTACATAGATACAATTTGTAATCAAATATCATGGGTGGGAAAAATGAAGTACAGAGAAACTAAGTAATTTGATCCAGGTCCCACAACTAGCTAACAGCATAATTAGGATTTGAACCCAAGCAGTCTGGCTCCAAAGTTTGCATTTTTTAACCATTATCCTATACCCAGCTCTTAATTTAATTCACTATATAGCACCTTGTTCATAGAAAAAGTTGTGGGGCTGTAAGAAGAGTATCAGGGCACAGAATGGGTGAGGGTGGGGCATAGAATTATAGTTTAAGGAATTCTCAGATGTCCAACCGTATCATTAATACAGCAAATAATAACACTTCTATTGTTAAGCTGTAGGTAAATAGTTTGACAGACATTAATACAATTTAATTTCTTCTTACTGCCAAATATGAGGCCTAGATGTGGAATGTGAAAGATGATTTATTTTTTAACACAGTGGTTGGCATATTCACAACTCTTAAGTTGTAGAATACAAAATCTTCCCATGGGGTAGCTTTAAAAACAATAAAAAATACAAAAATCTTTGCATGTATTTTTTTGAAAATTCTTTGTATGTATTTCTTAATATCTCACATAGTCATCACATTGTAACTGCAGAACCTGCCCTCTAAACCATTGGTATTGTAAACTATAGCCTTTCCTTACCTATTATCTAGCTTCTATTCTACACTGTAGTACATACTCTTTAGGGGTGAAACTGCATCTCATTCTTTACTGTATCCTCAGTACAGAGATGGCCCTCCATAAATACTTGTTGAATGAATTAATGAATAAGACAATGAAAAAGTTTGCTTTATCCTAGTGCTGATGGAATTATGGTATGTTTGCATCCTGCATATATAAAAGGACTATGGAAAAACAGATTTCCATTTTCATACACATTTATAACTATTGATTCAAAAATACTGTCACTGACCTGAGATACATATAAATCCAGAGGTGAAGAAGGCTTCATTGTATGAAGACAAGTTGTCAGTCTGAGCATAGACAGCATACACAGACATGTGTGAACAGGCACATTCCACATAGTCTGCAGTTTCCTCAACCACTTTGCAAAATTGACTGTCAGACAACCAGCTAGGGCAAAAACACAATAGTCATTTTTCCTCTTTCATCAATACTTAAGGTGTTGAGATGGCTTTTAAAGAAAAAATAGCTTACTGAACTTAAGTGTTCTTTACTCAATACTTAAGTAAACCACATTTTCAAGAAGAAACAGTGAAAGGAACATCTTGTTCAGAACATGACATAACAGATTCCACAGGATGTCTTAAGAAGCAGCCTAAATACCAACCAAAGTTTTGAAGGCATTGTTGGTACCAAAGGAGCTTGTCCTCTCAACAGGGCAGTACAAATTCCTACCTAATCTAGCAAACCTACCTGACATGTTCAATAGAAGGCACTCTTCTCTAGCATTCAAAATGCCCACAAGAACAACATGGCTGTGATATGTGTTTACTCTTCTTTTTATTTTCCCCACAAGTCCTTGTATTTTGAACCATATCAATTATTTGTATGGTTTTCTAAGATTTCTTCCTCAATTTTTTTCTACTTTGCAGTGACTTATGTATATGTTTTCTAAGCTTCTTTCAAGTGTTTCCTTTATGAATTCTGGCTAATTTAGCAGAAAAACCATGTCATGATTTTAGCAAACATTGCATCCAATGCCAAGCCATCTGAGCCTTCCTCAGTGACTATCGCTTGAGCCTCTTCCCTTTTAATGCCTCTTAGTTTCTTTACTTTTTTAAGGACCTAAAACTTCCTGACCCAAACTCCAGATGCAGCTTGAAACATTCACTATTAATTATATATTGAAGATTTCAGAGTATCTACGTATTAGGTTTAAGATCTGTCTTAAACCTAGGAAGAAATTTCAAGTGGAATTTTTCTAAAAGAAAGTAGAAATTTCAGTGTTTTTGAGGACACTTGGTTACCAAACTAAGCTATTATATTACACCTATTTAGAATTTTAATTTGCGTGGCTGAAATTCAGTAATAAACAAAATCAAGTGGCTGACACGAACCCTAGACCCTTCTAGGCCAGCACTGCCTGATCCTGCAGCACTGACTGAGCTCCTAGTGACTGTAACTGCTCAAAACTTGAGGCCTGAGGCCGAGGAGATTCAAAGAAAGAATCATTCTCCCCTTTCCATTTGTGTCCATGGAGTTAATCTCAAAATGTACTCCAAGCCATGTGGACTAGAATTATAAATTCCTGCTGATTCCTCTTAAACACAAGGCATCAGCTTCCAGAACCACAAGCCCAGATGGAAATGGTAAAAGAAGGAATTTCTTTCCTGCCCAGTAAATTTACTGATAACTTCAAGGTTATCAGAATTGGCCAGAACTCATGCTACATCCCATGAAAGTAGTGAAAATGAAGAAGTAAATAATGTGCTACATGACTATTGAAATGCTGGGCTGCATTTGCCATCAGAACGATACTAGACCATTTCCTATGTTGCTTCCTCTTATTTATTATGGAGGTTATTTTCTAGTCTAATGTCATCTGGGGCCACCATCTATGCTCAGTACAAAACATTGGGCTCAGTGGTACTGAAATGGGGAAGGACCAAATTCTGATTTTTAAAATGTATTAATAAGTACCTTGCAGCAGCCTGATTCCAAAGGAGACACAGAGATGTCTGAGGGATAATTCTCGGCTCAGCAGCATGGATCCCGTAGAGAACCTCATTGTCATTAGTCAGGAGTTGTGAACTCTGACCTTTCACACTCAAAGATAATACCTAGAATGTTAAAAGCAACAGAACATATAATGATGTTTTACAATTGGTGTAATGACTGAGTCTCCTACCCTGAGCTTGAGCTCATTTTTCTAGTAGCTACAGTCACTTGTTTTCTCTCATTGTTAGTATTTAGCTTATTTAGGCATGCAGGATGTCCGATTGGTTTTCCATTGTGCCCTTTCTAACCTGCCTTAGTCATTCAGCAGTCTTCAGCTGACAACACTCACTTTGACTCTAACTGGATGACTTCACTAAAAGTAAAGAATAGCATATTATATTTTGAAAGCTATATATATTTTACTTTCCTCACATATATAATACGTATTTTACTTAAAACATGAAGGAAACATTTCCAGCTCACTTAGAAACTAAACTTTCTACAAATAGTTCATAAAGATGGAACACATTTCATATTAGTTCACCATGTGTAGCACTTACCAAAACTGTGATTAAACAAACGCATTCCGAGTGTGCCTGCTAAAGAAATAAATCACATTCCAACCATATAAGTGTTTTAAATGATAGATTACCTTATTTTTCAGGGTAGGAAGATTGTTTCCACTTATAAACCACTGTTGGCTGCTATACTCTGTAAACTGGACTAATTTACATGTACTTTTCCCAGCCATTATTTCTGCATCCTGGATATCCAGTAGCCTCTCTGGAATTCGAATGTAATCTCCTTCCTTTCCTTCAAACTTGTGTCCATTGATTTGCTGAGGATACCAGTGAAGAGCCAATATTGACAAGTAAGGGCAACTATCAAGGATGGTTTTGCCTCTACAACAGAAAAGCAAAGGGTCTGTAAAAATGGCATGTATTTGAATACATATATCCACTTATATCTGTTAAAGTGCATTACAATTGGGTTCTAATCTTTATGTATAACAATAACACAACAAACCCAGAAGCAGTAGATAGAATGTGCCTTCAGTTCTTTTGTGGTTGTCATGATTTTTTGCATAGAATTTTCTGCATCCTCTGGCTTTATGCTCCTAGTAACCTAAAACATGGGTTTTTGAAAACTGTTTTATGGATATCAAGATGAAATCTGTGGCTATAAAGATGAAATCTGTGGCTATAAAGTATGCTTTTCTATGTCAGTTACATCAGCATTGCTGGAAGAGGTTGAGAAAAGCATGCCCCCCACTGAGCTAAAGCCCTTTGCTTTAAGAACAGCATAAACCTTATATACGTAGAGCCATGTTTTCAACAAGAGTTTACCTCATGCTTTTCTAATCCACCAGAGCCTGGCTAATATAATCTTATTTGACGGACAAGAGAAACAGCACTGAACAGTGATCTTTTTTCACTTAACAAGTCTGTTTTGAAGATCTACTAGGCATAATAAGAACCTGGGCTCAGTGAAATTGCTTCTAAACCTCAGTGTGCATTGAAATTACTAGGAAATTTGTTTTAAAGTACAGATTTCTAGATTACACTGCAGATTTACTAAATCAGAATCCCTACCCAGGGAGGGGATTAGGGGTTCTAGGAATTTATATTTATAACCAGTCCCCCAGAGAATCAGATGCATCCTGTTGGCTGACCCATCATGTTTGCAAACAATCAGGAGATACATAGATAAATCAGATCTTAAACCTGCCTGGAAAAGCTGAGAGAATATTAGAATAAGATTTATGCATTAAATGTTAAAAGTTATATATGTCACAATCGATGTAGAGTATGCATAACTACATCATAGATTTACATGATATCTTGTCAAGACCCCAGACGTGGGAAATGGAGCAGAGAATTCTAAACTGAGTCAGGAAAAGAAAGAGTAAGGGCCAACTTTTTCCTGTAGTGATACATCCTCTCTAAAAAAAATCTCCTCTGCAACCTCAGCTATCCTGTTCAAATTGGTGCCTTCAAATATCTGAATTGAATCCACTTATTCACCTGGGGCTCTAGGTCCTCTGTCCATGCCTCCTACTGAAACACCTCAATTTGTATGGACCCCACATACCTTCACCTCCACCTCCACCATAGCTTGTCAAAATCTCATCTTTTAATCTGAAGACAATGGTGACTCTCAGCCTAAAAGGTGTTACTGCAGACACCCTGACCAGACACAATGTGGTTGAGATCAGTGAACCTCAGACACATGACTCCACATCCCTTTTCCCCTCCCACCCTTTGTCATCTACTCAGAGTCAGTCCAGTCAGGGACTCTGCTATCTTGGCAAACTAAGAACACCACCGTATGCAGTGACTCTACCTAACCTTGACACAAGCATGAGAAATTCCTGACCCCTCCTATTTGCTGATAACCATAATTTCCCTGACACCTTAACCGGTGACACCTATGTCCCTCAAATGCACTCACCCTGATCAATCTCACAGTCTGCTTTATACCTAGGTTGGTATGAGGGGGGAAAACTCCCACATTGACATGTAGATTGGCACCACTGCAAATTCACTGTGACCAACCTCAGTTGGACCCTCAGTGCCACCTGGCATTATTTTTACTTGGCTTCCAAGTGATTGTTCTAGATTTCATCATTCTCCTCAATATCCTTGCTCACTCCCCAAATGCTTAACTCTCAGCAGACACCCTTGATATTGCTCAAGACAATGTATAAATAATGCATATCAGAATGTTCAGCATCTTTAGGGCTTCCTGAGTAAACAACTAGTCTTGAGCTCTCTCTTATTTTCTGTGTTCAATTTGTCATCTTCATATTAATTCTACCACCTAATTATTTTCAAGGTACCACCCTCTCACGTCCCTGCCTTAATTTCAGTCCTCATCTTCTTTTACCTGAACAGTAATCCTCTATGTGGTTTTCCTGTTTCTTTCTTTGCCCTATTCTCTAACCTTTAACACTCTTCTCAACATAATGTCTCTAAAATCCAAAGTTTGATTCATTCTCTCTCTCTCTCTCTCTCTCTCTCTCACACACACACACACACACACACACACACACACCCTACCTAGCTTACTCCATGTACAATCTTTAAAAAACTGATGATCTCCCCAAACATACCATGCTAATTCTTGCCTGCCTGCCATTATACACGCTGTTTCCTTTTCCTGGACAACTCAAAAAGAAAGGTAAGTCTATTTAGTGGAAGCACATGGCAGAAAACATGTTGATTCATTTACTCATTCTATTCTCTCATTTTATTGTAACCACTGAGAATCTACCACATACCAGACACTGTTCTAGGCCTGGGGAATACAGTAGTCAACAAAACAGAAAAGGCCACTCTTTTTGTACATCTTATATGCTCTTGAGTTTTCACTGGGCCTTTGAAGGCACAGATATGGGACTCAATGTCCACAGCAAGGTAGATGGTTCACATCTAAGACAACCTGGTGATTTTAACATGCTGGTGTTCTTATAGAGATACGGGGAAAATGGAAAAGAAGAATGAGATTGTGGGGATTGCAAAGCTATGAACTGCTTGATTTCATTGAACAAAATAGTTGAACATAGTTCAACAGGGGAAAATAATGACAGGTATTCTTGACTACACAAGCATACAAATGCATGCTGTGGCCTCAGTGAGTGTAAACTTACTTGAAGCAAATAAATGATCCATTTCAGAGGTTTCTGAAGACAGCATTAGAGACATTTATAAGACGCACTAAGGAGCTGAACTGCTAATCATTGCTCTCAGATGGACGTTTAGGAGCGGGGGTGAGGATTGGAGAATCCTTTCAAAAGGCCCCTGTGAGGCTTTTCTGATTTTGCACATTAAGAAAACCTCAATTTCCAGGACCCGCTCATCAAAATTAAAGGAAGAGTAGAGTATAGGGATATGTTGATTCTGTACGTTTACCTCAAGTCACACCTTAGAACTGATCTGGGATGAAAGTCTAGGGCACTTCAGAGCCATAGGGTTGGAGAAGGCAGATTTTGCTATGAAGGAGGGGGTTACAATCTATTCTGACCACAACTGTCCAGCAGGGGCTGTAGACTCAAGTAAGTCCGAGGTTGGGTCCAGGTCTCACCATGGACTAATTGTGTGATCCTTGGCAAGCTGTGTAAGATTTCTAGCCTTAGTGTCTACATCTGTAAATAAGGGTACTAAAAGCCCTCACTCAAATCCTGAATAGCTACTTAAAATAATCTCTATAAGGACAAAATAATATGCACAACTTTTAGCAAGGATTAGGTTGAACCACATGGAAATTTCATTATACTGTTTTTACCTATTAACAAGGGCAATTGATATTGTTCAATTTAAATCAGTGTCAGGACTATAGCAGAGGCATAATTAATATCATTTGTATTATTATTATTTTATCCCTTGGTCTCTCTTATAACTTTTTTCTATCTGGATTGACTATCTCTTTGAACTTCGTATGTCTTGTGACCTAGGAACTAACATTGGTCTGGGCACAGTGGCTCACGCTTGTAATCCCAACATTTTGGGAAGCCAAGACAGTTGGATCGCTTGAGTCCAGGAGTTCAAAAACAGCCTAAGCAACATGGTGAAATCCTGTCTCTACAAAAAATACAAAAATTAGCCAGGTGTGGTGGTGCACGCCTCTGGTCCCAGCTATTAGGGAGGTTGAGGTGGAAGAATCACCCGAGCCTAGGAGGCAGAGGTTGAAGTGAGCTGAGACCCTGCCACTGCACTCCAGCCTGGGGCGACAAGAGCGAAACTCCGTCTAAAAAAATATATATAGTTAATATAGAGGTATTAGTATAGTACCTATAGTATAGAGAGGTATGTTACCATACAGTTATAAAATTAATTATGTAGTTAATAATGAACATGAGCCACATTTTATTTTTTCCTTTTCCTTTTGCTAGCTTTCCGACAACTAGTCTGAAGTTCAACAACATTCTGAGAGCTGTCTCCAAATGGACAAAACAATCACAATTGTTTGTGATTGGGGGAAGCACAGTTAATAGCACATCAAAACACTCCTAAAGGTTGAAATCACTTTTTTTTTTTCTATTCAGAATGTACCTTTCACTCATTAAATAAATAAGAGTAAAACAGTAAGACTTTGTTATTTTCAAAAAACACTTCATAATAAGTGGAATATATTGTTGACAGTATACATTCATTTTTTTTGATGTACCTGCTATGTTTCCTTCAAATAATTAACTTCAACTGCCCAAGAGGTACAATGCATTGACTGTATCATTCTTAGTTACCTCATCTAAATGTCATTTTGCATTACATGTTGCTTTGTAAACAGTGAAAAATGCATAAAAAGTACTGCTAATATATTAAAAGATACTTACTTTTCACCAGGAGAGCCACAAGTAACATTAGTCAGCAGAGAAAAGGCAAAATTCTCAGTCACTTCAGTAAAGTGACTGAATCCCCTAGTGTCCTTGCGCTTTGGGTTAATAAGAGAACAAAGAATCTCATAGAAAAGAGTTCGGCTGGCAACACTGAAAGCTTGATTTTTTCCTTCAGTAGTTATCTGGAAAAAGAATCTAAGTATAAAAATATATCTATAAAAAGAAATTTCTTAAATTATATGCTATATACATGTGTGTGTTCTTTATTAATAGTTACTAACATTAGTAAGGATAAACGTAAGAAAATTTAAGAGAAATTGGTATCAAAATTATATTTCAAATATATATATTTGCAGTTGAAAAGACATAATCATCTATAAAGAAAAGGCATAATCACCAAAATATTTTCTACTTAATCATTAGATAAAGTCCTAAATGGCTGCACAGATTACTTAATTTTAACTACAATAATTAACATCATGAGTTAAAATTAGTCTCACTTTTACATCTATCCCAGGAATTCTTATTCTTTTGACCAACAAATAAGGAAATAAATACCTCAAGAATATTTGTTTATAATAGTGGCAAAATTATTTTTTTCAGTAAACAGAAGCTACCATAATCACTAAATATTTAAAGCACCAAATGAGAAAATCCTTTTCAAGATTAGTTAAGAGCTCCGGTCACTTTTGCCTTTTTCAATAAGTATGATCCTTCCTACTAAATAAATTTAAAAAAAAAAAAAACTGGGTTATTTGTTTTTTTGAGAGACAGGGGAAAAAAAGGAGGAAAAATCCAGAATGAACGGGGACCACATCTTTATTGTTTAAGCATTGGTGTGAAGCCCCTTACTCCATTACCTTCTGATAAGTCCCTATTACTTTCTCAAACTCTAAAAGTCATCACTTTCTCTATGATTCTTACACTATGCCCCATCTGCCAACCTACATTTTCACTCTCTTTGTAACTTGCATGTACCTTTATTAGTGAACTTATGACAACCTAGAAATGATTTGTCTGTGTCAAGCTCATCGTGAAAGTGGATCATGTCACCCATTTTTTTTTATGGCTTTGTCATCTAGTACAGTTCCAAGCTTGCAGGAGAGCTCACGATTGGCATTTATAAGAATAGTCATCTTCCAGCTAGTAAGGCAGAGTGGAGAATAACCCACAGGGAAATGTAAAAGACACAGAATAAAAATTTAGCAATGCAAAAATTACAAATGGAGACAGAGCACAACCACTGGATACTGAAACAAGCAAATTGAATATGATAAATGGAAACAAGTTCAAGAAAATCTCCCAGAACTTAGAGAAAAGATAACAGGCTAGTAGGACAAATCTTGATAAATCCCTAAGATACAATTTTATATATAAAAGAGCAGGCAGAGGCAAAAAATAGCACAGCTCCTTAATATGCTGAAGAAATATTCATGTCTAAAAATGTAGAGATTGCTTTTATACTAGGGAAAATTAGAAAAAGAGACAACACCAGATATTATCTTGGTGATTTTAAAAAATACTATTTCAAGAGTAAAAAAAAATCATACCAGAAACCAGATAGGAAAAAAATTACCAACAGAAAAACAAAAATTTAGTTTAACTTCTGACTTTCCTAAAAATGAAATGTCAGAAGTCAGCAAAGCAATATGTGCAGAATTGTAAGAATTAAATGTTGTAATCCAGAGATTATATGGCTACCCACACTTTCATTCATATTAAAAAAAAAAAAAGATAGAAAGTTTCTTTTAGTAAAGCACACAAAACTGAAACAAAAAGGCCATTTCTATAACACTCAGTTAGTACAGGGACCTTGTAGTTTTCGGCACTTTCTAGCAACTAATCTTCACAACAACCTGTGAGGAAGGTCCTATTATCTTTGTTTTGTTTCCAGTTAGGGGAACTAAGGCAGAAGGAGGACGACTAACTTGTCCTTTTTGTTCGCACACAATTGGTGACCATGAAGCCTCGGAGGTGCTCCTGACAGCCGCCCTACACTGCCTGGCAACATTCTCCACTTGCTTGTCCAAAAGCAACCACCTGGATTGACTCAGTTCACAGACAAGTCAGTCAAAATTACCTCGAGCATGAAACACAAAACCAGCCAGTAAAGTACAAAGTTAACTCAAAATCCTTGTTAGTATGATAACAAACTAAATCAAGTGTAAAAAGCAATTATTGAAATATAAGGTACCTATTATTAAAAAGTATATGATGAAAAGAATAGGCTGGTTCCACAAGGCCAGTTTACACAAACAACAAAAGAACTCCCAACATTATTAAAATTGCCTTACGAACAAGTAGAAGACCTGAATCAACCATGAAAAAAACTTAAAAAGTTGTCAGGATAGAAGACAAAGATGGAGGTCTTTGGAGGCAGGGGATAGTCTATCAAACTTTTACAGAACTAATGATTCCTGTGCTCTTTCAAGTGTTTCAGACAAAAAATTAGAGTCAGCACCTCCTGATGGGCTTTGCCAAGATTTGATAATCACAAAATCAAAACCTGACGAAATTCAAAGTTAGCATATCAGATTCAGGGGGGTTTTAGACTGCTCTTGCTATTAAGGCGACTGAGAACTTCTAAAATGTTTTTTATTTCACTATGCCTAGGAAAATCAGGGGATAGAATATTCTGTCATAGCAAAAATTTGCCTGAACCCACAGCTGGATTTCATATAGAAAGTCTTTATAGTGAGGCATTTAAAGCTAATGCTCTTTTTCAGTACAATATTTGTGCCACTTCTAGCATGTGTAATAATATTTCCTCAGATTTATTGAGATTTTTTAAAAGAAATGCTTGTATAGAATAGATTTTGTTTCAAATAACTCAGAATCTGGGGGAAAATAAAATTTAAAAACATAAAACAATTTCACTTAAAATATAAGATCTTATAAAATGAAGTACCTTCCAGTACTTGGAAGTTCTATTCTGTCCTTTTTAATTTGAGGTTATTTTAGAGTGTATATAGTTTCATATGGCATATATCAATGGTTTGCCACGTAAAGTACAAATGACCTTATTCGAATTTTAGACAGGCAGCACTAACTTTTTGGCATAAGTATTTCCCAAATAAGTATCTGCAATATACTTATACTAAAAAATGTATTTGTTGTTTATCTGAAATTCAAACTTAACTGAGCATTCCTTATTTTTATTTGGTAAATTTTGCAACCTTATCTTTATGTGATAATCTACATTTTCAGTATTTGTTTTATTATTCTCATTATTATTGCTATGTTTAAAATATAAAATATGTATTTCTTGCATTTTTAAATACATTTTATGCATTCATTTAGTCAGGCCCTTCATAATGGCTATCGTTTTTCCCAGTTTTTATTGTTATAATAAGTAATGCTGAAATAAACATTCTCATCACACGTGTATTTGCAAAAATGTTCCCCATACTCATTAGTTGTCTTTTCACTTTGCTTTGGTGTATGCTAAGATAAATTTTATTTAAACTGTATGTGGTCAAGTTATCAATCATTTCCTTTGTGGCTTCTGGGTTTTGTCTGATGCTTTAGAAAGATCTTCCTCATTCTAAACTAAAACGATGAAATGACTGATCCATGTTTTCTGCTGCTTTCATGGTTTCAGTTTTACACTGAAATATTTGATCTCTCTAGAATTTATTTTGGGGTAGAGTTTAGGATAAAGTTCAGCTCTTTTTTTTTGCTTTCAAGTGGTTACATCAGCCATCTCAACACTATTTGCTGAATAATAGTTTCGACCCATTGATTTTTAAATAGCACCTTTATCACATATAAAATTTTCATATATGCTTCAGTTTTTGAACTTTCTGTTCTATTCCATTGATGTGAATGTTTATGTCTGCACCAGTGCCCCTTTAATCACAGTAACATCATATTTCAAATATGTTTTCATATCTGCTAGGGTAAGGTCCCTCTCCTTTTTCTTCTTTTTCAGGAAAGTTCTGCCCATTTTCACATGTTTACATTTCCAGGTAAACTTTAGTATCATTTTATCAATGTAAAAATAACCCCAAAACAACCTACTGATATACTGATAGGAATTATGATGCATTTATAGGTTAATTTACAGAAAACTGTTGTGGCCATATATTGAGTCTTCTTATTGCAGAACAAGGTATGAATTTCCATTTACTGAAGTCTATGTTAGTAGAATTTTTGTTTTCTTTATATGTTTTCTGTATGTACCTATGTATTATATATTTCTATAATTATTAAATGTCAGTTAAATCAATAGATTCCAGTATTGATGTACATATAAAAAAGGAATTTGAGAGTACATTATACCATTCTATTTTTTAAAAAGTAGTGACAAAAACTTGATTTGAAAATAACCAGAGCAAAGAAGGCTTCAGCTGAAATCAAATATTAGTCATTTTCTTTTAAGAATTCAGGCCGGGTGCGGTGGCTCACGCCTGTAATCCCAGCACTATGGGAGGCCGAGGCGGGCGGATCACGAGGTCAGGAGATCAAGACTATCTTGGCTAACACAGTGAAACTCCATCTCTACTAAAAATATAAAAAATTAGCCGGGCGTGGTGGCGGGCGCCTGTAGTCCCAGCTACTCGGGAGGCTGAGGCAGGAGAATGGCGTTTGATTTTACAATTTTTTTTTTTTTTAAGATGGAGTCTTGCTCTGTCGCCCAGGCTGGAGTGCAGTGGCACAATCTTCGTTCAGTGCAACCACCGCCTCCTGGGTTCAAGGGATTCTCCTGCCTCAGCCTCCCGAGTAGCTGGGACTACAGGCGTGTACCACCACGTCCGGCTAATTTTTGTATTTTTAGTAGAGACAGGGTTTCACATGTTGGCCAGGGTGGTCTTGAACTCCTGACCTCAAGTGATCCACCCACCTCTGCCTCCCAAAGTGCTGGGATTACAGGCAATATTTTATAATATTACAATATTTTTATAACGTTTAAAATTTATTTTTTTCCTCCAAGTATTCCCAGGTTATTTAAGTATCTTCATGTATGAGAAAATTGTACTGTTTGCTAATGGTTACTCAAAAAAAGTTAATTATATTTTCCCATAGGTGCTACTTTTATAATTCAATTGTATTATTCATGATAGTACTAGTAACAGTCAAGATGTACTATCTGACAACTCTACTGAAATAAGTGTTGATTCTTAACCAATAATAACTTGGTTAACACACATAACTTATTGAGAACAAAAAGTAGCAGAATTTGCATATATTTTCCCTAAATCATATGAAGTGAGGTCCTGTTTTCTTCCCTAAAATGTAATTACTGTACATTCTTTCTCTTTCCCTGACCAAAAACAACTTGGCATTGTTCTATGCCATTGGGCCATTAGAAAATTCAAGTAATAATATTTTATGGAGTGAGTTTTATTGCTAGAATTTTCTCTGCATGAAATAGGAATTGCTTTCCTTTGCTTTATAAGATGTTTGCCATGGTCTGCTCTTTTTACCTCTGTACTTTATAATTTTCTTTTCTATCCTTCGAGCATTGTATTTTAAGAGCTAGCACCAGATGGAAAGTGCACAACCATCTAAAACCCCATTGTAAACATCTAAAGTATTTAAAGGCGACTATGTGAGAGATGTAGTAATTATACACTCATGTGTATGTACTCAAAACATTCAATTCTTCTATATAAATATATTGATAGGAAATATATTTATAAGAAAGCCCAAAGTAAACCTTTAAAGGAGGCTTTTTTTAAAGTAATAACTTTATAGATATCTTTCAAAATTTATATTCTTAGGCTCTCACATCTCCATTTAATTCCATCATTTGCAGAGGTATAAGTAAATATGTTTAAAATAAAATCTGTTTTGTACAAGTCTAAACCAAATGGAAAGTCTGAAATTATCTAGTCATTTCTTAATTTTTCTTTTCTGTGAGTTTTCAGTGCCCATGAGGACCAAAGAACAAGCAGAGGGCAATAATCCTATTCCATGGCATTTAAACTGGAAGGGCTATGTAGATAATCTAGTTCAAGTCCTTTTCTTAATGGACTAAAAAAACTGAGGCTGAAACTACAAAGTAAATTGGCCAGTTTCTGGAGAATCGCCAACTGCCTATAGCTTCCAACCTCTGCAGCCTTTTTTTTCAGGCACTAGGCTGTCTTTACTACTGCACTAGGTCATTCTCCAAGACTAAGACTGAGATTTCCAAAGAGGCATCAGTCATATCCAAGCAAGAGGACAGTGTTCGATATGATGCATTCTATTTCTATATTCAGAAATCTAACTTTATCATAATTTCATAATAACCAATGTTAAAAGAGAATGTAATTTTGGTTTTACTCGGGTTTTTAAATTTACAAAATTTCACTAAACGAAGTGCTAATATTCACAAGAACTTACCTTTTCTATTAAATGCATCATGGCACTGAGTTGTTCATCTGTGTTTTCTGTGGCCACTTTCATGCTGATGGTATGGAGCACTCTGTTGAGAATATCATCATTCACGGGCTGATGCAGCTGATCTGCAAGCCCCCAAATGGCCTGCGAATCTGCGTCCGAGACAAGAGTGATGTTGGCAGTACCATACACTTTATCAATTCTGGCACCACCTTTTGGGTCAAAAAGGACAATCTGGAAGCGTTTAGGAAAAGAATTTAAAGATCCTGTCTCTGGCGTTAGGATGACATCCAACACAGTGCTTCTCTGGCCAGGTTCAAAGACCAATGTACCTTCAGTTATCACAAAATCCTTCCCAGAAATAGCTGGAGATATGATAGTACGACCAATTGTTTCAGCACTCCTCAACTCCTAGAAATTAAACAACACCATTTAAGTGAATCTATGACACCTCTGATCTTGTCCTAAACAAATTCTTGTTTCTTAAACAAATTCAGTTTCTCTTAAACAAACTGGAGGGCAATGATGACAACAGTACTACCAAAATATGGGGTTTTATACTTTTTATTATCTTCTAAGATAAATTAGAGAGATAAATACATAATATATAGTGATGAGATTAGGAAAAAGATGCCTTCAAATGGACCAAGGAAGCAAATTAGACCAGAAATGTCACTCTTGCCTCCATTTCTCCAATTGTGACTGAAAATCGGGCTTCAAATAACACATGTGGCAAAATTTAAGTATGCAGGAAAAGGGGGAATATTTATATTTTCACTGTCACATAGAAATTTTTGGGGGCAGGCTGGGGAGAGTAGAGAGAAAGCAGTGGGGAGGAAGGAAGAAGTAGAAGAAATTGGTTTCATGTTTACACTCAAATATGGAAATATCCTAAGGAGTAGGGTCCTGGACATATATACCTCTGCTATTCTTCAAATTACGGTTATTGAAAAGTTTTCTTGGAAAAAGTGTTTTGGAACGTGAAGCATGAACACTTTAGCCAAGGAAGAATCAAAGGAATGTGCATTTATTTACTACTGAGCCAAGAACTGTTAAACTCCTAGTACAAGCCAAGTGGCATACTACGGATGTAGATTTGAACAACAGAATACCTGCATTCATAGAACCTACTATTGTAGCAGAAGATACAGGTTGCACAAGGGCTGTGGGATTAATGATAGATTTTTACATGAAGACAAGTTCTATGAAGAAAAACAAAAGTAGGTAAGGGAATGCAGGGTGATGGTAAGGGTACCATTTTATATAAAACTGGACACAGAAGCTCTTGTGATATTTGAACAGAGACTGCAGGGAAATAAATGAATAGGCTACATAAGGATCTCAGGAAATATTCTAGGGAGAAAGAATAATTACAAAGGCACTGGAGGTGGGAACCATCTTAGTCTGTTCAAGGAAGAACCTAAGGCCAATGTGACTAGGAGGAGAGTGCTCGATGCTGATATAAGAGAGGTGGAGGCCAGGTGCGGTGGCTCACGCCTGTAAACTCAGCACTTTGGGAGGCTGAGGCGGGCAGATCACAAGGTCAGGAGATCAAGACCATCGTGGCTAACCCAGTGAAACCTCATCTCTACTAAAAATACAAAAAATTAGCAGGGCGTGGTGTCATGCACCTGTAATTCCAGCTACTGGGGAGGCTGCAGCAGGAGAATCGCTTGAACCTGGGAGGCGGAGGTTGCAGTGAGCCGAGATTGTGCCACCGCACTCCAGCCTGGGCAATAGAGTGAGACTCCATCTCAAAAAAAAAAAAAAAAAAAAAAAAAGAGAGAAGTGGATAGGAGTCAGATCATGTAGGCATGTAGGTTCATTATTCAAAATGTGGGAGGCAGACCCTAGAGGATTCAAGCAGGAGAATGACACATTTTATTTAACATTATTCATGAGTATTCTGGCTATTGTGTATATTAGGATGTAGTAGGGGATGAGCATGGAGGTTTTTGCATTCGTTCATGCAAGAAACAGTGGTAGAATAAATAGGGTCACATAAGTAGAAATATCAGACTAGAGATGCACATGAGTAGAAGTACTCAGACTAGAAATAAATTTGAATGTAGAGTCAACAGGACTTTTTGTTTGTTTGATTTTGGTTTTTTTTTTTTTTTTAGAGATGAAGGTCTTGCTATATCAACAAGGCTGGTATCCAACTCTTGGCCTCAAGAGATTCTCCTAAGTAGCTGGGACCACAGGCTTTCACCACTATGCCCAGCTTAGAGTCAATAGAACTTTCTGATGAATTTGATATTAGGTGGAAGGAAGAGGAGAAGTAAAGGTAACTCCTAGTTGCTTGCCTGGATGAATGAGTAAATGGATAATGAATGGTGGGAAACTGGGGAAAATATTATTAAGGGACAAATTAAGAGTTATCTGTTACACACAGTAGTCTGAGATGCCTCTTAGACATTCAAGTGATGACATCAAGTAAGAGCAATCAGATACATGGGTCTGGATCAGGAGAGGTGATGAGGTTAGTGATAAAAATGTGGAAGTCCTCCGTTTACAGATGATATTTAACAAACAGTTCTACATAGTCTAGCCTGGAGATTGAATCTTGGTGGATCCCAACATTTACTGGCTAGGAAGACCAACATAGACAACAGGAAGGAGCTCCAAGTGAGGTAAGGATTAAGAGCAGGAAGGTGTGGTATTACAAAAGCCCAAAGAAGAGCATTCTTCAGGAAGGAGGAAGTGATTGATTGTGTCAAAAAATGAAAAAAATCAATGAATGCTTTTTAAGAGCATCTGCAGTGTAATGATAAAACAGAAAGCCTTACTGAAGGAAATAACTCAAAAATGTAATGGCTTTAGAATGGATACATTAAAATATTCCCTGGAATACGATATAACAGTTAAAATGAAAGAATTTAATTATACACATCAGCATGGATAGTTCACAAACATATGACTGAACAAAACAAGGACCATAGAACAATATAATTGGATTAATTTCATTTGCACAATTTCCAAAACAGGTAATAATACATAAGAACAGAACTACTTAAAAAGCATATGAATAATTTAACATAAAATTCAAGATAGAAATTATCTGCAAGGTGGGAATAGTCAAGGAAAAAGCAAGATGGCATCAGAGGGGTTCATAATGAAAAGTTTTATAATAAAATTCTGATAAAGTTGAATTTCTGAAACAAGGTGTTGGTGATCTGATTACTATAAACTGTATGTATACATTTGGCCTGCTGTTTTTTGGCAGGACTTATTTCACAGTTCAAATATTTAAAGGAAATGAAACAAAATGTTCTTGTGTTCTTTGTGTTTATTAAAATACATATAATAAACACAAATAAGCACTATGCAATTTAAAAGTGACAATGGGGAGGCAGAGGCAGGTGGATCACTTGAGGTCAGGAGTTCAAGACCAACCTGGCCAACATGGTGAAATGTCATCTCTACAAAAATACAAAAATTAGCCAGTCATGATGGTGGGTGCCTGTAATCCCAGCCACACAGGAGGCTGAGCTGGAAGAATAGCTTGAACCCAGGAGGCAGAAGTTGCAGTGAGCCAAAATCGCACCATTGCACTCCAGCCTGGGTGACAGGGCGAGACTCCATCTCAAAAAAAAAAAAAAAAAAAAAAAAATCAATATAGAAATAGTCTTTGAATAGAAAAGGCAATGTGAAAATAAGAATGAAAAATATGGTCTTTCTTGAATTTGTGTGCTTCCAGCTAGCACACATATATAAAAGAAAGTATTTGGAATCAGTTTCAAATTTGTTTTTAGCTATAGGTGTATTTAATTGAAAGATAACTAGATTAACAGATGTCTTCATTGTCTCAAATAGGAGGGACCAGAAATTCCGTCTTAACTTTATATCACAAACTTAGATATAAGAGAACTGATGCTAAGGCTACAGTACTTATGTACATGGGAATGCTGGTCTACCAAAGGGTATCTATGTTACAATGACTGTTTTAACTGCATTAATCTATTTAAAGTAAAATGAAAATCAATATCATAATAGAATAACAACTTGATCCATAATTATTTTTTTCATCCATGCCAGCTACTGGAAAAGAGAATTAATATGTCTCTGTTTTCTAGTAATATGCTTAGCACTTAGAGGACAACATAAGAGCAATTAAGCAACAGGAAAATAATACCAGAGAGGTGAAACTGTCATTTCTAATTGTTTAAACTTTTATTCTGACATAATTGCAGATTCACATGCAGTTATAAGAAATAATGAAGGAGATTTCCTATACCCTTTACCCAATCTCCTTCATTAGTAACATCTTGTATAACTGCAATATAATATCACAACCAGGATTTTGTCATTGATACAGTCAAGAGCCAGAACATTTTCACCCCCACAAGACTTCTGTATGTTACCTTCTATAGCTACACTCGCATCACCCCAGCCCATTCCCTCCTTAATCTCTGGCAACCACCAATTTCTTTTCCATTCCTATAATTTTGTAATTTCAAGAATATTATAGAAATGGAATCGCACAGTATATAATCTTTTGGTATCAGCTTTTTTTTTTTTTTACTTAGTATGATTATATGGAGATTAGTTATATGTATCAATAGTTTGTTTCTTATTATTAGTGAGTAGTGTTCCATGCATGGATGTACCACAGTTTAAGCATTTACCCATTGAAGGACACCTGAATTGTTTCCACTTTGGGGCTATTATTAAGAAGATACTATAAATGTTCATGTGCAAGTTTTTGTGTGAACATAAATTTTCATTTATCAGGAATAAATGCCTGGGACTGCAACTCCTGAGTCATAAGGTAGTTCATGTTTAATTCTTGAAGAAACTTCTAAACTGTTGTCCAGAGTGGCTTACCATTTTTCATCCCATCAGCAATAAATAAGTGATCCAGTCTCTGTGAATTCTCACCAGCATTTGGTATTGTCATGGATTTTATTTTAGCCATTCTGGTAGGCATCTAGTGATATCCCATTGTGGTTTCATTTTGCTAATAGCTAATGGTGTTGAACATCATTTTACATGCTTATTCTTTATCTGTACATCCTTTCTGGTGAAATCCACTTTTGTTTATTGTGTTCTTTCTTCCTTCCTGATGTTCCAAGGTTTTTTCCTTTTTATCATTCCCTTTCTGTTTAAAGATCTTAGGTTAGCCGTCCTTTCAGGGTAGGTCTGTATGCAACTAATTCTTTGTTTTTCTTTCATCTGGGAATATCTTAATTTCCCCTTCACTTGTGAAAGACATGTTCACTGGATATAGAATTTAGGGCTGAAGTTTATTTTCCTTCGGCACTTGAAAAATAGTGTACCATTTCCACCTGGGACCCATGGTTTTCCATGAGAAATCTCCTGTCATTCCTATTGCTTTTGCCATAAAGGTAAGGTACTTTTCTTTCTCAGTTCTTTCAATATTTTTCTTGCCTTTAATTTTTATTAGTTATACTATGATATATGTCATGCAGTGGTCACCATGGCCTTAGGTGAGACCCCCAGTGCTGTGCTGGCTTCAGGTCTGATCTAGCACAATCCCAGTGGTAATAACCACAAGAGTTCTTGAATCAACCCTCTGGCAGCTCCAGGAAGTTCAGCACAGACAGAGAGGCTCCTTTTGTTTAGGAGAAAGTAAGGAAAGAGAATAAGAGTCTCTGCCTGGTAATCCAGGGAATTTTCCCAGATCTTATCCAAGACCACCAACGCAGTACTTCTAGGAGTGTGCAAGAGCAACAGCATTACTGGGCTTGGGGTGCCACCTAATGCAGACATGGCTGCAATAACCAAAAATTTAGATCACAGCACCCAAGCCTCTTCAAATATCTGGAAAAACTTCCCAAGAAGGATGGGTAAAAATAAGCCCAGACTGCGAAGACTACAATAAATACATAATTTTTCAATGCCCAGATATTGACAAATATCCACAAGCATCAAGACCATCCAGGAAAAGATGACCTCGCAAAACAACTGAAGAAGACACAAAATGCAGATATTTCATGTTCATGGATTGGAAGAATCAAGAAAGAAAGGAAAGAAAGAGAGAGAGAGAGAGAGAGAGAGAGAAAGAGAAAGAAAGAAAAGAAAGAAAAGAAAGAAAAAGAGAAAGAAAGAAAGAAAGAAAGAAAGAAAGAAAGAAAGAAAGAAAGAAAGAAAGAAAGAAAGAAAGAAAAAGCAAGCAAGCAGGGAGGGAGGAAGGGAGGGAGGGAGGGAAGGAAGGAAAGGGAGTCAGACAGAGGAAACAAAAGAAAAAAGAATGAAAAACAATGAAACATGCATACAAGATCTATAAATATCATTCAAAGGCCAAATTCAAGAGGTATTGGCCTTAAAGAGGACGTAAAGAGAGAGACAGAAGGATAACGTTTATTCAAAGGGTTAATAATAGGGAACTTCCCAAACACAGAGAAACATATCAGTATTCACGTACAACAAGGTTACAGAATACCAAGCAGATTTAATCCAAGGAAGGCTACCTCAAGGCATTTAATAATCAAACTCCCAAAGGTCAAGGATTAAAAAAAAAAAAAAGAATCCTAAAAGCAGCAAGTAAAAGGAAACAAATAACATAGAATGGAGCTCCAATACATCTGGTAGCAAATTTTTCAGTGGAAACCTTACAGGCCAGGGGAGTGTAGCATGACATATTTAGTAAGTGCTGAAGAAACTTTTATCCTAGAGTAGTATATCAAGTGAAAATATCCTCCAGACATGAAGGAGAAAGACTTTCCCAGACAAACAAAGCTGAGAGATTTTATCAACACCAGTCCTATCCTACAAGAAATGCTAATGAAAGTTCTTCAACTTAAAAGAAAAAGATGTTAATAAGCAGTAAGAAATCATCTGAATGTACAAAACTCATGGTTAATAGCAAGGACACAGAAAATCACAGAATATTATAACACTGTAATTTTTGTGTGTAAGCTACTCATTTCTTGAGTAGAAAGAGTAACAATGAACGGATAAAAATAATAACTACAACAACTTTTCTAGACATAGACAGTATAATAAGATACAACTAGAAACAACAAAAAGTTAAAAAGTGGGGTACAAAGTTAAGGTGTCAAATTTTATCAGTTTTGTCTTTGCTTGTTAGTTCATTTGTATGTTTATGCAATCAGTAATAAGATGTCATCATTTTAAAATAATGACAATTACTTTAAATGGCAATTATTTTAATGGCAATCAGACAAGGGAATGATATAAAGGCCATCCAAATTGGAAAGGAAGAAGTCAAATTATCCTTGTTTGCAGATGATATGACCTTGTATTTGGAAAAAACTAGATTTCAACAACAAAAAAAATAGAATTGATAAACAAATTTAGTAAAGTTGCAGTATTTAAAATCAACATACAAACATCAGTAGCATTTCTATATGCCAACAGTGAACCATATGGAAAATAAAAAAAAAAAAACCAATCCTATTTACAATAGCCACATAAAATAAAATACCTCAGAATAAACTTAGCCAAGCAAGTGAAAGATCTCTAAAATGAAAAATATAAAACTGGGATGCAGGCATGGTGGCTCATGCTTATAATCCCAGCATTTTGGGTGGCTGAAGTTGGTGGATTGCTTGAGCCCACGAGTTTGAGACCAGCCTGAGTATTATGGTAAAATCCCATTTCTACAAAAACTAAAAAATTAGCCAGGTGTAGTGGTGTGCACTTGTAGTCATGGCTACTTGAGAGGCTGAGGTGGGAGCATTGCTTGAGCCTAGGAGGTTGAGGATGTAGTAAGCCATGATCACACCATAGCACTCCAGCCTGGGCAAAAGATCAAGATCCTATCTCAAAAACAAAAAAAAATCTATGAGAAACATTGAAGCAAGCAATTGAAGAAGACACAAAAATGCAGATATTTCATGTTCATAGATTGCAAGAATCAGTATTGTAAACATGTTCATACTACCCAAAGCAACCTACAGATTCAACACAATCCCTATCAAAATGCCAATGACATTCTTCACAGAAGTAGGAAGAATAGTCTTAAATGGAAAAACAAAAGACTCAGAATAGCCAAAGCTATCCTGAGCAACAAGAACAAAACTGGAGGAATCACATAACCTGATTTCAAATTATACTACAGAGCGATAGTAACCAAAGTAGCATGGTACTGGCATAAAAGCAGACATATAGACCAATGGAACAGAATGGAATAGAACCCAGAAACAAATCCGTACTTCTACAGTGAACTCATTTTCCACAAAGGTGACAAGAACATACATTGGAAAAAGGGCAGTCTCTCCAATAAATGGTTCCGGGAAATCTGGATATCCATATGCAGAGGAATGAAACTAGATCCCAATCTCTCACCATATACAAAAAGCCAAATCAAAATAAAAATGGATTAAAGACTTAAATTTAAGATCTCAAACTATGAAACTACTACAAGAAAACATTGGAGGAAACTCTCTAGGACATTGGACTGGCAGATTTTTTTTGAGTAATACCCCACAACCAAAGCAAAACTGGACAAATGGAATCACATCAAATTAAAAAGTTTCTGCACAACTAACGAAACAATCAACAAAGTGAAGTGACAACCCAAGGAATGGGAGAAAATATCTGCAAACTACCCATCTGACAAGGGATTAATAACTAGAATATATAAGGAGCTCAAGGAACTCTATAAGTAAAAATGTAATAATCCAATTTAAAAATGGACAAAAGAGCTGAATAGACATTTCTCAAAAGACATACAAATGGCAAATAGGTATAAGAAAAAGTGCTCAACATCACTGATCATGAGAGAAATGCAAATCAAAACTGCAATGAGATATAATCTCACCCCAGTTAAATGGCTTTTATGCAAAAGAAAGGCAATAATGAATGCTAGTGAGAAGGTGGAGAAAACGGAACCCTCATATACTGCTGGTAGGAATGTAAATTAGTACAACCACTGTGGAGAAGTTTGGAGATTCCTCAAAAAACTAAAAATAGAGCTACCATGTAATCCAGTAATTCCACTCCTAGGTATATACCCAAAAGAAAGGAAATCCTAGGGACATACCCAAAAGAAAAGAAACTGTATCGAAGAGATACCTGCACTCTCATGTTTGTTGCAACACTATTCACCACAGTCAAGATTTGGAACCAACCGAGGTGTCCATCAACAGATGAACGGATATTGAAAATGTGGTACATATACACAATGCAGTACTATTAAGCCATTAAAAAGAATGAGATCCTGTAATTTGCAACAACATGGATGGAACTAGAGGTTATTATGTTAAGTGAAATAAGCCACGCAGAGAAACACAGACATTACAAGTTCTCACTTATGTGTGGGAGCTACAAATTGAAACAACTGAACTCATGAAGATGGGGAGTAGAATGATGGTTACCAAAGGCTGAGAAGGGTGGTGGCGGTGGGGTGGAGGGGGTTGAAGGAAGTTACAATGGTCAATGAGTACAAAAAATAGTCAGATAGAATGAATAAAATCTAGTATTTGATAGCACAAGAGGATGACTATAGTTAACAATAATTTATTGTACATTTAAAAATAACTAGAAAAGTATAATTGAATTGTCTGTAACAAAAATAAAGGATAAATGCTTGAGGTGATGGATACCCCATTTATCCTGATGTGATTATTATGCATTGTATGCCTGTAACAAAATATCTCATGTATCCTATTAATATATACACCTACTATGTACCTACAAAAATTAAAAATTAAAAAAAACTGGTATTAATTCATTGCCACAAACATTCTCTACAAAGCCTATAATCTCAGGGTAGTGTGTTTATGGGTCAGGGTCAGAATAGGGTGTGTGTGTGTGTATATATATATGTATGTATGTATATATGTGTGTCTGTGTATATATATATAGAGAGAGAGATTTGTTATAAGAAATTAGCTCATGCAGTTATAGAGGCTGAGAAGACTCAAGATCATCTGCAGGATGATTTCACAGGCTGGAGACCAAAGTCAGTGGTTCCAGTTCAAACCTTATGGCCTGAGAACTAGGAGAACCAATGGTGTAGTTCCAGTGCAAAGGCCAGCAGGCTTGAGACCCAGGAAAAGCCAATGTTCCATTTTGAGTCCAAAGACTGAAAAAGCCACTATTCCAATTCAAAGCCTATCAGATAGGAAAAATTATCTCTTGGAGGGCCTGGCTTTTTGTTCTATTTAGGACTTCGACTGATTAAATAAGGCTCACCCACATTATGAAGTCAATCTGCTTTACTCAGTCTACTGATTTACATGCCAATCTCATTCCAAAAAATAACCCTCACAGAAACACTCAGAATAATGTTTGACCAGATATATGGGCACTCTGTGGTCCAGTCAAGTTGACACGTAAAATTAACCATTATGGTAGGGAAAACTGGAAATTCCTAAAAATATATTGTTCCATAAATAAGTGCCCTTTATGATTTATACACTAGTGACAGCATGCATTTTGCAAAGAATCACTTATAAAGAATCTATAAAAGATATAAATATATATGATAGAGATGCTGGCCTTCAGATTCTTCTTTTGGCAACTTCAATTTCCCTCTCATCTGACTGAGCACATAAACTCGCTTAAGATGTGCCTCAAATCTCTTTTATCATCTGTTTTTTCATCTCCAGTCCTCTTTCTTCCATTCTACAAAGTAGTAAGTTATGACAATACACATTTTATGGGAGAAGAGGAAGAATGAAACAGACTTTCTATAATTTGTCTTCTATCTTAAATACTCCAATAAAAAAATACTCAAGTCTTCCTACTGTAAATGAACATACTTCTCTTTGTGCTATTTAGAAAAGACTTTATTTCTAGGGTCTCATATAATAGAGAGTTTTCTTTTTGTTTGCTGAGCTGTGGACTCTGTCATAAAGATAACTTTTACTGCCTGGCAAACTTCCAGAACAGCTTAATATCCACAGCTTGAGGCCTATTCTCTCATCTTGACTCATGCAACTGCTACAGCATACTGGCCACATACATGTTCTCTTTTATGCACAGAATGTCCTGTTTGTTTGAGTCACCCAATGGTGACACAACCAAGCAGGTACTTAAGGGAACTTTTAATGAAACTGTGAAATCTTAAGGCCCAAGGAGTCATCTGGTTTGGATTCTTGAAACATGGGAAATAGAAGAGCTGTCCAGAATGGTAGTTTTCAAATAGTGGGTTTCCTGAAGTTACATAAAGTAAGGGGAACAAAGAGAGGACTAAGGTGGGTCAGCTATGATCCTAACAATCATGCTTCAAGCAGAGTAGAGATACATTTTTGCTTTACTATATTAGAGTTTCACTGCTAAAACAAAAGCAAAAAATAAGGCTGAAAGGTGTATGGTATTGTTGGGGCCAAGCCCACGGTCTGGTGACTTAGTGTTATGCAGCATTGATCTTCTGAGTCCCCAGATAGCCTCCCTGTCTTTTATCCAACCTAAGAGGATGGATGTGAAAAAAGTGACAGCGAGGCTTTGTGAACGCATGGATGTGAAGAAGTGTAAAGATCAGCTAGTACTGGAGGTTCTGAAAAAGAAAATTTTCAACTGTTTTGGATACAAAACATAATAAGATCCTTACTTTCTGCTTCTGGCCTTACACAGTTACATTCTGAAGAAATTTTAACTCCCTAGAGATTTTATAAAACAGATTTATGTAAGATATAGTTTGCACTGTGTAACCAATCTTGTCAAAAGAGAGAAAAAATAAAAGTCTGTCATTTTAAAACATGATCTGTTACTGATGAGTGAAAAGCTGAGCTGTTTCAAGGATAAAGCTTAATGTAATGAACAAAAAGTGAATTACGATGTTATCCTCAGAAAATAATGTATCAATTATTCCGTGTCATTACTCTAGCTGCAGTTAAAGAAGAAAACCATAACGTGTATGAGTATATATTCCATGCTTACCTGGGTACTAAAGTTAACAGACATCATTAGTCCTGTCCCAGAATCTCTGGCCACCTGCAGACTGATTAAAGTGGCCTTCTTGTGAGCCACTGCCAGCCGAGAACCCACAGAAAAATACACGAGGCTTTGAGATTCATCACTTTGTAAGATTTTAATCTGTGCAAATCTGGCGCTGTTATTTATTGCTGCTCCAGCAGTAGCTTCATATAGTTCCACAAAAAAATACACTTCAACCTGTGGTATCTGACAATGAGAAAAAGGAAAAAAAAAAGAACTATTGCTAATATATTTCTATCTGTAGATAGTTCTGATATTTAAAAATTGTATGATTCATACACATTATTAGAGAAATAAATATATAAATCTAGAGATATATTCTGTAAATTATGGAATTAAATTCTTAGATTATGATTCATACACATTATTAGAGAAATAAATATATAAATCTAGAGATATATTCTGTAAATTATGGAATTAAATTCTTAGATTATCATGACATTTATTTTTTGGTCTTTCTTTAAAAATACATTCACTTTCTCTGGGCGAGCTTCTTACTAGAAAATCAATGTCAGGAAATAACCTATGTATACTATGATCAGCAAAAAAATAAATTAAATGTATTCATACCACAAAACACTATAAAGTAGTTAAAAGGAATAAACTAATTCAATATTTTTTAACACAGACGCATCTCAAAATATGACAAGTGAAAATATCAAGCTGTATAATGATATGTATAGCATGATACCATAAAGGTAAAGTTAAAACTACACAAAGCTTAGTATATTTTATTAATAGATACACATTTATGTAAAGTTTTCTTTTTTAACTACCACACTCTGACGGCAGTTGCTCTGGGTGGAGGGTTTGGGTAGGGGACAGGGCAGGGAGTGGAGTTGGAGAATATTACTGGGGAGAGGGAAAAAAATGGATTTTCAATTTTGTAAGGTTTTATTTTTCTTTCATTTTTTTAAGTGTTTTAAATAAATATAATCAAATATTTATAATAGTCAATTCTGAAATTTTATGTATTTTTCAAAATTTCCCCAAATTCAGTCTATTGTCTAAATGTAGTCTGCTGGTTGTAGTTTGCTAATGTTTCACCTTAGTTCCTTCTCGATAGTCTCAAATAATTTATTTTCTAAAGCCTGAATTCAATTTTATAACATATTGGCAATCACCTGTTTTTACTAATGATTCACTCTTAACAAAATCATCCACGAGTCTTAGTAATATTGTTACCTTCCGGGCATAACTCAAAGGAGCTAAGCTGATGCCTTTATAACTGCAGTAACATTGTCTAATTTGATATAATGTATCATTTTTACCTACCAGCAACTGCCATTATGTTTTGTGATCATTTTAATGATAATTATTACATCATGAAATGATACAATGAACCCTTCAGAATTATCCAAGTGTTTATAAGTAAGTTATATCTTAGTCACAGCATAAATCAACTTAATCTCCTTTTGTTTTCTGAAGAAATATTTAGTTTTTCCTATGGCATGTATCATTCTTTACTGTTGCTGATCAACTGTCAGTCAATATTGAAATATGGAAATAATCATATATTTCCACTTTTGAGAAACTACATTTGGCAAACACAATAAACTAAAGCACTATCAAAGTATAGTAACTATATTCAAGATCTAGTATGACCAAGTGAGCTTGAATTCAAAGTAGTTTCTTTTAACTAAGGATTTCGGTATATTATTGTCTAACAGAGACTTTTATTTATTCTCTAGTAAAATATTTCTTTTTCATTGTGATGATGATTAGAACATTACGTACAGCCACCTACAAACAAAATAATGTTACAATCTAAGTAAAGAATCATCTGAAATTGAAGAGTGTACAGATGGGTGCCTACACATCATTAGACTAGTAACATAAAGAGTCTTCCAGTCTTAGAAATAAACAGTCTATTGAAACAACATTTCTGAAGTCTCATGAGAAATCAAGACTCATAGATCATATGTGAACCTCCCCAGACTCCTAAAAATGACAGAGACCTCATAAGAGCCCATTCCATGCGTAATTCCCAGCAGGTTCTTTTCCTGGTTAGGTCAGAAGGGTCCCAGGATGATCTTTTGCCCTAACTAGTATAAGATGATTTTTCCAAGGACCAGAACTGTTCAGCAATAGAAAAACCAAAGTAACAATGAAACAATACTTTACTTAAATATTTTTGAAAATATTTGCAACAAATATTTAAACACTGGATTTAAACAGACTTTGTGGTTAAGGGCATGCTTCCTAAGTTAATTGTTAACCTTTCACATTTCGCTAATACAGAATCATAAGATAAATCATCAGGAAAAGGGGAAATGGACTGAAATTCAAGAGATGAGTTATAATCTTGGCCCAGTAATTGAATTGGGAAAGTCACTTAAATTCTTAATAATTCGAAAGTGAAAGTATTGAAAAACTGCGGAGATGATAATCTGAGACAGGACAGAGTCAAAAAACTTTGAGTACCAATAGACTGGATTGAGGTAAGGGACACTGCCATTAATGAATGGTGTTGTAGGCGGCAAGCCACCCAGGTGCCAAGGCAAGGGACCGAGGGCACAAGCTGTGCCAGTACAATAAAGAAAATATACAAAATAAGTGTAGTTGTACTAGAAATAGATTATAGATATGATGATATATGAGTATTGTTAATCATCAGTTTGTAGCATTACTCTTTAATCCAATATTATAATAATCTTTGCTCTACAATTATAACCTAGGAAAAACCAGAGCATACAAAGAAGGAACTAAAGGGGCATGGTGAGAAGCGACCAGAAGACAAGAGTGTGAGCCCTTTGTCATGCCTGGGCAGTGCCACTAGAGGGCTCTTTGGTCTAGCAGTAACACTAGTGCCTGGGAACGCAACTGTTACTTAGCTGACCTTGGTCTAGCAGTAGCATCAGTGCCTAGGGAAGGCACCCATTACTTAGCAGGGGTGTTAGAGAAGACTCTTCTCCACCACCTCTTGTGGAAGGCCTGACATCAGTCAGGCCCACCCACAGCCATCCAGAGGCCTAACTGTCTCCCTGTGATGCTGTGCTTCAGCAGTCACGCTCCTGTTTCACTTTCATGTTCCACTCTGTACACCTGGCTCCACCCTCTAAATAGCAGTAGCAAAATTAGTGAAGGTGTTAAAGTCTTTGATCTTTCTGAAAAGAGCATACAAGAAATAATGATGTAAGCTGTCCTCTCTCTCTCTCTGCCTTGGCTACCTAACAGGGAAGGGCCCCCTGTCTGGTGGACACGTGACTCACGTGACCTTATCAATCATTGGAGATGACTCACACTCCTTACCCTGCCCCTTTTGCCTTGTATCCAATAAAGAACAGCGCAGCCAGGCATTTGGGGCTACTACCGGTCTCCACGTCTTGGTGGTAGTGGTCCGCCGGGCCCAGCTGTCTTTTCTTCTATCTCTTTGTCTTGTGTCTTTATTTCTATGATCTCTTGTCTCTGCACATGAGAAGAAAAACCCACAGATCCTGTAGGGCTGGTCCCTACATGGTGTAATTCTGTGGATGCATTTGTTGTGTCTGCAATATCTGTAACTCTTCTATCACTTGTGTTGATGTAGTTATTACTCAAGTCACTGCATTCCCTTGGGCTCCATCTCCATCCATTCTGAATAATCACAATACTCACCATCTCTTATGAAGGGCCAACTCTGCCGAGAGCTGTGCTAAGAACTTCTTATTCATTATTTTCTTTATTTGCCTCACAGCCATATTATTAACCCCATTAAACCTGGGAGGCTCAGGAAGGCTGAGCAACCTGTCCAATGTCACCCAGTTAATTGGTAGAAGAGTTAAGATTTGAACCAAAGTCTTCCATTATCAGAACCCTAGCTCTTATACTGACTCCAGTGACTCCAAGAATAAGTTCAGGGTAACTGATGTCTTTCCTTTGACAAAAAATGAAGAAGATGGTGTTTAGGTCAAAAGTCTAGCAATAATTGGGGGGCTCTACTAGGACCTCCAAATAATTTCTCAAAGCCCACTACAGAAGAATATTGTCACAGAACATGTGTTGTTTATATCATTAGGTTTCAGTTTATCTGACATAAAAATAATTTGAACTGGATGAGTAATAAGTTCCCTTCTACTCAAAGAAGGTAAAATGTTAAAATGTATGGCAAAAGTACTTTTTAAAAAATATTTTTCCATTTTCATGAGAACATAATCATCTTCCATCTTCTCTCTTTTCAAATTTCCTCTTAATGAAACTAGAGTGTATATTAACCTTGCTTGTACCTTGCCTTTTAACAGGTGAAAAGATAATGACGGAAAAAATGTCTTGAAAATTAGCTGCTTCTCAAAATGTAGAAGAAAACTCTATGATTTGAATATCATATGTGAAAGAGAAAGAAGAGGTGCGAGTAATTTTTTTCTCTTACCTAACTGAAACTATTTGATGATGGGCTCAGCAGCATTTCTCTAGTTAGGATAACAAATATATACAGATAGCACCCCATGTATTGCATGCAACATTCCCTTACCCCTTAATTATATATTCTTCTGCAAGGAGGGCAAGCTCCGAGGAAGCAGTCTTCCCTAACCCCATCTATACTTTAACTTTCCTGCTTCTCTTTATTCAGCTTCCCCAAGCCCACTCCTGATGGCTCTTCTCGTCTCTCTTCTTAGAATTACAAGGTTAACATCTACTGTACGAGACAGATGTTTAAAGTCTAGTGAAATCTTATCAGTATTCTAATTCACCAAAAATTCTATTCGAGATAAAATGCACAATATAATTTTTAGTAATGCACGTATGCAAAACATATTTATGGAGGATGTAAAACCACATTCTAATTTTTGAACGGCTAACAGTTTTATAGTCTATATAAACTATGCATAAGTTGTAACACTGCATATAACTGATAACTTCCATAAGAAACGTACAGATAATGTTTTGTAAATTTAGAGAATCAACAACTCCAACTAGAGGTTTCATGGGAGGCTCCATGGAGAAAGTGGTACTTTGATTAAGAGAAAGCTATAGTTAAGAAATATGGAGGCTGGGCACGGTGACTCATACCTGCAATCCCAGCACTTTGGGAGGCCAAGGTGGGTGGATCGCTTGAGGCTAGAAGTTTGAGACCAGCCAGGCCAACAGGGTGAATCCCCGCCTCTACTAAAAATACAAAAATTAGCTGGGCATGGTGGTGTGCACCTATAATTCCAGCTACTCAGGAGGCTGTGGCATGAGAATCGCTTGAACTCAGCAGGTAGAGATTGCAGTGAGCCAAGATTGCAGCACTGCACTGCAGCCTGGGCCACAGAGCGAGGCTCTGTCTCAAAAAGAAAATAACAAAAAGAAATCTGGGGTTGAAAGAGTTGATGGAAGCATAAAAATATTTGGAAGAAATGCGTGAAGAAGGGTTTAAATGTTTTCAAGTAGAATACAGTAAGTCTTCACTTAACCATGACAGATTCTTGGAAACAGCAACTTTAAAGGAAAGGACATACACTGTGCAGCAGGAACTCAACTGTTGTTTATATCAATTAGTCTATGGTAAAACTGGTTTCATTATACAGCACATTGTTTCACATAAAGTTGCAGTTTCCAAGAACCTATTGAGTACGTGAAGTGAGGACATACTATATGATCAAATGCCTTGAGTACTGAAATTTCAGTTCCTCATTGTCAGTGTGACAGAAAGTTTTAGTAGCTGATGATAACTCAAGAAAAGCAAAAAACAATGATGTGATATGTTGAACTACAAAAAAAAGAGTGGGGATTCAAGACCTTAAGGAAAATATATTTTCTAGCGCTACCACCACCAGAGTGGCCACAAGAGCAACACATTTGCCTGCATCAACTTCCCTGCATAGCTCTAGTACATACATATAGATCTCTAAAATCTTTCTGATCAAAGAAATCAAGTCCTTTGACACTAGTTAATTGGCTGTCTTACATTAGGGAAAAAATCAAGACAGCTCTAGAATACTTGTTATTGCTATAAAGCAAGTATGCTTCCAGATATTTTTAAAGTAATACTGAAAAGACAAAAGACCAGCATAATAAGACTATCAGTGGCCATGCCATGACTATTTGAATACCGAAAAGAAAATCACTTAGTAAGTAATAAAAATTATTTGAATTTGAATTTATAGTGATACTGAAAGAAGAAATGTTATCATTATATAAAAGAGATAGCATGCAAGATAAATATGATTCTAACGGTATATACTTAATATTTTATTAATTTTAATGTGTAGAGTTAGCATATCAAGACACATCTTTTATTAAGCATGTGTTCATTTATTAAGCAATGATAAACATTTTTTTCTTTGTATGTAAGTAGGAAGGCGTTAATAAAAAGAATTGTGAAGAAGACATTTATTTCAAGAAAAGGAAAGAACTGTACCAAGAATACAAATAAAAGAAGTGAAACCTACATGGTTGTTATTTTACAATATGGCAAGAAACAAAAAAATAGAAAAATGACAAGTTTATTTACAAAATTCATAATGTAATCAAGTCTGTCTAAAGTTTGTTGTCGGCAAAGAGATTTAGAGATTGTGGCTAAGAAAGACACAAAGAATCTCCATATTAACAATGTATAAGTTTCAATAGTGGTTTTAAAATGATTAATTCTAAAGAAATACAATTAGAAGTTGACACTAATGTGTGTCTTCATTTCTTACCTTCTCTGGTTTGAGTTCAATGCTGATAAAGCATTTTGTTTGACCCGTTGTACAGGTTGTGGTCCCTGACACAGACCGAAGTTCCTCCACCAGGTTTACCCCATCCTTCTGGAGCACGACAACTGTTTTGTTAAGTGTGACTCGCCAAAAGACCTTGACATCTTCAAAGGCCCTGTGAGCAAGAAACCCACCCAATGCCTTAACAGAGGGTGTCATCCCCATGTCTAATAGAGTTTATTATCACTGTGCCAAATGGTACCTCTTCATCCAAAGTATAGCACTTACTTTACCATTGATGATGCTGAAAATGACCAATTTTCCTCACTACAAATGAGAGAATTAAATTAAGCCTCAGGGCTTATGTGGTTTTCTTTGACTACATTCCATTCGATAATGACTAAGTATCCTGATACTCTATATAAGGAATGTAAAAACAAATAATATTTTTCTATTATGTCCAAAAGATGTGAAAATGAGAATTACAGGGAGTTCTTAAAGGCAAGTAAACGTTCCTCATTTCTCTTTTAAAAAGAATTTTTATAAAGAAACAACACTTCCACTCATAATGGTTGTTTCTGCAAAATAGGGCAAAGGGAGACTTACATTCTCACAGATGTTTTAGGCCCAAAATGGAAATTGTAATATATACACATGTGCATGTGTGCATGCCAAGCACATGTATGTGATTAGTATCCAAAGATGCTACTATACAGTTTTAAGTTGCAAATAAAATTTTGGTACTCCAAGTTTTCCTTACAGGAAAATGGTATGTATGTAGAGTGAGCAGGTAACAGGCAGTAAGATGAAGTGATGACCTACATAGTCTGATATTTGTATGGTACTTCATGAAGTATAAAACACTCAAGGTAACCCTAAGTTATGATCATAAACGAAGTATCATAATCACAGATTAAGAACTACAGCATCTGAAGACATGCCAAATTCCACACTACTTCCTTCTATCTTACCCTGCCTCTACCATTGTATGAATTAAAATTGGATTTATACAGACACACAGAATGTTACATCTTCCACATGCTATATATATACTTACCTGTTTGGCTGTCTTGTGACAATAAGGTGCAGTCTTCTCATATCAGCTCCTTCCCTGAGTTCTAGTCCACTCTGGGACTCCTCACTGAATCCTATGATGCCATTGTGAATGTCACTCCCTGAAAAAAGAATGGAGGGCTATAATATATTCAAGAATTATTTAAAAGACCTCCCATGCTCCACTAATCTTGCCAGCTCACATGGTTTAAAAGTGAGAAATTCACAGGTGGTGAGGGGAGCTAGAGTTGTTAAAATATCTTTATTAAAAATAAACTAAACGGTGATAACATCAAGGTGGCTGTTTGGGAATAGAAGAAAAGAAGAAATAAATAATCAAATCCCACTCTTTCCCCTGACACACATATTCATTTTTCTATTAAGATCCTACTTTACATTTGACAGTACTTGAAATTTTAGATATTTATCTGTTTTAAGACTATATATCCCCCACAGAATGTAAGCCCTACTCAAGCAACAACTTTTATTCACTACTGTATCCCCAGCTCCGAGAACAGAACTGAGCATATAGTAAGTGTTGAATAAATCTTTGTCAAATAAATGAACTCTGCTCAACGGATTTACCTTCACATAAGAGGTTTGACTAAAAGACCATCTATGCTACCCATTAAGCTATTTGCCCCAGAACAAAACAGAAATATTAAGGAACTCCTGAGCATCTCTGGGTATCAGAAACTTTGCTAAGCAACACTTGAGGTTAGAGGTACCATTATACTTAAAAAAAAATGTTTAAACTGGAACAAAACTAGGGCCCATACTATACAGAAATCATCACTTCAAATTCTAGGCAGCCCCTAAACCAGCTTCTCAGACTAGAGAAATACCAGTGCACAGCTCTGACTGCTTTCTATTTCTCCATGACCCAGTTTTGCATTGATCCTAGAAGCAATGATCCTAAAGCAATCAGCCTGAAAAACAATGTGTATTAGTTCATTTTTATGCTGCTATAAAGATGCTAGCTGAGACTAGGTAATTTATAAACAAAAGAGGTTTGATTCACAGTTCTGCATGTCTGGGGAGGCCTCAGCAAACTTACAATCACGGTGGAAGGGGAAGCAAAGCACATCATATATGGTGGCAGGAGAGAGAGCAAGGAGAAGTGCTGCTTTTAAACCATCAGATCTCATAAGAATTCACTCACTATCACAAGAACAGCATGGGGCAAACTGCCCCCACGATCCAATCATCTCCCACCAGGTCCCACCCTCGACACACGGGGATTTGGGGGATTACAACTGGAGATAAGAATTGAGTGGGGACACAGAGCCAAACCATATTATCATGTGTACCCATCACCCTGAAACCTGATTCCTGGCATTCTAAGGAGACAGAACTTCTGAAGTTAGGGAGTAGGTTGGGTTAAGGAAACAGGAAACCACTGAACTGTCCTGATAGGGAAGAACTAGTAGTCATCAGCCTCTGGACCATTTCCCTGGTCTTAAAGTAAATGTGGAGCCCCTTTGTTAGGGACATGCAAGTGATGGGTTACATTTGTCCTAGGATCTCATGTGTGTTTTGTTTCAGACTGCCAGTCCTCATCCTCACCCATTAATCACTACAATCACTTCGTAACCTGGTATCAGAATCTGACATTGACTTTTTATCTTTGGCAGCAATTGTTTTCTTGTCACCTTAAGTGAGGATTTGGGCTCTTCAAGTAGATTACAAGACTATCACAGCAGAACCCTCATTTCCTTTTCCAAGGCAATAGCAATTAGCATGATTCTAATGAAAATAACACTTCCCTTGTCACATTTACAATAACAAATTTGATTTCAGATTTCTAGTAAGATGATTCCAGACTGATAATATGCCAATGATCGAAATCAAAACTAAATAAACTATTTTTTCCCTGACTTACTCAGAAAGTTTGCTCTAAAATCTAAATGTAAAAAGATTATAAAGATGGGTGGATGCAGCAAAATTAATTATCCAGTTAAGTGAGAAATATTATTAAGAAAAAAATGCCAGATAGGGAAAAGATGAGGGCAACATTTGCAAGTAAAGGAACTTAAGGTATTATGACCACGTGAATGTGCCTGGTGGTGTAGTCAGGCCAATTACATCACATGACGTTAGTGGTAGCTATGGCAGGGTGTCAGTCATTTGCAACAGGTGTGTGATGAGTGTGCCTTATGTAGGGAAGGTAAACATCACAGAATCTCACAGAGCTCAGCTGACTTACCATTTGCCTGGTGAGTTAAAACTAAGCTCAGAGCTGATGAAGGAATAGGCACTGGTAGGCTATATTATCTCATAAAACAGGGAAGCACTTCCATTCCAGTTGGTACCTAACTTCTGTCCTGAGCCCCCCTCAAAGAGCCCACTGCCACTTCCTTAACCAGGACTACAAGACCTCCTCGTGATCCATTAATTAATGGAGTATCGCTTAGAACAGCAAAGAACCTCCAGAAGCCATTTTAATGGGCCTGGCCGGTGCCAAACTAATTGTTACATGTTTTAACTATCAGCCCTGGTCATATTCAAATAACTGTAATAAAATATCTGTATCATAGAATGAGAAGGAGGATGCTGACTGCCAAACTAATTTTAATAGAAATATATAGATGGTATTAAGCCAATTTGAATCAAAATCAGTAAATAACTTGTAGAATAGAATAAGAATTTACAATACACTACATAAACTGTAGAAATAGGAATAAATCATACTAATTGATGCAAATTTGTAGGTTAACTAAATGAGATAATGCTGAGCATATGAAAGGAAGTTAAAAGACTGCAAAATTATGACTGAATTAAAACTGAGTGACTAAAATAAAATATGAACTCCAGGAAGCATCAAATCTCAAAAATATGTTTTGAGGTCTATTGCACAGAATGGTGAATACAGTTAATACAGAGTACTGTACATTTCCAAGTTTCTAAGATAGTAAATTTGAAATATTCTCACTACAAAAAATGTTGGAGATAATGTACATGTTACTAGCTTGATTAAATTATTCTACACTGTATTTATAAATCATAACATCATTACTTGTACCCTTTAAATATGTATAATTATAAATTGTCCCTTTACAATAAAATATAAAAATGAAAAAAGAATCATGAGATAGCCTGTCACTAACTCATAAAAGGTATTGACATGCTGATGTATTTCATTTGAAGAAATACAGTATGATTGCAGGCCGGGTGCAGTGACTCATGCCTGTAATCCCAGCACTTCGGGAGGCTGAAGTGGGTGGATCACGAGGTCAGGAGTTCAAGACCAGCTGGCCAGAATGAGGAAACCCCGTCTCTACTAAAAATACAAAAAAATTAGCCAGGGGTGGTGGTAGGTGCCTGTAATCCCAGCTACTCGGGAGGCTGAGGCAGAGAATTGCTTGAACCCAGGAGGCAGAGGTTGCAGTGAGCCGTGATCGTGCCACTGCACTCCAGCCTGGGCAACAGAGCAAGACTCCATCTCCAAAAAAAAAAAAAAAAAAAAAAAAAAAAAACAAGAGAAAAAAGAAATACAGGATGTATTTACAGAGGTAAACTGCAAACTGTCACAAAAAGATTGCATAAGATACCTGAGAAACAAAAAATAATTAAATTTTTAAGCTATTGTAACATATATATGCAATAGTATGATGGCTATATCATCTACATTGGGTCAAAAGCAAAACAAAACACAATAGTTTAAATCTATTTGGTAACAGAAAAAAAAAATTTCCTGCCAATGAGATCTTTGACTTTAGGATGGATTACTGAAAGTGGCTGGTAAATTTAGAATGAAGTTTCAAAACAGGATAGGCAATCACGTGTTTGGATGATTAAATTAAATGCTCTTTATATTGTGAAAGTATGGATTTATAGATTGTATTACTGGCTCTGATCTTAGTGACATTTATAGTACATTAAATTACAGGGCCCTCAGAACAGCACATCTTGAGTTCATGTCATGGGTCCATGCTACAGAAAAACAACATTTTAATGCATTCCTATGAATAACTTAAGTACTTCACCTTCTATTAAATTTAAGCTAGATTCATCTTAATACAAATTATGTACCACAAAAGTACATTTTTATCTCCATCATTTCAAAGATATACCTGTAATAATAACCATGGCAAAAGCTGCAAATCCAGTGTCATCCTTCCCCTCCACAATCTGTGCTCCCCCTTGAGGGTTTGTGAGAAACACATAGAAGAACTCCTGCCCCTCGGGCTCATCGTCATCCAAAATTTGAACTGATACTTTACGTTCTCTTTCTCCATCTAAGAATATAAGGGTAAGAGTTTGTTCTTCAAAGTCTTCTTCTTCAACTGCCCACGTTAGGTTGGAAATCCCATAGATACCATGAAAGGGCAATGCATTTGGTTCCTTCTGAGCACGTCTTTCACCGAAAGTTTTAACTGTTATGCTGACATTGCCAGTAAACCCACCAGTTCTTCGGATAAGAACTTCTGCAGTGTTGAATATGCCATTCTTCATCTCCTCTTCAACATAAACAATGGATGGCCCAAGGCTGAATGTTCCATGAATGGAAACATTGGCAGTTACCGTGGCCACATCAGGCTTTTCAGACACAGCAGGTGTGCCATGAAGGGTGACAAGTTTCTCAGGGATGGCAGATACACCAGTTGCCTCAGTAACAATGGCAACCACATTGGTTGGCTGCAGAATGGTAGTCGTCTTGCTTGTGCCGAAGTATGTGGTGGATTCAGTTTCTACAGGAATGAGAGTTGTGTCAACTGCTACAGCCACAGTTGTCACGGGGAAGGAAACATCCATTCCTGCCAGGTCATCATTATCCAATATTGTGATCACTGCAACACTGAAATCTAGATTCAGGCGTGGGCTCCAACTAACATCAAACTTTTGTAATCCCCTAATTTCTACTGAAGTAAGGTTAATGTAAAAGAATTCTTCTATCTCAGAAAGCTGATCATTAATAATGGTTATTTCAAAATCAACCTCAGTTTGGAATTTTTGAAAAAACAGTTCCCCATTCTGAACAGGCTCAAAATCTTCCAGTGGCTTGGCGCTTCCTGCAGTGGTCTGATAAGAAACTTTAATAAGATCGCTGTGGAACCCAAATAGTCTTTGTACATGTAATCTGATCATCTGTGTATCTTCTGACACCATGATATTTCTTGAGCTACTGGAAAATTGGAAGATGCCCATCGGTTCAATTTCAGCAACGATGAAACCTGATCTGGGAAAAAAATTAAATCAAGAAGAAATTGATTTTAAAAAATAGGAATATGACTGTAGAGATTCATCATTCACATATTTAAAATTCTGCTTGTGAGGGCAGTAACTTAACAATGAAGTGCCATTTCAAATTCCATCAAACCCTATTTATTGATAAGGGCACAAGAAATGTAAGAACAGGAGCTACAAAAGCAGGGACAGGACCTAACAAGTCTGAGCTAAATGAAAAGCTCATAGGTCTCTATTGTATTTCTCCATCATCCCAGAGCAACTGTCTGAGGGATCTGAAAATAGAGGATCAGTACAAGGGGTACAATATTACTACAATGTTCTGGACCTCTGCCAGCTTTCTTATCTACCAGATAGAAATAGTTACTGGCACTAGCAGCAAAATCCTTGCTTCCTTCAGCTGCCAGTAATGGGACTATCCTCTCATGCAAATGTAGCTAAAACTTTGTGTGTGAAGTAGGATAGACACCGATGATAGAATAATTTATCCTCAGTTTTTTTCCTATAGATTTTTGTTGTGAGTTAACAGCTATATCAGAGGTTACAACTGGTGGCCTCTTGGCCTAATTCTGTCTACAGGTATAATTTCTTTTGCCAACAGGTTTTTGGTTTTAATATAAATTTAAATGTCTTTAGGGAGGATTCTTCAGATCCCATCACTCTCTCTTGTCAAGCAGCTAGCACTCACTACATAAAACAGTGGCTAACACCTCAGACAGAGGTCATTCAGCCTGGGTTGAAATCATGACCCCAACATGTATAAACTGTGTGCTTCTGGGTTATTGCATAATCTATCTATGACTTTTGTCATTTATAAAATGGGACAAATAATAGAATCTACTTCGTAAGGCTGCTGGGGAGAGTAAAGAGAGAGACAGAATATGTGTGTGCATGTGTGTGTTTGTGTGTGTGTATGATTTATGCCTGGCCTAGAGTAAGCACTATAAGATTTATGCCTGACCTAGGGTACGCACTGTAATACTACTTGTTGTTGTTGTTTTTGAGACAGAGTCTCACTCACTCTGTTGCCCAGGCTGGAGCGCTGTGGTGCGATCTCAGTTCATTGCAACCTCTGCCTCCTGGGCTCAAGCAAATCTCCTGCCTCAGCCTCCCAAGTAGCTGGGACTACAGGCACATGCCATAACACCTGGCAGATGTTTTGTATTTTAAGTACAGATGGGGTTTCGCCATGTTGGCCAGTCTGGTCTTGAATTCCTAACCTCAGGTGATCGGCCTGCCTTGGCCTCCCAAAGTGCTGGGATTACAGGTGTGAGCCACCACAACTGGCCAAGCACTATAATACTGTTAATGACTATTGTTGCTGTTAAAGCATTTGAATTTGTAACTCTAAAATATGTTTTAAAATGACGAACATTTTAAAAATGGCATATGTATAAAGTCATATCTGATTTCCCCAATGGACATCTCCCACACATAAACATGTATACAAACATACTTGAATACACTCTAGTTTTCATACTCCCAAATCTTATTTTACAAACAAACCGAAGAACAGAAAGATCAAGTAACTTTCTCAAAGTCACACAGTGAGTAAGTGGCAAAGCCAGGACTAAATCCCTAAGTCTGAATAACAGGTCTGCCCTCTACTGCTCTGGTTGAGTCTATCCCAGAAATAAGGAAAGTAAATTGCTTTTGGCTGGTATGTATTTACCTGCAAATATACTGTATTTGCAGAAAGAGTCACTACAGATACATAGTAAAAATCAATAAAATTAAATTAAAGTCAAAGGGTCACTTATCCAAACAGGTAATATTTATCACCCCACTGTGATGTCTTATTCTTACTTAATCTTATTCTTACTCTTAATCACTTGGAGCAATCAGGTATTTTCAGCTTCTCAGAAGACAGCTTCCTTTAACAAGAGGAGAACTGCCATCATGGCTTTTAGTGGAGATGGTACCCCAGCCCCCATTCTCAAGATGGAGCATGAGGAACTCTCTTTAAGGCAAGCAGTGGGTGGCGGGGCTCCTGAGAGCCGCCTCCCTCTCCAGCATGCACGCCATGTGATACTCTACACTAAAACTATGTTTGCGTTTCCTTCAAGGAGAATAATCCTTGTGCCTTTTTCTGTTTTGATGGATGAATTCCAGATTATTCCTCAGAGAATTTCTTGGGTGAGAATTAGGTTGGTCTTACCGGAGTTGAGCTCCACCAGGAGCGCTGCTCTGCACTCCTGATAGATGAAGAACAAAGGCCTCTGGCCGACCAGGGCTGGGAAACGTCCACAGGAAAACTCCTTTCCTTTGTTCACCGTGGGAAAATGAAAGGCTCCCTGAAGGAAAACATGAAAAGGAAAGTAGGGTATTAGTTCTTATCTTAAACTGGGATTTGACTTTTAAAACTGTAGTAATATATTTTCTTATCCAAAATTCAATTATAGTTTACAAAAGGTAAAACATTTTTATAAAGGGATAGGGGAGAGGTAAACTTACAGGGGACCACACAAATCTTGCTGTCAGTCCCTGTTTACTTTTCTCCTTTATATCTTTTTCTTTCCTGGCTCAATGACAAAATCCAATAGTGAAAAGAGCAGTCTCTTGGTGTTAGGCAGGCTTTAATACAGATTTAGTGTCAGGCTTTGGTTTAAATTCTGGCCCCAGAATATTTTTAGGATACATATTGAAGTAGATTGGGGTGAAATATCATAATCTATGTATTTTACTTTAAAATGCTTCAGAAAAAATGTCACAAATATGGCTGACTGTAACAACTATTAAATCCAGTCAAGGCCAGGTACAGTGGCTCACACCTGTAATCCCAACACTTTGGGAGGCCAAAGAGGATGGATCTTGAGGTCAGGAGTTTGAGATCAGCCTGGCCAACATGGTGAAATCCCATCTCTACAAAAAATACAAAACTTAGCCAGGCATGGTGGAGCGAGCCTGTAATCCCAGCTACTCAGGAGGCTGAGGCAGGAGAATACCTTGAGCCCAGGAGGTGGATGTTGCAGTGAGCTGAGATGGCACCACTGCACTCCAGCATGGGTGATAGAGCAAGACTCTGTCTCAAAAAAAAAAGAAAAAAAAAATTAAAAATAAAATAAATAAATAAATCTAGTCAGTGAGTTTATGGGTGTATACTGTACTTTTCATTGTGTCTGAAAATTTATTACAAAGCCTCAAAAAAACTAAATGAACCTGTTTGAAGATACAGATCTATTATTTGGGAACTCCTGTTATTTCAGTTGAATCAAGTTAACATAAACTCACAAAAGCGTTTGAAGATTAATGTGATATGTAAGCACAAAATCGTATACACACTCATAATAAGCAATATTTCTACACATAAATCTTTTCATATGTAGAAGTAGTTACTAACATAAAATTTTTTAAAAATCACCCTAAATTGTATGGAGCTATGCATATCACCCAAAGTGACAGAGGAGTAAGGAAGTAAAAGATAAGAGTTTCTGCAGGAAAAAAGGGGCTAGAAAATAAAAAAGAAAAGATAATAAAATATCTTTAACTTAGGGGACATGCCAAAAGGAAAACAAGAGGAGCCAATGTCTCAGACATCAGATTAGGGCACCTATCCAGTGGCTAAAGAAGCCCCAGTATCCAAGGCAGTTATCACACTATGGTGTCTCTCAATCGCGCAGCTAATTTCTCTCTGTGTTCTGGGATTGCTGTTAGGATGGAAGCTGGCATGAAAATGTCATTTTCATTGGCCTAGCCCTCACCCCCCATCTTCTACAGGACTTTAGCTTTCATTCCTTCTTATCTCTCAGTGATGCCAAGATCTTGGGAAAATGAAAATCATTCCCTCCTCTTTGAGAGACTAAGGATCTCAGTCCTCCGCAGGATTCCCTAGGTTTCTTACTGAGTGTAAATGGTGTTTGCCTGGTGACCAACAAGACCCTGTGAATCAAGGAGGGAGATCCTCAGATTCTGAGCCCACTGGAGGGTTCTTTATAAACTCTCATTATCTAAATTTGCAATGAGCTTTCTATAACACGTTAGAGGTCAAACCATCTAACATTCGCATCTCACTAACTCTCAAAGAGCTAATGGTATACTTTAAAAAATAAAGTATCTAAAGTAACAGCTGCCCTACTGCCAGAAATAGTCAGGTGAACATGGAAATGCATAGAAGAGCTGTACGTATTTTTATTTTTCTTATTACTGTATTTGCCAAATTAGATTCTTAGAATTACTTTCAACAAGCTCCTATTGTATAGACAGAGTAGTTTGCTTAGTGACCCCACTCTTTTGAGGTAAGGCATGAAGTTGTTAATTTGACTGAAAAAAGTTTCTCTCCTTTTCTCACCAAGCAACCTGCACTACTCTGATCACTTAAATATGGGAGTATTGTATTAGAAAACTACATTCAGTGTCCAGAATAAGAATAACCCAAGACAATTAGTGGTCAATGATATCCTTCCAATATTCTACAGGACCCATCTTAGAAAAACTACAACTCACCCAGTGTTGGGGTCATGTTGCCAACAACAATGAATTCAGGAATTTCTAACCCAGGAGCATATCCAGTGGTCCAGGCAACTGACAGAGCACCATATGTGCCCCTCCTAGAAATCATAACGTGGCTTGTGCCGGCAGTGATGTTCATGAGTTGAAAAGCAGTGGAGTCAAATCCGACCTGAGGGAAAAATCATGCTTATTTTATTTCTCTCTAAACCTTCCTGTTTTCTGAGGAATGGGTTAAACATAAACTTTTCCTTGGTTTATATAATATATATCCTTGTCTTATATTGAATTAAAGAGAAGTGCTTAAGAAATAACATCTCAGATTTTAAAATTTATTTTACTTTATTATTTAGGTTATAGTCGATAGCTTTTTCTTTTTTAATCAAAAGGCTATCTTTTGAATGAACAACATCCAAAAAAAGGTAAGCATAATTATGGTTAAATGAAAGGAAACTATTTTAAATGGCATTTAACAGGACTTGTTCATGGGTCTTTCCAGAACCTCATTTGTAGAACTAAAATTTGCCTTCTAAGAGAGAATAGTATATTTTGTCATTTATAAAATAAGCACCATGAACTAGACCTTCTATTAGGGTTCTTTTCAGCTCCAACTTAATTTTATACCTTTTTTTGAAGACCAGAAGACTTCAAAGTTTTTTTAAATACCCATCTCTATCACAAGCATCAAGTAAGATTTTGTTTTATGCGCAACATTCCCAGGGTATGTGATTTATAGATGAAGTAAGTTCTGAGCAATGAGGAAGAAAAGCAGATTCCTGGCTTCACATTTTGATTTGAACAATTCAGTTTACCTCTTTTGGTCTCAATAGCTATAAATGTGGGATACCATTTAATCAAGAGTTATATATTAAAACTCATTCTCCCCTTCTTAAATTGTAACGAAGAATAATAGAAAAATGTGAGAGGGTTCCGCAGGATAACTTCTGGAGCCACAGAGGAAAAGCAACAACTACTTTAATTTGACTCCAGCCTAGATTCTCTGTTACTGACAGTGAGGCTGTTCTTCTTCTTCCTCCTCTTCTTCTTCCTGTTCCTCCTCCTCTTCCTCTTCCTCCTCCTCTTCTTCCTCTTCCTCCTCTTCTTCCTCCTCCTCTTCCCCCTCCTCTCCCTCCTCTCCCTCCTCTTCCCCCTCCTCTCCCTCCTCTCCCTCCTCTCCCTCCTCTTTCCCCTCCTCTCCCTCCTCTCCCTCTCACTCTCCCTCTCCTCCTTCTCCTTCTTCTTCGACAGAATGTCGCTCTGTAACCCGGGCTGGAGTGCAGTAGCATGATCTCGGCTCACTCCAACCTCTACCTCCCGGGTTCAAATGATTCTCATGCCTCAGTCTCCCCAGTAGCTGGGACTACAGGCGTGTGTGACCACATGCAGCTACTTTTGTATTTTTAGTAGAGATGGGGTTTCGCCGTGTTGATCAGGCTAGTCTCAAACTCCTGACCTCAGGGGATTCGCCCACCTGGGCCTCCCAAATTGCTGAGATTAAAAGCATGAGCCACCATGCCCAGCCCAGTGAGGCTTCTGCTTAGCAAATGCCAAAAGCTTTGAGTGAGCTCATTCTTGCTACATGGCTAGAGGGCTATTTTAAAATGCCCTAGCCACATCACACACACAAACACACATACACACACACACACACACCCCAAACACTGATACGAGTATAGAGTATACACCAAAGACATGAATGTACCATGATGGACTCTAGCCTTGCCCTTTGGGGTGATACAGTATTGTGACAATATGCATGGATAAGCAGTAGGAAATGTTTTACTCCAAATGCATGGTTTTGCTGAATCTTTTTTTTATAACAACCCATGAACAAAAAGAAGACAACAAAATTCAAAGCATTAATAAATTCTATTTCTTCATTCGCTCTTAAAGAAGAGGATGCAAAGAAAATAAAAACCTCTTCCTCTCAGTTATTTTAAATGCCAGTGCATTCCATTTTAAGATAAAAAGCATTCATTATCCTTGGAGAAGATGCTCAGGAGGGAGTAGCTGAAGAGCATCCCGTAGTGGCCAGAGACTATATCTGCCCATATTCCTGCCCATTCATTTGTACAGATTCCACCTCAGCATCTTAAGACAGGCTTGCCCACGTCACTTCAGCTCCCACCTGAAGGAGCAGGATAGAATTATATCTCACAATGGCTTCAAAAATACACGTTACCATAGCCACAGACAACAGCCTTGTCTTTTTCTTATATTGACAGAATCTGCCTGAAAGGAAAGGAAAGCCCTCAAGTTGTTCTTTGTTCTCATGAGCATTTATGAAGCGATTGGGAAATAATCTTTCCTACAACGACCTCAGACAGAAGATGCAAATACTTAGATACAACCGTATCACAGGATCTGACCATCAACATTTATCTACATCAGCACAAACTCGCCCCAGTAAACCAAAGTCTGAATATTAAAGATAAACATTCACAATGTTAGTACAAGAAAAAGTCTGGAATATTAGTGCTTCATTATAATTTTAATTATTTAACATAAAATACCTCAATATTAGATACATAATATCAAGAAGAGATCTGGACATATCTCTTTTTTTCCTACTGAATGTTGAAAATAGACTAAGTAGTTTTATATAATATATCGGTTACATCTACTGTGATATTCACAGAGTTATTTATATTTAAGAAAATAGTTACTCATGAGAAATGCTAGCTCTAAGAGTCTCCGTCCTTCCTGTAAAAGCTGCTCTCTAGTGGTCTGCTGAGAGAACCACACCCAGGGCCAATTACCTGAGAATTGGCAGCTTTCTCAGAGACTGGAAGGACAGCAGATTTTGCTTCCTGAAGAATTGTTGGCATTCCATAGAAACGTCCACCGACAAGCATCACAGTCACCAGTTGCAAAGTGAAATTAGAGCCCAGTGATAGGAATACCTATAAACAAACAGTGTCAGTGATTTAGAAATAATTTTCAGAGAAAAATGCTGTTATTTGACTTGAGCCATTAGCATACTACCTGAGGTTGCTTTAGTAGCAAACAGTTTCATCAATATATGCACTTTCCCCCATCACAAAACAAATGACCAGTATGTAAGCTGTGAGATAAGGAGCGGAAGATGTAGAATATAAAAAACTACAAATGGGCCGGGCGTGGTGGCTCACGCCTGTAATCCCAGCATTTTGGGAGGCCCAGGCGGGTGGATCACTTGAGGTCAGGAGTTCAAGACCAGCGTGGCCAATATGGTGAAACGCTGTCTCTACTTAAAAAAAAAAAAAAAAATTAGCTGGGCTTGGTGGTGCAAGCCTGTGGTCCCAGCTACTTGGGAGGCTGAGGCAGAAGAATCACTTGAACCCAGGAGGCAGAGGTTGCAGTGAGCTGAGATTGTGCCACTGCACTCCAGCCTGGCAACAGTGCAAGACTCTGCCTCCCCCTCCCCCCCCCAAAAGGAAAAACAACAACAACAAAAAAATACAAATTTTCAAATTTTTCACATGTGCCCAAATGGCTTGACCAATGACAGTAGTCACAGAGGCAGTGTTCATGATGGAATCAAGTGTCAAGAAAACGGAAGGGGCACTCTGGCGAAAGTGTCAGCTCCCATAAACTTGGCAAAACTCACTTTCCTCCTCATCATTGAATAATTACTAACAATTCATCATATTTACTCAAAATGAGTAATTTCAGTATACTAATTATTTGAATATGTTGGATAAATAAAAATTAATGCTATGTATTACATATTTTCAAAATTTTAGAATCCAACACAATAGGGGGAATCTGGAATTTATGTATTGATGTTATGCTAAAAGTTATTTTTGAAACTTACAGCACATTTTCCCATAGAAACATTGATCTTGGTAATAATCCCCAAGTTATCTTACAACCTAGAATATTCCCAAAAACTTCGCATATCTTTATTGAATGTAATAAGCAGCCGTTTCTGTAAAATCTCTTCTTTTAAGAGTAATGAATTTAGACAACACATCCTCAAATTTGCAAAATATATACCGTGGTGGTTTCAAATACTGGGCACCATGAGGGTAACAGATGTTTTATTCATTCAAAATGACATTCACTGCATGAATCATGGGTCAAGTGCTAAAAAAGACAAATAAATCACAGAAAAACTTTAATCATATACATCCCACCTCTCCTATAAGAGTGTACCCCTCCCCCATGAAGGTCACTGGCTTGGCAGCTAATGATTTTTCTTTATCTTTATTTTCCCAAGAGTGAAGAGCCAGGTGTCAACTTAAAGCACCAGGTCACTTGTGCCTTCTCGCCTAGCTCCTCTGCTCATGGGCCCATCCAGTACACGCAGACTTGTATGATGTGGCAGATCCCCAGGGAGCAGTCATTAAATGCTAAAATGGAACATGAGTTAGAGCAGATTTGAGGAAAAGCTGGTTTATCTACAGAAGAAAATAGGTTAGATTAATTTAAAAATGAATTTGAAAGTTTTTAGGAGTTGATCGTGTTCTCAATATGCTCTTCCATTTGTGTAATCCAAGACTGTGTCACCAATACCATTTTCTATATTGCCTATCGTTCTTTCTTCATTTTTATTATTATTATACTTTAAGTTCTGGGGTACATGTGCAGAATATGCAGTTTTGTTACATAGGTATACACGTGCCATGGTGGTTTGCTGCACCCATCAACCCATCAGCTATATTAGGTATTTCTCCTAATGCTACCCCTCCCCTAGCCTCCATCCCCTGACAGGCCCTGGTGTGTGACGTTCCCCTCTCTGTGTCCATGTGTTCTCATAGTTCAACTTCCACTTATGAGTGAGAACATGCGGTGTCTGGTTTTCTGATCTTGTGTTAGTTTGCTGAGAATGATAGTGTCCAGCTTCATCCATGACTCTGCAAAGGACATGAACTCAACCGTTTTTATGGCTGCATAGTATTCCATAGTATGTATGTGTCACATTTTCTTTATCTAGTCTATCACTGATGGACATTTGGGTTGGTTCCAAGTCTTTGCTATTGTAAATAGTGCCACAATAAACATATGTGTGCATGTGTCTTTATAGTAGAATGATTTATAATCCTTTGGGTATATACCCAATAATGGGATTGCTGGGTCAAATGGATTTCTAGTCCTAGATCCTTGAGGAATAGTCACACTGTCTTCCACAATGGTTGAATTAATATACACTTCCATCAACAGTGGTAAAAGTGTTCCTCTTTCTCCACATCCTCTCCAGCATCTGTTGTTTCTTGACTTTTTAATGATCACCATTCTAACTGGTGTGAGATGGTTATCTTATTGTGGTTTTGATTTGCATTTCTATAATGACCAGTAACAATGAGCATTTTTTTCCTGTTTATTGGCTACATAAATGTCTTCTTTTGGAAGTGTCTGTTCATATCCTTTGCCCACTTTTTGATGGAGTTTTTTTTTGTTATAAATTTAAGTTCTTCGTAGATCCTGGATATTAGCCCTTTGTCAGATGGATAGAATGCAAAAATTTTCTCCCATTTCGTAGGTTTCCTGTTCACTCTGATGATAGTTTCTTTTGCTGTGCAGAAGCTCTTTAGTTTAATTAGATCCTATTTGTCAATTTTGGCTTTTGCTGCCATTGCTTTTGGTGTTTTAGACATGAAGCCTTTGCCCATGCCTATGTCCTGAATGGTATTTCCTAGGTTTTCTTCTAGGATTTTTATGGTTTGGGGTCTTACTTTTAAGTCTTTAATCCATCTTGAGTTAATTTTTGTATAAGGTGTAAGGAAGGGGTCCAGTTTCAGCTTTCTGCATATGGCTAGCCAGTTTTCCCAACACCACTGATTAAATAGGGAATCCTTTCCCCATTGCTTGTTTTTGTCAAGTTTGTCACAGATCAAATGGTTGTAGATGTGTGGTGTTATTTCTGAGGGCTCTGTTCTGTTCCATTGGTCTATATACCTGTTTTGGTACCACTACTATGCTGTTTTGGTTACTTAGCCTTGTAGTGTAGTTTGAAGTCAGGTAGCGTGATGCCTCCAGCTTTGTTCTTTTTGCTTAGGATTGTCTTGGCTATGCAGCCTCTCTTTTGGTTCCATATGAAGTTTAAAGTACTTTTTTCCAATTCTGTGAAGAAAGTCAATGGTAGCTTGATGGGGATATCACTGAATCAATAAATTACTTTGGGCAGTATGGCCATCTTAATGATATTAATTCTTCCTATCCACGAGCATGGAATGTTTCTCCATTTGTTTGTGTCCTCTCTTATTCCCTTGAGCAGTGGTTTGTGGTTGTCCGTGAAGAGGTCCTTTACATCCCTTGCAAGTTGGATTCCTAGGTATTTTATTCCCTTTGAAGCTACTGTGAATGGGAGTTCACTCATGATTTGGCTCTCTGTTTGTTACTGGTATATAGGAATATTTGTGATTTTTGCACATTGATTTTGTATCCTGAGACTTTGCTGAAGTTGCTTATCAGCTTAAGGAGATCTGGGGCTGAGATGAAGGTGTTTTCTAAATATACAATCATGTCATCTGCAAACAGAGATAATTTGACTTCCACTTTTCCTGTCTGAATATCTTTTATTCCTTTCTCTTGTCTGATTGCCCTGGCCAGAACTTCCAATACTATGTTAAATGGGAGTAGTGAGAGAGGGCATCCTTGTCTTGTGCTAGTTTTCAAAGGAATGCTTCTAGTTTTTGCCCATTCAGTATGATGTTGGTTGTTTGTCATAAATAGTTCTTATTGAGATACATTCCATCAACACCTAGTTTATTGAGTTTTTTTTAGTATGAAGGGCTGCTGAATTTTGTCAAAGGCCTTTTCTACATCTATTGAGATAATCATATGGTTTTGTCATTGCTTCTGTTTATGTGATGGATTACTTTTATTGATTTGCATATCTTGAACCAGCCTTGCATCCCAGGTATGAAGCTGACTTGATCGTGGTAGATAAGCTTTTTGATGTGCTGCTGGATTTGGTTTGCCAGTATTTTATTGATGATTTTCACATCGATGTTCATCAGAGATATTAGCCTGAAATTTTCTTTTTTTGATGTCAGGTTTTGGTACCAGAATGATGCTGGCCTCATAAAATGAGTCAGGGAGGATTCCCTCTTTTCCTTTTGTTTGGAATAGTTTCAGAAGGAGTATTACCAGCTCCTCTTTGTACCTCTGGTAGAATTCAGCGGTGAATCTGTCTGGTCCTGGACTTTTTTTGCTTGACAGGCTATTAATTACTGCCTCAATTTCAGAGCCTGTTATTTGGTCTATTCAGGGATTCGACTTCTTCCTGGTTTAGACTTGGGAGGGTGTATGTGTCCAGGAATTTATCCTTTTTTTCTAGATTTTCTAGTTTATTTGCGTAGAGGTGTTTATAGTATTCTCTGATGGTGGTTTGTATTTCTGTGGGATCAGCGGTGATATCCCCTATATCATTTTTTATTGAATCTATTTGATTCTTCTATCTTTTCTTCTTTATTAGTTTGACTAGCAGTCAATCTATTTTACTGATCTTTTCAAAAAATCAGCTCCTGGATTCATTGAATTTTTGAAGCATTTTTCATGTCTCTATCTCCTTTAGTTCTGCTCTTATCTTAGCTATTTCTTGTCTTCTGCTAGCTTTTGAATTTGTTTGCCCTTGCTACTCTAGTTCTTTTAATTTTGATGTTAGGGTGTCGATTTTAGATCTTTCCTGCTCTCTTGTGGGCATTCAGTGCTATAAATTTCCCTCTAAACACTGTGTTAACTGTGTCAGACATTCAGGTACATTGTGTCTTTGTTCTCATTGGTTTCAAAGAACATCTTTATTTCTGCCTTCATTTTGTTATTTACCCAGTTTTGAGTGAGTTTCCCAATCCTGAGTTCTAATTTGATTGCACTGTGCTCTGAAAGACTGTTTGTTATGATTTCCATTCTTTCACATTTGCTGAGAAGTGCTTTACTTCCAATTATGTGGTCAATTTTAGAATAAGTGCTATGAGATGCTGAGAAGAATATATATTCTGTTGATTTGGCATGGAGATATCTGTAGATGTCTCTTAGGTCCACTTGGTCCAGAGCTGAGTTCAAGTCCTGAATATCCTTGTTAATATTCTGTCTCGTTGATCTGTCTAATATTGACAGTGGGGTGTTAACATCTCCCATTATTATTGTGTGGGAGGCTAAGTCTCTTTGTAGGTCTCTAAGAACTTGCTTTATGAATCTGGGTGGTCCTGTATTGGGTGCATATATATTTAGGATATTTAGCTCTTCTTGCTGAATTGATCCCTTTACCATTCTGTAATGCCTTTCTTTGTCTCTTTTGATCTTTGCTGGTTTAAAGTCTGTTTTATCAGAGATTAGGATTGCAACTCCTGCTTTTTTTTTGTTTGTTTTTTGCTTTTCATTTGCTTGGTAAATATTCTTCCATTCCTTTATTTTGAGCCTATGTGTCTCTGCATGTGAGATGGGTCTCCTGAATACAGCACACTGATGGTTCTTGACTCTATCCAATTTGGCAGCCTGTGTCTTTTAATTGGGAAATTTATCCCATTTACATTTAAGGTTAATATTGTTATGTATGAATTTGATCCTGTCATTATGATGCTAGCTGGTTATTTTGCCCATTAGTTGTAGTTTCTTCATAGTGTCGATGGTCTTTACAATTTGGTATGTTTTTGCAGTGGCTGGTACCGGTTTTACTTTCCATGTTTAGTGCTTCCTTCAGGAGCTCTTATAAGGCAAGCCTGGTGGTGACAAAATCTGTCAGCATTTGCTTGTCTGTAACGGATTTTATTTCTCCTTCACTTATGAAGCTTAGTTTGGCTGGATATGAAATTCTGGGTTGAAAATTCTTTTCTTTAAGAATGTTGAATACTGGTCCCCACTCTCTTCTGGCTTTGTAGGGTTTCTGCCAAGAGATCTGCTGTTAGTCTGATGGGCTTCCCTTGGTGGGTAACCCAACCTTTCTCTCTGGCTGCCCTTAACATTTTTTCCTTCATTTCAACTTTGTTGAATCTGACAATTATGTGCTTGGCGTTGCTCTTCTCGAGGGGTATCTTTGTGGTGTTCTCTGTATTTCCTGAATTTGAATGTTGGCCAGTCTTGCTAGGTTGGGGAAGCTCTCCTGGATAATATCCTGAAGGAGTGTTTTCCAACTTGGTTCCATTCTCCCTGTCACTTTCAGGTACACCAATCAAATGTAGATTTGATCTTTTCACATAGTCCCAAATTTCTTGGAGGCTTTGTTCATTCCTTTTTATTTTTTTTCTCTAATCTTGTCTTCTTGCTTTATTTCATTAAGTTTATCTTCAATCTATGATATCCTTTCTTCCACTTGATCGATTCGGCTATTGATACTTGTGTATGCTTCACGAAGTTCTTGTGCTGTGTTTTTGAGCTCCATCAGGTCATTTATGTTCTTGTCTAAACTCATTATTCTAGTTAGCAATTCATCTAATCTTTTTTCAAGGTTCTTAGCTTCCTTGCATTGGGTTAGAACATGCTCCTTTAGCTCAGAGAAGTTTGTTATTATCCACCTTCTGAAGCCTACTTCTGTCAATCATCATTTTTTTTTTTTTTTTTCAGAGATGCCCTGCCCAGATAGGAGAAATCTGGCAGTCCAGCCACAGCAGCCTTGCTGCACTGTGGTGGGCTCAGCTCAGCTAGAACTTTCTGTTGGCTTTGTTTACACTGTGAGGGTAAAACCGCCTACTCAAGCCTCAGCCACGGTGGATGCCCCTCCCCCAACCAAGCTCGAGCTTCCCAGGTCGATCTCAGACTGCTGCTGTGCTGGCAGTGAGAATTTCAAGCCAGTGGATCTTAGTTTGCTGGGCTCCTTGGGGGTGGGACCCATTGAGCAAGACCACTTGGCTCCCTGGCATCAGCCCCCTCTCCAGGGGAGTGAACAGTTCTGTTTCGCTGGCATTCCAGGTGCCACTGAGATATGGGGCAGGGGGGGAACAAAAAAAAACTCCTGCAGCTAGATTGCTGTCTGCCCAAACAACTGCCCAGTTTTGTGCGTGAAACCCAGGGCCCTGGTGCCTGGTGGTGTAGGCACCGGAGGGAGTCTCCTGGTGTGCAGGTTGCGAAGACTATGGGAAAAGCGCAGTATCCGGGCCGGAATGCACAGTTCCTCAGGCTCAGTCTCTCATAGCTTCCCTTGGGTAGGGAGAAAATTCCCCCACCCCTTGCGCTTCTCAGGTAAGGCGATGCCCCACCCTGCTTCAGCTTGCCCTCCATGGGCTGCACCCACTGTCCAACCAGTCCCAGTGAGATGAACTGGGTACCTAATTTGGAAATGCAGAAATCACCTGCCTTCTCACTGGGAGCTGCAGACTGGAGCTGTCCTATTCGGCCATCTTGCCAGCAATTCCTGCCTATTGTTCTTGATGGCATTGGGCACAAACAGAAACAATTTATGGTACCATAACATCCTGTGAACGTGCCAACACTGTTTATCCACATGCTTTTATAACTGGTTGTTCATACACTACACAGGGAGCAACATGGCACCAGGAATTGCTTCTCAGTCATCTTTGTATCTGCTGAGCTTCTCACAATGATTGGCACATAATAAGTGCTCAATAAATGACCCAGCCACAAATATAAAATTCCTCTTGCATTCTGAAAAAGTATTTCAAACCTAGACTTGTTTCTTTAGCAGGCCAATGATTCTTATTGTCAGTTTGTGCCTCATAAAAAAAAGTCAGTTGTTAACCAGGTGTTAACAACTTACCAGGTGCTAACAGTTGACAATCCAAGGTTCTGGTGTTAAACCTACATCAAGACTCTTTTGTTCTTAGAGTCTAATGGAAACCTACCCTGTTCAAAGACCCATTTGAAGGTTACAAGCCACAGCACAAGGGGTTAGATACATCATGGCCCTTGGGGTCCTTCTCTGTGGCTTACCTGTCCAAAGTCTCAATTTTATCCCAGATGGTAGAAGAGGGAGAACAGGATGTAAACTCTTGTAACTAACATCCTAATCTTCAAAGAGCAATGGGTTATATACCGGGTGAGAAGGAAGAAAGGGACCACTGAAAAAACTCTTGTCTTTGGTTTAAGGGCATGTCACACCTTTCCCCAAACAGCTCCTTGGAAGACTAACTCACCAATACCTAAAAATCTATGTGAAGTCTTACACCACAATCCTGGAATGTGCCAGAAAGAAAGAAGATATGCAACTTGAAATAGGTTAAAGAGAGGCATTAAAGTGAGCAAAAAAGAGGGTTTTTTTGCATGCATAAACTAGTAAACTTGTGTTACTCTTTATGAAAATAGAAATCATAAAAACAATTAAAATGGGTTCAAAGACAATATTAAGAAATTCATAAATGATACTTCATTTATCGTATTAGGAAAGCTAAGTTTTTTATAAACAGGAATGCTAAGCTTTGAAATGAAATGAAAAGGGGACTACCAGGTACTGTGAAAAACAGTCTAACAACTAGGCAGATCAAGGGTGTTAGTCCGTGTAATAAACATCACATATTTTGGTTTTCTTACACCTGAGAGCAATTTTGTACTACACATTGCTTAGTAAAATAATACAACATCTAATCTTCTCTTTGGCATGCCTTATTGTCAAATGAAAACTTACTATAAAATGATACCAAACTATTCCCAGAAAAGTTAAAGGATTGTCCCCTAGTGTTCTTTAGCAGCTTATAACCTGAATATGTTCAGAATGTAATGCTACAAATATATGGGAAAATGTTTCGAGTTACACAATTGAGGCATACTGTATTTTAAAAAATTTTTCTAATTTGTAAGTGAGACTTGATACATGATATTCTGGTTAACTTAATCCACCTCTCTTTTTCCATTTTTGTACTCTTTAGCCTTGAAAGCTGTTGGATACAGGAAATGGAGGTTAGAAATTGATCAAGCAAGGTCATGACATTGAGTCAGTTTCCCAAAGAACTACAACAGGTCTTCAAATCACACGATTTCATTCAATGCTGTTTCATACAATGTTGATGAGGAAAACATGAATTCCCAGCCAGGGCCACTGTCCGGGTGGAGTTTGCACATTCTCCCCATGTCTGCATGGGTTTCTCCAGGTGTTCTGGTTTCCTCCCACATTCCAAAGATGTGCACGTGAGGCTGAATCAGCATGTGTCAATGATTCCAGTCTGAGTGAGTGTGGGTATGAGTGTGACTATGCCCTGCGATGGGATGGAGTCCTATCCAGGGTTGATCCCTGCCCTGAGCCCTGAGCTACCATGACAGGCTCTGGCAGCCCACGACCTTGAACTGGAATAATAGGGTGACTAATTATTTTGTTTTTATTACTCTTGTGACTAATTATTTTGCTTTCATTACTCTTTCTCAAACGTAGGTATAGCTCACATTTATTTCAATGTTTAATTTCAAAGTAGGTGGTCTTTATTTAGAAGTCTGGTGCTGTTTTTGTGACCAGAAATATGCTGTAGGAACTTAACTATTGTTTATATCAATTAGCTTATGGTAAAATTGGTTACACTGTACATCATTTCACTTAAAGCTGCAATTTCCAAGAACCTGTGGACATTAAGTGAGGACATACTGCACAGGAATGTAGGAATAACTATGAAACCCATGTCTCACTAAGAAGACCCCATTTGTTTTCTGTATTAAGCAACAACAAAACGCTCAGGTACACAACACATCAAAACATTGCACTGTAAATATGGATTAGTGTAATAGGCTTATTCCTTACCCAGAAATGATAACCTATTTTCTACGGATCACAAGTTTATATGAAACTAAGCTGACACTGGCTGAACACCACACCTCCATGAAAGCAGCACCCAAATGCTCGAGCATTCATGGAATTGATTTGGGTGTTCCCAAAGGCTTCAGAATCCCCCTCTTCACCATTCCTCAACAGAGAGAATATATATCCTTTCTCATTCTCTCCTAGCTTCACAATTCACCCTGCAAGTTTTTCTCAAGATGACTCCAATCTGTCTACTTCTTGGATAGCCTTTCTTACCTGTGAGATAATTAATACCAATGCCATAATGCATCCAGTGGCAATGAATGCCATAATGCATGCACAGAGGATGATATGACATGTACCATCCTTGGGGGATTTAAAAAAACAGTCAAATCACTTTCTGTGGTTCAGACTGAGAAAGACTGCTGGGCTGTCTGCTTGACCCACAGGAAATCCATGCATTCTGATCACTCACCCCAGATGTTGGCAGAGCAGCCTGCTGTGATTTCTCCTCACGACCATTAGAGAATATCATAGCCAATTTCCTATGTTCCAACTTTTCAAAGAGAGAAGCAGGTACCAGTCTCTGTATTCGCAAATCCTTTTCATGTAAACTATTTCATTGCACTACTCTTTGCTAGAAGCACAAAGAAGCCTACAAATTTCTCCCGTTTGACAAGCAGTGTGTGCGTGCGTGTGTGTGTACACATGTGCATGGGTGTGCAGGTGTATATGCACAGCACTGCAAACACTTCCTAGAACTTTGTAAGTAAGTGTCTGTTACTCTCTACACTAAAATCTATTATCTCCATCCAAATAGTAATACACTTATTATAATCTGCAAATGTATTATCCAGTAGTTACTAAACATTTTCAAGGGCATTTTTTTGTGGTTCCATTTAAATATCTGAATAAGATTTCAAACTGATCATGAGGTAAAAGCATGGGCACTCCTGAAAGGGTTTTACTGGAATGATCAGAAAACTGAAGAAATGTCACAAACCTGATTCTTTATTGGCACCATGTCCACTTTATATGTGGCACCATCTTTGACCACCAGCTGCCTCTCCGTATTTTCAGTAACAATCGGCTGTTCTTTATGATCAGATGATATTCGAAGCCCAACAGCCACATCTCCAAATGTTCCAGCAAGCCGGGTTATGTTAATTTGGATGGATCTAATAAGGTTCTGCCCAATAAGTATTGACTGACGATCAGAATACAGGGCAAATATTCCATGTGGGTCATCATTTGCATAAACAGAGAACCATGTAATACTTTTCTCCAGGTCCAGTTCTGCTCCTCCCTCTACAGAAACAAGCTGGATCATATAATCTTCCTCTATCTCAGGTACCTCATCTGGTAGCAAATGAACACCAAAGCTAGCTTCACTCTCTCCATCAGCAATGGCGAAAAATCCATTGGTGAAAAGAAAGTCTTCAGTAATGTCAAACTCACTACTTAATTCCCAGTAGACCTAAGATAAAAGAAAAAAACTCAACAAAGTTATATAATTCAGTATATAAATATATATATATATTTGTGTATATATATATCATATATATATGCACCAAATTCCTTTAAATTATGTTTTTCTCTATAATATACAAAAAAAATTGTAATTGTGCATCACTATATTCAAACCAAACTCTCTAAGTATATGTTAGCTTGAGACGTATATTGACTCTTTCAGGCTGTTGAATACTATTTGCAGGACAAGATTACAAAATCTCATTATTTAAAATAATAGCACAATTTGAAGGGACACAGAGAAGCAAGCTACCTTAAAAATTCCAGTTCCACAAATAGCTTTAGTCACACACAATATTTGAAGGTAAAAAGTAGATAATTTGACAATTCAAATCAGAATTTTTGTTTGTTTTTAATAAAAAGGGACTATCTAGGAGATGTCAAAAATCAATCATCATTTTTCAGGAATTGCTGGCCTCCAAACTACGAAGTTTCAACTGAAGAAGTACCAGTTAATATCCAATACAGAAAGAGAAGTCAGTGTATAGAGAAATTTCACAAAATATGTTTTTCTAGCAAACAAATTACCTTGATCTGTTAATCAAAAATCATGAAAACTTACAAGGCCAAACATTCTATATAAATATACATGCAAATACAATTTCTTAAAAAACAGTTGCTAAATGGAAAAATTCTAATGAGAAATAAGCCCCGGGAGAATTTACACAAATCATTGAGAGGCTTAAGTAGGAAAGGCTTCACTTTATAGTAAACAATAAAATGTAAAATCATTTGGTTCTTTTTTAAGTGTGAGGAAAATCTTTCGAAGTAACTGTAACCAATTTAATTTAGAAAGACAGCTAGTGGTTGATGCTGAGAGAGCCCAAAGATGTTTAAACAAAGCCTCTGTTTCTCTGAAGACTCATGTAATTTTAGTTTATCAAAAACTTTAATTAACTAGAATATGCAGTTTCTCTGTCCCTCTTAACCACATTTGTTAGGCAAACAGTACTTTGAAAAATCAAATGAAAAATAATACCGTAATCTCTCCAAAGGTGCCCTTGACTCTTCTGACAAAGAAGGTAATGAGCAGGGGCCCTTCCAGAGCCAGAGGCTCCGAATAAGTCTTCTTAGACAAAGTCTCAGGAGCAAACTGAACAACTCCGTTTGGGTCACCAAACTTTTGTATCTAAAAAATATAAACAGAGAACAGAGGAAATAATATATAAAACAATAGGGATGAAATTATAGTATCCAACATATTAACAAACGGAGAAGCTGAGGAAATTAAAGAAACATAAAAATGACACTTGAATATAATCTACCTAGCTACCTGATTTTTGAAAACTTCTTTATCACATTGACTGTTACCTAAAACAAGTAGGTTCTTATTCCCCAAAGATGATGGGAATTAAGAACCCAGAAAACTCCCATTTGTAGAATCCCAAGAGAACAGTAATCTGATGCCTGAATTTTGCTTTATTCATCTCATATTTACTACATTTAATCAGTTAATTTTAGCTAAATTCCTCCTACTAGCTATGATATACATGGAGCGAAGCAAATAGGTCCTGTGAGGACTAATTTTGTGTATCAGTTTGCCAAGACTATGGTGCCCAGTTGTTTGGTCAAACACTCATCTAGATGTCACTGTGAAGGTATTTTGGAGATACAATGAATACTTACAATCAGCTGACTATACGTAAAGGAGATCACCCTCAAGAATGTGAATGGGCCTCATCTAAACAACCGAAGGCCTTAAGAGCAAAAACTGAGGTTTCCTGGAATAAAAGGAATTCTGCCTCAAGACTGTAACTTAGGAATCCTGCTTGAGTTTTTAGCTTATTGAACCGCTCCACAAAATTGCAACTTCAACTCTTTCCTGAGTTTCCTGTCTGCCAGCCTATTTCATGGATTTTGGACTTGCTAGCCCTCACAATCATGTGAGCTTATTCCTTCAAATCTCTCTCTCTCCCACCACCCCGCTGTGTGTGTGTGTGTGTGTGTGTGTGTGTATGTGTGCGCGCACGCGCGCCATGTCTGTCCTATTGGTTTTGGGTCTCTGGAAAACTCTGAATGATATAGATCCCAAATACAAGTATTTTATAAACTTTAAAAAATGGGTCATCCATCTGCATTATTTTCAGTAGTCTTGGTCCCAGCACTTTTTGCCTTAACTGAACAAGTACCATTTTTCCTTCAAACCATCTGGAATACAACTAGTTAATAATTTTTACATTCTCTGATGACAAAGATATCCAATGTTTGGTATGCTATAACAAATACCTCTGGTATGCTATAACAAATACCTCTGCTCTAAAACAGCCAAATATTCCAAAAACACCAAATTTTCTCCAAGCTTGTAAAATAAGTACTTATCATATATTAAAATGTTTTTTAATTACCAATTGTCAGGCTATGTAATGAGCTGACATGAAAACCAAAAAGTTTGACCCTTCAGAATTATTATGATTTTATTTGGTTTTATAATTTCCAATTCATCACAAGTATGTAGAGTTTCAACAAATGTAAATGTATTTTCTGATAAATCCATTAAATCCACATTTTGTGAGAAAAATAAAGTCATACATACGGTTAATGTAACATCTTTAGCTCTGGAGTCTAATTTAGCTTCTCCTTTCACAAGATGAAGTTTAATAATGAACGTCTCTTCAACTTCAATTTCTTCATGAGGATAGATTGTCAGAATTATGGTTCTCACTCCGCCTTCTCCTTCTCTAAAAGAGAAGAGCCCGCTCACTGGGTCTGCAATGTCTCCATTCTGTGGCAGTAAGGCTTCTTGAGAGTTGGGTCCTACTATCTCCCAGTTCACCTATAGGATGTTTTTGGTTTTGGTATTTAATAGAGATCAATTTTAAGCAAAGAATTATTTCAGGATATCTAGTATTAAGAAAATATGTACACATACAGGAAAATTATTCTAGGATAATTCCATCAAATTGCTGTTTCATAAACTGTTTTTTGTTGTTAAAAAGCATGATATCTGCGGCAGGGTGCAGTGGCTCACGCCTGTAATCCCAGCACTTTGGGAGACCGAGGTGGGCGGATCACCTGAGATCAGGAGTTTGAGACCAACCTGGTCAACATGGTGAAACCGTGTCTCTACTAAAATTATAAAAATTAGTCAGACGTGGTGGCAGATGCCTGTAATCCCAGCTACTTGGGGCTGAAACAGGAGAACTGCTTGAACCCAGGAGGCCGAGGTGGCAGGGAGCCAAGATCATGCCACTGCACTCCAGCCTAGGCAACAAGAGTGAAACTCCATCTCAAAAAAAAAAAAAAAAGATATTTGAAAACATAAACTACATACCTATAATATTCATGAATAAAATTGTCTAACAGAAGAAAAGTATTAATAACCAGTAATTTGTCATCACATAGGATAAAAAACATGTAATAATCTATATTAAAATACATATTGGAGAAATATAAACATTTTAAAAACATATAAGTACAATACTGTCCTGCTGTGTGCACAGGCTGTGCCAATCAAAACCTATATAAATAAGACAACAAAACCATGCAAAAACTCTGCTGTAGACCATGCGAAAACGTTAAAGATACTTACATTCCTAGTGTAAAAGACACAGAAATCTTCATACATTGTTATAAGAAACGAAGATTTCTATGTTTCTATGATTTGAAATGGTATGCCTCTCACACAGTCTACAAAGAACGTTGGGCACTTGTTTTTGCTTCTTACTTGATCTTTCATCAGCAGCGTGCCAGCTGACTATTTCCTCCTTCAAACACCATGTCCTATCTTCTTGGCTTACATGATACTTAATGTGCCACCTGCCTTTCTAGTTTTCCTCCTCCTTTACTTCTCAAGCTTCTCTGTTGGCTCTCCTTCCTCTGATCTCTACATGGTGGAAGCTCAGGACTCAGCGCCATATCCTTCCCGTTTCCAGATATACCCCTTAGGCCCCACATGTTCAAACGCCTCTCCATGTGTCAACACCTTCCAAACCACAACACACACTCGCACGCTGACCTGCCTACATGACCACGCTCCCCTGGAATGTCCAGTAGTATCTCAGAAGAACAGAAGAAAACAGAACTTTTAATTTCTCCTTGAGCTTCTGCATCTTAGTAAACAACCCTACAAATTATCTAGCTGCTCAAACTTAAATTCAAGGAGTTATCCTTGATTCCTGTGTTTTCCTCAGCCTCTACTTCCAACCTAGTGAATGTTTCTTCCAAATATCAATGTATACCAACTTCTCGCCATCTTTATTTTCACCACCTTGTCGGAGCCACTGTCAGCTTTGACTTGGACGGTAGAGGGAAATAAATAGCCTCCTAGCCATCCTTCCTGCTCCTATGCTGCCCCACCAACTTCTTGAATCCGTTTTCCTTGCAGTAGACTTAAATAGCTGCTTTAAAAGACAATCTGGTGACATTGTTCTCTGGCTTACGATTTTCTAATGGCATCCTATTTCCACTTCGAATGAAATGTTTTTTTAAATTATTATACTTTAAGTTCTAGGGCACATGTGCACAATGTGCAGGTTTGATACATAGGTATACGTGTGCCATGTTGGTTTGCTGCACCCATCAACTCGTCATTTACATTAGGTATTTCTCCTAATGCTATCTCTCCCTCAGTTCCCCACCCCCCAACAGGCCCCAGTGTGTGATGTTCCCTGCCCTGTGTCCAAGTGCTCTCATTGCTCAATTCCCACCTATAAGTGAGAAAATGTGGTGCTTGGTTTCTTGTCCCTGTGTTAGTTTGCTGAGAATGATGGTTTCCAGCTTCATTCATGTCCCTGCAAAGGACATGAACTCAGCATTTTTTATGGTTGCATAGTATTCCATGGTGGATATGTGCCACATTTTCTTAATCCAGTCTATCACTGATGGACATTTGGGTTGGTTCCAAGTCTTTGCTATTGTGAATAGTGCCACAATAAACACACGTGTGTGTGTGTCTTTATAGTAGCATGATTTATAATCCTTTGGGTATATACCCAGTAATGGGATTGCTGGGTCAAATGGTATTTCTAGTTCTAGATCCTTGAGGAATCGCCACACTGTCTTTCACAATGGTTGAACTCATTTACACTCCTACCAACAGTGTAAAAGTGTTTCTATTTCTCCACATCCTCTCCGGCAACTGTTGTTTCCTGACTTTTTAATGATCCTCATTCTAAATGGAGTGAGATGGTATTTCATCGTGTTTCGATTTGCATTTCTCTGATGACCAGTGATGATTGCATTTTTTCATGTGTCTGTTGGCCGGATAAATATCTTCTCTTGAGAAGTGTCTGTTCATATCCTTTGCCCACTTTTTGATGGTGTTTTTTTTTTTTTTTTTTTTTTTTCTTGTAAATTTGTTTGAATTCTTTATAGTTTCTGGATAGATTGTAAAAATTTTCTCCCATTCTGTAGGTTGCCTGTTCACTTTGATGGTAGTCTCTTTTGCCTTGCAGAAGCTCTTTAGTTTAATTAGATCACATTTGTCAATTTTGGCTTTTGTTGCCATTGCTTTTGGTGTTGTGCTTTAGTCATGAAGTCCTTGCCCATGCCTATGTTCTGAATGGTATTCTAGGTTATCTTCTAGGGTCTTTATGGTTTTAGGTCTAACATTTAAGTCTTTAATCCATCTTGAATTAATTTTTATATAAGGTGTAAGGAAGGGATCCAGTTTCAGCTTTCTAAGTATGGCTAGCCAGTTTTCCCAACACCATTGATTAAATAGGGAATCCTTTCCCCATTGCTTGTTTTTGTCAGGTTTGTCAAAGATCAGATGGTTGTAGATGTGGGGTGTTATTTCTGAGGGCTCTGTTCTGTTCCATTGGTCTATATCTCTGTTTTGGTACCAGTACCATGCTGTTTTGGTTATGGGAGCTCTATAGTATAGTTTGAAGTCAGGTAGCATGATGCCTCCAACTTTGTTCTTTTTGCTTAGGATTGTCTTGGCAATGTGGGCTCTTTTTTGGTTCCATATGAAGTTTAAAGTACTTTTTTCCAATTCTGTGAAGAAAGTCATTGGCAGCTTGATGGGATGGCATTGACTCTATAAATTACCTTGGGCAGTATGGCCATTTTCACTATATTGATTCTTCCTATCCATGAGCACAGAATGTTCTTCCATTTGTTTGTGTCCACTTTTATTTCGCTAAGCAATGAAATCTTTAACCCGGCTTAGGAAATTCTGTGTGATCGAACATCTGTTGGGCTCTCTGATTTATCCTGTGCTATTATCCCCTTACCTCCAGGTCCCAACCACATGAACCCCTCCATGCCTGAAACATGCCAGCTTATGCCTCTGCAGAAGCTATTATTCCTTCTGCTCAAATGCTCACTCTTCTAACCTCTTTCTCATAACGCATCTTTCAGCTGAATTATCACATCCTCACCATCCAGCACAGCATTCGCAATTGTGTCTCCCAGTTTTACAAGCAGAGCCCTTACTGTTATCAGATCAATTTATTTTTAGTTGTTTATTGCTCAGCTCTGCTTAATAAAATGAAAACTCTGTAAGAATGGAGAGGAGGTCTGTCTAGTTCCCCAGTATATTCTCAGTACCTAGAACAGGGTGTGACACACAGAAAGCATTCAACGAATACTTGTTGAATTACTGAATTTTATCAGAATCATTTACTTCATTTCTAACAAGCCCTCAAGGTTCTCTGAGGACAGATGTATGCCTCATACATTTTTATGTACTTCATCTGGCTCAAAAGCTGCTGTACATATACAAGGTAATTAATAAATATTGATTGATTGTGAATAAAGAAATAAATATACTTGGGGAATGAAAAAACACACCATACTCAGTCTATCAAAAATATTTAAACTCATGGGTAAAATAAATCTACCTGAATCTCTCCCAAGAGTCCTCCAGTCCGCTCCAGAACCAGTGATAAAATCATTGTGGAATTGGGATTAGGAACAGAAATTTTGCTTTGATTGAGAAACCTTACAACGCCAAAGGGAGAGTCACTCTTGGCTATTATAATTCTGCTCACTAGGTGGCGCCCAAGGACCGCTCCTCCAGTAGCTCCAGTGAGTAGAATTTCAATGGGCTCCTCAAATTCACTGCATGGCAAGAAGGAGCAATTCTGTGAGTCTAAACATATTAAAGTGCTTGTAAAATCCCAATAACCAGTAATTTTCCAAATTGGTCATACATATTCAAGGCACAGTAGTCACACATCAAGTGGTAAGAAGTGGGTGCTTAGCTAAAAGAATGAATGATTAACATCAATATTATATGACCTAGGGCAGTCGTAGGGACTTTCTTGCCCTCTTTTTAATTGCTTAATGCATAAAGCAAGCGAATTAAAGGATGTTTCCACATTCTGATTAGATTTTTTTAAGTCTAGAGAAACAGAAAATATTATTTCCTTTATTTGAAATGAAGTGACATATGCAACCACATTGTCTCCTAGCCCCTTTCCCTACCCCTATACCCCAAAAGTATTTCACCTGTTGTTTCTCAATGGACACATATTATCTAAAGTTCTATTGTCAGTGCGGAACATATGTAAGGGTTAGAACACAATACTTATGTCTGATGTATGCCCACATTATTTTCTATATACCAACCTTTCATTGTCATCAATGATGGAGATATTTATAAAACTTAAATTTTGCCCATGCTGAAAGGTGACTGTACTGTCATGCAAAATGTAATCAACACCTCCAGGACTGGCAGAGGAGCTCTGAGAGATGAAATCAGCTGTCACATAGCCATAAGTTCCATGTAGCCTCACCACTGGAATCATGATCAGCCCAACATCTTCCTCCACTGTAATGGGAACTTGGAATTAACTGGTAAGCCAGACAGAGCAACTAACTTATAAGATTCAGCCAAATTAAACCTGGCAATTAAATATAATGGCACAAAGTAAGCACTCTATGTTTTCATAGTTCTTTTATCATTTTCAAAGGGGATTAGTGAAAAACCTCCTGACTTATTTTTTAGGAGGAACATAGTTTATGAGATGTTGGAAGTTACAGTGAGCAGTACAATTAGCATTTAAATAACCTATTTAATCGGTAGCATTGGCATTCTCCCTCTGTGTACTACATACCAATAAATGATCCTTGCTTTCTAAGACAATGTTAGATGGACACAAGGAAACATTTAAGTTGGTTGTGCTCACAGGAAACCACTCTGGATTGCTTCCACACATTCAATTGAAATATAAACATGGTAATATAAATAAATGAGGTTTATGATATGTATATCATATGAATTTTTTAAAAGTCTAGATATAAGTACAATTTGATTACATTTTCACTTCCCATGAAATCTACTTGTGAATCTGAAAATGCATCTACAGTGTTTGATTTCTACTTAAACATTATTTTCAAAAATATGTTTCTTAAACTATGCTAAATTCTGCATATTAAAATATAATTTAATAGGGTTCATATGAGCTATGACTAAACAATACCCAATGTACATTATAAATATAAATATGCACTGACCAAAATTCCCCAAAGACAATGAATCTAACAGAAAACAATGAACTGAAAAAATTCTAAGTCTCATTTATTTCTTGATGCAAAAATGTAATAAGATTTTTACCAGGTAGAGACTGAAGTTCACAAATAGTGATGCATTCCATGACTTACCCATAAAGTCATTATAAACCAATGCCTAAGGTAATTTTTTTTTTTTTTTTTTGAGACGGAGTCTCGCTCTGTTGCCCAGGCTGGAGTGCAGTGGCCAGATCTCAGCTCACTGCAAGCTCCGTCTCCTAGGTTTATGCCATTCTCCTGCCTCAGCCTCCCAAGTAGCTGGGACTTCAGGCACCCACCACCTCGCCCAGCTAGTTTTTTGTATTTTTTAGTAGAGACGGGTTTTCACCGTGTTAGCCAGGATGGTCTCGATCTCATGACCTCGTGATCCGCCCGTCTCGGCCTCCCAAAGTGCTGGGATTACAGGCTTGAGCCGCCGCGCCCAGCCTCTAAGGCAATTTTTTATGAACTTTAAAAATGGCTAGATAACCAAAGAATTTTGGTAGAGGCAATGAAGCCAATCAGGTTAATTGCAGCAATAAGATATTTATTTTTAAAGTCATATTCGTATTCTGTATTTTAATAAAATCATTTCCTAGAAAGGCAGCCATCTCTTCCTACCTGGGAAGGAATATAACCATATATTCTGTATTGTGCTTCTACAAGAGGAGAAGGATTGGGAATATCAGGCAACCTGTTATTGGGGACTGTTTCGAGAAAGCAAGATCAAGGATTCAGATACTACCTGCATCTCTAGGCCAGTAAAATGTTCATTTCAAAGATGATTATTAATTAGGAAGTGAAGATTCACTGATTTCTAGTCATATACGAAATTAAATATGCACAAATTACAAAGGCTTTCATTAAAATGTTTGAAACAGAAACATTTTAATAATCCTAATGTTAAATACAGTTTTTCTAGATAGCCTTGTTCCTAACATTGCCATGCACAGCAAAGTTCAAGACCACCCAAAGGTAACTGAAAATGTACTTCAAATAAGTAAATAAGTATAAAAGTGCATATGTGTAAACACACACACACCCACAGCAAACTAAAAAAAATGTACACACTGAAATTCAAACTAATGTAATTTGGAAAGTGGTGGTAAACTTACTTACAAGCTAGCTAACTGAACCTACCTTCGAAGGCAGTATACTTCGGGTCAAATTCAATGATGCCTTCTGCGTTATCATTTTTCATTATCATGATTCGAACAATGGAGATGTTTCCTATTTCAGGAGGTTGATCTATCTGAAGTCCATTTTCTTGGATGGTAAAATCATACCCTCTTCCAAAGTCATACGAATTAGAATAAAATAAAATACAACAAAACAAAAAATACATAATTGCATAGCATGAATTAAAAGGTCCTCTTAGCTCTTACAACTTAGTTCTATAAAGAACTGCAATACTTTTAAAGATCTTCAACACTAAAATACTCTTTTTTTTTTCTGAAATGATACTTTGAAACAGATTTCTGTACTGCTCTCAATTATTGGTGCCTATACGAAGCCAAAACTAATACAAAGTTACTAAACGTGGGCAATGGGAAGATAATAAACTGTGAGAAAATCGTAAAGATGCTGTCGTAAAATGAACCTTTGGGAATCATGGCTGAATACAGGTGCAGTAATAGACCTAGTGCACTCAGAGATAGGTAAGCAGGAGGCCTTGAGATTTATAGTGTTAGGTTAAGATGATTTATTTAAAGAAACAGTGAGTGTCATGACACTAATTAAATTTCAAACGAAAACATCAAGATTGAAAAAAATATCTCTCAATACCAGCCTGGGCAACATAGTGAGACCTTATCTCTACTTAAAACTAATCTTGGCCGGGCGCGGTGGCTCACGCCTGTAATCCCAGCACTTTGGGAGGCCGAGGCGGGCGGATCACAAGGTCAGGAGATCGAGACCACGGTGAAACCCCGTCTCTACTAAAAATTACAAAAAATTAGCCGGGCGCGGTTGTGGGTGCCTGTAGTCCCAGCTACTCGGGAGGCTGAGGCAGGAGAATAGCGTGAACCCGGGAGGCGGAGCTTGCAGTGAGCCGAGATTGCGCCACTGCACTCCAGCCTGGGCTGGGCGACAGAGCGAGACTCCGTCTCAAAAAAAAAAAAAAAAAACAAAACAAAACAAAAAAAAAACTAATCTTAAAAAATTAGCCAGACATGATGGCACATGTCTGCAGTCATAACTGTTTAGAAGTCTCAGGTGAGAGGATCCCTTTATTCCAGGCATTCAAAGTTGCAGTGAACTATGATTATGCCACTGCACTCTGTCCTGGGTGACACAGCAAGACTGTGGAAAGAAAAGAAAAGAGAAGAGAGAAGAGAGAGAAGAGAAGAGAAGAGAAGAGAAGAGAAGAGAAGAGAAGAGAAGAGAAGAGAAGAGAAGAGAGGAGAAGGAGGAGAAGGAGGAGAAGGAGAGAGAGAGGGGAAGGAAGGAAGGAAGGAAGGAAGGAAGGAAGGAAGGAAGGAAGGAAGGAAGGAAGGAAGGAAGGAAGGAAGGAAGGAAGGAAGGAAGGAAGGAAGGAGAAAGAAAAATAAGAAAGAAAAGTATTTCAATTTCTACAGAAACCAATCATAACCAATTCCTCTATCTTTATATAGATGGTAGTTTACTTCTGTAATGATACTTCTGCAAAAGAAGTTTTTTTTTTTTAGATTAATATTATTCCCATCAAAGCATCGACTTCCAGGGCTTCAAAATATGACTTTAATTCCTGATGCTAAAAAATGGCAATAAACCATTTTAGTCCTTCATTCAATTCCCAAATTCTATTCTGGTATTTATATGCTACCTAGTGTTGAAAGGTTTAGTTGGTGAATCAAATATAAGGCAAAATCAGAAAATTGAGGTTTGGACTATTAAATGATGAGTAACTGTTATCAGTAGTCTGAGATGGGCTGTAGATTAGCTAGTTGTACTACTTACCTTTTGAGATCAAAGAAAACCTAGAAATTTATCTAGAAGGCAAAACTTGTTTCCCCAGAATTAAACTTACATAGAAACTGCTTTTTAAAAAAACAGTAGCAAAGAAGACAAAATCCTCAAGCTCTAGCTGGTTAATAACACAAATATGATCTCACACTAAATGAGCTTTTACCAAATTGCATTTATTTAATTAAAATAGTGATCAGCTCAAACTTTTTACTATATTTACTAGGAATACAAATTCACTCTCATTGCCAGGCACAGAAGCATTTTTGGGAAATTTAAAATTTGAAGGGTATGTGAGCCCACAATATATTTTTTTCCCAGATGGGATGATATACACTTAAGTCACTGAGTGACATATTTTAGTTTAAAAAAGTTTTTAAAGCATGATAGTCACATTACAAATGCAAAAATATTTTCATGCACAAGAAAAATGTCTTTGTGATTCTTCTAAACGCAGGCATTATTCTAGTTGAAGGGCCCACCTATCTGCTATCCGGACAGAGGTGCTGGTAGGTCTCTCTCAACCTGTGCGCCGCAGAACCTGTGAGTATTTAAACATGCTAAAGATGTTTTTCCACCTCATCAAATCTGCCCCACTAAATCAGGGAATAAAAGAGACTCATTATGGTTAATTCATGATCTTCCTTGAAAACATGGTGCACATTAATGGCCAACTAGCTTTCACTCAAAATTTTCCCCACTTTAAAACTATGGGGCATCTATGTCATTCACCCACAGAGAAAACAATCCAGCCTTCAGATGCACCAAGGAAAGAAATCCCTCCCTCTAGCCCTTTCACAAGTATGGAAATCAAAAGCAGCAAATTCAGCCACACCAGTTGACCTCTGATTTAGAGAGCTGTTAGGCTGTTTCTTCACCAATTAGAAGCCCATATCATATTCAACTTCCTGGCCACCCAGAATGAGTCCACACAATAGAAACACATACTTTCAACTTTCAGAGGGAAGTTATATTTGAGAAAATTAAAAAAAAAAAAAAAAAAGCAGTCATTGCCGTAATTTCCCTTCTATGACCTGTTCTAATGTAACACAAATCTGAGAAACAGTAGGGAAAGAACTGCTTTAGACCTCAGTATCAATCTCTACACCATAGAACTTTCTCTCTCTCTGCTTTTTGCTTTCTTTTTCCTAATTTCCTTTCTACTTTACCTTCCCTGGAGTTCCACCTTTGTAATTGTTAGAGAAAATTCCTCTGGGCCTTCAGGATGGTCATCATCAAGGATTTCAACTTGCAGACTTTTCCTCATCTCCCCTGCTTCAAAGAGGAGATCCCCAGCGGCAGGAACAAAATCCAAGCCTGCTTCCGCTGTCCCGCTCATCCACTCGTACCAGAGTCGCACGCGGCCAAAAGCTCCACCGGAACGGATAATTGTGATGTTAACCTATGCAAAAAGCATTTTCTTATTTGATTTGGATGTTTAATATACCAGACAATACTATCTCTAACTAAAGGTTCTATTTACCAGGATTGTGTTAAAATTGAATATAAGGTTGTAAAATTATATACATTATATGCTAAAATAATGATGTTTGGAGCAAATTAATCAGTTTGTGAAAAGTTTGGAATAGAAACAAGAAAGCATTTTATTTTTATTTATTTTTTTATTTTTTTAAATTTACTTATTATTATTATACTTCAAGTTGTAGGGTACATGTGCATAACGTGCAGGTTTGTTACATATGCATACTTGTGCCATGTTGGTGTGCTGCACCCATCAACTCGTCATTTACATCAGGTATAACTCCCAATGCAATCCCTCCCCCCTCCCCCTTCCCCATGATAGGCCCCAGTGTGTGATGTTCCCCTTCCTGAGTCCAAGTGATCTCATTGTTCAGTTCCCACCTATGAGTGAGAACATGCGGTGTTTGGTTTTCTGTTCTTGTGATAGTTTGCTAAGAATGATGGTTTCCAGCTGCATCCATGTCCCTACAAAGGACACAAACTCATCCTTTTTGATGGCTGCATAGTATTCCATGGTGTATATGTGCCACATTTTCTTAATCCAATCTGTCACTGATGGACATTTGGGTTGATTCCAAGTCTTGCTATTGTGAATAGTGCTGCAATAAACATACGTGTGCATGTGTCTTTATAGCAGCATAATGTATAATCCTTTGGGTATATACCCAGTAATGGGATGGCTGGGTCATATGGTACATCTAGTTCTAGATCCTTGAGGAATCGCCATACTGTTTTCCATAATGGTTGAACTAGTTTACAATCCCACCAACAGTGTAAAAGTGTTCCTATTTCTCCACATCCTCTCCAGCACCTGTTGTTTCCTGACTTTTTAATGATCGCCATTCTAACTGGTGTGAGATGGTATCTCATTGTGGTTTTGATTTGCATTTCTCTGATGGCCAGTGATGATGAGCATTTTTTCATGTGTCTGTTGGCTGTATGAATGTCTTCTTTTGAGAAATGTCTGTTCATATCCTTTGCCCACTTTTTGATGGGGCTGTTTGTTTTTTTTCTTGTAAATTTGTTGAGTTCTTTGTAGGTTTTGGATATTAGCCCTTTGTCAGATGAGTAGATTGCAAAAATTTTCTCCCATTCTGTAGGTTGCCTGTTCACTCTGATGGTAGTTTCTTTTGCTGTGCAGAAGCTCTTTAGTTTAATTAGATCCCATTTGTCAATTTTTGGCTTTTGCTGCCGTTGCTTTTGGTGTTTTAGACATGAAGTCTTTGCCCATGCCTGTGTCCTGAATGGTACTACCTTGGTTTTCCTCTAGGATTTTTATGGTATTAGGTCTAACATTTAAGTCTCTAATCCATCTTGAATTAATTTTCGTATAAGGAGTAAGGAAAGGATCCAGTTTCAGCTTTCTACTTATGGCTAGCCAATTTTCCCAGCACCATTTATTAAATAGGGAATCCTTTCCCCATTTCTTGTTTCTCTCAGGTTTGTCAAAGATCAGATGGCTGTAGATGTGTGGTATTATTTCTGAGGACTCTGTTCTGTTCCATTGGTCTATATCTCTGTTTTGGTACCAGTACCATGCTGTTTTGGTTACTGTAGCCTTGTAGTATAGTTTGAAGTCAGGTAGCGTGATGCCTCCAGCTTTGTTCTTTTGACTTAGGATTGTCTTGGAGATGCGGGCTCTTTTTTGGTTCCATATGAACTTTAAAGCAGTTTTTTCCAATTCTGTGAAGAAACTCGTTGGTAGCTTGATGGGGATGGCATTGAATCTATAAATTACCTTGGGCAGTATGGCCATTTTCACGATATTGATTCTTCCTATCCATGAGCATGGTATGTTCTTCCATTTGTTTGTGTCCTCTTTGATTTCACTGAGCAGTGGTTTGTAGTTCTCCTTGAAGAGGTCCTTTACATCCCTTGTAAGTTGGATTCCTAGGTATTTTATTCTCTTTGAAGCAATTGTGAATGGAAGTTCATTCCTGATTTGGCTCTCTGTTTGTCTGTTACTGGTGTATAAGAATGCTTGTGATTTTTGCACATTAATTTTGTATCCTGAGACTTTGCTGAAGTTGCTTATCAGCTTAAGGAGATTTTGGGCTGAGACAATGGGGTTTTCTAAATATACAATCATGTCATCTGCAAACAGGGACAATTTGACTTCTTCTTTTCCTAACTGAAAACCCTTGATTTCTTTCTCTTGCCTAATTGCCCTAGCCAGAACTTCCAACACTATGTTGAATAGGAGTGGTGAGAGAGGGCATCCCTGTCTTGTGCCAGTTTTCAAAGGGAATTTTTCCAGTTTTTGCCCATTCAGTATGATATTGGCTGTGCGTTTGTCATACATAGCTCTTATTATTTTGAGGTACGTTCCATCAATACCGAATTTATTGAGCGTTTTTAGCATGAAGGGCTGTTGAATTTTGTCAAAAGCCTTTTCTGCATCTATTGAGATAATCATGTGGTTCTTGTCTTTGGTTCTGTTTATATGCTGGATTATGTTTATTGATTTGCGAATGTTGAACAAGCCTTGCATCCCAGGGATGAAGCCCACTTGATCATGGTGGATCAGCTTTTTGATGTGTTGCTGAATCCGGTTTGTCAGTATTTTATTGAGGATTTTTGCATCGATGTTCATTCGGGATATTGGTCTAAAATTCTCTTTTTTTGTTGTGTCTCTGCCAGGCTTTGGTATCAGGATGATGTTGGCCTCATAAAATGAGTTAGGGAGGATTCCCTCTTTTTCTATTGATTGGAATAGTTTCAGAAGGAATGGTACCAACTCCTCCTTGTACCTCTGGTAGAATTCAGCTGTGAATCCATCTGGTCCTGGACTTTTTTTGGTTGGTAGGCTATTAATTATTGCCTCAATTTCAGAGCCTGCTATTGGTCTATTCAGGGATTTAACTTCTTCCTGGTTTAGTCTTGGAAGAGTGTAAGTGTCCAGGAAATTATCCATTTCTTCTAGATTTTCCAGTTTATTTGCGTAGAGGTGTTTATAGTATTCTCTGATGGTAGTTTGTATTTCTGTGGGGTCGGTGGTGATATCCCCTTTATCATTTTTAATTGCGTCGATTTGATTCTTCTCTCTTTTCTTCTTTATTAGTCTTGCTAGTGGTCTGTCAATTTTGTTGATCTTTACAAAAAACCAACTCCTGGATTCATTGATTTTTTGGAGGGTTTTTTGTGTCTGTATCTCCTTCAGTTCTGCTCTGATCTTAGTTATTTCTTGCCTTCTGCTAGCTTTCTAATGTGTTTGCTCTTGCTTCTCTAGTTCTTTTAATTGCGATGTTAGAGTGTCAATTTTAGATCTTTCCTGCTTTCTCTTGTGGGCATTTAGTGCTATAAATTTCCCTCTACACACTGCTTTAAATGTGTCCCAGAGGTTCTGGTATGTTGTATCTTTGTTCTCATTGGTTTCAAAGAACATCTTTATTTCTGCCTTCATTTCGTTATGTACCCAGTAGTCATTCAGGAGCAGGTTGTTCAGTTTCCATGTAGTTGAGCGGTTTTGATTGAGTTTCTTAGTCCTGAGTTCTAGTTTGATTGCACTGTGGTCTGACAGACAGTTTGTTATAATTTCTGTTCTTGTACATTTGCTGAGGAGTGCTTTACTTCCAATTACGTGGTCAATTTTGGAGTAAGTACGATGTGGTGCTGAGAAGAATGTATATTCTGTTGATTTGGGGTGGAGAGTTCTATAGATGTCTATTAGGTCTGCTTGCTGCAGAGATGAGTTCAATTCCTGGATATCCTTGTTAACTTTCTGTCTCGTTGATCTGTCTAATGTTGACAGTGGAGTGTTGAAGTCTCCCATTATTATTGTATGGGAGTCTAAGTCTCTTTGTAAGTCTCTAAGGACTTGCTTGATGAATCTGGGTGCTCCTGTATTGGGTGCATATATATTTAGGATAGTTAGCTCTTCCTGTTGAATTGATCTCTTTACCATTATGTAATGGCCTTCTTTGTCTCTTTTGATCTTTGATGGTTTAAAGTCTGTTTTATCAGAGACTAGTATTGCAACCCCTGCTTTTTTTTGTTCTCCATTTGCTTGGTAAATCTTCCTCCATCCCTTTATTTTGAGCCTATGTATGTCTCTGCGTGTGAGATGGGTCTCCTGAATACAGCAGACTGATGGGTCTTGACTCTTTATCCAGTTTGCCAGTCTGTGTCTTTTAATTGGACCATTTAGTCCATTTACATTTAAGGTTAAGATTGTTATGTGTGAACTTGATCCTGTCATTATGATATTAACTGGTTATTTTGCTCGTTAGTTGATGCAGTTTCTTCCTAGCCTCGATGGTCTTTACATTTTGGCATGTTTTTGCAATGGCTGGTACCGGTTGTTCCTTTCCATGTTTAGTGCTTCCTTCAGGGTCTCTTGTAAGGCAGGCCTAGTGGTGACAAAATCTCTAAGCATTTGCTTATCTGTAAAGGATTTTATTTCTCCTTCACTTATGAAACTTAGTTTGGCTGGATATGAAATTCTGGGTTTAAAATTCTTTTCTTTAAGAATGTTGAATATTGGCCCCCACTCTCTTCTGGCTTGGAGAGTTTCTACCGAGAGATCCGCTGTTAGTCTGATGGGCTTCCCTTTGTGGGTAAGAAACCCGACCTTTCTCTCTGGCTGCCCTTAAGATTTTTTCCTTCATTTCAACTTTGGTGAATCTGGCAATTATGTGTCTTGGAGTTGCTCTTCTCGAGGAGTATCTTTGTGGCATTCTCTGTATTTCCTGGATTTGAATGTTGGCCTGCCCTACTAGGTTGGGGAAGTTCTCCTGGATGATATCCTGAAGAGTGTTTTCCAACTTGGTTCCATTTTCCCCCTCACTTTCAGGCACCCCAATCAGACATAGATTTGGTCTTTTTACATAATCCCATACTTCTTGCAGGCTTTGTTCATTTCTTTTTCTTCTTTTTTCTTTTGGTTTCTCTTCTCGCTTCATTTCATTCATTTGATCCTCAATCGCTGATACTCTTTCTTCCAGTTGATCGAGTCGGTTACTGAGGCTTGTGCATTTGTCACGTATTTCTCGTGTCATGGTTTTCATCTCTTTCATTTCGTTTATGACCTTCTCTGCATTAATTACTCTAGCCATCAATTCTTCCACTTTTTTTTCAAGATTTTTAGTTTCTTTGCGCTGGGTATGTAATTCCTCCTTTAGCTCTGAGAAATTTGATGGACTGAAGCCTTCTTCTCTCATCTCGTCAAAGTCATTCTCCGTCCAGTTTTGATCTGTTGCTGGCGATGAGCTGCGCTCCTTTGCCGGGGGAGATGCGCTCTTATTTTTTGAATTTCCAGCTTTTCTGCCCTGCTTTTTCCCCATCTTTGTGGTTTTATCTGCCTCTGGTCTTTGATGATGGTGATGTACTGATGGGGTTTTGGTGTAGGTGTCCTTCCTGTTTGATAGTTTTCCTTCTAACAGTCAGGACCCTCAGTTGTAGGTCTGTTGGAGATTGCTTGAGGTCCACTCCAGATCCTGTTTGCCTGGGTATCAGCAGCAGAGGCTGCAGAAGATAGAATATTTCTGAACAGCGAGTATACCTGTCTGATTCTTGCTTTGGAAGCTTCCTCTCAGGGGTGTACTCCACCCTGTGAGGTGTGGGATGTCAGACTGCCCCTAGTGGGGGATGTCTCCCAGTTAGGCTACTCAGGGGTCAGGGACCCACTTGAGCAGGGAGTCTGTCCCTTCCCAGATCTCAACCTCCGTGTTGGGAGATCCACTGCTCTCTTCAAAGCTGTCAGACCGAGTGGTTTGCGTCTGCAGAGGTTTCTGCTCCGTTTGTTATTGTTTACCGTGCCCTGTCCCCAGAGGTGGAGTCTACAGAGACAGGCAGGTTTCCTTGAGCTGCTGTGAGCTCCACCCAGTTCGAGCTTCCCAGCAGCTTTGTTTACCTACTTAAGCCTCAGCAATGGCGGGCGCCCCTCCCCCAGCCTCGCTGCTGCCTTGCCGGTAGATCACAGACTGCTGTGCTAGCAATGAGGGAGGCTCCGTGGGTGTGGGACCCTCCCAGCCAGGTGTGGGATATGATCTCCTAGTGTGCCTGTTTGCTTAAAGCGCAGTATTGGGGTGGGAGTTACCCGATTTTCCAGGTGTTGTGTGTCTCAGTTCCCCTGGCTAGGAAAAGGGATTCCCTTCCCCCTTGCGCTTCCCAGGTGAGGCAATGCCTCGCCCTGCTTCAGTTCTCGCTGGTCGGGCTGCAGCAGCTGACCAGCACCGATCGTCCGGCACTCCCCAGTGAGATGAACCCAGTACCTCAGTTGAAAATGCAGAAATCACCGGTCTTCTGTGTTGCTTGCGCTGGGAGTTGGAGACTGGAGCTGTTCCTATTCAGCCATCTTGCTAAGAAAGCATTTTAATATGTAAAAATAAAAATGATATTAAAGTCTTAAGCATTTCATACTATACCCTCTGTGCTTCTGACACTCGAAGTTGCTCATGTAAAAAGGCAAATCGGCCATAGGGAGAGTCGCTGGCCACCATCGTGATGTTGGCAGTGCTGCTGGATTCACTCAGAACTCCTCCCTCACTGATGGCAGTGAGCTGAAACTCATAGAAGCTTTTTTCCTCGGGAATGTCATCGTTCAAAGCCTAGAGAAAGACAAAGAGTCATCGACAGTAGAATCTGTGAAATTTCAAGAAAAACTCCTAACCTCTAAATAATAACAGATTTTGGAATATTAATCTCCTCCCCATTCCCACTTTTAACCCCACACACAGGCGCCTCCACAACAACAAATGCTGTCATATTAACCTTCTCTCTAGTCCCCATTGTCATCCACACACACACACGCATGTGCATGCCAACAACCATAAATGCTGGAATATTTACCTCCTCCCCATTCCCTAATTCTAACCCCCCCACCCACATACACACACACACATGCTCACACCTGCACACACACCAGCACACACAGTAAAGGGCATAACAGAAACCAGCTAATTTGATACCTGTATTACTACAATGACTGCAGACTGTCCATCTCGCATTGTCAGTTTTCCTGATGTTTCAGCAAATTCCCCCATGGAAGGAGGGAATATCCTCCAGAACACTGTGACCGCCCCCAGAATTCCTGGGCCACGAACAAGGCTACAACAATAAACAAATGTATATCCAATACATTTCAGTTGAAGGTACTTTTCTTAAACATTTTCTCTTTTAACAATAATAAATTTTCATCCATTTCAGTAACAGTTCCCTTTTACATAACCTCATCTACCAACTATAAACCAAAGAAAGTCTTAAAGTTCCAAGACAGTAACATCCAAAGTATTAAGCTAGTGTAAATCTATCTTGACAGGAATACAGGCAAAAATTTATCACTAAAAGCAGAAGGTTTAAAGAAATAAAAAAGTATTAATATTTATAGGCTTTTCACTTAACACGAAAGGTACAAAATATGAAAAGTCTTAAGTTATCTAAAGACTGGAAGACCCTTCACATAAGGGCATGCTGATGGGAAGGGATAGCCTTACTTCTGGATAACTACCATGAGGATAAAGTATAAAGTCAAACTCAGCTATGCCATTGATAGTTGCTTCCCATCCCTTATAAGAAAATTTACGAGAAACAAACTAGCCTATGATCATACTAATTTAGTTATATGATAGGCCCTGATACAGTTTGGCTCTGTGTCCCTACATAAATCTTATGCTGAAGTGTGACCTCAAATGTTGGAGGTGGGGCCTGGTGGGAGGTGACTGAATCATGGGGACGGAATTCCTCCTTGTTGTTTTCGTGATCAAGTTATCACGAGATCTGGTTGTTGAAAAGTAAGTAGCACCCCTCCACCCCTTCCTCCTGCTCCAGCCAGGTAGGACGTGTCAGCTCTCCTTTTGCCTTCTGCCATGATTTTAAGTTTCCTGAGGCCTCACCAGTCATGCTTTCTGTACAGCCTGCAGAACCTTGAACCAATTAAACCTCTTTTCTTCGTAAATTATTCAGTCTCAAGCAGCTCTTTATAGCAGTGTGAGAACAGACTAATACAGACCGATTTTAGAACACTTGGAAGCAAAATGTTTGGCCCTTATGATTTTCTAAGGAATGATTTTGTAGCTAAGACACACAAGCTTGCAGAGATGAAGTAACTCCTTTATATCACATGTTTAGTAACAGAACAGAGGTGAAAGCATAGATTTTCTGATCTGAACTCCATGTGTTTTCCTTGGTGTAATTTGTGCAAATCACTCAAGAGTCAGAAACCTTCTCATGATCTAACATCAAGATAGGTCAGGATATTACTTCAATTTCTGCCCAAAATTTGTTCTCCTCTCCACAGCATGTTAACAGTATATAGGATGTTAATGCTTGAAGACTATGTATGTATTGAGAATGATGTATTTAAGACTAATTATTTAAATAAAACTTTGTAACCTCCACATAGGCAAAGAAAAATCATGAAGTCCTTACCTGATAATAGCGGTACCATTATATTTTGCTGAGGGTTCCCCGATGAGGATGTGCCTAGATGACAGAGCTATCCCAACTTCTCCTGATGCTCGCTTATCACCCCGAATAATTATTGATGCACTACCTAAATTCAAGATGATATAGACCGCTTTGTAGCAGATGCACACAAGCACTTAGTATATGCCTGGCAACTTTCTAAGCACTTTACACACAGGAATCTAGTTCATTCTCATGACTCTCATGTAAGTTAGATATTAAAATCCTCATTTTACCTGTGATGACACTGAAGCACAATGAGGTCTTGAAGACATGGATGCAAATCACTTGCCCAAGATTACATTTTAATGAAAGGGGCAGAAAGAAAATTGGCAGTAATTTCCCTATCACTCTCATGAAAAGCAAGGGCTCCTCTACCATTGGCATTAATTTGCTTCTATAGTAACCATTTTGCAGCTCACTGCAATTGGCTACACAGCTATGTCAACTGGCTATGTGGCAAAAGCAAGACTTCTTGGGGGCACTTTTTCATTTTTAATTTTCTGACTCTATCATTTGACTGTAAGCATTTATAAACCTGTGTCAAATATTTCTACTAAGATGAAATAAAAAACTGTATCAAGTATTTGAGTATCCATATAACTTAGCAGAAACTTAAAGAAAATTGTTTCCAGAAACACACATTAGGGGTTCATGACACAAAGAGCTAGATCATTATACTCTCATTTGGCTTGAAAATGGATTAATGGAATCAACAGTGGCTTGTCACAGCAAGTGTCACAGTCAGACAGAAATATATTAAGAATTAGGTGCAGTGGATCATACCTGTAATCCCAACACTTTGGGAGGCTGAGGTGGGAGGATCCCATGAGCCCAGGAGTTCAAAACCAACCTGGGCAACATAGGGAGACTCCATCCCTGCAAATATAAAAATAAATTAGCTGGGCATAGTGGCACATGCCTGTAGTCCTAGCTACTCAGGAGGCTGAGGTGGGAGGTTTGTTTGAGCCTGGGAATTCAAGGCTGCAGGAATCTGTGATCACACCACTGAACTCCAGCCTGAGTGACAGAGCAAGATCTTGCCTCAAAAAATATTTTTTAGTATGGTAAATGATTTATCCTGATCCAATGATATATTCTTCTATGTTTAATTAGCCGATGTGACATCTGTCATTTTAACATGATATGGATAACTAAAGACCTATGAAAGAGTTAACTAAAGCTAACTAAAGACTTATAAAAGAATATGGTGCAATGATATGATTCCCTTGTTGGAAAATATCCTAAACAAAAATGCAGAAAGAATAACTACCCTAAGTATATATAGTGATAGATACTCTACAATTCTAAAAATTTCCTTGGACATGAAATCTGCTTTTAGCCACAGACCCTTGCATAGAATGGAGTTCTTGATGGCAAAAAAGAAATGTAACAATCACCAAATTTTCATGCTAAAAGTTTCTGAACCAGTTTTTTATGGTTGGTTATTATTGTTTATAGCACAATAAAACCATTTTAGAATCATTAATTTTTTCTCTATGGATCCAAGAAACAAATCATCATATCAACTGGAGGCAAATGAGAATTAAAATGCCTGTTTCTGAAATGTCAAAATATCTGAGTAACTACTTTCAGATGAAAATAGATGTACATAGGCTATAATGCTAAACATAATATGAACCGTTTAAAAATAATGTTTTATTACAAAGATAATGTGTGATAATTGTAAATATGTTTTAAAAATACAGGTAATCAAAAACCACTATTAACATTTCAAATCAATAATTCCAACCTCATGTAAGACATGCACATGACAAAACAGATTACATTTAGCATGTTGTTGTAAAATCTGTTTTCTTAATGTGACTGTTATCCATGTAGTTATGTGTTCTTATTTTTTAATGTAATTAACAGTTTTTCCTGTTACATCATGTTGAATGGCTGCATAGTATTCTAACACATTTAACTAGTCTCCTACTATTGGACCACTTAGGAAGCTGACATATTTTATTTTACATTTTATAAACACTGCTACAATAAACATCTTCATTAAAAAAAAAATTACACAACTAAGCAGTATGAAATCTTTGACCTATGATCTTACCAAGATTGGGTATTGTAATTTTAATTTAAAACATTCTTAACCTTTAATACATGTGGAAAATGGTATCTTTATGTTTTAGGAATTATAAAACCTAACACTGCCCATTTTTGTAACTATGGGTTATTTTATTACATTTTTTTCTGAGAACTTACTTTTTAATTTCCAAAAATGTGAATTTCTCTTACCTTTTACTGGAGATATTTCTGCCTCATCAATTGATATCAGCTGAATGGTGAAACGCCTGTCCTCCTCCAACACTGTGTCTTGAAGTGTGTGCAACACAATGGTCTTCTGGGACTCAGTCTACATCCAATGACAGAAACAGTGCATTTTCCAGATTAACCAAAGCCAAAGTTTGAATGTTGTCATTAGCAGAATAATGTTTATGTCCATAATCACTTTTAAGGGTGTCTTTTTTGTCACTAGAATTATAAGTTGCACCTAGAAAGAATTACTCCACGAAAATCAGTTCTGAATACAAATTCCATTTGGGTTCTTTATGGGGAAAATGGGAAAAGAATACAACCATTAAATTTACTGAAAAATTTTAACCGTTGAAAATCCAATCTTTAAAGAAAGCTAAATGATCACACAATTATGTAAACAAAGGCCACAGACTTAATATTTATAAGAAACAGCTCCATTCAAAGGAGGAAAAAAAGTGTGAATGACATTAGATTACAGTTGTAGGGACAACCGACAGTCCTGAGATGTCAGCCGTTGTTCATCATCACTGGATATCCAACTCATAGTATATTTTGCTGATGTTAAATTAGTAATGGCACCTTCCAGCTAACAAAAGTATCTAAAGGTAGCAGTAAAGGGCCTAATTCATATGAAAATGTAGTTTTTCTATCCAGGAACTTGGTATTTTATATGCATGTTTCAGTTTTCTTTTACCTTCACCTTTAAGATTTTGTTTTTATCTTTATTTATTAATCAGTTCCACTTGTTTCTTGCTGAATCTATTCCTAGGTATTTTATACTTCTTTCTCATAGTACATTGTTTTTCATTACTGGTAATTCATAAGAATGTTAATGATTTTATTTTTTCTTACTTTTTTTTCTTGGATCTCAAGTGTATAGTTTGAATTGGTTCTTCTGTCAGCAGCATTGTTTCTACTGGACAACAAATGGTCTTTTATTATAATTTATTCTTTTTGTCCCCTTTATCAGCCCATTTCAATGTCCCTTTTCAAAACTCTTCCCATCCTATTATTCACTCTAAAATGCATTATGTCTCCTTAATTTTTCCTTCAATGCACACTGTTGAGGTTACCCATATTTTCATATGTAGATTCAATGTATTTTTTTTTTTTTTGAGACAGGGTCTCACTCTGTAACCCAGGCTGGAGTGCAGTGGTATGATCTCAGCTCACTGCAACGTCCGCCTCCCAGGTTCAAACTATTCTTCTGCCTCAGTCTCCCGAGTAGCTGGGACTATAGGTGTGCATTACCATGCCCGGCTAATTTCTGTGTTTTTAGTAAAGATGAGGTTTTGCCATGTTGGCCAGGCTGGTCTCAAACTCCTGACCTCAAATGATTCACCAGGCTTGGCGTCCCAAAATGCTGGGATAACAGGCGTGAGCCACCGCTCTCAGACTCAATGTATTATTTTCATTGCTGTGGGGATTCCATTGTTTGCCTTTAAACTATTTGCAAGATTTATCTGACAATGGCTATTTACTCTTACAAATAATACTGCCATGAACATCTTTACATACGTATTTATATGTACAGTAATTTCTCCAAGGTGCTACTGATTTTATATACAGTTGGTTCCTCTATTCTTGGATTCCTTATTTGCACATTTGTTTACTCATCCAATTTTGTAACTCCAAAATCAATATTGAGAACTTTTGTGGTCATTTGCAGACATGTGCATATTAGCAAAAACTTAGAATCATTCAAATACATTTCTCATGTTTAATAAGCACTATGACTCACACCTGAATAAAGTTTATCTAATATACATATTTTCTCCTTAGGGTACATCACAGCCTTCTTGTGCTTAGGAACACCATATTTCAGCACTATACTTGGGGGCAAATTTAAACAGTAAACTCACCAACAGAAAGCACAAAAATTTTAAAAAGTGATAATAAATGGACTGTAAAAAGAACATTTGTTTGCAACATGAGAGCTGAAACAAAAAGTCAATGTGTTGACTTGTTCAACCTCGGCTGTAAATGTACAAATCAGGTGAATCAAATTCTCCAACACTTTCTGTATGTCCCTGAATGACCATGAAAACACCAGGAGTATCGACTTTGAAGGTTGCAAATACACCTTAGTGAGTAGGGAAATTCACAAGTGGGGGATTGTGAATGATAAGGATTGGCTACTGTGAATCATGATAATCAACTATATTTTATGTTTATATTGCCCTCCACCTTATCTACTGTATATGTAAGGCAGCTCTTCATACCATATGCTCTTCATTTCTCAAAGAAATCTACAACCAGTAAGAGGGGGAAAAGGGTGACTACAGGTGGAAAATTCCAGCCAATGGTTATAGAAGATAGTAATAAATGTTCTCGGATAAAAAGGTGATGGGGAAGTTTCACAGAGGAATAAATTCAGAATATTTCTTCTATTAGAGATTCAAAATGGACTTAAGTACATTAAAGTATCTAAAAATAATCCTGCATAAAAAGAGCCTACTTAGTTCAATCAAGGTTTTCCCAAATCCATGTGAACCTGGAATCCCTTTTTTTCTTTAAAATTCAGAACAATTATTTCTGTTCTGCTGAAGAGCAGTGCAGAGCAATAGTTTGAGAAATGGCACTACATATAGGCTATCTCAGGAAAATAGAAATACAAAGTCTTCCTATTTTTACAAAATTTAAAACCTTTATTTTTTTATCCTATGGTGTAGAAAAGGTGTTGAACTTCAAAAATTTAAAGCGTTTAGTTTTTATCCTATGATGTAGATATTAAGTTGAGGTAGCAGCCTGCTATTTCATTAAAATGTTTCTAAATTACAGTTGTTGTATCAAACACTTTCTAAATGTGTGTAAATTGGTTAGTTTCTTCACAAATATTATTTCATGCAATGCTCAGAGCCTTTGTTTAGATTAAGCCTTATTATCGCCATTTTGCAACTAAGAACCCAAATGTGAGATAAATTAATTTTCCTAAAGTCACATGGCATTAAATAATAGAGTGAAGATTTGGATTAAGGTCTAGCTCGCTATAAAATCTATATCCTTTTTACTTTTCAGTGGCTACTTCCCATATCTCAAGAGAACCAAGATTGTGAAGATAGTAAAGGAGAGGAAAATAATACAAATTATAGGTGATAGAAGTCTGCGAAAGTATATAAACATTCGGGAAAGGAGAACTAGACAGAATTAAATACTAAACAAGAAATATGAATCCCAGAAAGACAGAAAAAAATGTAAGAGAACTATAAACACCACAGTAAACCAGTGCTCATGAAGAAATGTCAATAGTATCAAATAATAAGGGGAATCTATGCAATGAAAAACATGTAACCAATTTTTTTAGTGCAATGGATTTTGGCTAGTATGAAAAATAAATGTTTAAGATAGATTATAAAGTAAAAAGAGCAAGCTACTGAACAGATTGCAGTGTAAAATTCCATTTGTGTAAGAATAAGATACATATGTTTGGATATGCATAGAAAATTTTTCAAAGGGTATATAAAAAACTGTCAATAGCGGTTACCTCTAGGAGTAGGAATGCAAGATTCAGAAGGAGTCAGGAGAATTTTATTTGTTTTTCTACATCCTTGTGTACGGATTGAGGTGTTTATTTTTATTTTTATTTTTTTCCATGAGCACATATATTTTTATAGCAAATTTAAACAAAGATGGAGGAAAGAGACTTCTGAGTTAAACTGGCAGAGACTGGTTGAGTGAATTATGTCTTCTTCAAACGCACATGTAAACACCATAAAGGGCCAAGACTGACAGAAAGAAAGAAACTAAAGATTAAAATGTTTCTAAAATATAGGTACAATTTCACTAATGAAGGAATCAATTTGGAGTAGACCACAGGATACACATTTCATGCCATGAACCTAAATAACAGGAAGAACAACAGAGGGGGTGCTATGGTTTGGCTGTGTCCCCACCCAAATCTTATCTTGAATTGTAGCTCCTATAATCCCCACATGTCATTGGAGGGACCTGGTGGGAGGTGTTGAATCGTGGAGGTGGGTTTTTTCCAATGCAGTTCTCATGATAATGAGTAAGTCTCACAAGATCTGATGGTTTTATATAAGGGGCAGTTCCCCTACACATGCTCTCTTGCCCGCTACCATGTAAGACATGCCTTTGCTCCTCCTTCATCTTCTGCCATAATTGTGAGGCCTCTCCAGTCATGTGGAACTGTGAGTCCATTAAACCTCCTTTCCTTTATAAATTATTGAGTCTTGAGTATGTCTTTATTAGCAGTGTGAGAACAAACTAATACTGCGGGTAAGACCCATTTCCTGACTTCTTTGAACTCCAGGCCACAGAGACTACGCTAACCAAGAATAACTGGTTGCCACCTACCTCAGAGCTTTAGTGTTCCCACTGTTATCAGCTCTTTCCTCCTTATATCGCTTCTGAGTTTCCAATTCATAATATGTAGAGAGTAAAAGGAATGACAGTGATGCACTGCATCCCAGAATTACGGATTTTTCATAAGTACATCTAATGAGGTCTCAGGCAGGGAGTACATATTTTCCTAGAAGCCCTTACAAAATTTTTTAAAATGCATATATTGTAAAAATAACAATAAGCAACTATGAAGAAACAAAAGCTTAACAATAAGCAAATATGAAGAAACAAAAGCTTAAGTGAAGAGATTAATACTATTTAATAATAAAAATCTCAAAGAAAAAATGCAATTGCAAAACTACAATGTTCATGAGAAACAATAAAACGCAGAATTCAAACTGCAGAAAATTTAATCAGTGATGCATAGGACAAATTAAAGTTGTTTTAGAATGTGGAGGAAAAGGTAGAGATAAAAATGATAAGCATCATGATTCTCAAAGTATTGGCGTAGTTGTTCTCTGTATATTTCCTTTCCTCTTATCTTCCCAGGACCATTTTATTTTTACCAGCCTACAGTGATACTTAACAAAGTTTCTAGAAGTTACTCTGCTAAGAGAAAGACAAGAGAGGAAAGACATAATAGGGAATACTCTTGGGACCAACAAAAGTGGATGGGGCAGGAAGGAAGCAGGAATGGGTAGAAGGCAAAGAGTCAAAGTGGGCAGTGAAAGAATAAGTTATATCATAAAAGACCAAGGGAAAGAGAGGGAGAACTTTTCAGAACAATCTTCTCTTGAACGTGGCCCTACCCTGCATCTCTGTGGTGGACGCGTTGATGTTCACTAAGATTCCCCTCCTGGAAAGGACTCATTATCCTGTCTGCTGGAAGCATTTCCAGCAGACAACTCTCATGTGTCAGGCTCCTTTGCAAATTGCCTCATCTGAAGACAACCCCTTCCCACATGGTCAAATGCTCTTCCTGGCATGCTCCACACACAATGACTGCTCAACACAAGATTATAAAACTTAACATCATTCTAACTCAGACAGCTCTGAAGGGTCAGTCCCATTTCAAAATAAATTGTAGTATACTATAGTGTCAGTTTCAACTGCCTCATGGTTTGCCTTCATCCCTGCCCAATCCTGCTTCTTCCACTTACACAGGTGTTGACCTCAAGAGTACTTCCTAAAAAGCATCTGGACACCAATCTCCACTTCATAATTTTCTCCCCAAGGAAGGTAAAGTGCAATATCCCCCTGACTTATCACCTATGGACCATTCATCAGTTCCAGAGAGTTGTATGTTTCTATAAACTGAGTATGGAGCTTAGTTGTCCTGCATAAAGTAGAAATAGGAAAGAAGAACTTTGCCCTGTTACCAAGGTAGGATTGAACAGAATTATTGTGAGACTTTCCCTGTAAGATGGGCAATGGTGAATCTACAGTCACTGTTACATTTTGAGAAAGTCCAGGAAATATTTACACAGTAAGTATTGGTACAACCTGGTATGTACAGTAGGTACAACAGCTTCTATAGACTAGGTTTCCCTATTGCCAATGTGAATACTAAGTTGCTACGAGAACGATTTGTGGGAATGGAGATCCACCTAGGCATTACTGATGCAGTGGATACCACTAGCCATGAGTAGAACTGAGAGATGATGAAAGGCATCCTCAAAACCAATTAGAACCTGTGGGAGACACAGATCTTTGCACATATTCAGACATAGACATACAAAAACAATGGAGCCGTTACACAGTTGTACATGAAATATACCAGGCAGATGACTAAACAAGTAGATGGAGAGAGTGGAATCTAGAAACAACACCATCCCTCCTAATGCAGTACTCTAAAAACGAATGACCTTATTCGCTGGAGGAAAAGATCAGACTATTTGCCATTTTAGTGTAGATTTTATGCTCAAAACAAGAAAACCTTTTTAATCACCTGGGAAGTGTATATAGCAGTAAGAATCTGGTAACCAGAAAATTATTGCTTCTCATTACTGAGGAAAATCTTTATAGACATTTGAAACTAATTTCTAAATTCTAAATGCTCCTCAGGTGAGAAGTTTTCAGATCATGGCTAGGGCACACAACCTAGATGTTTCATGAGTCATAATTTGTCAGAATCTGAGAAGTAAGTGGATGATATACTTGCAACATCTGCCTTGAGATTTAATGCCATCAGGGTAATCACACCTCAAAAATGATGGCAGAACAGGTGCATGGCAAACAGACTGCCAGAGAGCATCACTGATGACCTCCTTAATCACATATTGCAATACTGAAGGGCAAAAAGGTATTTGTTTCTGTGCCATCTCATGTTGCAGGCTCTGAAGAAGAGTCACTAGACTGAAAAAAAAAATGTAGACATGGACAATGTAAGCATATTTGTTGGAATTCCTTTGGAAAACCCCCTACAGATATTTTAATGTTTGTAATATTTATTCTCTATTCATTTTCAAAAGTGCATAGGTTTAGACTTTCTATATCTGCTGTATATCTGCTAGAGCCAATTTCACATAGGTTTTAAAAATTTATTTGTCTATATTTATATAATCTCTTACAATTTTCAATATTTTCTTTTAGAAATTACTTCCTTCTTGTCAATTCTTATTTTCTAAGTTTTTTAAATTTATGAATCAGGTTTTATTGGTATTTTTGTTTTTTAACTAATTGCCTTCTGGTTTCATCTTTATTAATTTAAGAAAGCTGTTTAGATTTTAAATTAAGAAAACTGTTTAAACATGATTCTAAAAGCAAAAAGTATAAAAAGACTGACAAATCTGGACTAGTTTCTTCTCTTTGGCCTGTTTGTTCATCCCAGAGCAAATATCACACTGTCTTATTTACTTTAACTGTGTATTATATGACACACTGGCTAAGTAGGGCCACCCTCCAAATTCTTCTTTGCGAGCTGCTGGCTATTCTTGGCATTTTGTATTTCCATGTATATTTTAGAATCAGATTGTCTCTTCCACCTCCACATCCTCTCTTCCAGAAAAAGACTTAGGAGTTTGACTGGTAAATACCACTGTCCTGTGGTTAGGTTGGAATTATTCATTTTAAAAAACAAAAACAAAAAACTCTGTGCTCAGCTTAACTGGGCTCCATATGCTGCTTCCTCACTTCTTTTGATTATTAAAACTAGCCAAAGAATGGAAAGAGGAGGAAGAAACTGAATGAACACAGGCAACCAGAAAAATCACATCCTACGGTGGGTTGGTTGATACTCCAGCCAAGGTTCTCAGGCTCATGTTGATGAAGACATAAAGAAACAGAAACAGATCTGTAAATGTCCGACCAAACTTTGAAAAGGGGAGTCATTCTTACAACTTACAGAAACCAACTGTATGGGCCAAAAGATTATGTTCCTACTTCAAAGTAGATAGGACCTTGCACCTTCACTTCTTATCAGTGTGGGAGGCTGAGACACATACAGATGGACTGCAATATGCTTGCTATTCTCAAACTACTTATTGTGTTTCAGTTTTTTTGATTGGCTGAAATACTTCCTTAATTTCTTTTCAAAGTGTACATGGATGTTACAACCTATGAGTTTTTGTAAGTTTGACATTGTCTTATTATGTTACACAATCAGTATTTTGAGTCAGTATAGAAGTTCTGCACAGTCAGAATAGTCAGAAAACACACTTAAAGGGAAAACTGACTAGACTTGGTAATCAAATACATGTAACAATTACAGAAAGGGTGCAGCTGGGAATGACACCCAGACATCCAGTGTGGTTGATTGGCTTTGCCTTCAATCAGGAGAGGAAAAATGTGAGAGAGGGGTAGTTTTGATGGTAAAATGGGGGCAGAGTCTGAATTTAAAATTTGACTATAGATAAGGCACAGTGACTCACGTCTGTAATCCCAGCACTTTGGGAGGCCAAGGCAGGTGGATCACGAGGTCAGGAGATCGTGACCATCCTGGCTAACACGGTGAGACCTCGTCTCTACTAAAAAATACAAAAAATTAGCCAGGCGTGGTGGCGGGTGCCTGTAGTCCCAGCTACTCAGGAGGCTGAGGCAGGAGAATGGCATAAACCTGGGAGGTGGAGCTTGCAGTGAGTGGAGATCGTGCCACTGCACTCCAGCCATAATGACAGAGTGAGACTCCGTCTCAAAAAAAATAAATAAAACATAAAAAAATAAATTTAAAAATTTTAAAAATAGCTGGGCATGGTGGCACAAGCCTATAGTCCCAGTTACTCATGAGGCTAAGGTAGAAAGATTGCTTGAGCCGGGAGGCTGAAGCTTCAACGAGCTATGATCGCATCACTGCATTACTGCCTGGGTGACAGAACAAGACCCTGTCTCCAAAAAAAAAAAATTTTTTTTGATATAGGTAATAATAATCTATTGTACATTTCAAAACAGCTGCAGAATAATTAGACTGTTCCTAGCATAAAGAAAAAATACTTAAGGTGATGGATATCTCAAATACTCTGATTTGATTATATGAATGTATCAATTTATCACATGTACTCTGAAAATATGTATATCAATTATGTATCAATAAAAACTTCAAAAAAAAGAATTTGATTTCAGATATCTAGAGTTTCTCTGTGTGTGTGTGTGTGTTGTGTGTGATTTCTCCCCCCCATCATGCATATAGATTTCCAAAAAAATTCCATAGTAAATATTATAGCATGCATTCACAAGTAATACTATGCAAAAGAAAATCAAAGACAGTTCGCGAGGTGTGGCCACACAGGGTGACTACAGTCACCATTCCCCTCAGCAGCGACAGCACAGCGCCCACTGCCTCTAGCAAATGACTCTCTAGGGACATCAGGTGCCAGTTCTCCTCAGGAAGATGACCAAAGTTACTGGTGAAAGGACAAGTTCTGAACAGAAAACCGGTGGAAGAGAGCCAGGATCTGTCAGAGGGCCAGTGGGAAGAAGCTGGGGTGTAGAAAACGGAAGCAGCAAGAGTCCGCAGAGATTGACCCCAAGGAGCTCGGAACCCCATGGAAAGTAGGTGGGAGTGCTTCTCTCCTCTCCTCACTCCTCTGACAATCTCCTGACTGTCAAGCTTCTCAGGAGCCACTCTGTGCTCATGACACAAGACAATGCTGTAAGTGGCTATTCAGGAACTTCCCAGGGACAGAGAACCGGGTTGCTAGCTTGTGCAGGCATGTCTATGTTCCCCTCAGACCCAAAATGAGATGGAGGGTGCCATAGTGGTTGTGTACCTGTAGTGCCACTGCCCTGCCTGAGACCTCTCTGCTCTAGAGTCCCTGCACCACCAGATCTCCTGCAAATACACCCCACAACTGGCTCTGACGTTGGGAAGCACGGAGGACGGGTGGGTGCCAGGGAGCCAAAGGACTTCTGGAGATCTAAGATAAACAATACAGGCTGCCCATTAGGGAGGGGGAGCACAGCCCACCAAAGTTCCTTGGGACAAAGGAAATGCAGGCATAGGGCCAGTCACTGAAAAGGGCAGCACCAACGCCTAGGGACAGTGGTAGAGAGGTGGTCATCTCCCACTCTAGACTGTTGCAGACACAGCTGTGGTTCTTCCCACTGGGAGTTAATGCATGCATACAAAGAAAGCTTTTTTGTGTGCTTTTTTTCAGTGACTCTATCCCTGCTCAAAGTGAGCCTGTGCCACTTGGGCTTACAGGAAGAACAGGGCCCAACTCCCCCTCCTTACACAGAGCAACAGTGTCCCAGCAATGGAGGACAGACAAGTTGTGAAGTTGCTTGCCCTGGAGCAGGGGAAGAGGCCTGCCCTGAACCCATTTTGGTAGCAGCTCCTAGAGGGGCACATCTGTGGCCTGCAGCTGCACTGCGGAGCCAAAGGACAGTCTATATGAATTGAAAGTCATGAGTCCTGAAACAGGGGCACGAGAGGGAAGCAAACTTCATTCCTGCTGGCTCAGGACTAGAAGCTGGTGTACCCCCTTACCACTCCCCAAGAGACCCCAACACATTCCAACATGATCGCTTCTTACCATCCTTCCCTGCCTGCACCCCACACCAGGGCAGGTGCTTCCACTCAACATCAGATATCTGTCAACCTATTCACAATAGCAAAGGTATGGAATCAACTTTAGTGTCCATCAACAGTGAACTGGATAAAGAAAATGTGGTAGATATACACCATGAAGTACTACACAGTCATATAAAATAATTAAATCATGTCCTTTAAAGCAACATAGATGCAATTAGGAGCCATTATCCTAAATGAATTAATGCAGAAACAGGAAATCAAATACCATGTGTTCTCACTTATAAGTAGGAACTAGACAATGAATATACATGGACATAAAGATGGAAACAGCAGACACTGGGGACTATTTGAGGTGGGAGGGTGGGAATGGGGTGTGGGCTGAAAAACTACCTACTGGGTACTATATTCACTATTTAGGTTATGGGCTCACCAGAAGCCCAAAACCCAGCATTATGCAATATACCCATGTAACAAACCTGCACATGTGCTCCCTGAATTTACAATAAAAAGGAAAAAGAAACTCAAAGACAAATTAGGGAAAAAACACACGAGTCCTAATGCTGACTATACCTCATCAAAATGAAGGGTCCCATTCAAAGGACTAAGGTCATGTTTAGCCTTCTCATCTATGGTCCACTGAAGTCGTACGGTTCCTTTTCCTCCTGGGGACCGGACAACCGTCAATGTCACATATGAATCTGGGTCATCGGATGAAAGGGATTCATCAATCATTACCTGAAAGAAGAAAATCCAGTAAGGCAAAAGAAACAAACAAAAAGAGCAGGATAAACAAAAAGAATCTTATTTCTGTTTACAATGACTGCAGTTTTAAAGTTTAGAATGAATGTTACATGTTATGATCGTGTGGCAGAAAATTTTTTTTTTTACCAAATCCCACTTTCTATTCCTAGATGCTCAACTAGTTGGCATTTCCTGTCTTCTCTTGCAATTAGGTAGGGCATGCGACTGAATTTTGACCGAGAGAATAGAGGCAGAAATGACTTATGCTGCTAATATTCTTGCCATAAACTTCCACACAAGACCCCACATCCTCTACTTTTCCATTTGGCAGGTGAACAGAGAGGATGCCCAGGACATAGAAGAGGACAGAACCCCAAAATGGACAGAGTCTAGGGCCTGAGAGTTGCCAGTTGAATAAGAGGTGTCCATAAGCATCAGCCGACTGGGCACTCTGATGCAGGATTCCTGCATGAAGAAGAAATGCACATTTACTATATGAAGAAACTGGATATGGGGGGATCTTTGTTACTACAATGAGGCTCCCCACATAATACAGACCTAAACTGTCCTCTGAATTATCTGTAGTGTACCTACTTTAGTGAGTCGAAGTTTAAAAGTGGTTTTATTAATCTGAGATAAAGAGAGGAGATTCAATACATTCATTTACCAGCACTATTTATTTTTTATACAAGTCCTTATTAACAGATCTAGTTTAAGTGAAGTACATATGTTGACTCTGTGAAGCAAAGTCCTCATTGAACCTATATCATCCATCTGCTATATAAATAGAAAACATAACACAATGCTTTCCACTTTCAAGACAGATAGAAGCTTAACATGCAATACAATCTTGTTTTGTTTTCTTCATGAGATTTGTATTGATGTCAAGAGCACAGATTTAGAACAAACTGAAATGAGCTTCTATTGTGTGTCAGTTCTTACATATACCTTATCTTATTTAAGCCTCACAGAAACTCACAGAAATCTGAGGGCCAGATATATACATATATTTGGAGATGAGGAGCCTGGAATCTAATTAGGATATTTTGACTCCAAACTGTTCATACCACTCCTCAGGGACTAGAGATATTTAGCAAGAAAAAAATAGAGAAAATCCATTATATAAGTCTTCTTGATTCTATAGATGTAACATTTTAGTTTAGGTTTCACAGGTAGATTTCCATGGGTCTCTGCTATTCCCAGGGCTTTCATGTACTTACCACATTGCCCTTGTGAACAGCTTGTTAATTTTGATGGATTTATACTAACAGTCTTTTCTCAATGTACCTCAGCTGTGAATCTAATCTGTGTCACCAAATAGTGCTAACAGAATGTTTATTGTGTGCACAATATTGTATATCTCATTAAGGTTAAAAGATAAACTCCATGTTACCAAGAAACTTTTGTGATAGGAAAGATAGGATATAAGCAAGGGAAGCAGTCACAAAGGGCTGAGCATCATGCAGCTACTATTATCACCAACAATCAAAATAGCCATCAACATCTAATGAATTAAAGCCCAAGCACGTGTGCTTTACATATTCAACAATACAGTAGGAATTGGGTAACCTAAATCTTTCCTTTAGACTCTAAGACAAATTGAAAATTTGTAGCTGTAACGATATTATTTCCCAGACCAAGTGTGCTTAACACTAGGTTTAAAACACTAGAGTTTATGATCGCAGTTACAATAAAATGAATAAAAATTATTTATGAATACTAGTGTAGGTATTCATTTACTCTAAAAGTAAGAGTAGATTATAAACACATTGTCCAGTGCCCAAGTCCAAAAGTTTGATGAAAAACGTTATTGTGAAGTTTCATCAATTGAAGATTTGAACACTAAACCCTGAACTTTTAATCATTTTATAAAAAATAAATTACATATTCATATGTAATTTTCTGCTGCTTGGAAGATATTCAGTTACTCTTTTGCCAATCCAACACTCCTTACAAACACAGCTGCCCATTTTTTTTTTTGAAGGAAGAGCTCACTGGGCTACAGTGAAAGTTTGTTCTATCCCTCTTACAGGTTTCATTTTCTTATGAAATTGAAATTAAATAGCCAAATCATTAGGCAGTTATTTGTTATATTTCAATTTTAGAGCATCTGGGAACTCCAGCCCTTGCAGGCAAGCTGTGGGTCTAGCCCTGCATCCACAGGACAGTAGAAAATTACGGCAATTGGTTTATTAATTAAAAGCGATCTATGTGAATTACTGACTACCTATAAGTGATTAAATGAAGGGAATGGTGACATATGGAGCCGGAAAAGTTGCTGAGTATATGGGATTATCTAAGTACTTTTATGGTTAATTCATACCTTGGAATTTCTTTTGAAAGGTAAGGTCATAATATTATGTCATAATTATGTAATAATAATTATAATGGAATTTATAGTGTTTTACACTTAAGATGTAGTGACAATTTAGTACTGGGTACCAAATCTGGCTGCACAAACACTTAGTTTTCATGATTAATTAGGCTTTTTTTTTCTCTCTCTCTCTCTCTTTGTGGCTGAATCAATAATAATTGGGTTCCTTCTTTCAAGTCTTGGAAGTAAACAGCCAATGAGAAGTGAGAAGAAATACAGAGAAATACATGAGCTGGTGGGGGGTGACTGTGGTGCTTTGTTCTACATAAGTCACAACAGACTAGCATAACAGTGGGTAATATAAATCCCTCACCAGGTAAACCCATTGTGGGATGTAACACCCAGACCCATGACAGAATCCTGCCTGTGACCAGAATGGTGGTCTGGCAGTAAAGCAGGCAGAGAATAGGTGGTGTGGATGAAAACTACATCTTGGGCCGGGTGCGGTGGCTCAAGCCTGTAATCCCAGCACTTTGGGAGGCCGAGACGGGTGGATCACGAGGTCAGGAGATCAAGACCATCCTGGCTAACATGGTGAAACCCCATCTCTACTAAAAAATACAAAAAACTAGCCGGGCGAGGTGGCGGGCGCCTGTAGTCCCAGCTACTCAGGAGGCTGAGGCAGGAGAATGGCGTAAACCTGGGAGGTGGAGCTTGTAGTGAGCTGAGATCCGGCCACTGCACCCCAGCCTGGGTGACAGAGCAAGACTCCGTCTCAAAAAAAAAAAAAAAAAAAAAAAATACATCTTGGTCTACTACACCCAATAAATAGGAATCTGTTCCCCTTCGTAATTTCCTGATATTAAGGCTCACATTACTATCAAATTGTGTGCACAGGCTGGAGGATTGGCCCCTAATTCAATAGCCCACTCAAAAGATCCTTGAGAAGAGACTCATACGTGAAGGGTAATAAAGACTTTCTTTTTTTTTTTTTTTTGAGATGAAGTCTCACTCTGTTGCCCAGGCTGGCATGCAGTGGTGTGATCTTGGCTCACTGCAACCTCTGCCTCCCGCGTTCAAGCGATTCTCTTGCCTCAGCCTCCCAAGCAGCTGGGACTACAAGCATGCGCCACCACACCAGGCTAATTTTTGTATTTTTTTAGTAGAGACAGGGTTTCACCACATTGGCCAAGCTGGTCTCGAACTCATGACCTTGTGATCCACCCGCCTCGGCCTCCCAAAGTGCTGGGATTACAGGCGTGAACCACCATGCCGGGATTTGTTTTTTTGTTTTTTTTTTTTTTTTTTTTTTTTTGAGATGGAGTCTATGTCGCCAGGCTGGAGTGCAATGGCGTGATCTCGGGTCACTGCAACCTCTGCCTTCTGGGTTCTAGCGATTTCTCCCGCCTCAGACTCCCAGGTGGCTGGGATTACAGGCACACACCACCATGCCCAGCTAATTTTTGGATTTTTAGTAGAGCTGGGGTTTCACCATGTTGGCCAGGATGGTGTTGATCTCCTGACGTTGTGATCTGCCCGCCTCGGCCTCCCAAAGTGCTGGGATTACTGGCCACCACGCCTGGCCAAGACTTTCAAAACAAAAATGCAAGACACTTTCTACTCAAAATTACATGAAACACTAGCCTGAAATAAGGCATGCATCCCCCTGATATATTTAACTTACTGTCTTTTCTTCAAATCCAAATACTCCAAATGGAGAATCATTTTGTGGAATAACAACAGTTACCACAACATCATCACCAAGTCTGCCACCTCCAGCAACACTGATCAAGGAAATATTGAAAGTCTCTGTCAATTCAAATTCAGCATCATCAATTATGGTCATTTCTATCACTGCAGTAACCTATGAAAGAAAGGAAGGAAGGGAGAAAAAGAAGGAGGAAAAGGAGGAGGAAGATAGGAAATGAGGAGAGAAATAATGTAGTAACAGTTTTTGCTTATATATATTTTAATTTTTTAGTTGAAACTAAAAAACTTAGAAACATGGTACAAAAAAGTAGTTCTTTTGCTTATAATATTCGTAATACTTTTAAAGTTGTATATATTTATGGCATATATATTTATGGCATTTTAAAGTTGTGTATATTTATGGTATTTTAAAATCAGAAATTTGCTGTCTATTACTTTCAAGATAAAAAATTATTGATGTGATAAGAGAGTATTATTTATACATTAAAAACAATAAATCCTTATTCTGAAAATTTTTTTAATGTCATGCAGGTTCTAATATCATTGCACAAACATAAAATGCAGTATGCTTGGTATTAATATTACATGATATGAAACTTAACATAAAAATTACCATTGTCTTCTACAATTAAAATAAATCCCAATGGTTTCAGATATTGTTTTTGCAATGCAGTCAAAAATAAAGGCAGAAAGAAGACCCAAATGTGCTATTCCTGGATGTTTATAATCAGGATTTAGTTCAATCTTCTATGTTAAAAATTTTTATAAACTTATAAATAAATAAACCTTGATCCAGCTTGCAGTTTCACTATTGGTCATAAAAATATTCCAATGTTTCTGACACAGACATTTATCAGAAAATGAAGTTTTTCTATCTAAATCTACCTAAAGTCTTTAATTTAACAACAGAGAAAAGTGAAAAAGCTGGATATCACACTCAGACAGGTGGAAACATGAATAAAATCAAATGCTCAAATAGAAGCTAATTAAATTGCCTGCACCTCAAATCTGTGCTGTAAAATAGAGTCCCTTCCTTAGAGGATGTGAATTTTAAGAATAAACCTGATCCTCAGGATGCTGGTTAATGATGGAACTTGAACTTCATGCACAGATAAAGAGTTGATAATGTCATTAAAGTTGGAAGGCTGCTTCAATGAATAATCAATGTATTTGTTTCTGTTTTTAACATAAGAATCTCATTGACTTGCATTCTGCTCTTTTTACTAGGAAATGTTTCAAGTTCTAAAACTGTTTTAAAAGCTCAGAATTTCAAAAATATTAACAATAATATGTTTTTCTGTGTAGGAAAATCTAGATCTGTATGCTTACCTTTTAACAGCATTTACTACTGCTCACCATGAGCAACTAGTAAGTTGACGCATACTCTGGTAATCTGTCTAGCCAAAATAAGGCTACCTGTAGACAGAGGTGCTAGTTGAAGTTACTAACATTTCATGGTTGTTCATAAGCCTTTTCCACTTACTGATTAAAAAAAAATTTGTATGAAAACATCTTATTCTTACATATTAAAAATGCCAAGTTTACAAAATTTGTAATTCTTGGGGAATGTTTCATAACATTTAAGACTAGTGAGCCTAAATGTAGAATATTGTTTTTCAGTTTTTCAAGTTTTAACTATTTTTTTCATTTTCTCTTAGTCATTTTTTTAAATTATAAAGGGCATTTTAGATATTAAGTAAAAACTGTCCATACTTTTAGTGCAAATTCTAAATAAATATCTATATTTACTGGCATTAAGAAACAAAATAAAAGATAAACTAAAGTCCACAGGAATAGTCTAGTTCATCAGACAGTTTTCTATATATTGTTAGGCATTTCTAAGTTAATTATTATCCTGTTTTGTAACTTCTATTTATTTTAAATAAAACTGGGCCAGGGGGTTCAGAAAAGGGTAAGATTGTTGTATCTTTATAAGTCTCTTCCCATGCCCATTAATAAATTGTATTTCAATTAATAATATTTGTTTGACTCAACACAGAAACATTTAGAGTATAATGCATTTAGCAGTCACTAATGTACATTCATTTGATGGATGCCTACAAAATGTCTGAAGTACAATGCAAAAAGACTAATATGTTAGTGACTGGCGTACTTGTCTATCTGCAAATTCAAGAATCCCATGAGATGGTTTAAAGTCTTCCAGGCCAGCACTGTCTGGTGATGCTTTCCAATAAACATTTACTGCCCCAAAGCTTCCAGCCAGCCGGACTACAGGAACTTGAAGAACGTTCAAGGGTGGAGGCACTTCATAGGCAGTAATAACTTCACCAGCGCCCTTTAAGTAAAGAATATCAGTTGAAAGGCAAGATAAAATGGTAACTCTCATAAGTCATCTTTCTAAAGGTATTGTTTCTACTTAACTTTCTATACTTCACCCTTCAAAGTAGAAATTAACAGTCAGATGTAAGTATGCATAAAAGGTCTTCTGAACTCTTACGTTTAATTTAATGAAAGTAAACTTGTTGAATCCTTTGGTCTAGCCCAAAGAGATCTAAGAATTAGTTTATAAGAGCAATTTGGTTACTTATCTATTTAAAAATAGAGACAAAGCTAAATGTTTTGCAGAAAACATTACAAAACACTGGCCAAATCAGCAGGGAGAGGCCTCTGTATGACTGTAAACAAATGAAAGTTCGTCTCACTCTAGTAACATGAAACATAAAAATTCCTCTGGGATCGTCATTTTCTTCAATCATTATCTCAGCTACTTCCATTCCAGGCCTCCGCACACTTGGCTGTCCTGCAGAGAAGTCAGAATTCACCAGGTTCACCTCAGTGATAGTGACAATAAATCCTTCCTCCAATTCAGGAATGTCATCCTGGGGGATGGGGGAAAAAGATGGTGTTTCATTTTTTTAAAGACATTTAACTTGCATTGAATACTGGATATTTTTCAGTAAGGAAATAATTGACTTTGTTCATGGGAATGGGCAGATCTGTCACACATACAAAAGATTCTTGTTATATTTTAATATCTTCCCACTGACAACTTCAGAATCTATGGAATATCCTAGCTCACTGGTGATGTTTCAATGGAAACTTCACACTCATTAGCAAATAAAATAATTTTTAAAAATCTATCCTGAAATTTTGACCATATTCTATTGTATGTTTTACATATTTAATATCCCAAAAGAAAATTTAGGAAACACTGGTAAATGCTACATACATTTTTAAAGTGCTCTAGACTTGAAAATCTAGATATAAGCCTATATTTAATTTTTTAAAATTTCTTATTTTGTTTTCGCATAATAAAAAATTTCCAAAGATAAAAAATACTCTAAAAAGAGGAGGAAAAAACCCTCATTTCTATCCCATCCCTTATATCTTTCCCAAATTATAATCTTCAGAAGATACTATTACCTAAAACCACTAATATCACTATTAGTAACACTAACATTATATATTTATTTAATAATGTAATATATTCTATGGTATATAATATATAAGATTAATACTATTTATATAATATAAAACAACATTTTGTTATTATTTTATAATAATATTAACACTAATCCACTATTAAACACTTTCAATTTCTTGTGCATCATTACGGATATATTCACACATTCTCCCCATCTCTTTCTCTGTTTTTCTCTCTCTCTCCGGACATACATGGATAAATACAGATAGCTAAAACCAGATCTAAACCATCTGAAGACTAATCTTGATTCAAGTAATCATACCATGAAAGGAAAAATACTGTCCTATTAAATGAATAATAAAAATAACGAGATTGATTTGGGCATTTCATTTGTTGTCATTAGTTTAAAAACTGACAAAACAAAATTACAGTGGATCCAATCAGATATAATTAATCTAAATTCAGTGCTTCAAAATTCATTCAAACAATATTCCAGTTCAAGGATAAATACAAGTAATAGACATCATTTTTGTCAGCCAGTTATAAAATATTCATTCATTATTAAATATTTAGGTGGGTGGGAACATTAGAATACTTACATTTTTTTATGCTTAAAAGCATCCTTTTATGAAAAAAGAAAAACATTTTTACCTAGAAGAGCATCACAATTTTACTTAAGAGCATTTTCCTTTACTTTAGATCACATTCATGGCAGCCTTGACTTACCGGCAAAATGGAAACTTTGGCATGAGCTTCTTTTACGTTTTCTTTCATTATGATTATTGTTTCTTGCAATATATAATCTTCATTCTCAGTAGCTTGATTATCGACATGCAGTAAGAAATTGGGTTTAGCTCTCAAGTGAATGGCAATATCCCCAAGTAGTCCTTTATCTCGAGCTATTTGTAACTGAAGAGTGGTGGTGTTTTCTGTAAGAGAAACATGCCACAAATAAATAGGCTTTTCTATTTGCTGCTAATGCTGTTCCAAGCACCTAGAGTGGAACACTCTACTCTATCCCTTGTAGAAAGTTAAGGAAAAAGAAGTGAAACAAAGACAATGTATACTCCCAAGGATTATTCTGTGCTTGGTCTTCCTGGTCCCCAAAGTTGGGCAGAGAATCACCACCCACTCCTAACATTATATCCCAGTTCTAACCCCCCACTTCTGATTCTCTAAGCACCCTTCTATGTTGCACATGTCATACACATTAAGAGAAATTGCTGCAAAGTCTTAGGGAAGTACAGATATGCAGGTTGAACAGAGGTGATAATTATAAATGCTCAAAAGATTCTTCAAAAAATGAAAAATTATGTATACAAAGTCATCATTTAATGACTAATCATTAAGAGTGATTTTGTTCTTACAGTGATGTGCCTATCACGAGACTCAAAGTATTTCACAGCACCTAACTTTTATTTCATTGTTTAGATTTTAAAAACTTAATATGCCATATTAAAGACCCAGGAACATAACTACATGTCATATTTTTCCCATTGACTATTCAAATGAAAGGTACTGGAAAGCTGGATGTCCATGTTATCATGTGAAAAGTTTAGAACCTTCACCAGCAGCTAATATGAATAATTATTTGGGTGATGATTTTATACTCAAAAGAGAAACTGGCCACTGTACACTTCCCAGGATAAAATTATTCTAATTACTATTTTGGATTAAACAATTAATACCTTTAGTGCCATGTACATTTCACTGTGTTGCTCATTGTTCTCTGTAACTATAGAAAATCTACAGAAAGTATAGCTGAGTGAAGAGAACAGATGAATGATGAAAAAGAAAAAGTAAAAAAAGTCGCCTCTACTGCACTCACAACTAAAATATTAATATTTCTATTATAATGTATCTTTTAAAAGATACATTTGCTTTAACAGTATTGCTAGGTGATTTCACATGATTACCAAATTTAACAACAAGGATTGAGTATGACCTGTCAAACTGAAAAAGCCATATAAAAACAGAAATTTACATTCCTTATAAATATTAGAATTAAATTATCCAATGAAGCTTCTCATTAAAACTTGAAAGATACTTAACAATATTTACCTTTAGGCTCTGCTACCCTAATGAAGACAGACACAGCATGCCAGCCCACCAAGCCAAAAGGTGAGTCACTGGGCAAAGTTGTTATAACAGACTTGCTTCTGTCCTGATCAATAGTAGCACCTTTGTATGAGTCCTCAACCCCTTCTGTAGTGATACGGGTGAGGGTTACAATCACAACCTCTGATAACTCTGGTATATTATCAGCAAGAATAGTCAGAGTGATTGTTGACAGTACCTGGCCTTCAGTAAATGAAATCTAGAATTTTAAAGAAAGAAGATGTTACTTATTTTGTAATTGTCACTATGTAGCAAGAATATTTAAAAATTTGATTTTCTTTTATTAAACCCATAACTTAAATAGCAAGAGATATTTAAGCAACATAATAATATGATTCTACATAATCAGATGCCTTTCATATTAACAGAAGATTGTTAGGAAAAAGGAAAAAGCAAACCATTTATAAACTTTAAGCTAAAAAAACAAACAAACAAACAAACAAACAAACAAAAACCATGCAGCCAAATTGTCAAATACTGGAGCCTGAATTCCATTCTAAGATAAAGTACATAGTCTGTCTGGGAATCTAAGCTCTAGATACCCTATACAAAGATCCATAAAAATAAAATAAGGTGGCATACTAGCTTAAAGATTTTTCTCTACAAAACTTTTGCCCAGATTATTTCCTTTGACTAAACTCTGAACAGATATATCACTAAGCAATGAATCAACTAAAACACAGGTGGAGAGAGAAAGATAGGGAGAGATGCAAATCATAGCATCTCTCTTCTCCTTTTGTGTCTCTCCTGTCTAAAGAGTCAAATTCAAATTTGCTAAAAAGCATCTGAAATCCTTGCTGATAGGACTTCTTGAATGTCATTTTCCACTGATTCTCACCTCACACACCACTCTCCAGCAATGCAGCTACAAACTATTTATAATTATTCAAACTAGCATTATAGGCTGATGTTATTATCTACCTTTGCTGACATTCATCTTTCTACCTGGAAAAGGCAATGGAGAATATAAATTCAAAAGCTCTATTCAGTCTATCATTGATGGTCATTTAGGTTGATTCCAGTCTTTGCTATTGTGAAGAATGTTGCAATGAACATACATATGCATACGTATTTATCCCAGCATGATTTATATGCCTTTTAAACTCAGTAATGGAATTGCTGTATTGAATGGTATTTCTTTCTTTAGGTATGCAGTCATAAAAGAAAAATAAGATCATGTCCTTTGCAGGGACATGGATGGAGCTGGAGGCCATTATCCTTAGCAAACTAACACAGGAACAGAAAACCAAATACCACATGTTCTCACTTATAAGTGGCAGCCAAAAGATGAGAACACACAGACACATAGAGGGAAGCAACACACACTGGGGCTTATTCAAGGATGGAAGGTGGGAAAAGGGAGAGGATCAGGAAAAATAACTAAGGGGTACTAGGCTTAATACCTGCGTGATGAAATGATCTGTACAACAAAACCCCATGACACAAGTTTACCTATGTAACAAACTTGCACATATACCCCAGAACTTAAAATAAAAGTTACAAAAATAAATTCAAGAGCTTTATTAATAAAATCAGAGGTCAGAAAACTACTGCCCAATGGCCAAACCCATTTGTCATAAATCAAGTTTTACTGGAAGACAAATAAGCTCATTCAATTGCATATTGTCTATTGCTGCCTACATTGTCTGCTGATATTGCTTATACTGTCTAGCACAATTCTACTACAAAGGATAAGTAGTAGTGAAAGAAACCAAATGGCTCACAAAGCCTAAAATATTTACTATCTGGCCCTTTACAGAAAAAAAATGTACTAACTCCCTGAATGAAATAATTAATTCTTCCAAAATATAGTCTATGTTTAAGGTACCATTTTATATTTAAATTAGAAATAATTGTAATCATGTTTATATAAGAAATGACAATTGGGGAAATATAAATCAGAACATATGGAACCTGGCAGACATAACTTACAGTTTTGGTAGCTTACCTAAAGTAAATATTAAATGCAACAGAATTTGCTATAACATTCTTAATATACAGAAGCGCCAATCACCTTTGAAATAATACAGTAACCTCAAAATGATGAACCATGATATATACCTGTCCTTTTTTTGAGACAGTTCCATGAGAGTTCCTTTAAAAGAACTCTTCAGAGAAGCATTTGGGCAATATACACAGACTAATCTATGAAACCGAAGGCAAGCCAAGAAGACAACCCATCTTCCAGCTAGGAACGAAAGGCTCTCTGATCCCTCTTGTTGTTAATCATGTACTTATTTGGCTCATTCTGATTCCATGCTTGAACTTCAGCTGCAACTTTATACTATTCTCCAGTAATGGATAATCTTGTCGTCTGGCCACATCCCTTCTTGGGGCTGATGTACCCACCCCGTGGCTACTAGGAACAACAAGTTCTGCACTCCACATTGGGAATCACCCTGTGCTACAGCAAAGGTCTCACTCAAGGTTATACCCAACCCTGAGGGTGGACCGAAGCCAAGGACTGCTAAAATGGGGATGTCAATGGCTCAGCTCTAAACTGGGAACAACTCCTAAGGACCAGCTCATCTCCTGAACTCAGTTGCAATCAACCTCAACTGCAATTGCCTGTGGATCAACTTCTTCTGCACATCCTCACCTTCCTCATAGCCTCATAGATTTATCTCCTTAAAATCCTTCTGTCCACAACTCTCAACCTCAGAGTCTATTTACAGGAAACCCAACCTGTATCACTCCACAACTCAGATCTACTTTTTCATATGTCTGACTGTTTTATGCAGAATTGTTCCCTACTTACTACTTCCATTGTGCCTAAATCTGGAAACCACATTTTGATTTTATCTAACAATGTAATGCACCCACAATGTGGCCAAAGAATGTACTGAAACTCAAAAAGAATGACCTTTTAAAGGAAAATTTTGGTTTTACATTTTAAAAAAAGAACAATACCCACAAAAAGAAAACTAACCTTAAAATTGTATCCCTCTCTACGATGATTAGTAGGAATCCAGTGTTGACATGGTCAAACTCAAACACTTCATCCATAAGGCAGGATTTGGCCCCATACACCACTAGTAACCATAATTTAAAAGTGTATCCTATAACTTCGTAAATTACATACCACTCCTGAGGTAGGAAATATATCACTAATACTTCCATCAGCTTCCCATGCTACGGTTATACGACCATATGTTCCTTTCAAGCGTTCAACATTCAAGGTTACTAGGCTATCTTGCTCCATTTCTTCCACTTGCTTATATAATGAATTCTGAAAAAGTACACAGAAAGTCACAGGGGGTTACCTGAAATTACATAATCAGATTTCTTTTTTTGTCTCATGTTATTATGAATTTGCAAACTTCACGGTCCTAAGCAACATGACATAGTAAGTGAAAACAACAATTAAAAAACAGTCATATAGAATGACCATGATTTAAAACATACATGTTTGAATAAGTAAAAGACTAAGTGAAAGTAAACAAAAAGGTTTATTATTATAGGATTATTTTGTTTGTTTCTATATTTTTCGAATTTTGCTCAGTGAACATATATTACATTAATACTCAGAAAGCATGTACTTTTGTAAAAGTATTCATAGCACGCAAAAAGTTTGTAGAAGAGAAAGGATATAGAGTCAGGAGAGCAGGGAAGCCTTTTTCCCCTTTGTAACCTCTGGCAATCCCTCTAGGTCTTTGTTTCCTATTTGTAAAACAAAAGCTTGACCTATATGGTTTCCAACATCCCATCCATGCGCAACGATGCCATGAGAATTAGAGCTTTCTCCTTGATCATTCGCAAATGTCTCTTATCCTTAAATTCATATCCTCTGAAATGTTTCTGTGGGCTATCCTGTCTCCATTGATGGTGTTTTATCCTTAGCTCATGGCCTTTACAACTGTGTTTTCCTGCCTGAAATATCCCTTTCCCTTATGATGGAATTCCTTACTTTCTTTGTTCTTCTTATCTATGCTTCCTAGCCTCTTTCTTTTGTCCCAAACTAATTATCTATTTCTGTGTGACTACAACATTCTTCACCAAACATACACAACATCTCTTGTCAGCCATTTCACGAACTGTTCCTCAAAATGAATGCTTCAGGCAATCTCTTCTTGCAATACCCCTGGATTTTTCATATCAGTAAAGCAAGAATAAGGAGTGTAAAGATTTTTTAAAATCTTTCCATTCAGGTCACTATGATAATCTGAAAAGAGATTCCCCCATTAATTTCTTAAAACTTATGAGAGCTTCTACTTAGAATGCTAATTTGAGTAGCCGTTCTATCCTTTAGCAATATTTTACACAGTATTTTAACACGTTGTTACAGATGTTACATAGTAATAAAATCTTGCTCCAGGCAATCAAGCATTCCTAAATAAAATGCCCTGATTTTAAAATATGCACATAATTTATTCACAAAAGACAATGCCTTTTAAAAAGCCAGCTCTCTCTGGCTTCATGCCCTCCATTAATGAGGGTTAATAAAATAAGCACTTCATGAAGCCAGAAAATATTTGAGAAATTCTCATTATCTACTATATCTCATTTTGAAATGAGATTGTCCAGACATAAAAGACCTGTAATGAAGAATTCTACTGAACAGATTGAAAGAATTCAGTATCTATTGGCAAGTATTAACTAACAGTAATTTTATGTCTCCAGAACAATTTTGGAACAAGCTTCATAAAGGGAAATCTACCATGCTCAAACAGTTGAGGAATAGCACATGCTCTCCATCTGCCACAAGGCTGCAGGGTGAGAAGATGGAACCACACAGCAGAGCATGTCAGTTCTCACCCCAAGAAGCCCAACTCTGCCCTACAGACTTGTACAAGGCCTTGAGAAGGCCTTGTAAGTGTTGTGCTTCTCCCACAGAATGACAGGTATGACAGGTTCATCCTAAGCCTCTAATGTGTGCCAGGCACTTCTCTGGGTGCAGGGATAAAGCTGTGAACACAGCAGTATCCCAGCTCTCATACTCTTCAATTCTTGTAAAAAACACACCTTGATGATAGACAAATTAGGAAATTATAAGTGTCATAAAGAAGAAACTTTATAATGATAAAAAGATACAGAATGATGGTGGGGAGCTGCAATTTTCCATCAATGAAGATCTCTCTGGTAAGGTGTCATTTTGCAGAGATCTGAAGAAAGTGAAGACACAAGTGAGTACCTAATAAAAATAGGGGTCCTCTTCTTTCTTTCTAACTTTCCCCACCCACGACCCAGTTCATGTCTTATGAGTTGCCTTTTCCTTCACAATAGCCACTGGCCACATGTGGCTATTCACCAATTGAAATGTAGTTAGTGTAGCTAGTCTATAAGTGTAAAATGCACACTAGAGTTTGAAGACAAGATATGAAAAATGTAAACTATTTCCTTAATGATTTTATGTTCACTGCATGTTGAAAAAATATTTCAGATATATTGGGTTAAATAAAATATATTAAAATCAAATGACCTACTTCTTTCTACTTTTTAAAAAATGTAGGCTGCTAGGAAACTTACATTTTCATATGTGGCACACATTATATCCATATTGGGCAGAGATGCCTCAGAAGAAGCTGATGTATGCTTACTTAGCTCCAGGGATGGGCCAGATTGAGTAGCAGTGTAAACTTCTGACCCTTGCAGGCAATAGACACAAGACTTTAAGCACATCCAAAATTCCTCATCTTATCCCCTAAACCTGCTCTTCCTATATCCGTAAGTCAGTGAACACGCTTCCCATAGCTCCATCATTTGTTACTGTAATAATTCCTAACTGGTCGATTTCTGTCCTTGCCCACTTACAATGTATTCTCTGTAATATGATCAGAGTTGTTCCTTCTAAAATGTGAGTCGGATCATTCACTTTTCTACTCTACCCCCTTCAAAGGCTCTCTAATTCCCTCAGGGTCCAAATTCATTACAATGCTAGCGGGCTAATGCAGGAAATTGTTCACACAGCAAACCTGACTGCTATCCATCTGGACAACGAGACAAAAGCCATTGTTCACAGGTCGGCTCTCTGCTGGTGTCTGGGAACTTGGATTTCAGGAGAGTTCCCACCATTCCCAGAACTGTTAAGCAGCTCCCAGTGCCTAAATTGCATAATAATTGTGGTTTATGCTGAACATTCATTTTCTTTCTGAGAGTCTAGAATTTTGGTATGTGCCAGGCAGAGGGTACCTGCATGATCATGATCAGACCCCAGTTAAAATCCTGGGCACTGAGTCCCTAGTATGCCTCCCTGGTTGGCAACATTTTATACATGTTGTGACAACTAAAGGGGAATTAAGCGTGTCCTGTGTCAATGGGTGGGGTTGGGAGGGAAAATCTTAGAAGCTTGCCCTGGCTTCCTCTGGACTTTATCCCATGAGCTTTTTCCCTTCAATGATTTGTATTTTGCATTCTTTGCTGTAATAAATCATAGCCCTGGGTATGACTAAATGCTAGGTCCTGTGAGTCCTCTTAGTGACTCATCAAAACTGTGGGTGGTCCTGGGGATTCCTGACACAGAGCCCTGGCCCTGCACCTGTTGAACCTCATCCCCTATCACATGCAGACATCAGCCACAGTGGCCTCCTTGTTGCTCCAGATGGGCAGGGCTGCACTGCAGGGCCTTTGCTCTTGCTGATGGGTCCTTCTGCTTTAAATGTTCCTACCCAGATATTACATAGCTCACACCCTCATCCCCCACCAGTCTTTGTCCTTCTATCATTTCCTCCAAACAGCCCTTACTGATCATCTTATTTTAGATTTCCCCACATGCAACCTCCACTCTCTCCCTTGCATTCTCCATCTGCCTTGCCTGCCTAACGTTTCTTCATAGTACACTCATCACCATCAAATATAGCACATATTTTCTTATGTCTGTGTTTACTGTCTTTCTCCCCTTGCTCTCTCTAGAATTTAAGGACCATGAAAATAAAGAATTTTGCTGTTTTTATTTTCTGTCATGATTTAGCATCTGAAACAGTATCTAGTACATAACAGGCATTTGTTAAACGACTGCTGCATGATTCAATGAATGAATGAGTGAGTGGGCTTGTTACCCAGTTCTGGACAATGAGACATAAGCCATTTTCTAGAGTCTTTTGGGAAATGTCTTCCTTACTTTGAGAATCTCATAAAATATCTCTCTCTCCCCAAATGAACATAAACAGGAACATGGTAACCTTAACAATAACATCAGCTTTCAAACAACCAAATGAAAGTCAATTTTGTGATGGCAAAGTAGAGAGATGGAAACAATCTAAGCCATAATGACATGGTAGAGTATCCAACTAACCCCGAAGCTCACCTTCTTTTAGGACATGCTCTTGGTGTGTAGGCAAATTTGGGTTAGGTTTTCCTTATATGAAAAATATTTCAGAGAAAGATACATGATAGCTGCAGTTACAACTCGAATTCAGAAGTAAGAATTCACTTTGTCAAAAGGACTAAATGATGTAAATAAGAGATGTCCTTTTGCTTGCTGATAAAGAAATATGAAGTCTGGGCACAGGATTGACTTAGGATTTGCATGGTTCTCTTTCCTCAGGAAAAGACATCTACACGTCCAACGTACATACAATTACAACACTCTCTCTCTCCTCCACCCTCCCCCTATCCCACCTCTCATTCTCTTCCCCTCTCCACAGAAGTAACAAAAGCATAATATGACAGTAATATATTTGTACGTGATGTGTATATCACACAGTATATATTGTATTTAGAATCTATGTCATCCTTTCTCTCTGGTAACAGAACTAACAGCACAGTCAAACTTTTAGACCAAGATCAACCTGTAACATTTCAAAGTCAATCCTATAAAAGGAATCTGAAAATAGCAAAAAGATTAGGACAAGTTGACTCAAGAGTCCAGTGTGTAAGACTGTAAATTGCAAAATTCAGAATTTTTGTCAGTAGAATTCACCCTAGAATGCAGCATAAAAGGGAGGCAGGGGAAAGGGAAGGGAGAAAGGCTGATGATACTCAAACTATGACTTGCTGAGTGCTAATAATAGCTAATACACAAATACAATAAATCAAACATTTGCATTGCAAGTGTGGGGTCTTCAGTATCATTACCTGAGCAAATGCAACAATTCCATAGGCATCATCATTAGACAGAATGGTTATTGTTACAGAATCATTAATACCAATCTCTGCTCCTCCTTTGGGATTTTTAAGTTGAACTTTGAAGGATTCTTCTTTTTCTGGAACTGTATCATCAAGGATATTTACTGCTATTGTAGCTTCTCTGTCACCCGGTTCAAACATCAGTTCACCTGAACTACCGTAAGAAGCATATACAAAATAAGTTAACTACAACAAATTTAAGATATATACATAGTAGAGTACTCATAAAGTTACCATTACATTAATTGATATTAAAGGTTTGGAAGAATCACATTTCATAAATAAAATTTTAATCCAAAATATTCATGTAATACTGATTAACTTGGTAGAATAGATATTAGAAATATGGATAATAACCAAATTTCAGGCTGATAAATAACTTACATTTTGTATATTTTTCAGTCACTAAATAAAGTCTTGGAAATGAACTGTCATATAAAATTATGGTGAGCATAAATATACTTAGCATGAAATGTTGAACCTACCTAGGAATAAAGTCAGAATGGCTGGAAATGTAGGCTAGCTCATATATATGTGAATGAGCTCCCACTAGAGCTATTAAATTCTTGCTTGAATTAAGGGACTTTACTGTAACAGAAGCCACATCATAAGCAGAAGGTACTTCCAGAACAAAAGAAAATTGATTAAGCTCTGAATTCCAGCAGTAAAGAGCAGACATATTTTGGCCAATAAGAAGTATGTGGGCTGCAGAAAGGAAAGAAAAGACAACTTAAGATGTAAACCGTCATCTCCCACACTCCCTGCATCGGTTCCAAAGCAAAATCTTCCAAAGTCTCAAAGTTCCATTGTGATTCCTGAGGTAACTAAATATGCTTTAATTTCTGAAATAACTGGATGTAAATAATAATTTTTTTAAGTGCTTTGGGATGACCAAGCCAGCTTGATGAGGTATCTATACCCATTTAATAAAAAAGAAATTACTAGCTGCTAAAACTCAAACTAATTTTAAACTCCTTTATGTTCATCTTAATATTTATTAGATAGCATAGTAGGATATTTTAAAAAGTGAAACATACTTATAATCCCATCATGAAATATTTCATTTTCCTTTCTAGTTACCATTCATATGAATTCATAATTGACACAGTTATAAACAGTATAAATACAAAAAACTTTTAATTAACAATATTACACCATGTCTATACTATTATAGTATTCTATGTTTCTACATAGTTTTCAAGTCTATAATTTCAGTGCATAAATAATACATATGTTTGATCAAAATATATTTAATAATTTCCCTACATTTGATATTTGTTATTGTATAATTATTAAATATTAAGTAGAAACAGAATTCTTCATGTTAATTATCTTCACTTGATAAATTCTTCAAGTTAATTAATTAGGCCAAAGGATATGAACAAATTTATGACTCTTAAAGTATATTCTTCCAATGTTTTTGAAATGTTACCAGGAAACCATACTTTTGATAGTTCAAAGCAAGGTTGGGTACAGTGGCTCACATCTGTAATCCCAGCATTTTGGGAGGCCGAAGCAGGAAAACTGCTTGAGCCCAGGAGTTCGAGAACCGGCAACATAGTGGGAGCCTGTCTCTACAAAAAATAAAAAAGATTGGCCAGGCATGGTGGCAAGCACTTGTGGTCCCAGCTGCCTGGGAAGCTGAGGTGGCAGGATCGTTTGAGCCCAGGAGGTCAAAGTTGCAATGAACCATGATCATGCTACTGCACTCTACCCTAGGCAGCAGGGTGAGATCTTGTCCCTATATACATATCAGTTAATAGGGTTATGCCTAAAAAAGAAGTAAAAAATAGCTGAAAGGACATATTTATATCTACACAAGTTTAGAAGGAAAGGGGCTTACTATGTTATATACAATACTAAATAATTTTCAGACTTAAATAAAACTGGGAGAAAAAATGAGAAATCATACAAAAACATGAACAAATTCCAGTACTTAGATAGCCACATTGGAACATAAAGATATCAAATGAGATTGATTCGATATTAAAACAGCACCAAGAATAAGAAAGCATGAGCCTCTTCTACAATTTCAGCCCATAGGTTACAATGGGAAGCCCCATATCCTTACTCTTACATATCAAGAACTATTGATTGTGCTTTTTTATAGTAATGGATTTAAGTATTATCACACTTTAGAAAATGTTGCATAAAAAGTTAACACAGCCAAAAAAAAAAGGGTTATCAATAAACTTGCACTTTAAATGGCCATATAATTTGCATAAAGTTTTATGAGACCGGAGACACTCAGTAAAAAAATGAATTCAGGGGGATCTCAACATCCCTCAAGTTTAAAATGAGCTGATTCAATAGTATCAACCAAGATAATCTCTGCCTGCAGTAAAATGACCTTCTGTACTTTGGATTTCCAATGTATATGAGCAAACCAAGACCCTACTCTAAGCGCTATAATCAGTAGTGCTTACTCTGCATGTGAATGGCAAACTTAACATATTCCAACCAAACTCATTTTCTGTGCCCCTAAAAGCCTGGTCCTCTCCCAGGCAATCACCACCACGGTAGTTACAGCACTACCATTCACCCACCAAATGCCAAAATTAGGGCTCATCTTTGACATCCTCTTTTTTGCCTACCTCCATATCTAATCTATCACCAACCCCGTGGTTCTACTTGTGAGACACCATCTGAATCAATCTCCTCTAACCCGCATCACCTACCACTTTCCAAGCTTCATCATTCAACATCTCTAAAGAATGAGCCTCCAGCTCTTTCTCAGACATCTTCTCTTCTAACATTTAAGTTTTTTTTCCATGGCAGCCACACATGCATGCACACCTGTGCGCACACACATACACACACACACACAAACTCTCTTTCTCTCTGCCCATCTCTCTATCTCTACCTTCCCATCCCCTCCTCAAGAAAGGCATCCCAATACTCTTAGGATAAAGACCATAATCCTTTAAGTCCCTATCTGATTACATCTTCAGTTAAGCCCAGTATCACTGTTCCCTTACTGTCTGTATTTTGGCCACATTTGTCCCTTTTTAGTTCTTACCTAAAAGCACATGCTCACCACCACCACCTGACCTCTCTGCACATGCTGTTCCCTTTGTCTAGAGCCTGCTCCATCATTAACTCTACCTCTTCAACTCCTACTCAACATATAATTCTCAATTAAATGATTCTTCCTTAAGTAAGGTTTCTGGGCATCTCTTAGACCAGGGCAAGCCCTCTCATTTTGTAGTATGAAAGTATTGTAGTCTTTCATAGCAGTTATCCATTTATAACTAGAAACTTATATGTATGATTATACATAATATGTCTCTTCCCTGCTACATACGAAACTTCTTCAGGGCAGGGTTTATATGTAGTTTTGCTTACCCTTGTTTCCCCAGGGTCTACCAATGGGCTTGGCACATAATTGGCACTTAAAATATCTATTAACTACTAAAGGAGAAAAGGGTGAGAGGGAAGATAAGTTTATATGTCCTCATGATCTTTGTCATATTCATTCTTCTTCTTCCATTTAAAGCATTCAGTCACCACCCAGTAATCTGTCAAGTCATTAACCAGAATAAATATGTGATCCTCATAGTTATGGCTCCAATCTAATACTTTTAATAAAATATTTGACACATTCAAAATAAGAAAGCCCTTGAACATTATTTAATGCATAATTTCAGCTTTCAGGAGATCTATAATAAGCCATTCCAAATAATTACCTACAATCTTTTCATACTTCTACAGCCTCAAGTCACAGAAACAAAAGAAATAAAGAGACCTCACAATGGGTTCTTTAACAAGCCTCTGGCAGAATTTTTCGCAAATTCTTTTAGAAAGTATGCCTATTATATATTTTTTTAATCTTTAAAGAGAATTCTATAACTTTAATGGTCCTTTCAGGCAGCACTCATCATCCTTAAAAATATTCATTAGGCAACTATTTTGAATAATAATAAGTGACTCAAGGAGACATAGTTAGTCCACTTGAATACGTGAGGAATAAGAAAAGTAAACATAATAAAGGCAAAAAATTAAAGGACAAGTAGGTAAAAACTAAACAAATATATGATGAAAGACACATAATTTACTCAACAAATCACTTGTTGAATGAATGATAAGTCACTCAAGTTGTATATCTTAGGATAATAACAGATTTATGACTAGCCAAAGTGTTGGCAATGTAAAGAGAAGTTATTTAAGGAAAGAATGAGCAGAACAGAGACACGTAGAGGACTCTAATGGCAAAGTAAAGATAGTGTGGAGGCCAGGAAGTGATGTAATAGTTCAGGTAGGAGGTGGCTGGAGACTGGGAGAATGTGGTATGGGCATTCCACAGGGATGAGGAGGAAGGAGTAGAAAACATGGAAACAAAGTACAATGTGAGAAACAATCTATAGAAAGTGAGAGGTAAATAGAATGACATCACCAAGAAGGTGAAATAGGAATTCTCTGGCTCTACTGTTTTCTACAGAAATCCAATTTGCAGCTATTCAGAGACAAGAATGCCTTGATGAATATCCCAGAACATGGGAGTGAGGATGAAACAACCCCTTGGACCACAAAGAACAGCTACACTTGAAGTGTAAGAGGAACAGTTTCTCTTTGATTATGTTGCCCCTCCCCCAAGCCAGCACAGTCTGGCACACAAGAGATTCCCCAGGAACTGTGGGTTTTTACAGAGGGAAGACAGAGTTGAGTTGGAGACAGACATTCAGCTTCCCCAACATTCTGGGCCCATTCACAGGTAACACTCCCTTGTCTTGCCCCACTGGAAACACTGGCAGTATCAACAGGGCTAGACCACCTGAGGTCACTTAGAAACAACGAACAGGGGTAGGGCTCACAGTGACGGACATGCAGATCTTGGCGGTGGCTCTGCCTTGTGGCCAGTGGAGGCACACTACCAGAAAGGATACCCAATAGCGTTGCTCTGCATGAGGCACAGTTGACAGGCCTCCCAGGCCCAAATCCCTGGCCAGCTTCCACACTCAGCCTTGGTGCTCTCCTTAAAACTTCCCCAGACCAGGAGATAGCAGCATGTTGATAATTATCTGCTGAGTGAACATCTAGCTCCACCCAAGCCTGGTGATTGAGCTGCAACCCAACCAAGCTCTAGTGTACTCTTAAGTCCTTTCTCAGGCCAGAAGGCAGGGGTACATTTGTGATCATTCACAGAGGGAGCATCTGACACCACCTAGATGCAGCTATAGAGCTGTGACCTAGCCAAGCCCTGGTGATCTCCTTCACAGCCACTTCCAGGCCAAGAAGCAAGGGCAGGTCAGCATTATCCACGAAGGGACCCTCTGACCCTTCCCAGACCTACTGATTATCCAAAGAGAGCATCTGACCCTACTCAGACCCAGCTGCAGAGCTGTGACTTAGCCAAGCCCCAGTACTTTCCTTAACTTCACTCCAAGCTAGAAGTTAAAAGCAGGTGAGTGACTATTTGAATCTAGTCCTGCCCAGACTTAGCTAGTGAGCATCAATCCAACCAAATCCTGGGGTTCTCCTTAAGCCCTTGCCAGGCTAGGAGTCAAGTGCATGTATGTGAATGTCTTCTGAGGAGAGCATCTGACCCTGCTCAACTCCAGTAGCTAAACAGCTACTGAACCAAACCTCAGTGCTCTGCTTAAGGATACACTAGTATGGGAGGCAAGCCCATGTCCATGCATATTTATGCAGCATAGTCTGTGGTTCTGCCTACCCCGAGTAGTTAAATAGCAATCTAGACACCTCGCCCAGTCTCCCAGCCAAGGTGGCCCTGCCCAGATACAGATCCCAAACCACAGTACTGGCCAGCCAGGGAAGACAATCTACAACACTGTCTGATCAGAGGCAATTACTAAGCTCAGGCAACAGCTCTGCCTTACTGAAGACCCCAACCAGAGATCTCACTGGATCTCAGAGCACAGCCAGCATTTCCATTTGATCCCAGGTTACAGGTAACAGCCCAGTCCAAGTACAAAACATGATAACAAAGTCTACTTGTCTGGGGTCACTACCAACTAACCCAACCAGAATCCCAAGCTAGACTAAATAGTGAAGTTCTATCACCACCACAGAACACTAGAAAAGCCTGAAAAGGGTGGCTGTTTCCTCACATGTGCAGATGCCAACACAAGGATTTTTTAAAAATCAGGGAAATATGACACCACCAAAAGAAATTAATAAAGTTCCAATAATGAATCTTGAAAAAATGGAGATCTATAAAATGAATGATTAAAAAATTCAGAATAATTCTCTTAAAGAAATTCAGGGAACTATAAGAAAATACGGACAAAAAAGTAAATGCAATTTGGAAAACAATTCATGAACAAAATAAGAAATCTGATCAAGAAATAAAAAGAAACAATAAAATCAGAAACACTAGAGATAAGGAATATAATGACTTTCTAAAAATTCAGTAGAAAATTTCAACAGCAGACTTGACCAAGCAGAAGAAACAAAATCAGTGAATTAAAAGATAGGATACTTGAAGTTCTCCAGTCAAAGCAGCAAAAATAAAAAAGAATGAAAAAGAATAGAGAAGGCCTATAGGAATTATGTGACACAATCAAGAGAACTAAACAGTACATAACAGGAGTTCCCAAAGAAGAGAAAGAAAAAATACCAAGAATCATTATTTTTAAAAATAATGGCTGAAAAATGCCTAAATCTAGGGAAAGACAACACTATCTAGAAATTGGAAGCTCAAAGTTCTCCAATCAAATTCAACTCAATGAAGAGTTCACCAAGACAAAAATCAAATGCAAAGAAAGAATACTGAAACCAGCAAGAGATAGAAAATATAATCACATTCAAAGGCATCTCAATATGGCTAATTAGCAGAAGTCTCAGCAGAAACCCTGCAGACCACGAGACAGTAGAATAATAAACTCAAAGTAATGAAGGAGGGGAAAAAAAACTTCCACCAAGAATACTTTACTCAGGAAAGCTGTCCTTCAGAAACAAGAAAGAAATAAATTTTTCCCAGACGAAGGCTTAGAGAGTTTGTCACCACTAGGCCTGCTCTACTGAATTGCTAAAGGGAGTTCGTTAAGCTTAAATTAAAGTCTGATAACTAATAACATAAAACATGTGAAAATTAAAAAAAAGACTGAATGGTATAAGTAATATAGTCACGTTCAGGATATTCTAATAATGTAAGGTGATTATATAAAGCAAATTTATCTCTAATATGAGGTTTAAAAGACAAAACTATTAAAAATAACTGTAGCTATAATAAATTGTTAAGAAATACAAATTACAAAAAACATTCTGAGATCATAATCAAAAAGTTTTAGGGGAGAGAACATAAAAATACAGTTTTTGTTTGCCATGAAGTTTTCATCAAATTTAAATAGCTGTTTTTGAGTACAAGACGTTTTATGTAAGCCTCATGGTAATCATAAAGCAGAAAACTACAGTGGAAGCAAAAACTATAAAAAGAAAGGATTCAAAGCAGACCACCAGAGGAAACAAACCCCAAAGGAAAACAGCAAGAGAAGAAGAAAGAAACAAAAGATCTACAAAACTTAATGAAAGAGCAGTAGCAAGTCTGTTCCTATTAATAATTATCCTGAATGAAATGGATTAAATTCATCAAAAGACACAGAATGGCTGAATGTATTTAAAAAAAAATAAGATCCAACCATATGCTGCCTACAAGAGACTATTTACCAATAACGACACTTATAAAATGAAAATGAAGGAATCGAAAAAGGTATTCCTTGCAAATGTAAGTCACAAGAGAAGAGTAGCTATCCTTATATCAGGTAAAATAGACTTTAAGTAAAAAACTATAAAAAGGGACAAAGAAGACCATTATATAATAACAAAAGGGTAAATTCATCAAGAAGACATAACAATTATAAATATATATACACCCAACATTGGAGCACCTAAATAATAAAGCAATTATTAAATGATCTGAAGGGAGATATAGACTGCAATACAATAATAGTAGGGGACCCCAGTACCCCACTTTCAACAATAAACTGACTATCTAGAGAATAGTCAATAAGAAAACACTGGACTTAAATTATACTGTAGACCAAACAGACCTACAGACATATACAAAATCTTCTATCCAACAGCAATAGAATATACTTTCTTCTCAAGAAAACAGAACATGTTTTAGGATAGACTGTATGTTAGGCCACAAAACAAGTCTTAACAAATTTAAGAGCACTGAAAGCATAGCAAGTATGCTTTCTGAACATAAGGGCATTAAGCTAGAAATCAATAGCAGAAGAAATCTTGGGAAATTCACAAATTCATAGAAATTAAATATACTCTAAACAACAAATGACTTGCAGAAGAAATAAAAAGATACCTTAAGACAAAAATAAAAATAATATACTAAAATATATGGTATGCAGCAAAAACAGTCCAAAAAGGAAAATTTATAGCTATAAACACCTGTATTGAAAAAGAAATAAAATCTCAAATAAACGGTCTAATATTACAACTAAAGGAAATAGAAAAAGAACAAACTAAGCCCAAAGTTAACAGAAGGAAGCAAATAACAAAGAGCAAAAATAAATAAAAGACAGACTAGAAAAACAATAGAAAAAAAATAAAATTAAGAATGGTTTTTTTGAAAAGAAGAGGTTGACAAACCCTTAGCTACACCAACTAAGAAAAAAAGTGAAGATTCAAACAAAATCAGAAATAAAAGTGGAGACATTACAACAGATACCACAGAAATACTGAAATACAAAGGATCAAGAGAAACTACCACAGTTATGTGCCAAAAATTGGATAACCTTGAAAAAATGAATAAATGTCTAGACACATAGCACCTACTAAGACTGAATCATGAAGAGATAGAAAACCTAAGCAGATCAATAATGAATAAGGAAATTAAATCAGTCATAAAAAGACTCATATCAAAGAAAGTCCCAGAACCTGATACCTTCATGGCTGAATTCTACCAAACATTTAAAGAACAAATACCAATCCTTTTTAAATTATTCCAAAAAACTGAAGAACAGAGGATAGTTCCAAATTCATTTTACAAGGCCAGCATTAGCCTGATATAAAGGCCAAAGACACTGTAAGAAAAACAATTACAGGCCAATATCTCTGATGAACACAGATGCAAAAATCCCTAGTAAGACAACAGCAAATTAAATTCAACAATGCAATAAAATAATCATTCACCATGATCACGTGGGATTTATTCTTGGAATTTATGGATAGTTCAATATATGCAGATCAATAAATGTGATTCACCACACTAAGAAAGTGAAGAATAAAAACCAAATAATCATCTAAATCGATGCAGAATAAGCATTTGAAAAAAATCAACCTCCTTTCATGATAAAAGCTGTCAAAATAATAAGTATAGAGGAAATGTACTTCAACACAATGAAAGTCACATATAACAAACAAGTAAGCAACATTATCCACAATGGTGAAAAGTTGAAAAAGGTATTCTCCAAGATCCTGGCCAAGACAAAGATGCCCACTATTGTCACTTCCTTTCAACATAGTTCTGAAAGTTCCAGCCAAAGCAATTAAGCGAGAGAAAGAAATAAGACATACCTAAACAGGAATGGAAGACATTAAATTGTCTCTGTTTGCTGACAACATATTTTATATTTGAAAACCCCAAAGCTTGCATTAAAACAAACTCTTAAAACTGATAACTGAAGTCAGTAAAGTTTCAGGATACAAAATCAACATACAAAAATCTGTAGCATTTCTACACACTAATAACTAGCTATCCAAAAAAGTTAAGAAAACAATCCTATTTACAACAGCAATAAAAAAATAAGATAAAATATTTTGCAGTAAATTTAACTAAGAAAATGAAAGACTCGTATACTGAAAACTGTACAACACCGATGAAAGAAATAGAAAAAAACACAAATAAATCAAAAGATATCCCACATTCATGAAATGAATGAATGTTGTTAAAATGTCCATGCTAACCAAAGTGATCTACAGATTCAATGCAGTCCTTATCAAAATTCCATATCATTTTTCTATTTTCACAGAAATAAAAGAAAATCTTTAAATTCTTATGAAACCACAAAAGACTCTGAATAGCCAAAACAATCTCAAAAAGAACAAGGCTGGATGCATCACACTACCTGACTTCAAAATATAAAGCAATTATGATCAAAACATCATGGTACTGGCATAAAAACAGACTGACTGATCAAATGGGATAGGATAAAAAGCCCAGATATTAATTCACACATTTACAACCAATTGATTTTTGACAAAGGTGCCAAGAACACACAATGAAGAAAGAGAGTCTATTCAATAAATGGTGTTGAGAAAACTGGATATCCACATGTGGAAGAATGAAATTAGATCCATATTTCACACCAAATACATAAATCAACTCAAAATAAATTAAAGACGTTAAGCTATAAACTACTCTATGAAAACAGGGGGAGTATCTTCATGACATTAATCTGGGCAAGGATTTTTTTGATTGACTCCAGAAGTTCAGGCAACAAAAGCAAAAATAGACAAATGGGTTTGCATCAAACTAAAAAGCTTCTGCACAGCAAAGGAAACAATTCACAAAATGAAGGAACAACCCAAAGAATGAGAAAAAACATTTTAAAACCATACAGCTATCTGATAAATGGTTAATATAACTCAATAGCAAGGAAACAACCCAATTAAAAAATATGCTAGGCAGGGCTCACGCCTGTAATCCCAGCATTTTGGGAGGCTGAGGCGGGTGGATCATGAGGTCAGGAGTTTGAGACCAGCTTGGCCAAGATGGTGAAATTAGCTGGGCATGGTGGCGGGTGCCTGTAATCCCAGCTACTAGGGAGGCTGAGGCAGGAGAATCACTTGAACCTGGGAGGCAGAGGTTGCAGTCAGCCGAGACTGCACCACTGCACTCTAGCCTGGGCGACAGACCAACTCTGTCTCAAAAAAAATAAAAATAAAAATAAAAATAAAATTGTCTAGTGTCTGAAAAGACATTTCTCAAAAGATGTCTTACATATGGCCAAGAGGTTCATGGAAAAAAATGCTGATCACTAATCATTAGGAAAATAAAAATTAAAACCAAAATAAGCTATCACCTCACACTTATTAGAATAAATCTTACAAAAAATAAGTGTTGAAGAAGAGGAGAAAAGGAAATCCTTGCACATGCACTGTTGGTAGAAATGCAAACTAGTAAGACGTCATGGAAAATGGTATGGAGGTTCCCCCAACAATGAAAAAGAATGATCCAGCAATACCTGCTTCTGTCTGGAAATATGTCAAAAGGAATTGAAATCAATATGTCAAAGGGATATCTGCACTCCCATGTTCATTACAGCACTATTCACAATAGTCAAAATGTGAACTCAACCTATATATCTATGAACAGATGAATGGATAAAGAAAATGTGGCATATATACATGATGGAATACTATTCAACTTTAAAAGAACAAAATTCTGTCATTTGGGACAACATGGATGAATCTGGAAGACGTTATGCCAAGTAAATAAGCTAGGCACAGAAAGACAAATACCGCATGATCTCACTAGTTGTGTAATCTTTTAAAAGTTGAATTCATAGCAAAGAGTACAACAATAGTCACCAGGGTAGGGAAGAGCAAAAGAATGGGAAGTTGGTGGTCAAAAGGTACAAAGTTTTGGCTAGACAGGAGGAATTTTTGAGATCTGCACACCAGGGTGACTATAATCAATAATAATGTATAGTATATTTCAAAATAACTAACAGTACATTTCAACTGCATCATCACAAAAATGTTAAGTAAGTGATGGATATGTTAATTAGCTTGATTTAATATTCCACATTGTATACATTTATCAAAACATACTACACTTAATATATGTAATACAATTACAACTTGTAAATTAAAAATAATACTAAATTAAAAGTTAGACATAAATAACCTATGATTCCTGGACAGTAGTTGAGGTGACTGAAGGTTAACACTGCCTATATGTTAAATGTCTGATAAAGAAAGCAGTAGTTGGGCACCTAAGGGAAAAATTCCAAATACTGACTCCTGTATTTGTGCTAAATCCTCCAGTCTTCGCAATCAATATAATTTACTTTGTACATTTTAACACTTGTGCGTTCAACTATCCCCACGCATGGATGTCTCCAAAATCCAAACCTTTAACTCCCAATTTCTTCCTGATTCTAGTTCCACATCTCTACTAATCATCTACACATGCTTCTCTATTATCTCAAACTAGACACCTATAAACAAGTTCATCACATTTCCCACTACAGACGTCTTCTGTATCTTTTCCTAATTTAACACCATTATCCTCCCAATTGCCAAGGTATAATAACTTTTGCTCCCCACATTTGAACAGACATCAAGTGCTGTTGAATCTTCATTTCTAACTTCTCTTTCCCACAAGGATTTTCATTTCTAATTTATCTTTCCCACAAGAATCTTCATTCCTAATTTCTCACCCCAGCTAAAGGCCCTTTTGAACACTTGCCCAGGCAGTTGCAAGTTACTTCGTCTAGCATATTCTATACACCAAAGCTATGAGGAGTTGTAAAACATGCCTTTGATCATCATTTGCCGTTGAAAAGCCTTCAAGGATTTCTCTATCTCACTACTGTTGAGTGTGATCCAGGGATCTAAGAGACATTGAGACCCTTTTAGAGGATTTCAGAGGTCAAAACTATTTTCATAATAATATGAGCATAATGCTGTTTTCATAATAATGCTGTTTTTCTACTTCACTCTCATTCTTTCATGAGTGTATAGGACTTAGCAGAGGCTAAATGACTGATAATACTGCAGTAGACTGAATTCAGATGCAGACATGAGAACCCAGACTCAGACAAGTACTGCCTGATCTCACTTATATGTGGAAACTGAAAAAGTCAAGCTCACAAAAGCAAATTGTAGAATTGTGCTTGCCAGGGGCCAGGGGTTGGGAGAAGTAGGGGATTTTGATTAAAGAGTACCAACTTTCAGTTATAAGATGGGTAATTTCTGTGGACCTAATCTACAGCATAATAACTACAGTTAACAATAATGTACCGTGTACTTGAAATTTGCTAAGAGACTAGATCTTAAGTGTTTTCCTTTAAAAAAAGGTAAATATGTGAGGTAATGGATGGGTTAATTAGCTCAATTGAGGAAATACATATCACTATATGTATATCAAAATATCACATTGTATATCTTAAATATATGTAATGTTCATTTGTCAATCAAGCCTTAATAAAGCTGGAAAAAAAGTTAATTAAGAGAATCAGTTGAGCACAGTGTCTCACGCCTGTAATCCCAGCACTTTGAGGAGGGAGGATTTCTTGAAGTCAGGAGCTCAAGACCAGCCTGGGCAACATAAAGAAACTCCATTTTTACAAAAAATAAATTTTTTAATTATGTGGGCATGATGGAGCATGCCTGTAATCCTAGCTATTCAGGAGGCTGAGGCAGGAATACGGCTTGAACTCATGTGTTCAAGGTTGCAGTAAGCTATGACTGCACCACTACATTACAGCCTGGCAAATGAGCAAAATGCTGTCTCTCTAAAAAATTAATTAAATACATAAATAAAAAGTAGAATATACATACCATGTATTAAACCAGCCATTAAAGATTTTCAAAAATTAAAATAAAACCAATGCCATTCTCATAAAAGTGTTCGTTTTAGAAAATGTCTTTTAAAAATAACATGTTACATTTACACATGAGTATATTGTTGTCACTTTAAAATAAATGACTTTAAAATTTATCAGTTTTAATCTTTTATACAATAAATATGAATAGATTCTAAGACCAAAATGTGTGAAAACTGCTGGATAATTTGAGGCATAGGCACACCATGTGCCTGCCATTCCAGGCCATCTTCTCTAGATTCCAATGTTGTACCTCCAACCTCAGCACCACAACATTCTGGTCAAATCCTCTATCCCTGGCACTTTCACCTACCAATGGTTCCCTCAATGCTACAAACACTTCTGCCTTTATCCTTTGCTCACACCTTCCCGTCTGCCCAAAGTGTGTCCTGCCAATCCACCCAACCATAGCTCAAGCTCTCTCTTATCTCTCTTAATCACTCCAATTCTACCCCTCACAGAGCAAATGGTATTGGTTGTTGAAATGGTTTGGCTCTGTGTCCCAACCTAAATCTCATGTCAAATTATAATTCCCAGTGTTGGCGGAGGGACCTGATGGCAGGTGATTGGATTATAGAGGCGGATTTCCCCCTTGCTGTTCTTGTGATAGCAGGGGAGTTCTCCCAAGATCTAGTTGTTTAAAAGTATGCAGCACTCCCCCTTCACTCTCTTTCCCTCCACCATGTAAAGAAGGTGCTTGCTTCCCCTTTACCCTTCCGTCATGATTGTAAGCTTCCTGAGGCCTCCCAAAGCATGCTTTCTGTACAGCCTGTGGAACTGTGAGTCAATTAAACCTTTTTTCTTCATAAATTACCCAGTTTCAGATAGTTTTTTTAAAGCAGTGTGAGAATGGACTAATACAGTCGTATACCTTGAATTAGTATCTTAATATTTTTTCCTGCTTCTCCAACCATACATTAAGGCTTTTAACTAGAGGAATTCTTCATAGCGTTGTAACACTGACTTACATATAATATCAAATTAATAACTGTGTGCCATTTAATTTATACAGAATTGCCATATCTCAATTTAAAAGCAGGACTGTGATTCATCCAGAGTCACCTGTGGAGTCACTCAGGCTTGGCTCACAAATTCTCTAAAGACCTTGACAGGAGACATGATGACCCACTGTCTGTGTCTGCTTCCTATGCTATGAACACCCACCCCATGAGCCAGCTTGATAAGCTCACCATGCCAGCTGGCCTCAGCTTCATCTCCTTATTATCACTGGCCCTCCCAAGGGATTCCTTGCCAACCCTAAAATAATCCTACAACCTGCAGACAGCAATAATACCTTGGGTTCTCTCCAATTGACTTTGTTTCTGAAACTACAGTGATTAAAAATATTGCTTATGTTTCTGATGTGTGGATTAAAGTACAGAAGACCAAGAAAGGATTTCAGACTGTAGAGGAGGTTGGGAGAGTTAACGAAAATGGAAGAATTCTCATAGTCATTCTCCAACTTAAAAAAAAATTCTTAAATGCAAATACTTGCTATTGCTAGACACATACTTTCATATTTTAAAAATATATATTTAATGTCAATGTCCCTCTTCATGTTTCTCTAGACAAAATAAATATATTATTTTTATTCTTCACTAATATTTTCCTCCATATTTTAGTTATTCTGATTATTCTCAAGCCAATGTCCATTTTGAAAGTATTAATCTGCAAAAGGAGAACTGAAATTCAAAAGAATTTCAAAAAATTCTAGGATTTCTGGAAGGAGTTTTGTAAAGATCTTGATGTTACATTCCCATTAAAATACCCAGTGTCAGCCAGGCACGGTTGCTCACGCCTATAATCTCAGCGCTTTGGAAGGCCAAGATGGGCAGATCACGAGGTCAGGAGATCGAGACCATCTTGGCTAACGGGGTGAAACCCCGTTTCTACTAAAAATACAAAAAAAGTAGCCAGGCATGGTGGCGGGCACCTGTAGTCCCAGCTACTCAGGAGGCTGAGGCAGGAGAATGGTGTGAACCTGGGAGGTGGAGCTTGCAGTGAGCAGAGACTGCCCTGCTATACTCCAGCCTGGGTGACAGACTGAGACTCTGTCTCAAAAAAAAAAAAAAAAAAAAAAAAAAAACACCAAAAACACCCAGTGTCTGGCAATGTGACACTAAATCTAAATCAATGAGATTAAAATCATTCTGGCTTTCCATACTACCTTTAGAATTGGTAAGCAGTTGAAAAGTCCTTACCTATTCCTGAGGCTGGTGTGAAGGAGTGGATTCCGTTAACAGCAGCAAAATCTAGGGACTGAAAATACCTGAAGGAAGACTGCCCCATCTCCCAGACGAAAATATCAATTGAATTCTGATCTCCTACAATAATGGAATAAAAGTCAAATCTTAACACAAAAGTTACAGAAAAAAAATGACAAAATTACATAATAAAACTACAATAAAAATATCAAGAAACAAATTTCCTCAGAATCCATTTAATCTAATAAAAATACAAGTTAATAGGAAGTACGTCAAAAGTCTTTTTTGCATTTACTGCATGACACAAATACATTATTAGTCATTAACCATGATATAATGTTAAAGAAAGAACAAGGACAATTTTTTTTTATTTTTTAGGAATGCTGCAATTTTACCTATGAAAGTTCTACTCAGCAGCAAAAAGCAAATTTTCCTTCCAAGAATATTCTGAAAGAGTATTATAAAAAGTTCTGAATATTATTTATTAATACTATGAATTATTCATGGCACCTCAAGTAAATACATATAAAAAGTTACTTGTTTGCATCCTGGATATAAAATATTCATGTATCTTACAACTTTACCTATCTACTTCCAATTTTGTTTTAATATAACTTTAAGGTGGTAGTCAGAACACAAGCTTAGGGGCATACTGCTTAAATATTTCTCAAAAATCCATTTACAGCTAACAATTAATACTTATCATCTATCAATAAATATTATATGGATTAGTAAAAAATTATTACAAGAGCATTTTCATATAAAATATACCATATGAATGCTAGATGAGCTCAATAACAACTATATATACATTACAAATACTTTATCTTCTCACCTAGAAAGACATTTTTGGCAAATATTAAGTAAATATCATTGGCTGAAGACAAAGCCTCAACTTGTGTTGTCCCACTGATAGGCACCTCTTGAAAGTTAATAAACCCAATGCCAGACCATCTGAATAAAAGGGAGTTTAGCCTGGCATTAGCCTGGGAAATGGCTAAGAACACAGAGCCTCCCTTGTTGAACAAGGCCACGGTCAGCACACCTCGGACAGGGAGTTTTTGATGCAACACGAAGCTTCCTCCATTCCACCTGAAGACCTGAAGGAAATGTTGAAATACAAAACCCTTTATGACTAGGAATTTAGCACTTGCAAGAATGTAATCAATATCGTATGTTTACTCTCTTGGATCCTTTTATTTGGTTAAAAAGGTACCTTCATAAAAAAAGAAAGCACTAAAACTGATGCTCCCTCGCTGCTCTCTCCCTTATCTAATCTGTGTGAGTGTGCACATCTATGTCTATGCACATGAGTACACACGACACACACACACACACACACACACACACAGTGAATGAAAGAGAAGTTATTTGAAAAGAAATCAGTATCAAATGTACATCTGGGTAAGGGTTGGTAACAGCAGGGAAAAGGAAAGCTAAAACCAGGAAATAAACTAAATATGAAAAATTTAGAAATGAATAAGAAACATTCTAATGTTGCAATATTATTATCAATTGCTCGAGCAATAGAATACAGAGAAACACCTAAATCCTTTTTGTCCCCATGGTGGCAGTCAATGCACACAAGGTTTCAGGGTAAGTGTTCATAAATGCAAAATTAAAATTCAGACCCTACCTGAAAGCAAGCTAGTCAATGTCACAGAAAATTATACTTATTCAGTCAACAATTAGGAACTTTTAAGCCACAGACATTATGCTAGGAACTACTGATACAGCGGCCTTTCCCTTTATGGATCTTATTAACTATTAGGAAAAGGTAAACAAGAAACATATCAATAATTAAATAAATGTCTGAGTATAAAATGGGTCAAGTACTGAAGAGGACAATTAGGATGGTCTGATAGAGAATTATGAAGGTATTAGGGAAATCAAGTTAGAAGGAATGACATGACAAAGTTCTTAAGACAGAAAAAGTTTGTCATTATCTGAATAAAGACAGGAAGGAATTTGATAGTGCTGGGAGATTTATGAGAGTTAAGGCTGGAGAGGTAAGATCATGGAGAACCTCCCATTAGGGTGACCATAAAATTTATCATCTAAACAGGGATCCTTTAAAGAGTGAAAGGGGCAATAACAATACCAGAACAACAGGCATAATCCAGTACCTTCCAAGGCAAATCCGGAAATGTAGCTATGCTGTTAAGCCCATATTAAATAATTTCAAATTTATTCTAAGTATAATTGCAAATCATTGAGTAGCTTTAAAATTAGAAATAGCATTAGTCAATTAATATTTTCAAAAAATGCCTCCAGTTACTCAATGGAGAATGGATCCGAGGAGGTCAAGGAAGTTCAGAGAACAGCTAGGAGGATACTATAATGGTGTGGAAGAGAAATAATGGGGACCTGAAGTAGGGAGGAGTAGAGACGAAATGTCTTCACTTATTGACACATATAATCAAAAATACTTAATGATAAACTCGATGTGAAAGAATAAGAAGGAGTAAGTTCAAGACCAACCTGAGAAACATGGTGAAGCCCCATCTCTACAAAATACAAAAAATCAGTCAGGTGTGGTGACACACACCTGTTGACCCAGTCACCTGGGAGGCTAAGGTAGGAGGATCACCAGAGCCCAGGAGGTCAAGACTGTAGTGACCTGTCACATCACCGCACTGGAGCCTGGGCCACAGAGCCAGACCCCGTCCCCCCTGTCCACAAAAGAAAAAAAAAAAAAAAAAAAAAAAAGGAGTAATCAAGGAAGAAATATCTCAGGATTCTGTCCTAAGCAATTGAGTTTGTGGGGTTGCTACTTCCTGAGATGGAAGCTAGCACTGAAGTAACGAGCTTCATAGTGAAAATCAAAGGTCAGTTTGGGATATGTTAAATATTATGTACCAAAAATACATTTAAGTGAACATATCAATAGGTAGTTAGGTATGTAGGCCTGAAATACAGGGGAAAGGCTATAGATATAATTTAAAAGACACTAGCCTATTGCTGATATTTAAACCATATGATTGATAACAGTATCCGAGTGAGTGAAGAGAAAGAAAAAAGAAATTTGAACTATAAGTGAATCTTTCTGGAAAACTCCAAGACATCTAAGTTTACAAAAGGGAAGAGGCACTGGGAATGGGGAATGAGAAGGAACACACACACACACACACACACACATACATACACAGAGAGAGAGAGAGAAAGGGAAAAGGAAAATCTGTGTAGTGTCTTAGAAAGCAAGATAAGATTTATATTTGAGGATGAGGTGACTGTCACATGCTGGTGGAATGTATAATGATTACGCAGAAAAACACCCACTGGAATTGGCAACCCAGTTGTCATCGGTGAGCATGGGGAAGTAAAGACAAAACAAATAGATAATTATTTCATGATGTCTTACTATAGAGGGGAGGAAGGAAATGAAACAAAAATTAGAAGGGAATGAGATCGGGGAGGAATTTAAGCTTTTTAAGCTGGGTGAAGCTAGAACATTTACGCTGACTGTAGTAACCAAATAGAGAGAGATAGACGCCAGAGATGGAGGAATAGCTAACCTTATGATGGCAAGATGGGCACCTGTGTGAGAGGCCTGGCTTTTTAGAAGGGACACTTTCTCTGTCGTAGCAGGAATGAAGAATAAGATTGGGTTTCAAGTGGGTTTTTGAATTTGGTGTTGGGAAAATGAGTAATACCCCTTTTGGTAGCTTTCATTTCAACAAGGGAATTAGCTGAAAATGGAAATGTGAAGCATGTATGGAAGTTTAAGGAGTCACAAAAGTTATCAAATAAGCATTACTAGGATTACAAGATCTAGTTTACAAAAGAAATGTGGGATTTCTGAGGTGATACTGAACACCTGTGTGGCAATGCTAATCATGAATTTTTAGTGATACTCTCTGGCTGTGTGATTTTTCTCCACAATGTTTTGCAATTCAGTTAAATTCTAATTAAATGTTCATATTTATTATTACATTATCCTTGGCTCTTGAAGACAATAATATTTTATGACTCTGGTGTTTAAAAATTAACTTTTAACTAACCAGTCTTTACATTCTACTTTACTACAATCAAATTATGGTTTTTCTTTTATACTAAACTGGCAGACCATACCTTTGGTAAATTTCAATTATAATGTTAAAAAGAAAAGCAAAACAAACAAACAAACAAACAAAACACCACTTCATTTTAAAAGAATCAAACCTGAGTTAATTCGGAATCATCTCTTTGACTTGCAATGATTAAATAATCTTGGCTGTCTGAAGTAAAATATCTTACTTGAGAACTTTCCAGAATAACAATTGTTTGTACCTGCAAGGACAGAGTGGAAATGAAAACTTAAAGGAGACTTGAACTAAGAAAGCCACCAAACACACTAATAGCATGAGTTACTATATGAAGTGCAAGACTTAAGAAATTTTAATCCCAAGTTACGCATACCTAAGTGTCATTTTAAAAAGACAAAAATATCCCCGGATTAAGATACTTTGCTAAAATGTATATCAACTCACAAAAAGTCTTTTTTCACATTAACATAGAACATACATTATCTTAAAATTTGAACAATCTTACAAATCCTAATTACTTTTAAAGAAAGCAATCTATTTAAAAATGAAACTTTTTTTTTACCAGGAATAATTTAAATCCAGACGTGAATGTATACACACTGTTAAGAGAAGGGTTTTCTTCATTTCTTTCTTCATGAGTAATCACAAAGTAGGGAGAAAAACCGATATTAAAGGCCTCACAAGTTTTAGGATTTTCTATATTTAAATCCTAGAAAATGAGGAATAAGAATACAGTAATTCATGATACATCTAAAATTTATCTGCACATTTTATTTTTGTGTTATAAAAAAATACTGATGTTTACCTCAACTGGAATAAAAATCCCCTGCCATCGGTAAACAGTAACAGATGATTTTCTTAACATTATACCATATATTAAATTTTCCAAAGTAACGAAACACCAGCCAGAAGCTGATTCATCCAAAAAACTTTGAAATACGGAAAACACAACATCCATTCCCCCTGAAAAACACAAATCATGATTTACTATTTTATTATTCCTTCAAAAACTTATCTTTCTAATTTATTGTTTAAACAATGAGACTACTGCATTTGTGACTACAAATGAAGATCCTTTCATGACGCATGTGTGTATGAGTGTGAAGACAAGACACAAGCGAGAAAACTTTATAACAACAACAAATAATTAATTTGTACTACAAATAAGAATTTTCTAAAAATTCTAATTTAAAAACCAAGAAAATGTTTTAACATTCTGCTTTATACCTACACACACTTTTCCAAGGTGTATTTAGAAATAAATACTGAATGTGGCTGGGCATAGTGGCTCACGCATGTAATCCCAGAATTTTGGGAGGCCAAGGTAGGTGGATCACTTGAGGTCAGGAGTTTGAGGCCAGCCTGGCCAACATGGTGAAACCAGTCTCTACTAAAAATACAAAAATCAGCTGGGTGTGGTGGTGTGTGTCTGTAATGCCAGCTAGTCGGATGGCTGAGGCACGAGAATTGCTTGAACCCAGGAGGCGGAGGTGGTAGTGAGCCGAGATAGTGCCACTGCACTCCAGCCAGGGACAGACCCTGGCTCAAAAACTAACTAAATAAATACTAAATGTATATTTTAAAGGGAAATATGCAGAACATGATTTTTATCAACTTCGGTAAAGTTGATAAAAATATAACTGAGAAATTTTATAATAATAAATATCTTTATAGAAGCATGATAAATATTTGGTTTAAAAAATTTATGCTATTAATTTGAAATTACGCCCATCTAAGTTTTCACTTTACATTTTATCTATTTTAAGAATGCCAAGCAGACTCACATATTTCAAATGGCTGTCAAGGTTTTATCAAACTGCTACAACTGGTATATGTTTTAAAATTCTGTACTACAAAAAAAAAAAAAAAAAAAAAAACAGGACAAAAATAAAAATCCCCTAACTAATGAAGAGTAAAATTTTTTAAAAAATGTATAATCTCTTAACATGGCTGTTTCCCTTCAAAACATTAAGTTCTTTTTAAATTTTGGTTAGTGGTGTGAACATGATGCAGCAAGTACAACTATCAAGGTTGAAACCTGAGCTCCCTATAAATGATTGATCATTTTTAGATTACCAATTCAAGAGAATTTGTCAATGCCTTACATGTAATATCCAATAGCAATTTCCTTTTCTAAAAAATCCAGCATTTTAAATTCTTATGTTGCTCCCTTTTAAGGGTATACTGCAGATTTTTCATTTAAAGTCCCAAATGGTCCTGACACATGGACAAATCCTTCTCTACAGTAACTCAAGATGACCACAAATGAAGAATAAGCAATGACTGCTAACGATTAAGAATCTCCAACATATGCTCTCATGAGCACTTCCAAAAAAATACATGCAAAGTCCAAGCAGTAATGGAGAAATCTAAATTAGAAACCATAATTTTTCTTTTTTTAGATCCCATCTCTACTTGTCTTCTAGACAACCATACCACTATTAATTATGTCCTTTTTCTTCTAAATATTTAATATTTCTGTACCTTTTCCATCCAACCTACACCTGCTTGGGTCTCTCCAAACTAAACATGCAAAAAACCTTCTGAATCCTACACCCCACCACTACCACCTTCTCCAGGTCCTATCTTCCCAGCCAAACTTCTTGAAATGGTTGCATATAGTTGAGGTCTCTCTTCTTTCACCTTTATTCAAATTGGTATTCAGTCTCTGTCTTTCTATACAAATAGCCCTTTCTATGGTCTAACGCCTTCTATGTTGCTAACTATAATAGTTATTTTTCAGGTTCTCATTTTACTGGACTTCTCACCAGGGGTTGACACCATTTACTTCTTCCTCCATTTTAAAGCACTCTTCTGCTGGTATCTGCCATCCTGTTTTTTCCTAAGTTTCTTACCAGGTCCTCTAAGTCTCCTTTGCTAGGCCATCATCCCATATCCTCAGCCATTCAACTTGAACCTTCTTATAGTGCAGTCTATAGCATCCTCTTCCCTTCTCCATCTTCAGCCTTTCTTTTCAGATTTACATCAATTTCCATGACTTCAAATACAATATATATAGCTAAAGTTCCCAGGTTTATCTCTCCAGCAGAGACCTTCTTTTGAGTCTAGAGAAATTTATTCTCAAAAGTAACTCAAATTCAAAATGTGTTAAACCACATTTATTTTACTCCCCTTACCAAAATACATCTGTTCTTTTTTTTGGAATTCCATCTTAGTGAATAGCATGAACTCCTTCTCCCATCCAACTGCAAAAGCTAGAAACCTGAATCATCTCTGGTACTTCCCTCTCCTTCACCCTCATATTCAACATCTAGTCTAAGCCACCATCATCTTGCCTCCCTGTATCTTCACTTCTCTTCTGTGCCAACCCATTATTTACATGGCACTGTGAATAACATCTTCAAAATCCAAATATGATTATACCATACCACATTACATATGGTAACTCCTCCATTCCTAAACCACTCAAAGGCTCTCCGTTAATACTATTATAAAGACTGGCAACTATAAAATATTCCTTAAGGTCTTGAATGATCTGGTCTTGTCCAGCTATCCAAGCTCAACATTCCTCCTTATTTCTGTACCTACTATCCACCCAAGTTCTTCGCTTATGTGTGTTTTTTATGCCTCCGTTTTCTGCCTTCACAGCTTCTCACTCTCACCTCCATGTTCTTCCAACTCAGTCCTTTGCATAATCAATTCTACTTATTATTCAGTCTTAGTTCAAAGATCAATACCCCTTAAAAGCATTCCCCTATATTCTTTCAACACTTAGAACTTCTCCTTTGAAGCATTTACTAAAGTTTAAAGTATACATTGATTTTTACTTATTTGATTCATTTCTGTCACCCCCTAAATTCTAAGATCCATGAGTTCAGTGCCATGCCTGGCATGTGACAGGCACCCAATACATACTTTATTTTATTTATTTATTTTAATTTTATTTAATTTTAATTTTATTTAATTTTTGATGGAGTCTTACACTGTCGCCCAGGCTGGAGTGCAGTGGCGCGATCTCAGCTCACTGCAAGCTCCGCCTTTGGGGTTCAAGCCATTCTCCTGCCTTAGCCTCCTGAGTAGCTGGGACTACAGGTGCCCAACACCACGCCCGGCTAATTTTTTGTATTTTCAGTAGAGATGGGGTTTCACCGTGCTACCCAGGATGGTCTCAATCTCCTGACCTCATGATCCGCCCACTTTGGCCTCCCAAAGTGCTGGGATTACAGGCGTGAGCCACCGTGCCTGGCCTCAATACATATTTATAGGTGCAATAAAAGAATCAGATTATCTGTTTTCCATTTTCAAATGATCAATAACATACAATTCATGGGAAAAAATAAGAATCTTATACATGCGATATTTCTTGGTTACAGAATTTTGTTCTCATAAGAAATGAAACATACTCATGCCAAAGGCTGTTTCAGATACTGTCTCCCACTGCACACTCACAGCCAAACCAATGCCATTAGTTCGAGATACATTTAAATACACGGTCCTGTTGGCTTCTTCGATGTCTATGGAGGTGGCGCTGAAAGAAATACATGGATTGTGGAAAGCAGAAAAAGTACACATTCTACATATTTAAAATATATATCATATTGCTAGCATATACTTAATACACTTTTAAATTTATACAATCCAAGATAAGAAAATACTGAAAATCAGTTACTTCAGTAACTTCACACTGTATATTCTGAAAAACAAATAAAATTGTCATTCTTATGTTTCTTCACATATGTATGAAAAACACTTTATAGGAAAAAAATGAGTCAGTAAATTAACATATTAATGAAACTAGATTAAAATATTTTTATGATATAAAAAATAAATATTTGTCAGCTTCTAGAAGAAATTTTAAAACCACAATCATGTTAATATATGTTTGAAGAAGAAATTTTAAAACCACAATCATGTTAATATATGTTTGAAGAGTCATTCATTTGGTTTGAGCAGCGAAGTCTACTTTATATTATTTCTTGCTTTTCATTATTTTTAAAAACACAAAATAGTACAGACCTTTACCTGAAACTGTGAATTCCAAGAAAATAAGAATTCTAATAACACCATTCTAATAAAAGGGTGAGTTTAGGTTTTTGATACTCCCAGTTAGGAGAGTAATTGGTCTCTCTAGACCTATCTTTAGAGTTCATTTTAAAAATCCTTTTAAAAATAATTAGACATCAATTTCCTTCTGCATTTTCCTATGCAAAAAATATTCCCTACTTATAGGTTCAGAAGGGATAATTTCCTTATGAATAAACTATACCTATTTTCAACTGCAGAGATACTGAATAGCCCCAAAGGGGCCTGGTTTTGCAAAACTGTTATCAGGGTTTGAACACGTGCCCCTAGTCTAGCACCTCCAGTTGGATTAAACAAGGTGCAAACAAAATACTCATCCATTTCTGGTTCCGTGTCTAATATGGCAGATATGTGTAAGGCCTGAAAACAAAATCAAAAGATAAGGTTACTAGAATACAGTATTTTTTGTAACACACATATAGAGAAATCTACTAAACATTTCTGACAACAAAATACTATGTTTTGAAAAATACCATCTCACTTTGATTTAACACTGATTCCTATAATGTGATGGTTACACCTGTTTCAGGTTATTACTTTTAGGATTTTCAACTTTGTGATATATTGCACTGAAGTGTCCAGAAAACATTTAGTGCATTTTAAAATAACATTGATTAAAAATTACATCTATGTCTTCATTTTTGTGAACTTTTTGTCCTGCTCTGGCTACATAACTTGATTAATCTCATTCTAATCTAGGCTTCACTGTTAAAAAAACAGTTGCAGTCATAGCAGGCACAAATTAGAAACATCCCGAATGTTCATCAGTGGGAGAACAGACAAACCAATAATGGTCTATTTTATAAAACGCTACTCAGTGATTTAAAAAAATGTCCAACTACTGATGCATGCAACCACACAGACTTAAAAATTATATGGAGTGAAAGAAGGCAGACACAAAAGAGTATACACTGTATGATTCTATTTATAGGAAGCTCAAGCAAAATGAGTCATCAATGATAGAAATCATAAAGTAGTTTCCTCTGGAAAGGGGAGGAGACAAGGGGAATCTTCTCAGTGATGATAATATTAAACACATTTATTTATTTGTTTGTTTGTTTGTTTGTTTATGAATGAGACGGAGTCTCGCTCTGTCACTCAGACTGGAATGCAGTGGCACTCTGTTCACTGCAACCTCTGCCTCCCAAGTTCAAGTTATTCTCCTGCCTCAGCCTCCTGAGAACCATTACAGGCACGCACAACTAAACCTGGCTAATTTTTGTGTTTTTAGTAGAGACAGGGTTTCACTATGTTGGCCAGGCTGATCTCAAACTCCTGACCTCAAGAGATCCGCCCACCTAGCCTCCTGAAGATTACAGGTGTGTGCCACTATGCCCAGTCTTAATGTTAAATATTTTAATCTAAGTGGTAGTCACATGTGTGTATGTATATATCTTCAAAGTCACTAAGCCATATACTTAAGATTTGCGTATTTTACTGTTTATACTTCAAAACAAAAACTTTTTGGAATAAAAGCAGTTATGTCAGTTAAATTTATTTAATCCAATTTGCTCTAACATTCAATTTGCCTAATAAAAATAAAAGTACATACATATACTGTGAAAAAGGAGTCTTTTATGAAAAAAGTCACAGTAAAAAATATAAAACAAACAAAAAAATAAATTTAAGAAAAATTTTAAAAGATGAAAAAACATGAATAAACAGAAAATTAATAATATATTTCAAATTTGAATTTTTATATACATATTTCAAGATTTAAATGTAAGTGACCTTGCACAAACCAATTAAGGTTTTAAATTTCCAAAATGTGAAAAAAAACCATGAAAATGAATATGCATTTGCAAATGTGCTGAAGTCACATAAACTGATCATTAAAAAAATAATTATTAGATGGACTGTTTTAGACAAAATAGCTTTAAATCTATTATTTTAGATTTATTATACTTGATATAGCTGGCTTGAAAAATGCCTAAAGCTAACATAATTAGCTATTTTAAACTTAAACTGTTTAAAAAAATAAAGTTTAGTAGCAGGAACAGAAAATTGTCAATACATAGAAAAAGAGGTTTTGGAAGGTAAACTGTGAGTATAGATCATATTTATAATTAATCTCAAATCCCCAATATTTTTCTCCAATAAACTATTCCTGTTGTCAAACAAGCAGTCTGAAGCAAGCAGTTACATTTTGTTCAACAAAAATGTGGCAAAAGCGAAATGACTGGCTGGGACTTAATGCTTACAAAAATTGGCTTGGGTTTTCTTTTATATGGTTTATATACAATATAAAGTGACATATGCAATTTAAGTGTGCTGAAAATTTAAAATAGCCATACATATATTTTCTTTATTATTTACATATTCTTCTACCCTATTAATAGTAAAATGTTCCACTTGCACTTTATACAGAGTAAATAGAACTACAGCACTTGTCACATAGTAATTGAAGCATGTCTTTATCTATCACCTAAGCTGGCAGAATTGTTTTTTCATTCTAGGACTTGAGTGCTCATCTAAGAGAAATTTATTTTATAAATATTAAAGAAAAACTTCCATTCTCATTAAAGCTTCTTACTGTACCTTGAATCGAATACCTTCTTCTAAAACAATATAGCCTTTGGAAGGAGTCAGATCTTTAGATTCATTTGAGGAATTCACTTCTGTCACAATGAACTGAACTGTCACTGTTCCAAACAATCCTTGTGCAGGTTCCCGAACAATGTACAACACTGCAACACTCTCCTGGACGTAGAGAGCTGTTGGCTCTCTTAGGAAAAAGTGCTCACTGTTGTTAAATGATAGAACTCCAGGGCCATCATCATTAGCAAGGATAATAATTAAGGCTGCCAAAATAAAAATATTAAAGCAACAAATGAAAATAGATTGGTTATAAATGCTGAAAAAAGTGTGGATGTCTAATTGAAAACTAGGCCAACTCTTTACCTAAGGTGATTGTTTTAAGAGGATCTTAAAAATGACAGAATTTTTCAAAGCATTTAATAAAATTCCATATTCACTCATGATAGAAAAATACTCAGTAATCTTGGGATAAAAGGCAGCTTCCTTAACCTGATGAAGCAATCTCTCAGAAGTCAACAGCAAATATCAAACTTAATATTGAAACATTAGCAGCATTCCCACTAAAAACAGAGACAAAATAATAATGTCTGTCATAATTGCTACTATTTAACAGTGTCCCAGGGCTACCAACCAGATAACACTTGTAAAAGTAGTGGAAAGAGTCAGAACTGTCACTATTTTCTAGATGACATGATGGTCTACTAAGAAAAAGCAAGAGAAAATATTAGAACTATAGTAAATACACAAAGCAAGCTGAGTAACCTTCACAAATCAAGAGTGTTCTGTTTTTTACTGTCACTTATATTAATAATAATTGAAACTAATACTATTAAGAACTTGCTAATTGCTTAACCTATATTAACTCTTTTAATTCTTGCAATAACCCTATGATATGGATTATATCATTATTCTCATTTTACAGAACCTATGATTGAAGCATAGACAGGTAATTTGAAGAAGTTTACAAGCTGGGAAGTGGCAGACCTGGTGCACAAAGTCAGGAAGTCCGCTTCAGATCATACATTCTTAAAGGCTACTATAATATCTCTATAGATCAGCTATCTAGAAAAAAAAAAGTGGACCTTATTCACAATAGCAACAATACTTACAAATTAGCCTAATGTAAAAACTATAAAACCTATATGAAGAAAATCACAAACTTTTAATGTATGACTGTAGCAGACACTGTCAGCACCTCACCTATATCGCCTTCACTAAAGTGATCTGCAGCAGTTCCTTTTTGCCCAGTGATCTCTCTTTACCTGAAGAGAGCATCAGCCCATGCAGGAGTAAAATCACAACTGTTGCAAATTCAACACTCAAGAGCAACTCTCAAATGATCAGAAATAAGAGCCAGTGAATGAACAGCCCAGATTTCCTTCCTTGTCATGGGACAATCCTAAGCTTTATTCAACCTGGTGTCTAAGAGGGACCCCAGCAGGACTGAGTGTCAGTTGCCCACAGCAGTACTGTTCATTAGGACATCACCTATCAACTTTCCTCTCTCTCTTTCACCTCCTTATTTCTCATCAGGCCTCCACAGATCACCTCTCAAATAAACTAAATCCTTGTCCGAATCCTTGTCTTATAGTTTGGTTTTGAGAGAACACAAGGGAAGGCAATGGTATTAAAGATTTGAATTACTGGAGAGGCATTTTATATTTCTAAAATTGGAAAACTCAATATTATAGTGATGTCAAATCTATCCAAATTAATCCATAATTCTAATTCAACACCAATCAAAATTGTTTGTTTTATAGATCTCAGCTTGAATCTAATGTTCATATGAAAGAGACTTTTTTAAGGAATAGGTGAGATAATTTATAGAAAGAAAAAGAAAAATATTTGATCTGCAAAACTAGCAAAATGTACTTCAAGGCTATGATAAATAAAACAGCATGCTATTAGCACATAAATAGGCAAATAGAACAAAACAGAGTCCAGAAAAACGATAGGTAGATGGATAGAAAAGAAGGAAAAAAAGAAGGGTAGATATTTCATGTTGAAAATTGATGTTTCAACTCTCTGTTTCATTCTCTGTACTGTTTTATACATTTTAGGGTATATGTTTTATACATTTTAGGGTATACGTTTTATATTTTAGGGTATTGTTTTATACATTTTAGAAGAAAAATGAAGTTGTATCCTTGCCTCACACACTACAAATGAATACCTTCCTTATATGTTCAATAATGTAAATATAAATCAAAACTATGAAAATAGTAGAAAAATATAGTAAAATATTTTATGGCATTTGGGTGAAAAGACCTAAGTAAGCAGGATTTAAAAGCGTATCAAAATATTTGATATTTTAAATTTAAAAAAATTTATGAGACATTATAATAAAAGATAAATGACAGACTGGGAGAAATATCTTTATAATATATTTAAGAGGCAAAGGGCTGAATTCAAAATATATGACTATTCCTACAAACCAATAAAGCAAAAACCACAGGAAAGTATATAAGGGATACAAAACACAGAATCACAAAGGAAAAACCAAACCCGTGTCAAGCTTACTAACAAACAGGACAATGAAAGAAAAAATCACAATAATGCATAATACAACCACATATTTTTCAGTCATTAGAAATGGCATATGAAAATTTAAAGATTAAAGAAATTGCTGGGAAGGATATGGAGAAACTATTGTGTATGTACACAGTTGGAGTGTAACTAACACAGAAGGCAGTGGATTAGTCCTTTCCACTCAACATGCATTGTACTCAACAGATGATCTTAATTATCCACAAATACAAAGATTTATGTAAAAGGATATTTATTGAAACTTTATAAGGATCTGGAAATAGTTTCAAGGTCAATCAATGGGGCATGGTTTAAGAAACGACTCACTGTCAAAGCACTTATTGCTCTGAGGAATTTTTTAATCTTTAAAAATAGAAAATTACAAATATAAAGTAACCTTGGCAGCGCCCAATAATATATTCATTTCTCCTACTCATGGAAGTGGGCATGTAACCGATGTAATTTCCATCAGATTTATATGAGGACCTTGTAGGAATGCATGAATGTGAATACTCTCTCCTGTTATATGAAATGCAGAAGAATGATCCTGATCACCATCTCATAACAATGAATGATGTTAGCCTTGCAATGAAGCCAATATTCCAAAAGGCAAGAAAAGAGACAGAAAACCTCAGGATCTTTGGCAGCATTAAGTCCTGCTCCTGTGTCATCTAAAGCCATATGTCTCTGTACCCTCAGGTTAAATAAACCAATAAATTATATGTGTTTAAATCCATTTGCATTGAGTTTTCTGTTATTTGTACCTAGACTATTCTCAACCAACACATGGTATCCATTCATACAACCATTTACCAACCCATTATGTTTTACAAGAAAATGATTTGATCTCAAATGTATACTCTGAATTTGAAAAACAGCCAAAGCCTCAAAAAATAAAAAAATAAAAATAAAAATAAAAAATAAAAAGGCTTCTGGGGATTTAGAAATATCAATGTATTTTATTAATATAGCAAGAAAAGTAAAAACCAATCCTGGGGCTACTCAGAATTCTTTCATATTTTCTACTACAAATCAAATATCTCCATAAAGACCAATAATTTAGGAATGCAAATATTCATCAAATTAACTAAAAAAAAAAAAAAAAAAAAAAAAAAACACCTGCTCAGCCACTGACTAAAACAGGAGTTTGAAGGGTCAGTCAGCATTCAATCCTTGAAATTCACCTGGCTTGTCTATCATCAGAAGGAATGGAAGTGACTTTTAAAGAGCTCTTCCAACCTTAAAGTTCTGTATGTTCCCGAGTTTTCTCCTTTGTCTCTTTCTTACCTTCTCTAAACAGTCAGCACAATACCTATCAAGCAATGGAGTAGAACGACTCTTAGCAACAATACCTAACTGTTCCAACCAAAGAATTATGGCTCCCATAATCTGTCTGAAGTATCAGTATACCTCAACACTATGCGGAAATACTACAGAGTAGATGACACTAAAGGAATTACCTTTGTAATTCCTTCTATTGCTAAGTAGGAAACCAGAGCAAAATTGAAATTCCAAAGAAAAGACATCTACAAATTAAATAACCCTACAATAACTGAAGAAATAGTATTATCTCTAGTATCAACCTACTTTTTTTGTCTTTTACATACATGCCTATATACACCAACACATACAAGCTAGAGGCACTGTTACAGAGACACAGAAATTCTGAAATTCTCTAACTTAAAATCACTCTCATTGTAAGCACAGAAAACCACCAAGACTTTTTAATCCCTTTACATCTTCCCCCATATTAAGGAACCCAGCATGAAGGAAAGGAAGCTGTTTATAAGAAATTATTAATTACCTATTGTATTTTTCCCTAGCTCTAGTCCAGGAGAAGGATTTGTTAAAATCAGCTGAAATTTTTCATCTCCTTCTGGAATGTCATCATCAAGAATCATGATATTGACATTTTTATACCTTTCTCCATCAGCAAAATGAAGAATCTGGTCGAAAAGGTAAAAGCAGACAGTATTATATTTATATACACTGAGTTTCTATAGAATGTTTGGAAAGAAATACAATATAGTTGCAAGTGTAAAGAATAAGCTATTTTACACTGAATTTTGTTTCCTTATTTTTTGGTTTATATCTTTTTATTTAAACTGTCAACATTAAGTCTAAAAAGTAAAAATTATGAGGGGGCTGGGCACAGTGGCTCATGCCTGTAATCCCAGCACTTTGGGAGGCCAAAGGGGGCTGATCACTTGAGGCCAGGAATTTGAGACCAGCCTGGCCAACAAGGTGAAGTACACTAAAAATATAAAATACATTAAAAATACAAAAAAAAAAAAAAAAAAAGAAATTAGCCAGGCATGGTGGTGGCCACCTGTAATCCCAGCTACTCAGGAGGCTGACGTAGAAGAATTGCTTGAACCTGGGAGGTAGAGGTTGCAGTGAGCCGAGATCTTACCACTGCACTCCAACCTGAGTGACAGAGTGAGACTCTGTCTCCAAAAAAATTATGAGGGAAGAGAAGAAAGTAAACATTTGGCTAAGAAATAAAAGGCATGAAGGGATCAAATAAAAGTATTTTAAAACACTAAAGGTGTTTCAGTGAGCAAAAACAAAGAAATAAGAGCTAAAATTTTCGAGAAGTATGAGAAACATTCTGGAAAGACTATCAAATGATATAAATTCTTTAATATTACAGGTTGTGTTCTCCAGTATCAAATACTGTAATGAAATAGTTAATGCATACAGAATAATATTTAGAATAGTAAAATAGTGAAGGGAACTATTTTACCATGTGGAAATCTTCTGTCCTAATTTACTTTGAAATATGTAATGGCTTATTAAGAATAATTTATTTATATGGGAACTAAATCACTGTAATTCTTAAGGAATAATGATTATAAAATAATTTGTAAAAGTCATCTGTGATAGATTTTGAGACCCACCATTGGGGTGAAGATATAATCCAGCCCCAGTTGTGCTTCCAAATTCTGAGCATACACAAACAAGGAAACATGGCCAAGAGCTTCTCTGTTCCTCTGGGCTACCAATGTTAAACTTCCATGGGTTTCATTTACTTCAAACCTATAATATAGTTTTAAAAAAAACATTATTTTTTCCCTTATAAACTTTTATTTGGTAGACACTAAAGAATATGAAACCCAGAAGAGGACTCTCACGCAGCCTTGGCCTTACCTGCTATGTTGCCATTCAATTACACCTCGGGCCCCATCATTGGCATCGATAATAATTTGTGCAGTCAAACCTTCTGAATCTAAAAAAATAGAAGCATATCTTAAAATACATAAAAATGATTAAAAATACTTTTTGATATAGGATTTAAAGACAGTCCCTTTGAAATTATATAACTCCTAATGTACAGGTATTATCAAAATTACTCAAAAGATATTTAAGAAAATAAAGAGACAATGTTTATCACATCTGAATAAGGACACTTTTGGCTAACAAAAGCCACTGATTTATAGAAATTTAATCAACTGAGAACAGTATAAAATAATTAACAACTGAGATTACTGTTTTGTTTCTATTATTTTAATTAGTTAAAACATATTTGGCATCTCTATTCTATAATATCACTGTTTCAGGAGGAAAGGAAAATGGGGACAGTTGGAAGGAGCAGAAAGAAAAAAAAAAAAAAAAAAAAGAAATGAGAAGAGAAGCACACGGAATGGTACAGAGAAAAATACAGGCATGCAAAAGAGACACAGAGAGACAGGGACACAAACAGAAGCTGAGACACGTGGGAAAGATGGGGAAAAGGTTTGGTGAACTCAAGAGAGATTAATATCAAAGTAAACTTATCTTTCCCTTTTTATTTTTATTCTGTCCACCAAACTTAGTATGTTACCAATACCCTAAAATAAACTAACCCTGCTCCTGGTTGGCTTTTTGGTTTCAGTCTTAAAATATTACTAACCCTGCTCCTGGGCTAGTCTTAAAATATTTACGAATCCTGCTCCTGATTGGTTTTTTGGTTTTGTTTTGATTTTTGTTTTTAATATTTTGTTCTTTACCTTTTAAATTTCAGAGGTACCACCTTAGTCTAGGACACTTACGATAGCTGCCTGGATGGGGAAAGGGTAGGGAGAGTGTAATTCTCTGTAGAGGGAAAAGAACAACACTGTCCAGGAAAGCATATAAAATCAGGGTTTGTGTCTACCAGACAAGAGGCTAAAAAGCAGAGATTCTAAAATCAGGCCACACCATTGAAGACAGCTCTACCACTCCATAGTTCTGTGATCTGGGGCATGTTACTCAGCTTCTCTTAGCCTAAGCTACCTCATCTGTAAAATGAGAAGATGTAAGTAATGCCATTACCAAGGTACAAAGCACTTGAAATAGGAGCATTAGAAACCACTCAACAGAAGTCAACTATTTAAATTATCTCAGTAAGAGGATGAAAGAAATCTGAATTGTTTTGTTAGTTGTCTTAGTGTGAATAATAATTATCTTGTAATAACACCCGATGTAAACAGCCTAGTCATTGGAATCATCTATTTCTTTAGCAAAAGAACTGAAACTATTCAAACAATAGGTTAGAAACTGATTATTTCCTTTCAATATTTTCAAAGTTATCACAATGAGCTTCAGAAATGAATAAGGAATGCCTGTTCCCCAGGCCACTGCTCCTGGCCATGCTTCTCTTCCTTTAACCCAAGTTAACTTTCCCCTGTCCAGCACTGCTTCTAACCAGTTCAGCACCACCCTCTATTGGGCCATCACACCTACAGGCTTCAGACAAAATTTCCCAGTAGTAAATGTCCACACTGAAAACAGGAGTTTGTGTTTAAACAGGAATACATCTTTTCAAAGGAATCTAGATAAGTTTGTACCAAGGTTCAGGTTTTACCTTTCAGTCTGTAATGAATTAACTGATTCTTTTCTAAAAGCATGAAAAGAAAAAGAAAAAAGGTCAAAAGAGAAGCAGAGAACACAACAAAGCAACAAAGAAGCAAACAACAGCACTGCTTAACCTGAAAGAAAAGAAAAACATCTGAGAGTTTGGAGATCTAATGAAAACAGCTAATTTTAAAAGATAATGAAAGAAAAGTACCTTCCAAAGAACTATTTTGAGGATTACAAATTTGTTTATAAAATAGTTGTAAAATTTAAAGGACATCACACAATAATTTTTAATGTCTTTACACTGTTCAATGTAAAAACTGCAATATATGAGAGTATCAAAATAAATATAAAATTCCATCATATTTTGACACATAGCCAAGATTAACAAAACAGCACAATGATCACTTCTGATTCAAAAACAAAGTTTCTTCATTTCATTTGAAGTGAGTGAAAAGAAACAAACAAGAAACCCCTTATACCTAGTCTGGGAGGAAATGAAGTTGAAGCAGCCATGATAAGTTCAACATAAGTTAAATTCACCAGGAAATACTCTTCTAGCTCTGGTATATCATCCTGAAAAAAATCACACCATTAAATTCCTTTAATTATATTCTCAAAATAACCCTCAGAAACCATTTTTAAGTTAAACTGTGTAATTAGTATACAGAAGATACAAACATGCAACCATAAAGTAGACATCTAAATTAGAAAAAATAAACATAAAAGTACTAAACTTATACTTGGGTGTATAGGAAGTAATTAGGTTGACACATATGAAACCACTTAAATATTTTAACATTTTTAACCTAGATTTATATAATATGTAAACCAATCTTATAAATATATAGGCCTAATTATTTTAAGCATAATATGAACAAAACACTTTAAATTACCATAATATCCAATGTGTAGAAGCAGGAATAGAATACCACGAAAAAAAAAAAGGGGGCTTTGCAGTTCAAGGAGGCCTAGTACCAAATTCTATAATTTTAAGTAAGTAACTTAAATTTTAGGACTCCAATTCTACTATCTCTATACTGGGGCAATAATAGGTCCTTTGGGTGGGAGACTGTAATAATGATTACAAATCATGTGTGTAGAGTGGCCTAGAGAAAATGCTTTAAAATTAATAGCTATTATTATTAATCACTAGTCCATATAATAGCAATGAAAACAAGGCAGGTACTACAAACATAAGGATTAGCAAAATCCATGTCAAGAATGATCAGCCAGCTGTCAATATTTACAAAGAAACACAATGTGTGTATATATTTATGCGTATATAATGTCAGCACACACTCACCAACATATGCTTTTCTCCTCACTTTATTTAATGGAGTCATGTTTCCATGTGAACAAATATGTGAAAATCATGATCTCTAGATTGTCTTATGCAATATATGGGCCAATATGAGTTATAAGGTCAGTGACACAGAAGGACTGCTGTACCTACTCTTACTGTCACCCATCCCCCATGCAATAACTCCTCCCTACCACTCCCCAGGGCAGTTTGTTCCTATATACATAGCCCTGCAGTCTCTTAATCTAGTGCTACTGAGGGGAGCAAAAAGGGTTGCAAAGAGCTAGGATGAAACAAAGGTGGAACCAAAAACCCCATGTTCAAAAAAACCTAGACTCCTCAGAGAAAAGAAGGGCAACTGTGTATTCTCTGCTTTAAAACCTAACATATCTAAGGAATAATCAATCCATTTATTTATATTGTTATTAATAAAGTATACATTTGAAAGATAACTTAATTGAAAGCTTTATCAAATCTCGTGTTATATCCCATATACTGACATAATATTACCTTTAATTTTACAGCTTTGGAATTTTTATACTGTTGTATTAGGTCACAGTGCCACAGTAATCAACAAAGTAAGTTACTGACTTCAGAAGGTAGATGGTTTATACCACTTATAATTTTGTAAAAGAACAGGCCTCCAAGATAATAAAATACATTTTAAAATAGAACTCCCAAAATACATAGGAATTGAAAAATATTTTTTCAACTGCAATATTCATGCTTTCTCCCTCTTTCCCTTCCCCTGTCCTACACACCATCTCCTACTCCCTCCATAAGTATCATTTTTATAAACCTCTTGGAAATGTATTTAGGTAACTGATACACTAAGTCCCAAAACAACATGAGATTCCACAATGTGAAAAATTATTTAAAATACAATTTCAATCACTAATGATTATGTTAAGCTTAACGTAATCATAATTGCATATTGTGCCATCTGCCTCTAGTGAGTCTCTCCCTATCTCTAATGTAAACGGTCCTACTACCAACAAAGATTCTGACATACATGGATTTTCTGGTCCAAAGAATCCTATGGAGTAATCAAAATACTCCTTGAAACCTCATAGGTCTATAATATCTTAAAGGGGATTACCCTAAGAAAATTCTTTATCATGGGTATGTCTATAATAAAATACGTAACAGCAGGCCAGTCGATCTAAACAAGAACAGAAACCCCTGTACGATTAAAAAAAAACAAACAATAACAACAAAATCAAGAAAAGAAATAAGACGATTTAAAGGTACCATCAGGGGGAATCAAGCAGAAAAGAATTCACTAAGTTTCTAGTATTATAATTGTAGAGTATCCAAACCTGATATTAAAGTCAGAGTATTTTTTTTTTTAACAAAAAGAAAAAACTCAGGTAGACTTAGTTTTCACGAAACTTGATGTCTTAAAATGCAAAGTTACTAGAAGTGTCTTACTAAATGTTACTACTTATATGTTATAGACTCTTCCATCAATTTCTACCTTCTATGTAGTTACTTCAGGTTTAATACAATAGTAAGGAAAAAAATAGGAGTTTTACCTCAAGAATGGTAATGTTGATGGCTGCTGCTGTTTCCCCTTCTTCTAAAATCAGAAAGCCAATGACAGGGACAAAATCAACTTCTGGCTCTGCTAGGTTTCCTACTGTTTGGTTCTTCAGACTCAGCATTCCAGGAACCGTGGTATACGTGACATTGATAGCTCCTAATTGAATAGGTTGGAAAAATGTTTTGTAATTCCCTAAACATTTACAATAATGTCCCATTGTGGATTTTTTGCCTTTCCGAAAAGCACCTTCAGTAGCTAGTATTACTGCTCCCAATTCCTCACCCCTTCCTATATCCATAATCTTTACCATATGATGGCTCACAGGTGTCTCACTGTGGGAAAAGCATATTTCCCTGCCTCTAGGCTTTGCATTTAGATATGTGACTTGTTTTAGCTAATAGAACAAGGTAAAAATGATGATATGCTGGTTCTAACCCTAGACCTCAGGGGGCCTTACACATTTTCACTTGGTCTTTTGTGCTACCACTGGTTCCAGGAGAAGAATGACAGACATATGAAATACAGCCACCTATGACCAAGCCCAGCATAGATTAGTAGACCCACAGACAGCCTAAATTACCATATGCTGCTGAAGTGTTATGTTTGTTAATTACACAGCATTTCTGTGAAAACAGAAAATTCATTTAATCTTTTCAAAAATAAGGAAGTTATAAAGTTCTGTCCTGAATGAAAAAAAATATTAATTTTCTCTTATCCCTGATTTATTTTAGCAATGGCTTTCAACCACACAAGTAGAATATTAATAAGCACCTGCCTGGAAAACCCATTCATTCTAGAACAACACAAACCTAGAGATCCAAATTCTCTGTTGATGAAAAGCTGAATTGTTATGTTAGCCTCTTGTAGTAACACAAATCTTGATGGAAGAGCAAAATTTAAAACTCCATGTGGTTCATCACTGGCTTCTACTGTGAGGACAGCTGCGTATCCTTGAGCATCAAGCAGGGCGATTCCTGCTGGTGGAACTCCTAAAAATGTCAGGGAGGAATCTACCAGTGATTTGGCATTAGCTTTTAATCATTGGAAATATAACCTCACTCTCTGAAACATGAAGGTAATCAAAAGTGTTCTATTTACTTCTCTAACAAATCTTCAGGTTAACAAAAACCACATTCCATTTTTCTTTCAGGTGGAAGATCATGAATTTCTTCACTTCATATATTACTGTCATTATTAGTTTATATTGGTTATCAGAATATAGAAACTGAGTAGAAATTGAGGAAGGTACCCAGATAATTTGCTTAAAAATGACTCAATTTGGGCCGGGTGTGGTGGCTCACGCTTGTAATCCCAGCACTTTGGGAGGCTGAGGCAGGCGGATCACAAGATCAAGAGATTGAGACCATCCTGGCCAACATGGTGAAACCCTGTCTACTAAAATACAAAAATTAGCTGGGCGTGGTGGTGCACGCCTGTAGTCCCAGCTACTTGGGAGACTGAGGCAGGAGAATCGCTTGAACCCGGGAGGCAGAGACTGCAGTGAACCGAGATAGTGCCACTGCACTCCAGCCTGGCGACAGAGCAAGACCCTGTCACAAAAAAAAAAAAAAAAAAAAGGAAGACTAAATTTGAATTATCCATATAATTGGTCCAAAATTCAAATTGGCCTGTAAGTCTCAAATTAATTTCAAAAAAATTCTACCTTTGGAAATGATTTTTATTCTGTAAGTAACCATTTAGCAAAACGTTTCAGGGCTTTTTTCTCTAGTCCATAAAGATATGTATTCCCATATGATGCTAATGTTTTTTGGATCTAACATTTCTAGGGGACACATAATAAAGTAACATTTTAAAAATTGGTATGCATCTAATTGTTAAATACAGAGATAACAACAATTTTCTTTCTTTTACGAAAAAAATATATCAAAAAAAATAAAATTAAATTCTGAATTACCTTGTGTCCTGACATCATACAGAATGACTTGGTATACTTCTTTCTCCTCAGGAATGTTGTCATCCAACAAATGCACAGACAATGTTGTATTCAACGACCCCTATGTCATACAGAAAGAAATCAATCCCTCTATTGTTATCGAATGAGTTATCTCCTGCTTTATTTTTATTATAAATAATTCAGCCAAACATATTTTCATTTAAACAAAAGTTCTGTGGCTTAAAAATATATAAATAAAAGCCACTGACTCATGGGAATGTAAGCTCCAAGCAGACAGGGGCTAATTGTGGAAGATCTTGAATGCTGAGCTAATGAATGTAAATCTTATTCATTGAGCAATGTGGCACTACCAGAAATCTCAAAGCATAAAGTTGGGGAGGTTTCTACAACAATGGTGAATAGAAAAAACTGGAGCAGAGAAAAGAAGACAAGTGCTGCAGGGACACTAGTCATTAAAAGTTCAATGTACTACTCAAGAAGAAAGTAATATCGGCTTGGCTTAATATTGAGGCAATGGGAAGGAAGATAAAAACAATTAAATACATCGTCAAAGACTTCATAGCACGTAGGTCTGGAGAAGAGAGAAAGATAATAACTACAATAGTGCTGCTTTTCTATCCCATTTTCCTCAAAATACACCATTCTTTCTAGATATTTGTGGTTGACTTTTCTTTGCAGTATTACCTCAGGAAAGAAGAGTTGTCCGCTAAAGTTAGCAAAATTGAGTTCTAGATTTTGCCCAATAATTTTCCAGTTAACAGTAACATTTCCTCGACCAGGGGAAGTTCTTATTACATGGAATTGCAAAATTTCTCCTGCAAGTAAAATGTGTAAATTGATAAATGCTTAATGGAAAATAAACTTCACATTTGAACTCAACAAAACCCAAACCCCAAGCATGCAACTATTACAGCACCTTTCCCAAGAACATTACAAAGCTGTTCTGTTTTGAATTTTCTAGAAGTTTTACACATGCTTACTGTTTATTATCCCACTTCTAAATACTTCCATTTAGTAGAACTTCAGGAAACTCAACATGTAAAAGTTACAAAAGCACATGCTAAAATGGGAAACACAAACTTTTATACACTCCAAAACATGCACCAGAACGTAAGTGTTCTGTAAATTAAAGAAAATAATAAAGTCCTCATGGTAATAACACAAGTAAATTCTTCCTTCACTTTTCAAAAGGGCACAAATTCCTTACACTGATATGCAATGTGATTTTACACAATGCACGCATAAAAATGCTTGCAAATACCTGAAAATCACATTTCTATAGTTGTAACTTACATATTACCATCAATGATTTTGTTTTATAAAAAGAAATACAAAGGAAAGGTGTCAAATCTGTACATCAACATCTGTAACTTCGCCAAAGTTACAGTTATCATTCCTGGATGATAGAGATATTTTAGATCTTTTCTATTCCTGGCTTTTATCCCCATATAATACTTTACAAAAGTGAAGAAAATCATAACATGTCTTTCAAATTGCTAAAAGCATAAAGTAAGCTGTTAGGGAGTGTGCTAATGGCCATATGACTTGTTGAAAATATGCTCAATTCATTAGATTTATAGGATGATGAACACAGTTAAGAAATACCAGTGAACTATATCACTAAAAAAATTATTATTATGCAAAGATAGAATGATGTTTTAAAAGATTGAGAAGACAACATCCTTAATCAAATTGTATAGCATAGACATATAGTTAAAAATCACATTCACTAAAAATGTCACTTTTAGTTAGTTTAGTTTAGTTAGTTATCCAAGTAACTTTTGTGTATATAAGTAATATCTTCAAACACTTTTTAAAGAGTAGAAACAAAGCAATAAAATTTAAATACCGCTTTCAAGTATTTTTTAAACTGCCATGTTTTTTATTTCTGAAGTCAATAAACAAATATTTCTAATAGGAAGGTTTCTTAAAATATCATGAATTAATTAATTTAGAAACTATCTTAATTTCAATTTAAAAATAAAATAAATTTTTCTTACTAAATTTAAACACAATTTTAACAAAATGAACATTTTAAGGAGAGTGGATAATATAAATAAAAGCATTAGAAAGACTTTTTAAAACACATTTTAAGTGTGTCAATACAAAAAACCTTAGTTGCCATTAGTAGACTATGTCTTAGATTGATCTTTTAAAAACACAGGAATTTTGGCCGGGCGCGGTGGCTCAAGCCTGTAATCCCAGCACTTTGGGAGGCCGAGACCAGTGGATCACGAGGACAGGAGATCGAGACCATCCTGGCTAACATGGTGAAACCCCGTCTCTACTAAAAAAAATACAAAAAACTAGCCGGGCGAGGTGGCGGGCGCCTGGAGTCCCAGCTACTCCGGAGGCTGAGGCAGGAGAATGGCGTAAACCCGGGAAGCGGAGCTTGCAGTGAGCTGAGATCCGGCCACTGCACTCCAGCCTGGGCGACAGGGCGAGACTTCGTCTCAAAAAAACAAAACAAAACAAAAAAACAAAAACACAGGAATTTTTAGATCAGATTGTCCAAAGATTGGGATGAAACTGAAAGACTGTGTATAGTCAGCCATTGCTAACATACCATTTAAAAATTTTGTATTTGTAAAACTTGTGAACAAAATATAGACACTACTATGAAACTCTGGTGTCTATTGTACAATATATAAAATTTCTTATAGAGCAAGTTTGGAACACTGAAAAACAAAAATTTATTCCCAAAGAGCATAGAAAAATCCTTGAAATTATTAAGTTATTTCACCTACAGTGTTGTCTGGTGACTCTTTCGTAAGAGTTGTGGTTTTCAAACTTTTCAAATCACAAAACTTGTTAATGGTTCAAAAAGAAAATTATGGAAGTTTAATGAAGTACTAAAGTGCAAAGAGAACACAAATGGCAAGAAAACAAAATGCAGGTCAAAAAATTTCCATGTTGAAGGGTAACCTATAATCACAATAATAAAATTGCAGTTGCAAGTTTACACATAGAGATTTGGGAATAAATACATCACTTTTAGGTAAAAGTAAAAATAAAATGCTTAGGAGAAAATAAAGTAAAATGTTCAGACAAACTTACTACATGTAAAAACACTCCAAGTCTAATACTACTTCATCAATATCCCCTCTGAAAAAAAGTTACCATGAAAGTAACCTGCAAGAAAATACTGCAAAAATATAATTTGAAGCATGACACACACAAACACACACACACACAAACACACATACACACAAACACATGCACACCCACACACACATAGAGAAGCACGTATAAATAAAAGATAAATGAAGTATTTCTTAAACACATAATCTTGTAAGCCCAGTGAAAATGTATCATGTCAACAGCAAGAATAGTGTGAAATTTTTTCTAAGCAATAATCAAAAGGGAGGTATTGATTCTGTCTCTTTATTGCAGACTTCCAGGAGCCAGGTCCATTTAAAATGCCTCCTGGAAAAAATGACTGGACATTTCAGAAAGATACCTTCTGCCAGGGTGAAAAGTCAAACAGTCACAGGAAAAAGAAAAACTTAAAAATAAGTACTTAGTCTTCCAAATTTAAGGGAAAAGACAGAAGAAATGTCTTAAGAGAGAGTATAATTTTTAGATGACAAAGACTTTACTAGGTACTAAACAGCAAACAGCCTTCTAGTTTTCACCCAAGATGAAAACCAGAAGAGCCCTTACCTAACCAAGTGTCTGACTACAAAACCAGAAGATCATCTTGATATGAAATCCACAGTTTACCAAAAGTTAGTGACACATTTCAACTCTAAAGCAGATCTGTCATATAGTGTCTAAGACTAACTTAATGCAGATAAAGAATATGAATGAAGAATGTATTTTAATAATCCTAAGTGTTTTAGGCACTTATTTTCAAGGCCTGAATTCTTTTTACAAAGATAAACACCAACTACAATGTACATAAAAATAATGGAAAACCAAAATACAGAAAATATATTTTAATAGATACATGTATACATGACATACGTATACTATCCAAATTGCCCTCTATAATAAAAAAGAAAATGGGTTAAAACAATTATAGGAATATGAATAATGGGAAGCACAGATTGTCAATAAGAGTTAAGAAAAAGTTGAATATTTCCAATATAGCAGTTCTATATATTTCTTTAAAGAATCACATTTCTTGTTCAAATCTTTGTGTAAAAAAGATACATGCTGTCCCTAAGAGAAGAAAAAATTTAAAATCCATCGAATGTGACAGGATGATTATGATGCTGCTAAGTTGGGTGACTGAGAGAAACACCTAGCACAGATTTATAAAGAGCCCATTTATACCCAGTGTGCAACCACAGTAAAATCCATTGTCCTATATTTCTAAATTCTGTCCATTACATTTGAAAGAAAGTAATATTTATCACTGGGCAGCTCTCCAATTGCATTAGGACAAAACGTAGAAATAGGATTCTACAGAATTCAATACATTGTTAGAGACTAAGGCAAATCCTCCCCATGAATCAAAAATGCATTCTAGAGCCAGAAGTTCAGCATAGTCCACATTTTAAATCTAATCACATAAATGAAACTCCAACACTAGGCCAAAAGCAATGTTAACACTGTTAAAAGCTCACATGGCAAGGTTATTTTTACCCCATTGGTTTAGCGGTTATCTCTGAAGAATCACCATGATGTTTTCATTAATTCACTTTCATAAACTCATCATGATACATACACATTTCTCTGTGCAATTTTCATGGTAATATAAAGCATACATAAAATACAGAACTATTGTGGCTTAATATGTTTTTGAAAAAAATAATTTATATTGCAGGAAAAGGCTTAGGAATGAAGAGAAAAAGTAAGCAAAAAATAGAAATTGACCCCAACTTTTATGTAGGAAATGTAAAAAATCTAGGGAGCACGCATACCTGCAATAAAAGCAATTTGGTGTTTTAGATTGAAATGCTAAAGCAGATTTTTAACCATAACACCTTTGGACCATTTATTTTAATTACTAATCCTTCCTGTTTGCCTCTCCTGCAGATAATTAGCTGTTGGAAACTGACGAGGCCACAATATTGTTTTCAGGCGAAGTTCATCCGGGCCAAAGAGACTGTAGGTGTTCATGTCTGCAGTCTCTCCAAGACGCTGTGGTACCTAGAAGGAGGGCCTCAGTGTCTTCAGAGCCCTCCAACTCACCACTACCACCACCATCCAGGCTCACAGAATGCACTTTCACAAAATTAATGGCCCTACAGTTAAAATCTCCTTAAATTGATCCTAGACATCCAAATTCTTTTGTATTCCTCAGAAAAGAAATTTCATCATATTGCTGAAAAGCACATGCCTAGTCTAGTTCTAAATCCCTCCTTAAATCCCATGTATCCTTTCCTGATCTCAGCTCTTATTTGTACCTTCCACACCACTAACACTTTGATTCTCTTCTTTTCCTTCCTATATTTCTTCAACAAAACAAAACAAATCCAAAATGCTCCCCTTTCATCTGTTTTCTCCAATGTTTCTCCTCTCCTTGCTGTCACAGCCAATAAGCAGTGCTTCTCAAAACTTCACGCTGTGAAGGACAGGGCTTTTTGCTTTGTTTGCCTCAATACATCAGAGGCTGACCCTCTTGTAAAACACAATAAAATAAATGACTAGATAAGTTAAACGGCCAAAAAACAAACACAAAAAACAAACAAACAAAAAAACAAATACCAGCCCATAGACACTGCTTTCGGATATCACAGCAAAGTGAAATTGTTATAAGTTTCCAATCCTCTTGTCACAGACCAGAAGCAAACACTGAACAGGCAGCCTCTTGAAAGCCACACTGAGGAGCACCCGCTGAAGGCCTCTACGTTTGTCATCCTTAGATATTTGCTTCCTATCCCCAGTCCTCCTTTAAAATTCATCTACCATTGCTACTGTCTTGTTTGGCCCATTTGAGATCTAACTCCCCTTTTTGGCCATATTAGTATGAGACACATCGATTACTGAGTAATCAGTGTAACTGATTGAAAACACACGCTCTCCCTGGTTTCTCCCTGCCTCTCCAGCAAAGGCTTCTCTCTCCTCTCGGGTAATTTTTCTTTCCCATCACCTTAGTCTGATGTTTTGCATGGTTCCATTCCGATAATTTGCTTTTTATCCTCTGTCCGCAAAAATCATCATATTCATTTTCCAGATTTGAGCTATCATCTTTAACCAATGTCCACCTTTAACCTGAGACAGAGTCAGGTTCTCTCACTAATTTCCTTCCCTCACATAGGCATTGCTACTCAAATTCATTCTGCTTCCAACTCAAATAACTTCAAATATTTACCCAAAGTCCCTGCATTGTCAGGTTCCACAGAAGACACAAGTTCAAGCAAAATAAATTCTGTCCTCACTAGGTGCCCTATAGAACACGGGCTTTGGATTTGACACAGCTGGGCCTAAGCACTACCACTGAATAACTGTTGCTATTTAGTCTCTCTCAAATTCAGTTTCCTTGAGTGAAAATCTGGTGTATACGATTATACCTATTTCATAGGACTGCTGTTAAACTTAAGTGAAATAATGAAGGTGGAGTGTCTGGCACACAGAAAACACTCCATAAGTGTTACTGTTGTCATTATTATTAACTATTCCTGCAGTAACTTTGTATTATGTTACAAATAACTTTTTGATAGTTGATCTGTCCTTATGTTAGATTTATGGAATTTGTTAGTCACTTTTACTAATTACTGTTATGACAACATGCAATTCCAAACCATTAATAAAAGTAGAGTACTGAAAATGGCTCGAATATTTGTATGGATAAATAAACTTGCAAGTTGGAAGTACAGTGAGGGAAAAAGAAAAGGTAATACAGTAAAATACATTCTGTTTCTAGCACAGCCACTAACTGTCTGACATTGTCAAGTTTTTTAATCTCTCTGTGTCTCAATTTGTTTTCTCATCTATTAAATAGATGTCCAAGTACCTAATCTATATTCTTTTCATTTACTAACTATTCAAGGTAAAATTATTTTTTTAATTCCAGATATAAACTAAGTAATGAAACACAGGCTATCAATACCTATTTTATCACAAAACAGGCTTAAACAGACAAAAACACTGTTATATTTTAAACACACAAAAATTAGCCCCTCTGTGTAAAACCCTACATGTGATATAAAACATTAAGTAAGAATTCAAGAAAATTATTGTTTTTTAAGGAAGAAAGACATTTTATAAGGTTTTCTAGCTTGGCACTTTGTTCATAAAATATACAAACACAATGTAAAATCCAGGCTAAGATATTCACTGATTACAAACTATTACTTGTTTTTAACCGGCTGCCAATGTTTCACTGTTTGATACCAACGGCTACCCTTGGGCATACGCTATACTTTCCAGGAACTATGCTAAGCATTTTATATTTATTACCTCACTTAATCCTCACAAAGAAACCTATGAAGTAAGTAATATTTTGTATCATTTAACAGATGGGAAAACTAAGCATTCCAGGTTTAACTTCCTTAAAGTCATACCAGTAGAGAATGGCAAGCTAGAACATGGAATTGGTTTGCAAGGCTCCTAAATCTGGCTAAACAGTTCATTACAAAGCCTTCTTCCAAAGAAGTTCTTTGCAGATTAACACACACACAGTTCAACAAAATAATGAAAGGGAAAAATATCAGAAGTTTTAAAGAACTAGACAAAAAATGACATCCATGGAAAAGAAAATTAATATGCTTAACAAAAAAAGGAACCCACCTTCATGACCTATGACAGATCTGGAAGCTGTCTGAAAGCTAACAATTCCTGCCACATTGTCATTGGCCAAAATGTTCACTCTAACGGTGTCGGAGCTTGGCAAAATTCTGCTTCCACCTTCAGTGTACACCAAACTAACTATGATGCTTTCGTCATCCTCTGGTTCAGAGTCATCCAAGATGGTTAAAATGACTGTCTTTTTGGTTTCACCTATAAAAACACCAATGGAATAAAAACCAAAGTAACAAAATCACCAACATAGAGAACTCAGAAAGGCCTAAAATAATTTTTAGTTTTAAAAGTTAAGTAAAAATATGAGTGAATTATAACAGCTCCATATCATGGGCAATATAAGCAAATTTTGATGATTTTATATACATATATATTTTATATATATATCTTTTCATACACCAAACACTGCAAAATTTCATTAATGAAGACAGATTGGGGAGAAGGACATTTTCAATTATGGGAAAGTCAAAAGGTAGAATTGTTTCAAAGAATCATGGCTTTACCTCCTGGATTTTAGCCAAGAACAGACACCTAGCTAGGAAAAGAGCTTCAAAGGTATCTTCTGTTTAGAAACAACTCCCTTTAGGAGAGTGGGGTCTCATTCTCATTCTGGCATTACTGTGACAATTTTAATCAGATATTCAACACAATACCCTCCTGAAAAACCAGGAACACTTACAGAATGCTGGTCAAAATGAGGAACTAAAAAGGGATGTCAAATTCTGAGCAAAAGAACCAGCCTGAATGAGATGCATCTTTGGGTAACTAGATTAGATAACAGCATCAAGTACCAGTTTCCAGGAAGTAGTGCAATGAAGGAAGAAAACAAAAGAGGAACTCAAAGGGACAAGTGACAGCCACAAAGTCCAAGCAATCTACTTTGCAATTTGATCTAGTAGATAGGGCACCACAGAATGTCCCTAAACCCAATACTGTTTCTGTTGTTCAGTCTAAGGTGCCCCCTATTTATTTTCTCACCACTTTCTGGAGAGAGAATGAAAGAGTGAGAAAAGACAAGGCAGGAAAAAGGAGAAAGGAGATTAAATGCATGTTCTCTCTTTTGTGACCCTGGTGCATTTTCATCAATACAGGAGTGTCACGATTGCTTTAAGACAGTCTGCACTATCTAAGAATCTAAGTTAGCAATAGCTATAAAATAGAGTCCATTTTGTGTGATGCTAAGGTTACGATTCATGGTAATAGTAATTTATATAATGCTATTTCTTTATATATAACTTTCTTTGTAGTTAACAAAACCACTGGAAAATCTAACTTTATATTTTCATTCCCACGCCCTCCTCGTTACATTTTCATTATTCCTTTTGAAATAGAAAAGTTACCAATTACTAACCTGTTCCCATCTTCTGTCAAGCATATCATATCCCACTAAATCCTCAAATCACTGACTAGAAAATAACCATAATAAAAATATTTTATACAATTTAAAAAATTTACTCTAAAACATAATGATTATTATATGTTTCAAAAAGCGTATTATATGTGTACCATGACCTCTAATTAGTTTCCAAAAAAAAAGTATATGCCTTAAAAAGTTAAACAAATACAATGGATTGTTCTAAAATACGGAATTATGAATAAAGTTTATTTCCTTCATTTTGTTGTATATTCTGAAGTTTTTAGAATATACATTACTTTTTCAATCAGAAAAGCACTATGTTTTTTAAAATTCTATGGAATATATAATTGCCCAAATGAGGATTTAATCAATAATCTCAGTAAAGATACCTTTCCCACACCCAAAGAAAACTATTTTAAACATACTAACTTTCCCAATTTTAAATAGCACAGAAGTCAACCAGTCCTGAAAAAGAACCACTCAATCTGATCCTAATTCTAATTAGCTGGTCATGTAAAAATATCATTATATTGTTTATGAAAATTCACAGTAGTGATCGCAAGTGTAGGAACAGTATTATAAATTGATCACTAGGATTAATGTAATATAAATGCAGTCACCAAAGTTTATGCTACTTTTATTTACAAATAATTTTCACTGATGATATTTCCTGATCTGTCTAGTGCATATGAAAATGTTTATCAATTAATACTCATTTTCCTAGCTACCACTGCTTCTTACCAACATGTATGGTTGTAGGTACATGGGTCATTATTAAAAGTTCCCTTACAAAATCAGAACTTGCCTTGTAGTTTCCTCCGTGCTTTGTTAAAGACACTACTATCAAACATAAAGGGATAAAATTCACATATTCCCAGAAAATCTGTTTTTTAAACTAAAAAGATATATATGTACAGTCATGTCAGGCTATGTATTGTCATGCCAACCATTAACAAGCCAATTAACTTCTATTTTTTTCTAAAGCCAACTACATTTTTATATATTAACAAGAATGTACACAGTAAGAATTCTTATAAATTTTATCATAAAAATGGACTATGATGACTTTACCAGTGGCAACTGAAATTCATTTAGAACGATCACTCACCTTCAGCAAAGGTCAGAATCTCTCCAGCACCTATAAAATCTAAACCTTCAGTAGCCGTTCCACCAACAACACGCCATTCAACTGCCACTTGACCTAAGCTGCCCCCTGTCCTGTGTATCATCATCTCCACCAAGGTTTGGGGCTGCTCCTGAACTTCAACAAATAAGCCATCTTCGGAAGTATTGGGACTAATACTGTAGATCACAAACACTCCAAAGGCATCACCATTCAGTGCTATGACAACTGTGGAAGTATTTGGCTGGCCTATGGTTGGCTGATTTTTCAAACTGGTTGAAATGTTCATGAGGTGAACTTCAAGGAGAGAAATCAGAAAACTCTCATCCATCTCTGGGAAATCATCAGGAAGAATAGACACTGTGAGATTTGCGAATTCATCACCTTCCTGCATTATGGCCCATTGCCTTGTCACAGGCTCATAGTCACTCCCAGCCACAGCCTGACCACTAAAAAGAGATGCTACCCTGGTCATGTTTTTCCTGTAGGTCCAAAAGTCTGAACTGTTGACAGCTGGGCTGATCCATGATGTCATCCAGACACACTGGGGACCCTCAGAAGCACTGAAAAATGAAAACGCTGAGCAAGCTTGTTCTTTAAGGCACAAAGTGGCACAGGTATACTGGGGCTCCCCCCCGACAGAGACATTCACCCAAGTTCTCCAAAGTGGGTCAGGCACCCCTTGAATTGGTGATTCATAGTAGGACAGTAAATCTTGACCTTCCTCCATTGCCAGAGCCACTACATCAATGTCGGAAGTACTGTAGAACAACAACAGCTGACCAAAGTGCCCTCCGCTAAAATGTGGAGTGACAATTAAAAGACAGGTTAAGCACTCAAAGTAATCACACATAGGGAAGAGGAATGCTGATTGTGGTTTTCAATTTTTTTTTTAAATGTTTAAAGTCGTAGTACAAACACAACCCTGTTTCTTAATTACACTTGTCTCCCAACATTTTGTTTTCTCCTGTAAGGAAACCTTGCTAATTTTCAATCAAACAACACTTATTTTTAATCAAGCTATGAAAATATTTTCCAAGGTATGCAAATTCAGGATTTCAAAACAAAATTACAAAGTTAATTTTTATTGCTATACTTAACTGAAACAAAGTAACAATGATAACAAACATGACTACATTTTGAGGAAATGTAGTAACAGTCAGCCCTCTGTATCCACAGGTTCTACATCTGTGGATTCAAGACCGCAGATCAAAAATATTCAGAAAAAAAAATTTTAAAAATACAAACTCGAAAAACCAGTCCTGTATAGCAACTATTTACATAGCATTTACATTGTATTAGGTATTATAAGTAATCTAGAGATGATTTAAAGTATATGGATGGCTGTGCATAAGTTATATGCAAATTTTATATTTTACACCACTTTATATAAGGGGAGCATCCAAGGATTTTGTTATATCCAAGGACCCTGCAATCAATCCCCTGTGGATACCAGAGGGCTGACTGTACTCGTCACAATTTCCCAAGATCCTGTTTTCTATTTCTGAAGGATCTCAGTGAGCCCAATGCTGCCTCACCAAAAAAAAAAAAAAAAAAAAAAAAAAGTGAGAAAAAACAGACCTGGAAATCAACTCCTTCATACATCATACAAATGTTCTTTAATTTAGAAGCCAGTTATATTTAAGTACTAATTGTAACAAATTACAGATTAAAGCAATGCATTTCTGGGGTTAGAGAGCTCAGTGATATAAAATTTATTACCCATTTCACTAACAATTGGTATGATAAATGAAAGGCCCTTTATACTAATAAGCATAATTCAATTAACACATAAAAATAACCTATAAAATAATTTATGGCATAGGAAAAAACCCACAAAACCTAAATGATTTAGCTGTGCAAGGGATCCTTCCCCACCACCCCACAACTCTCATCACTCCCACAGATGCAAGTAGCTATCTCATATACCTTCGCCTGACAGTTATGTTAGCACAGGAACTTCTTTCCAGAGGCTCTTGAACACGATAAACCTTCTGAACAAAGGCTACTGCACCATAAGGATTATCATTGGCAGGAATAATAATATTTGCAATTCGATCTAACCCAATAGTACCTCCACCAGAGACATCAGTTAGTTGCACTTGGATAACCTAAAAATACAGTGAAAACTTCCTTAACAGCATCACAGTTCTGAAATTAGAATAAAAATGATTCAAGGGAAAAAAATCAAACATACACACACAAGTACAAGAACAAAATGGAATGAAATATAAATGGACTAAAAGAAACTCCCCCAATTACACTTACAAACCCAGCATGTAACAGAATAACCCATCATCAACATTTAATAATAGAACCTAGTTATATATAGGACATACAGGCTGTTTAAACTCCTTAATATCGTTATATAATCATGTGACTGAATTTTAATATCCCTGTTTATGTTTACCATTTCAATAATAGGACTTTTACATCCTATACCCTTTTAAAAAAAATCTGAAATATACATTTTAATGGAGAGTTAATACACTATGCTTTACTTCCCACATTATCTTAAATAAAACTATTTGACAAAATTTAAAACAAAAACATACTGTAATGCCACCTAAATTTACAGAGACAAAAACAGAAATGTTTATGTGCTAATGAATATCTAGTATTTTAGAAGTGAAAAATGGCACAATTAGCATTCAAAATAAATTTTATGAACTTCTATAAAATTTTATACTATTAAAGAATAAATGCTATCCAAAGTAATTTTATGATATGTAAATATTAATAATACTTGAATTTCATATAATAAAATTATCTTCAGCCAATATGTTAGTGATTAACTTTTCCACTGATACTGTACCTTCCTGCTTCATCATGAAAAGGAAATATCAGGAAGATATATTTCACATAGTATTTTTCATATAGTAAATTCTCAACAATGGTTGAAGAATAAGTGAATGAATGAATGAATGAATGAAAGAAAAACCACAGTAATACTTAAGATTGACTGGCTCACACCCAAGCCAAAAGGGAGTATAAAATAAGTTAAGAGTTTACACAGAACAGGCCAGGTGCATTGGCTCATGCCTGCAATCCCAGCACTTTGGGAGGCCAAGGCAGGTGGATCACCTGAGGTCAGGAGTTCAAGACCAGCCTAGCCACCACAGTGAAACTCCGTCTCTACTAAAAATACAAAAATTAGCCAGGCATGGTGGTGTGCTCCTGTAATCCCAACTACTTGGAATGCTGAGGCAGGAGAATCCCTTAAACCCGGGAAGCATAGGTTGCAGTGAGCCGAGATTGTGCCACTGCCCTCCAGCCTGGGTGACAAGTGCGAAACTCCATCTCAAAAAAAAAAAAAGAAAGAAAAAAGAGTTTATACAGAACAAATGTATTATAAATTATGACAGATATATATATATATATGTGTGTGTGTGTGTATTATTTAACCTTTTAACCAAAATGTTGAACAATGCAATGTAATTGTACAAAAAAGTCTTATAGTAGTAAACTGGCATATGTACACAATCTATTTCTAGAATATTCCTGCTTTTGTCAATTGTAAGGATCACTTTCACACTAGCATAGTTTGAACATTCTTGCAGGAATAATTTATTTGACATCCTCTCCAAAATGTCACAATGGCCATCTGTTCTAGTCACTATAGATAAGGTACAATTTACAGTGTCATTCTATACTAGCCATTCCTCTCACCTCTTCAATCTCCGGAACGTCGTCAGCCAGGACCTCTAACAACAAGGTTTGAATGGTTTCCCCAGGGGCAAAGGTCACATTACCTGAGACAACTCGCAGGTCGCCAGTAGCAAGCTGTCCATTAATGGTGGCAACCCACTGAACAGTAACATTGCCGAGTGTCCCAGAATTTCGAATTATTGGCAGGTTTACCTTCACTGAGTTAAACTCAGGTTCCTCTACAATAAGGTTAGTAATCTGAAAACCTGAAGGGTAGACAGAGCAGAGTTCACTTCAAATACAAAGTGAAACAGAGATAACAGTTAACCAAGCACCATTCTATAGTGGATTCTCTTTACCCCTAAGCAATCTAAGTAGCTATAACCCACGAAAACCAGAGTAACATGCTGTGATACAAATTGGTCTGCCCTGCCAAAATTTTCAAATTAGTTTTCACTGTGATAGAAGTAGAAACCACAAAGCCCATAGGGCTCAAGTCTATACCAGACATGAGTGACAGGTCCAGTGAGTACAGAAACTGATTGCACAGTGCAAGCCTGCTCCAGAGGGGCAATTACTATTTAGTTCCCATGACTGACGTTATGCAGGAAAGGGAACTTGATATTGCCAGATTTCTTATTTATCAAGAAAGCCCAGAAATCCAAATTTTTGTGTAAATTTCTATAAATTAAATTATTTCTCTAAAGAATTGCCTAAGACTCACAAAACACATATAGGAGCCAGGTCACATCCTAAAGCCAATAGTCTGTGACTTTTCCATATATGCTAAGAGACTGATTTAATTTCTTTTTAAAACAATCACTAACCACTGCCAATGACTGTGCACAGATGTCCTATATGTCAGTAACAGCAGGTTAAGAAAGAAAACATGATCAGATCAATTCTGTGTCTCTAAAAGTAAAGAAAAGATCATTATCTATGATCTATACATACAGACAAGTCAAAGAGAGACACAAATTGGTCTTCATACCAAATAATCCATAGGGGTCATCAGAGGCCTCAATAATAATGACTGCCTCTGTCAAAGCCCCTAGTCTGGCTCCTCCCGTTGTTTCATTCAGCAGTTGCACAAGAAAAGATTCTTCCAGTTCAGGATAGATATCATTAATGATATATATTGGCACAGCTTTACTGGTTTCCCCTTCTAGCAAGACCACATCTGATGAAGCTATACTATAATCTTCACCTGAAAAGACCAAAAGTAAAATGCTAAGACTTCTAAAATATGATGACAAACATTCCATATACTACGGAAAAACTATTTGGTATCAAACTTTACGGATCTACTTGGAAATACTTTTTTGAGGATATTGACTACATTTATTCTAAGCAAGAAGACTTTTATGCCTCTCAGTAGAAAAATGGGTTTGATAATATCACAAAATAATGAAAAAGACTTCCTAGGGCTGTTCAAGTTCATTCCTTCACTTTGAGAAAAATGCATACATATTTGGTCTATTTATACATATAAATAGAGAGAGAATCATTCATTACAAGATAGGCCCTCTTAACTACAAGAAAAAAAGGTGTACTTTTAGAAGAAAGAACAGAACTAGAATTGTAATGTCACTGGAGAGATAAATTACACCATTGCACAGATAGGGGAACGCTAGCATCATCAATGATGCAGCTGGACATGAAAAGACCTTCTTGCATAGATTGAAAGCTGCTACTGAGTACTGCTCAGGATGGCAGGAGGAAAAAAAAAAGTGGGTGGGGAAAGGAGGGGTGCTCTGTGTGAAGACTGAGAGCTAATTTCTTAGAACACTGACCAAACCCCACCATCTGTCAGTGTGTGAGGCCCTCTACAGGCAGCCAGGTACTCCTAGGAGCTACCCCAGCCTATACCAGTTAGGTATTAGATGGGCCTGGTTTATTGTCTTTTCAAGCAAGTATTATGTCCAGATGATTTATTTTTTAAAATCAAGCACAGTATCCCACCCACTCACATTCCTGTTCCTCTGAGAGCACACTAGAAAGATTCTAATTGAATAGTTCTCAGTCAAATCTCCCTCTGGATGCTGGGACAGAACTATCAAAGTAGGCAGTCTTCTAATACACACATCTGGCAATGAAGTCATTTTTTATACATGAAATAGTTAATACTAACTATTGCCTTTTCCTCGCTCTTCACAAATAAATAAGCAAGCAAGATAAAGGGATCCAGAGACAAGGCTGTTGCCAAGCACTGAAAGCATGAAGCTGCCCATTTTCCCTGCATTCCTCAGTAGTCATTTACAAGTGAATCCCTTTCAAAAACGAGGAGTACACTCAGAGAAAACCAGTGTTTTCCTCAGTTTACTTTTCACTGATTTGTGCATATCGACCTTTTAAATTCATAGATAATTTAGCCAAAACTTTTTGCTACATCTACAAGTTTAATGTCATAAATATATAAAAACTCTACCAGCACTTTGGGAGGCCGAGGTGGGCAGATCATGAGGTCACAGATCGAGACCATCCTGGCCAACATGGTAAAACCCCATCTCTACTAAAAATACAAAAATTAGCTGGGCATGGTGGCACACGCCTGTAGTCCCAGCTACCTGGGAGGCTGAGGCAGGAGAATCACTTGAACCCGGGAGGTGGACGTTGTAGTGAGCCGAGGTCACACCACTGCACTCCAGCCTAGGCGACAGAGCAAGACTCAATCTCAAAACAAAACAAAACAAAACAAAATGTAAAATCAAGCGAGACTCCATCTCAAAAACAAACAAAAACCAAAAAATCAAACAAAAAAAAAAGACTCTAGATTTGTCCCTTGAAAAAGACACAAGAGTATTTCTAGTTTTCTAGTTGATTATCCTAATTGCAACTTCCAGAGGTTTTGTTAATCAAGGATACATGTCCCTCTGTGCATATGTCCCTCTGTAGGTACTGCTTTTTAGATGTCTTTTCTTACCAGCGATTGCAGTTATTGGCACAGCTTTAAATTTCACAGAGACATCTGCAAATGCTCCTCCTGTTCTAGTCACATTGATAATGGGTCCAACATGATTTTCTGCCACTCGGACAATTGGCGCTGAGAGCTGAAGAGTTCCAAATGCATCATCATTGGCAATGATAATTAGTTGTGCAACAGTTTCTACCTTAGGCCCAAGACGTGGAGAATTTGGAACTGAAAGACAGAAGATCCAAATAGAACACAGAAAGCTATCAAAATTCTAAGAACTGGCCAAAAGTCATCAAGAAATCTCAGCAAGATTCCATCAGCCAAACAGGACTCTCATTTGGGGTTTTCCCTCTACTATTTATTTAACTAATTTATTTATTTATAGAGATGGAGTCTCACTCTATCACCCAGGCTGGAGTGCTGGAGCGCAGTGATGCCATCTCGGCTCACCACAACCTCCACCTCCTGAGTTCAAGCAATTCTCCTGCCTCAGCCTGCCGAGTAGTTGGGACCACAGGCACACGCTGCCATGCCCAGCTAATTTCTTTTGTATTTTAGTAGAGCCGGGGTTTCACCATGTTGCCCAGGCTGGTCTGGAACTCCTGAGCTCAGGCAATCCACCTGCCTTGGCCTCCCAAAGTGCTAGGATGACAGGCGTGAGCCACCGCGCCCGGCCCTACTATTTATATTTAAGAATATGTATTGTTTAATATGCACCAGCATTAATCTAGACATTCAGGATTCAAAAATAAACTAAATGGAATGTCCCTGCTCTATTGTAGCTTACATTCTAGAGAAATTTTTATTACAGAATTGATAACAAAAGAACAGTTACCTACAGAAATATTTTAATATGTGTTGAAAAGTTATCAAAAAGGAAAAAATCATTAGAGTATAATTAATCATCACTTTACATAATATTACAACAGATAACGATGAAATCTACAGAATGATGCTCTTCTAATTAGTTCACTATGCAATTAAAACAAAACAGCATTTCAGTTACAAGACTGAGAAGGAAACTAATTTAGTTCCTTGACCTCAAAAACCAGCCACAAATCATCCTACTCTAAATTACTGCCTCTTTAACCGCTTGGCTTTCTTCCCTGACAAACCTGTTCTGCACTGCCTATTCTTAATTAATATTGTCACTGAACTACTTTGTTCCTATGGTCTGAAGTCCTCCTACCTCAAAATTCATATGTTTGAATCCTAATCCCTGTGGTGATAGTATTAAGAGGTGGAGCCCTTGAAGGTGATTAGGTTAAGGAGGTGAGACCCTTGTAAACGGGGTTAGTGCCCATGTAAAAGAGGCCTGAGAGAGACAGAGACCCCTCAACCCTCCACAAGACCCAGGAAGCAGACTCTCACCAGACACTGAATCTGCTGGCACCTTAATCGTGGCACTTCCCAGTCTCCAGAACTATAAGGAAAAATTTCTGTTGTTTCTAAGCCAACCAGTTTATGGCAGTTTGTTACAGCAACCCCAGTGGACGAATCCACTCATCCAGAAATCAGAGTCAGCCTCAAGACTACATCAACCCTGTCATAATAGAGTGTGCTAGATAATTTTAAAGTTCCCGTCCTACTTTCTACTGACTTTTAAAACATAATCTCGAAGACAAAATGTGTCTGGCTTCCAGTTGCCTTACAGGTAAACTGTTGAAAGAGGACACTTTCAAAGTTAGAGTTTACTATTTTTTTATAGAATTCTCTATTAAATAAAATTTAAAATTGATTGTTTCAGGATTCTGATGGCTAATAATAACAACACACTAAGGGATACTTACTTGAACGACTCTGTACTTTCGCCATTAAAGTAGAGTTGAGTAGTTCGATAAAGACAGATTCAGACCTTTCTGGCTCATCATCATCCAAAATTGAAATAGCTATTGTTGCCTCACTCTGATTAGCTCGAAAAACAGCAAATCCAGAAGTTGGTATATAGTCTCTTCCTTGAGTTGCTCTCGCTAAATTAGGCGGAAAATAAAGTGGTTTTTCCATATCATCTAGTGTTGCATATGAGACAAGGACTTTTCCCATGAGGCCTTTCAACCTTATTATTGATAGTGTGATGTTCTGGGTTGCTTCCTCGACTTTAACAGGTCTGTTTTTCTCAGAAAAAATGAATACCCCATATGGATCATCACTAGCCAAAACTGTTAATGTGGCATTAACATGAGCTCCCAAAGAACCACTGGAAACACTGAGGATTGACACAGAGAATGCCTTATCCAGTTCTGGGTCTTCGTCAGGCAATATCTCCACAGTGATATTGGCGCTGGTCTGCCCAATCTCAAATGTGATGCTGCCAGAGGTGAAGGCAAGATCACCATCAGGATCAGAGTCTATGTTCCAATGCAAAGTCACTGGAGACAGAGTTCCATGATGTCTTATAACCTACAAAATATTTAATATTAAAATCTATTAAAAGAGAGATTAAAGCCAGTTACTTAGAGGCTTACAAATACACTAATGATAGCAGCACAATTTTATTTTATATAAGTTCTTCTCCAGACTACAAGACTGCTGCAGGCAGGGGTCATATACTATCAATCTTTGAAGGCCCACAGAGAGTCTTATAAATGGAGGATATTTAAAAAGTGACTGTGCCGAGTGCAGTGGCATATGCCTATAGTCCCAGTTATTCAGGAGACAGAGACAGGAGGGTTACTGAAGCCCAGGACTTCAAGGTTACAGTCAGCTATGATGGTGCCACCACACTTCAGTCTGGAAAACACAGCAAGACTCTATCTCTTAAAAAAAAAATAAATAAAAAACAGTTGAAATAAAAATTTCAAAGTGATTGTTGCGTGAAAGTATACATTGACGAAAAAATGTAGCTTCTATTCAAATTATAACTATCTTTTGTGTATCTTTTATTTTATCCCCAACAAATCAAATGTGATTAACAATGAATTACATTTAGGCACACTCATAAAAGTTTTCACAATTGCTGCAAAAATGGTATATATTTCATTGCAAGTTATATATAAATGGTGTTTTCTGAAAAGTGAGCTGTAAAACTCATTTTAAAACAAATCACATTTACTTTTATCTTCAATATATTATGCAAACAAACTCACCAAAAAACATATTTGACCAAAAGTATAAGAAAATACATTTAAGAAGGAAGATATGCTTCTGTCAATAATATGTTAACAATGAAAAGCCTAAAAATTTATATGTTAACAATGAAAAGCTTAAAAATGTATCCAAGTAAATCCCAACTAAGAGTAATTTTTATTTGTTCTTGAAATATGATGGTTACATCAAAATGAAATTAGAGACAGTAATTTTACAAAAGTTGATCCTTTCCCTTAAGGCTTTTTTTAAATCTTTCCTGAGTCATTAGTTATCCTTTCTAAGGTTGTTCAATTTATCACACAATAGTTTATTGAAAATCTGCCATAGTAGTACAGAAGAGTATGTTTGAGTGATATTTCTTCATTATTCATATGGAAGCTGAGCAAGTAGCTAGTTGCTGTGAGTCACTGAACAACGAATCCTTCTTAATTTCTACTGGAACAAAGCAGAGTAGCCATTCAAACACAGACATATATCATATAGAGTTATTATTATTGCCAGTTCACCCATGTTTTAGATTGTCTTTCCTTATGGGAGAGAGACAGGATAGGACTGCACTTCATCCACTGACATTAGGCACAGCCAGGAGACCTGCTTTGACCAAGGAAGTTAAGTAGAAATGACGTAAATCACTTCCAGAAAGAAGCTATAAGAGCTGGTATGCCGTTCTTCACATCCACATTTCCCTCCACCAAGAAGATAAAAGCACCTGCTGAGATATAGCCGTGGTACCTAAAGTGTCTAATAATCAGAGCCCCTTGCTAACTTAAGTTGGACATATACATACTGTGAATGAAAAACAAATCTTTTCCAGCACTTTGAGAGGCCAAGGCGAGTGGATCACCTGAGGTTGGGAGTTTTAGACCAGCATGACCAACATGGAGAAACCCTGTCTCTACTAAAAATACAAAATCAGCCGGGTGTGGTGGCGCATGCCTGTAATCCCTGCTACTTGGGAGGCTAAGGCAGGAGAATCGCTTGAACCCAGGAGGTGCAGGTTGTGGTGAGCTGAGATCGCGCCATTGCACCCCACTGGGCAACAAGAGTGAAACTCCGTCTCCAAAACAGAAAAAAAAAAAAAGAAAGAAAAACAAAAACAAATCTTTCTTGTATCAGCCATTGATATTTTACAGATGTTTGTTACCACAGCCCATCTGAATAAACACAAAAATCTATGTAAGATAAATACTTGTAGTACAGCTCCATTATATTCCTTAAAGGGTCAAGGATCCTCAGAATTAAACAATGACTCCATGTGCAACACTAAAGACAAAAATAAATGCCAAATCACTGTTCGATCACCAATTTGTACTGCCTGTGCCAACAGGCTCATTCCCCTCAGCCTACACAAAAAAAGGAAAACATAAAACACACTTTCATAACATAGTACAGTTTTTAAAACAACAGAAAATATCTAGGAATGAAGGAAGAAAAGGTACTCACGTTTAATATAACAGTGCTATATCCATCTTCTGGTTCAGTTCCACTGACAAAGAGTGACTCAGGGCTAAATTCAAATACGCCATGAGCATGGTCAGAGGCTGCAATTGTCACTAGAATTTGGGAAGCCACTCCTAGACTGGCTGCATGAACAAGTTCCAACAAATAGAAAAAAAAAATGTTAATGAGTAATTTACAAACCAAAGGAAAAGCCAAGGAACAACTTTTTGAAAAGAGTCCGTACATTCATTGAGTACATTCTAATTTGTTTTAGAAAGAAAGGCAGACACAAATGGGTGCCACACATATTCATGCTTTTATGACCTTTCTCTACTTTGGCACCAACGTGATGTACAAGTGCTGCATAAGCACTTGGAGATGAATAAGGAAAACTTGTTTTTCTTTTTCTTCTCTATGAAAGAGAACATTCTTCCACACTGAGTATATGAGGAAGGTCTCCCACGACCTTTGCTGACCTCAAAAGAACTTGAGCCAAAATGACTCTTACCTTCATGAAATAATAAGTAGTTTCCCTATGATTTTAGTCATTCTGGCTGAACAGATTCTTGGTTTCCAATGTGCATGAATTCTAGGCCTATTTTTTCATCATGGGATGATGCTATAAATCTCTCTCTCCTGATCCTAAATAGTCCCATTATGCAGCTAAAAAGATGCCAAGATCTAAAGCAGCATTTAATTTTTTCCTAAAAAGACTGTTCAAATTTTATGTTGCATTAATGTCTGCAGACTAGAAAATGAACAATTCTAAAAGTAATAGAGTAATTAACTACAGAGGTTGCATTAGGCATTGATGGAAGATAGGAATGAAGGGGGTGAAATCATTGAGTTCTGACACTAAAATATGAAATCTGACATTGTGAAAAAAGAAGGATTTGAGGATTAGAAAATGCTCTTCTTCAAGAAACAAATATTCTAAGTACGCTTTTCACATATGAAAAAATATTTGAGGTAAAAAGCTGAATCATGTTTGTATATAAATCTACTTCAAAAGGCATCCTCTTTTCAATATCACCCTCATTAATTGCCAACTATCCTTCCATTTATTTTCTTCCTAATTTCTTTTTCCCATTTGTTTTTTTCTTTCTTTTTTTTTTTTCTTTGAGAACAGAGTCTTGCTCTGCCACCCAGCCTGGAGTGCAGTGATGCAATCTTGGTTCACTCAACCTCCGCCTCCTGGGTTCCAGAGATTCTCTTGCCTCAGCCTCCCGAATAACTGGTATTACAGGTACATGCCACCACACCTGGCTAATTTTTGTATTTTTAGTAGAAACAGGGTTTCATTATGTTGGTCAGGCTGGTCTTGAACTCCTGAGCTCAGGAGATCAGCCCGCCTTGGCCTCCCAAAGTGCTGGGATTACGCCCCATTTGTTTTGATTAAATTTTACATATAACGATTCATAGTTCTTTTTGTACAGAGAATAAGTGTGATGTATTTAAAATGAAAATACAAATTTTCTATTGACCTCTTTTTAGGTATTTGACGCTACGTAAAATGTTTCCAAACAATCATTTTTACCAATGACATTCAAGTGAAATTTCTATCACAATTAGAATCAGGAAACTGCATTACGTTCATACAGGAAGGAGAGTCTGGGTTTTGGAAGCAGACAAGGATGTGATTCTGACTTGATCCCTTTCTAGCTGGGTGACTACAACATGAAGTAAATTATACTTCATAAGTTGCTGTGACAGTTAATGAAACAAAATATGTAAACGACCTACACATAGTAGGTGTCAATAAGTGGTCAGTATTGTCTCTAAAACGAGAAGTTAAAATAAAAACGTATAATAATAAAGGACCTTAGAAAAGCTGCTTACCATGTTTGTGAATAGTTGGAAGAAGGAATTCCATGTCCCCATCACCACTACCACTTCCATCAACCCTAAAGAGTTCAGCTACTTCACAAGGAGACACAGAGACACAACCCACACAACACACATTGACACAATGAGAAAATTGAGAGGTCTTAAAACATATCAAGCAAAGAGGAAAATGCAGTAGTATTAACCCAGTAACATGCTTTCTTCCACAGGAAACGGATCATTTTAAATAGCAAAATTATAGCACCAGTCAAGCTATCAAATTATCAAAATTTCATTCACAGTTTCATGAAACACTCCATGTAGACTGTAATTGTTACTTCCCATTTCTGCCAATCTAGTATTATTTTTAAATTTTCACTTTTTTTGCAGCAATGTAAATTATTTTCTAATATCTTAGATATTTAAAATATATTTATCTGATTATGTAATCATACGCTTAGGCCTAATATGCCTATGATAACCACCTCACCATTTGCAACAACCAGTTCAATATTGGGAAATGCATCTAACCTTTCCTTCTATCCACACATTCAAATCCCCACCACAATTATTTACCATTCTCAAACTTGATCACCCTCTGGCCACCAGCATTGTGGAAAGAGTCCTAGACAAGCCATCTAAAAATTCTGCTTTCCTGGTTGTGAAAGATGCCAGCTGTAAAAATTTCAGCAAGTCACAAAACTTCTTGGTATCTCAGTCTCCTCACCTATGAAAGGTGCTGTCTTTTATAGATATGTTGTTGCTATGGTTTGAATGTGTTCCCCAAAGTTCACATGTTGGAAATTTAATCATAAATGCAACCATGTTGAGAACTGGGAACTTTAAGGGGTGATCAGGTCATGACACCTCTGCCCTCATGAATAAATTAATGTTGCTATCCCAGGAGTGGGTTCATTATTGCAAGGATGGATTTCTTGTAAAAGCAAGTTCAGCCCTCTCTTGCCCTCTCATATGCATTCTCTGACCATGTGGAGCCTTCCACTACATTATGATGTATCAAGAATGCCCTACAAGATGCAGTCCCCCAATATTGGACTTTCCAGCCTCGAGAACCACGAGCCATGTAAACTTCTATTGCTTATACATTGCCCAGTCTGTGGTACTATGTTACAGCAGCACGAAATGGACTAAAGAGTTGTAAAGATCAAATAAAATAATGGAAAATAAATAATATTATAAAAATATAAAATATAAAGTACTTTGGCAATAATAAAGAGAAAATGGTTATACCTTCCCCTCTAATACATCTTGTACCCCAACCATTATTTTACCAAATGTTTGCAAACAAAGAAGATAGGAAGGGCAGTGATGATAACAATAGAAGAAAAGGAGAGTAAAAATAGCAAAGCCACATCCATACATATATGCTTCTACCAATATCCTTGATTGACATGCTAGTTTAAGATCTGCCCTCTCTTATCCTTTTGCCCTGTGTTTTTGCCTGTCAATAAGACTGGGATATACCAGACATGAGAATGTATGGCACGAGGAACCTGAAGTCATCACACAGATCCAAAAGGCAAAATGGATTTCCAGCAAATATCTGGTACATGGCTTTGCTCCCACATTATCCAGAAGTCATAAAAAAAGAAGTTCAACACCATATATACTTTGGCTAGCGTAAGACGTCTAATTCAGGTTGTGGCTACCTTATGTAGAATCATCAGTTTCATCAGTTTTATAGTTAAAAAGCATGAAATAAGTCCCTGACTCTCCAAAGAATTTAGCTCTATAAGCTACTTGGCATGTTAGACAGTCCCTACATAGGAGTCCAGGAGCAGAGGTCATTGTATAAATTCCTTTTCCTCCAATCCAAACTCACTGAGGGATAAATCAGATCTCTGCCACTATTGCTTCCTACGAAACTGCAAGGTTGGTTTTCTAGTGAGTATTCAAGTCCAATTAATATATAAGAATGCATATTCTAGAGATATGGGGAGAAGTTTCTCAATAATACAACAAGTATCACTATAAGTGGTCATATAATCACAAGTATTTGTATCATCTCAATAACATCTCATGTACAATTACTAATCAGTATTAGCTAATGGTGACTAACATTTTCTCTTTCTGTTACATAAGGATTTTTAGCTATAAGGGATACAAAGGGCAACTTTTCAAATATTTTATAGTAACCTTTTTAGTAATGCAAATAGTGATTTGGAGATGCAAGGACTTGTCTCTGGAAGACAAGAAAAGCTGGTATTTTTATATGCCACCTACTAGACAGCACATTTCTACTGTTTTATGCATTCAACCAAGCTCAACACTGCTTAACCATTTCCCTGCTCCCAAATACTGGCTTGGTCTCCTTGCTCTCACCTGAGATTTGGGAACATAGGAAAGAAAAATTTTTGCGTATTTACCCCAAATACCGACTTTATATATAAAGACAATTTTAATATCTCAGTCATACCAATTTTTCCTTTGGATGGCTTATATACTATAGCTTTCTTCATCAAAATAATAAATAATAATAATGAGATAATGATACCAAGTTTTGTAATGAAAGGGACTGTTCTGATGAACACCATATCATCTCTCAATTTCTTGTACTTATAAAGGTAATACAATGCATATCGTACGTATTCCATAACACTCCCAGTAGCACCTGATAAACACATTAACACTTTTGCAAAGAAGTATTGCATCTAATTGGGATACATATTATCAATAGCCTCACTTAGTACAGATGAGTTTTGTCATGAAATAAGTTTGATTCCAATAACCCTTGATAATCAGAGCTTTCTGAAAAGCAGAACTGAAGTTAAGGCATTGTTGACTTCTTTTATTAATAATCAACTGATAATAGATCATCCAAAAGGACTAGATTCTACAGTTATATCTGTAGATTGACCTAGCAGAGCTATAGCAAAAAACGGAAAAGAGAGAGGTGATCTTACGGGAACCTACCATGAATGAAACCTGTAATTTGGTGACTTAGTACACTTACACGTTTCATTCTAAAAGTATCTCTTCTAGTAAAATATCAGTGGGTAATAATAAGCGGGAAAAAAAACAGCACAAACATGCTGTCCATATAATAAACAGAGATATTACTCAGAATTAACCAAACTTCATAGCGAAAGTATATCAATGTGAAACTATGGGTTGAATATTAATTTATAAGACTAATACTAAAAGTGTATGTAAACAGGAGGATTTTCTTTTTACCAAGAAAGGAATTATCAATCAAAAATGATTCATATAGATTATATTACCACATATATTATGGTATACATTATCATGTATCTTAAGCAGTTATTAACTTTCAGGCTGCCTTCTCCAAAAACTAATAATTTATTCATTTATTTAAGTAAGATTAATTCAAAGGAACATACTTCCCTAAAGGAATCTACTGTCATCAGCATGGGGAGACAAGCAAATATTTAATATTTTTGCATCACCAGCCTTACCTCCTCCTTCCAAATTTAACAACTCAACTTTAAAAGATTTTTCCAGTTCAGGAATAGAATTATCAGTGATGTTTACAGAAATGTATTTATATCTTTCTCCTGGTTGAAATTCTAATGTGCCAGCAACATTCTGAAATATAAAAGACTGATCCGTTAGATTACAATCATTCTGTATACGAACAGACTACAATCATTCTGTATACAAATTTGTAAAATCAGAATGTTTGTTATATCCCAAATTATTATAAATACTAAGAAGACAAGTAAAACACAAAATTGAAAACACTTCAGTGTGTATGAATAGTGTTCAACGTAAATTCTAAATAAATATTCTCCAATTAGATAAAGTAGATTATTTCTTTTTTTCTTTCTCTTTTTTATTTTATTTTTTAGAGACAGAGTCTCACAATGTCACCAACGCTGGAGCTCAGTGATGGGATCATAACTCACTGCAGCCTTGAACTCCTAGGCTCAAGCAATCCTCCTACCTCAGCCGCCAGAGTAGCTAGGACAACAGGTATGCACCACCACACCCAGCTAATTTTTTTTTTTTCTGTTTTTGTAGAGAAAGTGACTTGCTACGTTGCCCACGCTGGTCAACAACTCTTGGCCTCAAGCAATCCTCTCACCTTGGCCTCGCAAAGCGCTAGGATTACAGGCATGAGTCACCATGTTCCAGGTACAGTGTAAATCCTTTCCAGAGAAGGATTATGTCTGTTTTACAAGTGCAAATACAACTTCAAAAGGACTCAGTGAATTACCTGGTAATCCTCAGGACTGAATGCTGTCAAGGACACTGTTCTAAATTCCGCAGTCACCCTTCCCAGAAGTCCCTGTGCACGGATGACCAATAACCTGATTTCTCCATCTTCCTCCTGCACGGTGATATGTGGAACACTGCTTGCAGGCAGGGTCATTGTGTCCTCAGGCTGAGGAGGCAGCCCTGTGGAGAACTGCAGCAAGCCTAGTGGAGACAAAGGGGCCAGGGCATTCTCCCAATGAATTGTGCAAGAATTTCTTATTCAATTAAAGCGATCTTACACAATTATTTTGATCACCAGGCCAAAAATCTGAGGGCCTTTATTTAGAAAATATTTTAGCAAAGATTTAACTAACATGCTTTTGACACCGAATATATTTATAAGCTTTCAGAATAATGAAAGTTAAATTGTTAATTTTCCATGTCTCTACTCAAAGAAAGCTTTTCTTCCCACAGCAGCATCAATAGCAGGAACATTGATAGCATTTTAAAATATATATTTTCTAACTTTTACTCATATTTTATTCGAATCTCCAGAAATCATTCTAGAACGAACAGGTTAAGTGGCACCTTAAAGGAGTTGCAACACTTAAAAACAAACAAATAAAACCTAACTATGAAAACTAAAGGTGAAGAGTCTCTCAAGATTCTACCCAAACCTTTTAACAGATGTTCTTGATTCATTCCTGTAGAAGAAATACTATTTTTCAATACAGAAAACATTCTCAGTTTACTAGGACAGACATCTGTGATAGTTCCCCAGTCGAAAAAATTGTCACTATTTAGTATAAGACAAAAAGAAATTAATATGAAGAGTGATAGCTTCACTTCTTGAAGCTTAATAAAATATAAATTACAAAGTTTTTCACTTACGTGTTAACAAATCACCATAGGATAATTAATAAAGAAATGTGATAGCTATGAACAGAAATAATTTGTTCCATTTTAATAATTGGGCAAAAACTTTTCAAAATATATTATTGAAGTATGGAAACTGATCTTTATATTTTCTCTCATAAACAATGTCCCTCAAAATGGCAGCATACAAGTTAAAGAGTTTAGAAATCAGGAGGTCGAAGGCATTCTACTTCTATCATTTGCAAAAACTGCCTTAAGAAGTTCTTAACAAAACTAAGTACACCCAGAGAAGAGAAGATTTTTCTTGCAAAAGGAGCAGGTTACCATATGGATGATCACTAGCTTTGATGGTGATATCGGTCGTTTCCTTTTCAGGATCTATGCTCGCACCACTGGTAGGAGTTGAGCCTAGCTTCCCATCTCCAGGAATTGCAGAAACCAACGTCACACGGAAATACTCATTAAGTTCAGGAATATCATCATCAAGGACATATATATTCAGAACCTATAAATATAAATATCCAGAGGCACTAAGCAATGAGGCATTTAGAAATTACTTACCAGAAGAAAATTCAAAAGGCAACTAAATTATATTTAAATGAAGTTAAACACTTAAGACTTATTTCTGCATAAATTTAAACATTAAAACATTGTATGTGTGTGTGCATATGTGTGTATACAAACATATACAGAGAAAGAGAAGTCTGAATAGATTAATTCCTTTAAAATAATGGGTGCTGCTATAGTCTGAATGTCTTGTCCTCCCGCCCCCCAAATTCCCATGTTAAAATCTAATCCCCTAAGTAGTGTTATTAAAAGGTGGGGTTTTCAGGAGGTGTTGAGGGCTTGAGGATAGAGCCCTCATGAACGGAATTAGTGTTGAGGGAGCTTGTTCACCCCTTCCACCATGAGGAAGGCATATTGAGAAGGCACCATATCTTTGAAGCAGAGTAAGCCCTCACCAGACACAGAATCTACAGGCGCCCTGCTCTCAGACTTCCCAGTCTCCAAAACTGTAAGCAGTAACTTTTTGTTCTTTATAAGTTACTCAGTCTAAGGTATGTTGTTATAACAGTCCCAACAGACTAAGGCAGGTGCTGAGCAGTAGCATTTTCTGACAGTAGCCTATACATGCATCAATATCACATCATATATGATATGTTGATTTACCAATATAATATCATATATTTTTTGTACCAAAGACCATGGTATTACCAACATCAGGTAGAGACTTCCCAATTAAGAAACTGCAAGTTCTATGATGAGATGTGATAGGATAAGAAGCAAGGGCAATGTACCTGTGTCTAGTGTCTGCCTAAGGAGCGCCTGACGTGCTCAGGAGCAGTATTTTAGAAAGTAGATTCATATAGGCCTTAGGAGTCCAGCACAAGCAATTAATCCAAAAAAGGTTATAAAAGGAATAGGAATAACTCAGCCATGCTCTACAAAATTTAACTCAAAATTTAAAGTGAAAAAACAATTTCTCCTTTCTTTATTAATCAAACAAACATGTTTCGACATATGCAGTATGCTGGGGTTAGACCCCAGTCCTGATGTATCACAGGAGACAGGTCTATAGGAAATCACTTAAAACCCAATGCGAAAATATCATGATAGAGTTCTGTACAAAATAAAGTGATGAAGAAACTAATTCTACCTGGTAAGGTTTTACAGCAGATGTGTTTGAAGCAAATTCTGATTGATCACTTACAGTTGTAAATAATAATGGGAAAGGACACTCCAAACAAAAGACACAATACTGACAAAGGCAAGGAGACATGAAAGAACACGGCATCTGCAATCAGATCACCAGTCAAGAGGAAAACATGAGGCTGAATGAATAATCAGGAGCCAAATCATAGGGATCTTTTATGCTATCATAAAACACTTGGACTTCATTCCATAGAAAGTGGAGATAAATTGAAGAATCATAAGCAGAGGACTGACCAAATTAGCATTCTGCTTTAGAATAAGTACCATGGCAGAATAAACAGAGTGCACAAAACAAAAAAGGATGCAAGAGGATAAGTTAGGAGGTGACTGACCAGAAATGATAAAATTCTGAACTAATACAGTAACAAAAGAGATGTGGAAAAATTGTTAGATTTGAAATTTGTCTAGAGAGAGAAGATGCAGGCCTGATGAGGCACTTAACATGGAGAGTAAGAAATAGAGAGGCTATGTAAGTAAGAATGGTGACTTCCTGGTTTCTCCCAGAAAAGAGTGACAACTGTCTGAAAACAAACTCTAAATCCAAATATAGTCTCCAGAATACTAATCATTGGTCCTAAAAACACCTGGAGAGCTTTTTTTTTTTTTTTTAAATGTTCTTTTTCTAGAGATTTTGGTTCACTAGATCTGAGTTCAAACTTAAATTTGGCTTTTAATGTACATTTTAATCGTATTTTAAATTAAGGAGTAATACATCACACATGTGCTCAGAGAAGCGCAAAAATAACATGCACTACCTAAATCACAGAATTCATGAACTAAGGGAAAAAGAAATTGTTAACTTAGGTAATCAAATATATGTGAGACAAGGTCTGGCTCTGTTTCCCAGGTTGGAGTGCACTGGTGTGATCACAGCTCACTGCAGCCTCAACCTCCCAGGACCAAGTTATCCTTCCACCTCAGCCCCCAAGTAGTTTACGCTACAGGTGCACACCACCATGTCCAGTCAAAATACTTTATATGATACTCGACTGGAACATTTAGAACTGTTTTAATTACTAAATTTGATTAACTCTTATATCTTTCAAAATGTATATAAATTTAATTTATAAAACAATGGTAAAGTACTAGTAAAACCTTTATCATGGGCCTGTCCGCAGACTAGTATCAAGGAACTTTTGCTGTTACACTATTTAATTTGCTTCCTTATTCCACCAAATTATAGAAATTTGGTCACTTTTCCTTAGCTTTTATTCTTTAGATCTTAACATTTTAAACTTTTCCTCAATTTTTTTTTAATCCAACTAACTTCTAAATCCCTCAAAAGTGTCCTCAAAAATTACTTATTATTTACAAACCTTAACTTAGTTTGCTATGTATCCCTGATGACTTATGAGAGACTTATATTTTAATGTAAAAATTATATTGACATGCATATTCCAACATGATCAATACTTAAATATTCTGATACAGGAGAAAGCCTCATCCCAATCTCACTTATAAAAAGTATCATTTATTTATGGAGTATATATTCAGACATGTGACTCTTGTTCATGGAAAGTTTTTTTATGAAACTGAGGTCACCTTTACTCTTGAAATATATATTTAAAAAACCCTCATCTCTCCAAGTTTAATGCAAATAAAACGAGATTACAGTTATAAGAATTTCTCACTGGCTGATTAGAAGACTACCATTAAGAATTCTAGGCTCGGCCGGGCGCGGTGGCTCAAGCCTGTAATCCCAGCACTTTGGGAGGCCGAGAAGGGCAGATCACTAGGTCAGGAGATCGAGACCATCCTGGCTAACACGGCGAAACCCCGTCTCTACTAAAAAATACAAAAAACTAGCCGGGCGAGGTGGCGGGCACCTGTAGTCCCAGCTACTCAGGAGGCTGAGACAGGAGAATGGCCCGAACCCGGGAGGCGGAGCTTGCAGTGAGCTGAGATCCGGCCACTGCACTCCAGCCTGGGCGACAGAGCGAGACTCCGTCTCAAAAAAAAAAAAAAAAAAAAAAAAAAGAATTCTGGGCTCGCGGAGCAAGATGGCCGAATAGGAACAGCTCCAGGCTCCAACTCCCAGCGGGAGCGACAATGAAGACCGGTGATTTCTGCATTTTCAACCGAGGTACTGGGTTCATCTCACTGGGGAGTGCCGGACGATTGGTGCTGGTCAGCTGCTGCAGCCCGACCAGCGAGAGCTAAAGCAGGGCGAGGCATTGCCTCACCTGGGAAGCGCAAGGGGGAAGGGAATCCCTTTTCCTAGCCAGGGGAACTGAGACACACAACACCTGGAAAATCGGGTAACTCCCACCCCAATACTGCGCTTTAAGCAAACAGGCACACCAGGAGATCATATCCCACACCTGGCCGGGAGGGTCCCACACCCACGGAGCTTCCCTCATTGCTAGCACAGCAGTCTGATCTACCGGCAAGGCAGCAGCAAGGCTGGGGGAGGGGCGCCCGCCATTGCTGAGGCTTAAGTAGGTAAACAAAGCCGCTGGGAAGCTCGAACTGGGTGGAGCTCACAGCAGCTCAAGGAAATCTGCCTGTCTCTGTAGACTCCACCTCTGGGGACAGGGCACAGTAAACAATAACAAACACAGCAGAAAACTCTGCAGACGCAAACGACTCTGTCTGACAGCTTTGAAGAGAGCAGTGGATCTCCCAACATGGAGGCTGAGATCTGAGAAGGGACAGACTCCCTGCTCAAGTGGGTCCCTGACCCCTGAGCAGCCTAACTGGGAGACATCCTCCACTAGGGGCAGTCTGAAACCCCACACCTCACAGGGTGGAGTACACCCCAGAGAGGAAGCTTCCAAAGCAAGACTCAGACAAGTACACTCGCTGTTCAGAAATATTCTATCTTCTGCAGCCTCTGCTGCTGATACCCAGGCAAACAGGGTCTGGAGTGGACCTCAAGCAATCTCCAACAGACCTACAGCTGAGGGTCCTGACTGTTAGAAGGAAAACTATCAAACAGGAAGGACACCTACACCAAAACCCCATCAGTACATCACCATCATCAAAGACCAGAGGCAGATAAAACCACAAAGATGGGGAAGAAGCAGGGCAGAAAAGCTGGAAATTCAAAAAATAAGAGCGCATCTCCCCCGGCAAAGGAGCGCAGCTCATCGCCAGCAACGGATCAAAGCTGGACGGAGAATGACTTTGACGAGATGAGAAAAGAAGGCTTCAGTACATCAAATTTCTCAGAGCTAAAGGAGGAATTACGTACCCAGCACAAAGAAACTAAAAATCTTGAAAAAAAAGTGGAAGAATTGATGGCTAGAGTAATTAATGCAGAGAAGGTCATAAACGAAATGAAAGAGATGAAAACCATGACACGAGAAATACGTGACAAATGCACAAGCTTCAGTAACCGACTCGATCAACTGGAAGAAAGAGTATCAGCGATTGAGGATCAAATGAATGACATGAAGCGAGAAGAGAAACCAAAAGAAAAAAGAAGAAAAAGAAATGAACAAAGCCTGCAAGAAGTATGGGATTATGTAAAAAGACCAAATCTACGTCTGATTGGGGTGCCTGAAAGTGAGGGGGAAAATGGAACCAAGCTGGAAAACACTCTTCAGGATATCATCCAGGAGAACTTCCCCAACCTAGTAGGGCAGGCCAACATTCAAATCCAGGAAATACAGAGAATGCCACAAAGATACTCCTCGAGAAGAGCAACTCCAAGACACATAATTGCCAGATTCACCAAAGTTGAAATGAAGGAAAAAATCTTAAGGGCAGCCAGAGAGAAAGGTCGGGTTACCCACAAAGGGAAGCCCATCAGACTAACAGCAGATCTCTCGGCAGAAACTCTCCAAGCCAGAAGAGAGTGGGGGCCAATATTCAACATTCTTAAAGAAAGGAATTTTCAACCCAGAATTTCATATCCAGCCAAACTAAGTTTCATCAGTGAAGGAGAAATAAAATCCTTTACAGATAAGCAAATGCTTAGAGATTTTGTCAACACTAGACCTGCCTTACAAGAGACCCTGAAGGAAGCACTAAACATGGAAAGGAACAACCGGTACCAGCCATTGCAAAAACATGCCAAAATGTAAAGACCATCGAGGCTAGGAAGAAACTGCATCAACTAACGAGCAAAATAACCAGTTAATATCATAATGGCAGGATCAAGTTCACACATAACAATCTTAACCTTAAATGTAAATGGACTAAATGCTCCAATTAAAAGACACAGACTGGCAAACTGGATAAAGAGTCAAGACCCATCAGTCTGCTGTATTCAGGAGACCCATCTCACACGCAGAGACATACATAGGCTCAAAATAAAGGGATGGAGGAAGATTTACCAAGCAAATGGAGAACAAAAAAAAGCGGGGGTTGCAATACTAGTCTCTGATAAAACAGACTTTAAACCATCAAAGATCAAAAGAGACAAAGAAGGCCATTACATAATGGTAAAGGGATCAATTCAACAGGAAGAGCTAACTATCCTAAATATATATGCACCCAATACAGGAGCACCCAGATTCATAAAGCAAGTCCTTAGAGACTTACAAAGAGACTTAGACTCCCATACAATAATAATGGGAGACTTCAACACTCCACTGTCAACATTAGACAGATCAACGAGACAGAAAGTTAACAAGGATATCCAGGAATTGAACTCATCTCTGCAGCAAGCAGACCTAATAGACATCTATAGAACTTCCACCCCAAATCAACAGAATATACATTCTTCTCAGCACCACATCGTACTTACTCCAAACTTGATCACGTAATTGGAAGTAAAGCACTCCTCAGCAAATGTACAAGAACAGAAATTATAACAAACTGTCTCTCAGACCACAGTGCAATCAAACTAGAACTCAGGACTAAGAAACTCAATCAAAACCGCTCAACTACATGGAAACTGAACAACCTGCTCCTGAATGACTACTGGGTACATAACGAAATGAAGGCAGAAATAAAGATGTTCTTTGAAACCAATGAGAACAAAGATACAACATACCAGAATCTCTGGGACACATTTAAAGCAGTGTGTAGAGGGAAATTTATAGCACTAAATGCCCACAAGAGAAAGCAGGAAAGATCTAAAATTGACACTCTAACATCGCAATTAAAAGAACTAGAGAAGCAAGAGCAAACACATTCGAAAGCTAGCAGAAGGCAAGAAATAACTAAGATCAGAGCAGAACTGAAGGAGATAGAAACACAAAAAACCCTCCAAAAAATCAATGAATCCAGGAGTTGGTTTTTTGAAAAGATCAACAAAATTGACAGACTGCTAGCAAGACTAATAAAGAAGAAAAGAGAGAAGAATCAAATCGACGCAATTAAAAATGATAAAGGGGATATCACCACCGACCCCACAGAAATACAAACTACCATCAGAGAATACTATAAACACCTCTACGCAAATAAACTGGAAAATCTAGAAGAAATGGATAATTTCCTGGACACTTACACTCTTCCAAGACTAAACCAGGAAGAAGTTGAATCCCTGAATAGACCAATAGCAGGCTCTGAAATTGAGGCAATAATTAATAGCCTACCAACGAAAAAAAGTCCAGGACCAGATGGATTCACAGCTGAATTCTACCAGAGGTACAAGGAGGAGTTGGTACCATTCCTTCTGAAACTATTCCAATCAATAGAAAAAGAGGGAATCCTCCCTAACTCATTTTATGAGGCCAACATCATCCTGAATACCAAAGCCTGGCAGAGACACAACAAAAAAAGAGAATTTTAGACCAATATCCCTGATGAACATCGATGCAAAAATCCTCAATAAAGTACTGGCAAACCGGATTCAGCAACACATCAAGAAGCTTATCCACCATGATCAAGTGGGCTTCATCCCTGGGATGCAAGGCTGGTTCAACATTCGCAAATCAATAAACATAATCCAGCATATAAACAGAACCAAAGACAAGAACCACATGATTATCTCAATAGATGCAGAAAAGGCTTTTGACAAAATTCAACAGCCCTTCATGCTAAAAACGCTCAATAAATTCGGTATTGATGGAACGTACCTCAAAATAATAAGAGCTATCTATGACAAACGCACAGCCAATATCATACTGAATGGGCAAAAACTGGAAAAATTCCCTTTGAAAACTGGCACAAGACAGGGATGCCCTCTCTCACCACTCCTATTCAACATAGTGTTGGAAGTTCTGGCTAGGGCAATCAGGCAAGAGAAAGAAATCAAGGGTATTCAGTTAGGAAAAGAAGAAGTCAAATTGTCCCTGTTTGCAGATGACATGATTGTATATTTAGAAAACCCCATTGTCTCAGCCCAAAATCTCCTTAAGCTGATAAGCAACTTCAGCAAAGTCTCAGGATACAAAATTAACGTGCAAAAATCACAAGCATTCTTATACACCAGTAACAGACAAACAGAGAGCCAAATCAGGAATGAACTTCCATTCACAATTGCTTCAAAGAGAATAAAATACCTAGGAATCCAACTTACGAGGGATGTAAAGGACCTCTTCAAGGAGAACTACAAACCACTGCTCAGTGAAATCAAAGAGGACACAAACAAATGGAAGAACATACCATGCTCATGGATAGGAAGAATCAATATCGTGAAAATGGCCATACTGCCCAAGGTAATTTATAGATTCAATGCCATCCCCATCAAGCTACCAACGAGTTTCTTCACAGAATTGGAAAAAACTGCTTTAAAGTTCATATGGAACCAAAAAAGAGCCCGCATCTCCAAGACGATCCTAAGTCAAAAGAACAAAGCTGGAGGCATCACGCTACCTGACTTCAAACTATACTACAAGGCTAGAGTAACCAAAACAGCATGGTACTGGTACCAAAACAGAGATATCGACCAATGGAACAGAACAGAGTCCTCAGAAATAATACCACACATCTACAGCCATCTGATCTTTGACAAACCTGAGAGAAACAAGAAATGGGGAAAGGATTCCCTATTTAATAAATGGTGCTGGGAAAATTGGCTAGCCATAAGTAGAAAGCTGAAACTGGATCCTTTCCTTACTCCTTATACGAAAATTAATTCAAGATGGATTAGAGACTTAAATGTTAGACCTAATACCATAAAAATCCTAGAGGAAAACCTAGGTAGTACCATTCAGGACACAGGCATGGGCAAAGACTTCATGTCTAAAACACCAAAAGCAACAGCAGCAAAAGCCAAAATTGACAAATGGGATCTAATTAAACTAAAGAGCTTCTGCACAGCAAAAGAAACTACCATCAGAGTGAACAGGCAACCTACAGAATGGGAGAAAATTTTTGCAATCTACTCATCTGACAAAGGGCTAATATCCAGAACCTACAAAGAACTCAAACAAATTTACAAGAAAAAAACAAACAACCCCATCAAAAAGTGGGCAAAGGATATGAACAGACATTTCTCAAAAGAAGACATTCATACAGCCAACAGACACATGAAAAAATGCTCATCATCACTGGCCATCAGAGAAATGCAAATCAAAACCACAATGAGATACCATCTCACACCAGTTAGAATGGCGATCATTAAAAAGTCAGGAAACAACAGGTGCTGGAGAGGATGTGGAGAAATAAGAACACTTTTACACTGTTGGTGGGATTGTAAACTAGTTCAACCATTATGGAAAACAGTATGGCGATTCCTCAAGGATCTAGAACTAGACGTACCATATGACCCAGCCATCCCATTACTGGGTATATACCCAAAGGATTATAAATTATGCTGCTATAAAGACACATGCACACGTATGTTTATTGCGGCACTATTCACAATAGCAAAGACTTGGAATCAACCCAAATGTCCATCAGTGACAGATTGGATTAAGAATATGTGGCACATATACACCATGGAATACTATGCAGCCATCAAAAAGGATGAGTTTGTGTCCTTTGTAGGGACATGGATGCAGCTGGAAACCATCATTCTTAGCAAACTATCACAAGAACAGAAAACCAAACACCGCATGTTCTCACTCATAGGTGGGAACTGAACAATGAGATCACTTGGACTCAGGAAGGGGAACATCACACACCGGGGCCTATATTGGGGAAGGGGGAAGGCGGGAGGGGGGAAGGATTGCATTGGGAGTTATACCTGATGTAAATGACGAGTTGATGGGTGCAGCACACCAACAAGGCACAAGTATACATATGTAACAAACCTGCACGTTATGCACATGTACCCTACAACTTAAAGTATAATAATAATAAATAAATTAAAAAAAAAAAAAAAGAATTCTGGGCTGGGCGTGGTGGCTCACACCCGTAATCCCAGCACTTTGGGAGGCCGTGGCGGGCGGAACACTTGAGGTCAGGAGTTTGAGACCAGCCTGAGAAACATGGAGAAACCCCGTCTCTACTGAAAATACAAAATTAGCCAGGCATGGTGGTGCATGCCTGTAATCCCAGCTACTTGGGAGGCTGAGGCAAGAGAATCACTTGAACCCAGGAGGCGGAGGTTGCAGTGAGCCGAGATCATGCCATTGCACAACAAGAGTGAAACTCTGTCTCAAAAAAAAAACAAAAAAAGAATTCCTGTGATTTCCCACCATTCTCAGCAAAATATCACAAGGACAGAAAGCCAAACACCGCATGTTCTCACTCACAAATGGGAGTTTAACAATGAGAACACATGGACACAGGGAGGGGAACATCACACACTGGGGCTTGTTGTAGGATAGCGTTAGGAGAAATACCTAATATAAATGACAAGTTGATGGATGCGGCAAACCAACATGACACATGTATACATATGTAACAAACCTCCACGTTGTGCACATGTACCCTAGAACTTAAAGTATAATAATAATAATAAAAGAATTCTGTGGGTTCCCAGTGCATCAGTAATAACAACAAATCCATAGAAATACATCTTTCAGTTATACAATTTTTATTACATTGGGATTCATAAACAAAACAGAAACACACATTATTCAAAATTATTAATTTTTCTTTCGCATAAATACAAAAATATTTTATACCATGATGTATACCTAACAATCTAAATATTTTAAATTGCTTACACAACAAGAAGCTGCAAAGAAATTACAGAACAAACATGTCAGGGAAAGCTTTCCAGGAGGCTTTCAAAGGAACAAAAAAGGTAGGGTTTACCTCTGATCTCTGCCAAGGAAGGAATGTGATAGTTCCACTGGCATTAGCAAAGTCATCAACAAGGTAATTAATGCCATCAGTTTCAATCTGTGAGATGGTGTAAAATACATGCACATAATCCAGAGCTCCTCTGGTTCTCTCAACCACACAAGAAATGGTTGATCCCTCCTCTGCAATCTGAAATGTAAATTATTAATAAGTGCATAGCAATTCAAATCAGTGACAAAATTACAATGCTTTAATGAAATCCTTTTACCATAAACTTAATTCTACAACTTTCTACCTCTCTAAAAGGGACTAAAGAGGCCTGTGCATTCCCCCAGATAAACTTTGACTGCTAAGACATATTTACAATCATTCATTTTCTCCCATTCCTTTATAGAGATAAAGGAAAAAGAATTATAATCTCTGAACTGCACAAGTAATTCATTCGCTGATGTCTCTGTGTTCCAACCACCGTGCCATATGGTATGGTTGCAAAATATTTTTTAATGTGTAGTCCTTTCTCTGGATAAGTATAATTCTAAACAGAAAGACAAACTTGCAATTTTATAATGGGCTCAGCACAGACAGACCAAATAAGGGTGGGGGTTCGGGGTAGGGGGAGGAACATGACATCAGGGAGAACTTTCTAGGCACAGACATAAGAAGCAATATAGTATATTTGGTGGTATCATTTTGGCAGGGGTGCATGAAGTGCCAAATGGGGAGAGCCTTGAGAAGTGCCTAGTATGGGAACAACAGTGAGATCAAAGAAGGTATCTTATGCCATGCTTAATATATTTGTTGGTGTTTTTACCATATAAACCTAGAGGTGTTTTTTTCAAGTGGGAAATTTTTTATCTAAACACTTAAGATAATTCTTAAAAACTCTATGGTGGAAGCAGTTGGAATATCATTTAGAGTAAGGCCTTCCTACTGTCAAATCCTCAGCTTCTCAATTCAATTTTATTTTTATGTTAGCAAATATATAATTTGGAGAAAAAAGAACAAAAAATGAATACAGATAAAAATACAAGTTTTAATATATAGAATGTCATTCTGTATTTTTCATATGAACCATAAGCATCTCTGATCAGCATAAGATAGAGCCATTTTGGTGCTGACATTTTGGAGAGGACAGATTTGGGATTTGTCTACAAATCGACAATAGTCGAAAGTTATCAATGAATGTGGAGTCACCAGGAGACGTTCGAGCAAATCCTCTGAGTTTCACTGAGCAGCACAGCAACCCAGGTGTTCTCATGGTAAAGAGGATCAAGTACACCTGGGGCAACATTCTAACTCTTTTATTTGCCTGCTGGTCCATGGGCATGAGAGGCCCAAAACAAGCAGGTGATAGGTCAGTGGTGCCCTCAGGTGTCTCCTAGCAGGCACATTCTTCCCCCAGCCCCACTGCCAGAACGAGAACTTCTAATCCAGTGGAGCCTAAAGTGGGAAACAAATTCAGGCAGCAGGTCACTAAAAGTAGTAGAGACAGGGGTCAGTCTCACTTCTACCTCCTGTTTCCTGAGCCTGTGTATTCTAGTTATTGGGGACACAGAAACAGATACCAGTCATTGAATGCACATATTGCATCCTGGAGGACAATACTTCAACCTTCCAAGAAGCTGTCCTTAAGCCAGCACCATGGCTAGGTCTTCAGCAGGCCATTCAATTGTATGAGGCCAGTTACTTCAGGTAACGTGGTATATGGTGAGGCCAGTGAATCAGTCCTATACTACGTACCCATTGCTACACCTCCTTCATATTAGTCCTTTTGAGGCCATGTGATGCAGGTCTCCATGTGGTTAAAGCTGGCATTCTTTATGCCTTCAGATGATGGTGCTTGTATTAGGATGTATTAGGAGGCTAAAGTAAATACATTAGCTAAAGTATTAACTCCAGTAAGAATGAATTGTTGTTTCCTTTGAAGTGATAAAGTCTGGTTGGGATCAATGTATCAGTAAATGGTTTATTGAGAAGTGCTTAGCTTTGGTATCTGCTGCTCACTGTTTGGACATTCAGCAACCACCACTTGCTACATTAGTCTTGGTAAGAGGGAGCTCATGCTGTCAGACCTATGCATAACCTCCATCCCTGCCATCATGCTGTTAATGGCACTGTGGTGACAAAGGAGAGTCTGGCCGATATGCTATGGTGCCTTACTCTGATTTCACGGTTGAGAACTTTTTGGGAAACACCCCCTCATATTCAGTGTTGACTCCTGGCAATCTATTCACATGACTCCTCCCCAAACATCTTTGTCTCTAGTCTTGATTCTTTCAAGCACCTGACCAATCAACTACACCACGAACACTGCTCAGGGTTGAATGTAGCTTCATACTTCAGGCCATTTCTCCAATCACAAAAGATGAATGGCTAAGTGGATGGTTTACGGCTCTGCCCTCTGACCTTAAGAAACACCTCTGATTAGAGCACTAGAGAGGCATCAGCCCACTTACAGCAAGTAGCAACATATGAAGCCCAGGCATCTGTGAAGTGGGCTTGACTTTCCTACTGTATGAGTCAGACACAGGTTTTGGGTAAGAACCAAAGGGCTTAAAATATGTCTAATTTGAAGTGTCTATGAAATAAACATACTAGAAATGCATCAAGTTGTAACTAAAGAAATGGGTCTGATATTTTAGAGAAAAGATGAGCTTGACATCATAAATTTGGAAGTTAACAATATATAAATGATATTTAAAGCCATATAAAATCGCTGGATAAATATATAATTATACAAATGGTATTTGAAAACCAGTTGCAAGAACGGGGGAGTGTAGATGGAGAGGAGAAGAGGACCAACTACATTCAATTCTGCTATAACCCTTATATTGAAATCATGAAATTGTTCCAATGCAATTGATAATATATTAAGGAACAATTTGAAAACAGCTGCAACTTGCATTTGCTTGTAAGTGCTATTTCATCCATAAGAAACGTGATGGACACAGAAAATTATGCCCACCTGAAACAAGCCACAAACCTCAAACACATACCTCCAACAACTACCAGCTACTCAGTTCAACATCTGTGTTACTAGCCACACTTAACCACATCTAGTGTTATAATTTTCCTCCAATTTTAGATAATGCTCATTCTATCACTTCACAATGACACACAAGCTGCACTCCTTCTGATGCCCACTTCTACAAATAAACTTAAAGTTTTTAAATTAATATGTCATATTTATTGTGTTTTATAAGTATTAAATACTTAGTGTGCACATTTTTATCAGGTCCCTATTTTTTTTGAGTGTCAATGACCAAGTTCTTGAGCAGTGTTTTCCTAACCCCATCTTTTCCATAAGTTCGGTGTTTCTCATTATGCATCTGGCAAAGTGTGATGATTTTTAAGAATCCATCCATCATGTCATAGCAGAACTGACTGTCCTGAAGGTGGGGCACTCCAACCTTAAGATGTTGGACAGAAGAGGAAGATGCAGCTTGAGACCCATGTGTCAATACAACATCAGATTTAATTTCCACTTAGGGATCTATGTCAGGATTTTCATGCTAGCAGAATGGTACATGAGCAAATGTGTGACGGAAAGAGTATGGCTTTAAGGTCAAACAGTCCTGAGCTTCCTCATTCTACCACTTATCAAGCATTCGCAGTCTCTTCTGAAAATGGAAATCATAACATCTCATGAGTTAAATTAATAAACCATTAATCTTAATACGTAAATATTAAATATTTTCCCTTTTCAGCAAGACGCAGGAGTTAAATAGATCCAAAGAGATACTAAGAAATGTGTGATGGTTTCTTTTACAAACTTAAACTTTTATCAAGTCAGTAAGCATTACCAGATAGCATTTAGGACTAAGATGAGGATTTTGTTTGCAAAAGTTACAGGGAAAAGTTACCTAACTATACTTTTATTTACTAAAACCTTCATCAAAACCTACAGCTTCCTGAATATTTTCAGTTTTACAAAATCACTATTCATATCTAATAAAAGAATGTACAGTTATATGCTATATATCAACATTTTATAGAAAATTTAATGAAGTAATATTTTGTTCAATAAAGTAAACTTTTTAAGTTATAAAAGAGCTTTCTAATGTCAAGGGTCTATTAAAAAAACCACCAGGATTCTCAGTGCAAATTCACCTTTAATATTTCTGAATTTACAGAGAAATCACACATTGCCTGAGGTTTGCTTTAAAAAAAATACTTTAACCGGCCAGGCACGGTGGCTCACACCTGTAATCCCAGCACTTTGGGAGGCTGAGGCAGGCGGTCATGAGGTCAGGAGACCAAGACCATCCTGGCTAACACAGTGAAACTCCGTCTGTACTAAAAATACAAAAAATTAGCCAGGTGTGGTGGTGGGCGCCTGTAGTCCCAGCTACTCACGAGGCTGAGGCAGAAGAATGGCATGAATCTGGGAGGCGGAGCTTGCAGTGAGCCGAGATCCTGCCACTGTACTCCAGCCTAGGGGACAGGGACTCCGTCTCAAGAAAAACAAAGTACTTTAACCAAAAATGATTAAACAACATGGACAAAAGGCTGATAATTATTGAAGCTAGTACACTGGGACTCATTCCTTTATCTTCTCTGTTTTTGTGTATACTCTATATATGAAAACTTTCATTTAAACAGATTTTCTAATTCAGCTTAAATTTCCCCTGTCCCCCAGCCAGAGACTGTGATCCAGGAATGGGGTCCTGAGTCAGGAATGATGTCCAGTAATAAGCATTAGGTATTTCTGACAAGGTCATCCAAGGGCAACACTTTTAGAAATATTGGACTCCAGTATGTAATTATTAATACAGAAACGCACAAGACATAGAAAATAAATATCTAAACCTTTTTTCTAATATTAAAATATTCATCTGATTGAGTTTAGAATTGTGATACAAACAAACATTTAGGCCACTAGAGGAAGGGGCCTAACATCCATAATAATCATCAAACTATCCCCACACAGTATCTCACTAGAAACAATAATACTCACTACCGTCTCCTCTTTTAAGTCAAGAATTTACCAAATATTCAGATCATCAGAACAGTAATAATAAACAGAAACAGTAAGAAGAGTTTTTGAAATCTCTTTTCTTAGAAAAAGTATTCTGAACCATGAATCGGCCTTCTCTATTGCAACAGAAAATTAAAGCTACAAATCCAATTAATTTTTAATTTTGTTTCATGCATGGGTGATGATTGGTGATATCGGATTATACCAATATCACTTACATCCAAAGGAATCTATTCACATAGCATATGGTAGGCACTTAAAAACAAATACAGTCCAAGTCGAAATGATATTCTTATTTTCACAAGATCTTCCCAAAGTTTATAAATATAAAATATATTTTATATAAAATAAAGCCACAGTTTATAAATATAAAATATAATTCAAGTAATAAGACTAGCAAGTTCTGTGAGTCACTATGAAAGCAACTTCATTAATTTATAATTATGTGGTATACAATTTGGCAAGACACGTAAAAACAGTGTTAAAATATGGTAGAGAGAAAATAATATAGGAAGTATACAGAATAACGAAATATGGGGAAGAAATATGAGAATGTGGTTAGTAGGCTATAGAACTAACAAAATCCATCTTCTGTTCAACACAGATCCCACTGGGAATCCAAAGCACTATCTGGCATGCCTCACCAGGATGCTAAACGGCTTCACAGGTTTTATTCATTCTTTTAATTATAGTTTATTAACCACCTGCTCTTTGCCAGGACATAGTGTACCTGGTTGGTAGAAAACAATTCACAGAATAATTACCTTCTCTTCCAATGTGCCAAATAGCAAGCTATGCCATAGTCTACATATTTTCACTATTTAAGATTTCACTATGCTACCATTTTAACCTTAATATTACTTTATGTCATATTAATCTACAGAAAAGGTAAAAGCATAACATAACTCAGAAGGCCTATTTTAAATTTTTAAAATTTTTATTTCAATTTAAAATAGACAAGGATGTCTCACTATGTTGCCTAGGCTGTTCTCAAACTCCTAGGCTCAAGAGATCCTCCCACCTCAGCCTCCCAAAATGCTGGAATTACAGGCGTGAGCCACCGTGCCCAGCCCAGAGTCTTTACAGGTCTCTACTGCATTCAGAAATTTTGAAGGAATTTTTTTTAAAAGTTAAATTGTCAATGTCATTGCAACAACATAATAGAGAAGAATCTATGGAAGTGGCTGTAGTCTTTATTTCTAAAAATTAGGCAAGTGATCATAAAATTTAAACTCTGAAGATAGTTACAAGCACAGAGTAAACCAGCAGTTCTCAAATGTTTAGATGTACACATCAGAACTACTGAGAATCCCAGAGAGTTTTTTGTTGATGTCATTAAAATCTGCTGATATTTTCCATATTACAAATGAAAAACTAAAAAATTTAAATATTGATTGATAACTCATTTTAAGACAGCAATAATAAGTTATGCTCACATAAACAACATATTTTATGGGAAAGAACTACAGTGTTAGCCAGGATGGTCTCAATCTCCTGACCTCGTGATCCATCCTCCTCACCCTCCCAAAGTGCTGGGATTACAGGCGTGAGCCACCGCGCCCAGCCTGTCTGTTTCTATCTTTTACTCTGGTTAAAGGGTATAAAGAAAATCCAGCCTTATATATACATGTGTGTAACAGGAAAAGGAAGAGGATTTTACTAGTCTTTTCAGATAATTATGGGTATTTTTCCTTGATATTATACCAGAATCCAAAATTTGACAAGTGGCAGTTTCTTAGCATTTAGTTGCAACCTGGAAACATACTCTAGTACTTTAAAATCCACTGGTCTACCTTGTACTTGGAAACAGTCTTTTACTCAGGCATGATTTGCAACAATATGCATTGATTACTTAAAAAATATTAGTTACTGGTTATACAGATCTTCAAAATGTTGACACACATTATACAAAATAATCACACTGGTTAATATCACTATCACACTGGTTAATATTGCACCTATATTATGGATTATCAGAAAGGTGCATAAAATGCAATATGTGAAAATTCTTTGATAGCTTTTTAAATACTTATTTAAAGGTATTATCCACTATATGTAAACAGCTTTCTTTTTCAAGTTGTAGATTTGTATGACATTTGCTATTGCTAGTCTAGGATATTCTATTTCTGATGTAAAAAAAAAAAAAGATCACACTATTTGACGATCTCTTATGACTGTCACTAAACCAAAGGGCTCAAGTGGCAAGAAAGACACTCCAGAGAGGCAGGCATCCCAGTTTAAGCTAGAATGAGCCTATGACCTAGTTTTTTTTTTTCAAACTCTACTCATCCATTTTTTAAAAATCATTTCAATTTACTTATACACCCTTCTAAACCAATTAGAATCAACTGCAAAAAGAAAGACTCTTGTTCCTTGGCATCCTTTCATGGCCACCAAGCTGTTGCTGTCACACACAACACCTGGGAAGTAGTTTCATGAGTTCTCACATTACTGAACAGGAAACCAAGATGATTACGAATCTTTGAAAACATGGAAAGAACTGATAAGGACAGTAAGACAGCCTAATGAATTAAGCTGGCCAAGATGGTTGATAAGAAAGGCATTTACACCCAACACGGAAGAAAGTTATAACTGACTACTCAAGTACATTTCACGTGTAAAAAAATAAAACCTCAAAAAATCATATTTTAATAAAGTTGCAAATACAATTATTTGTGATATATTTTTATTTGTGATATATTATTATAGCTTTCAACATATATTATTTCATTCACTCACTTAAATGGCATCCAAAACAGTAGCCAAAAAATAAATAGGTGGAATATAAACATGCATTCTTTGAAGAGCATTAACTTTAAGGCGAATTGCTGAAGTTTCATTTGCTAACTTACTATTTCTATTGGCTCATTAGGTTGATTCAAAGGGTGAACTCCTAAGAGTAAGAATTTTGTAATTTATATTTGCAATCACTGGCCTAGCATACTTCTGGACTTGGAGTAGATGCGCAATCAATCTTACCAAACGAAAGAAAGCCGAGTCCCAAACAAATTCACCTACAATGAATTTTTTAACTCCAAAATTCTCCAAGCTCACTACTTACCTCTGGTATACAAGCTCCTGTGAAACCAAACAAGCCATTTGCATTGTCACTTTTTTGTATTATTAATCTTGCAGTAGTATTTTCTTCAGAAATACAAGCTCCTCCATATACAGAGACTAGTTTAAGAATGAATAATTCTTCTCCTTCCTCATCATTGTCATCTCTCGCAGAAATAATGAATGATTTGTTAGTTTCTCCCTGTCTGAACTCCAGATATCCAGAAACGGGGTGTAAATCACTTTTTGCGGGCATGGCATGAAGTTCATAAATTTCTTCAAGTGTCAGTTTCCGCTCATAGGACCTCACATCCTGCATCAGACCTGTAAATCTGTCATTGCCATTTATCCCTGCTCCAATTCTCAGTATTCCAGGACCTGAAATTAGAGACAAGTGTAAATGCTACAATACCTTCAAATGTTCTGTCCTAAATTATAAGTGTGATTCAGAAAGTAAGCCAATTTTACTGAAAGATATTCTTGGATAAATAAAACTTTTTTGTAACTAGTATACAATAAATTGGATATTATCTTCTATTATGATTTTTAAAAACGAATCCATAATCACTAGGATTTATGATATTTTGTACTAAAAGAATTGGTAACTATCTTCAAATTAGATAATATCCTTAAAGGTAACTTATATCAGTCTGTCAACATTTCTAGAAAAAAGTATCTGAACATATACATACACACACATACATACACATGTATACATGTATGTGCATGTGTGTATTTAGATATAAATTTATTCTATATTTTAAAATTTACTCTTGCGCATTTAAAAATTGACTTAATTTCATCACAATTTTAATTAATTAATTAAGTTATTTATTTATTTACTTCAGAGACAAGATCTTGCTCTTTTACCCAGGCTAGAGTGCAATGGCATGGTAATAGCTCACTGTGACCTCAAACTCCTGGGCTCAAGCAATCCAACCACCTCAGACTAACAAGTAGCAAGGACGTCACTACAGGAGTCCACTGCCATGCCTGGCTAATTTTTTAATTTCTTTTTTTTTTTTTTTAAGAGACAGGGTCTTGCTATGTTGTCCAGGCTGGTCTCACACTCCTGGCCTCAAGCAATCCTCCCAAAGTGCTTAGATGGGAGGATCGCTTGAGGCGCGATTACAGGCAAGGGCCACTACACCTAGCCTCATCACAATTTTTAAACTTCAGTATTATACTATTATTTAAGAACTTCAAGGCTTGATATGTTAAGACACTCATTGAGTTAAAAGTTGTGAGAATTCATAAAAAGTATTTCTACAGGACAAATACATCTCTCTATCCAAACAACTAATAGAATAGATGTAGAAATAGAAATATTTCTTCTCAGAAACATTGTATGTAAGTCTTGGGGACTTTTTAAAATAATAATAACATGCAGCCCAACTGTGTCACTGTATCTCAATAACTACCCTTTTCATGTTTCCACTAGTTCGCCTTTCTTTACTTGTTTGTACTCTAATAACTCAACTAAGATATTTATGTAAGATCTTTAGGTAAGATGAGATATTGGCAGAGATTCTGGAAAAAAAAGTACAAACAATATTTCTTGTCAATAACCTCAATGGAGGCTGTTCACAAATCTCCACCCAGATGGCTTTCAGGGTAGTCACAAGTGTCTGGCATGTTACTGTCATGACTGCTCCCATACCGACTACAGAGAACACCTTCCTGCCCAGCAAACCAGAAACACCTGTTCACTGGAGCTCCAGTTTGGATGGGAAATCCTACGATGTTGTCTCTTCTACTGAATTATCTGGCAACTAAAATGATTCAAGTTCCCCTGATTCTCACAAAACCACATCATGGTTCTCACTGTTAGGATACTATCTGGAGTCAAGGATATAGAAATGATCACTTCTCCTTTGGTTTTGTTTCTATGATATGTTAAAAGGAATATTGACCTAGGAGTTAAAGACTTATTTTCAGGTCTTGGTTCCTCTATTACTTGCCTGTGTGATGCTAGCGAATTTATTTACTGACTCTGACCTCTATTTAATATATTGAATTAAAATGCCTTATAAATGTAAAACACTATACAAACTTGAGGATTCTAAGCACTTTGCTTCTATGACTAATTCTATGGAACAAACGTGATCATTATTTCTCTACTTGTAGTGTTAACTACTAAAGTTACAATGCTAAATCATTGAAAATAAAAGTTATAAAAATGCCAGTATGTTACAGTGGTTCATGGAAGGAATATGGTAGCTTTCACTCTACATCTTAATGCTATTCTGTACTTCTCAAATTTCATGGAATATACCTGTATTGTTCTGACAATAAAGAAGAAAAATTGTGAAATATGTATATAGTGTGTGTATATGAACATGTTAACAGTATGCTTAATGTTTATAGTGGCTATCTCTGAATGACAGTAAATGATTCTTGTAATGATTGTAAATGATTTTTATTGTAAATGATTTCTATTTTTGTTGTATATGTGTACTTTACAATCTTTCTATATTGAACATAGAATTATTTTTTTAAAAATACACTTTTTTGATACTGTGAGATACCACTACAAACCAAAAGTAAAGATGGAAGAAGCTAAGCATTAATGAAGTGGAACTCTCATACACTAGAGGTAAGAGTATAATTAGGTTCGACTATTTCGGAAAATGGATAGGCATTATCTACTAAAACCGAATATTTGCACACACTGTCATTCAGCAATTCCATCCCCAGGAATGGGCTCAACAGAAATGCATATGGCAGGCATATGTTCATCAAAAAACATGTATAAGAGTATCCATAGAAGTACTATATGTAATAGACAGAACTGAAAACAACCCAAACAGAAATTAAAAGTAGCACTAATAAACAAATTATGTTACAGTAACGTAAGAGAATTCTATATGGTAATGAGCATGAGTATCTACAACCGGCAAAAATATGGATGAACTTCACAAACAATACTGAGCAAAAGAAGCCGGACATTCAAGTGTATATATTGTTCAGCTCTATTTATGTAAATTTAAAAACAGGAAGAGCGAATCTTAAGCTCTTAAAAATGTCAATAGTCAGTAGGAAGGATGGTGAGTTAGCAACCGGAGAAGAGTCAAAGGGGGCTTCTGGAATGCTCTGTTTCTTGGTCTGGAGGCTGATTACATGAGTGCTGAAACTGATTAATTTAAGTTTTAAAAATTTCATTTATCTGTACACTTACAATATGCATACTTTTATATTTTTATAATATAAAGTAAACTACAGTTCAATAACTTTATATATATTTTAAAAATTATCTTTCCAAGTTGCAAATTACAAAAATAACAAGTTCCTTTGCAGTAAGCCAGAGGAAAAAACACCAGCTCCCACTTCCCCCAATCGTTTCCATTCTCATTCCACCACCAGTACCATCACCAAAAGAATCAAAGCTAACAGATACTTGCAGGTATTCACACAGCCAAAAAGTGGATAATACCACAAAGTGCTTGTAAGCAAAATCCATGGGATTGAAATTGGTAGATATGTGCATGTTTCCATTGCCTATCTTTTTCTCCCACTCTGGGAGAAAAAAAAACAAAAAAAACAAACCAAAAAACCAAATAACTAATGTAAGAGGTTCAGAGAAAAATACTCTATTAAGCTATAGTCATATAAGCTCTACTCTATCTTCCACTAAATATAAAAAGGAACAAAATCATAGGATGGAGGGGCTGAGAGGAAATGGTGACCATAATGCGGATAACCAGTATTTGTGTGCACACACACACAAATGTGCTTCTTCAGGAATCAGCATATGATCTAGTTTAAAGACAACAAAGATTATCTCTTCAAAGCACTCCACAGAATTCACAAAGTTACCTCCTGATAGTATAAATCCATAATCACTTTTCACTGTGATTTTTCTCTCCTGCTTTCTTTTCACATCCACCACCCTCTACCTCCAGCAACACTGAACTAGCAGCAGTTCCCCAGGTACAGCATGCCGTTTCACATTTCTATTCGTTTGCTCATTCCTCTGCCAGGAATATCACTTCCCATCTCTCCTACTACCCACAGAAGGACAAATGTTCGTCTTTCATATTTTTTTCTTTCTTCCTACAAGGTATCATGATATATCACACATCTCTCTGCTAGTGCCTATTCCAGGTTCTTCAAGTGCAAAACTCTGATTCATTTCTGTAACACTCAGGACAGAATTGATCATGATCTTGGTAGGCACACAGTTTTGATTAAATAAATTAAACCAATGCATAAGTAGAGTTTTCAAACACATGTTAGCATTTTTTTAAAAATCTAAATTTTAATGAAAATTTTTGCAAACTTCAAATTTCAGTGTCCTAGTTGTAATGATAACCCTCACCATCAGTAATGGCTTCTCCTTTCAGACTCTTGATTCCCCTGGGCATTGCATTTCCATCCAGGTAGAATTCGATTATGCCATCATCCAGGATAATTAGTAGATGAAGCCACATACTTTCTTCTAAATATTTCATGACTGTTGCCTTGGCAATGTATGTAGCATTGGAACCCAGGGTTTTATAATGAAGGGAAAGTGTCACATGGGATTCATTACTTTGAATTTTTACGCCATAGTAGATGCTTCCATTACCATCATCCTTCGCTATAATGAATCCATTCGTATTGGCATTGGGCATTACCCAAGCTGAGAATGTAAAGTTGGCAATTGTATTATTCCTGAAGGGATGATATTTTGGATTAACAGTCCCAAATGCACCCTCTAGTCCGGTGAAGTACAAAGCATCCGTTCCACTATGGTGACGCCGCATGTGCTGTTGTAAATGCACAGTGGTGGGGAAAATTCCAACCAGTAAAAAATCTATCATTGGTGGCAAACCAGCAGGGAACTCACTGGATAGTATTTCCCAGCCCAGTCGTACATCACCAAATACACCCTGTTGCCTCAAAATGGTGAAGTTGGTAATATAAGACATATCATCTTCAGACAGGACATCTTCTGCCACTTCTCTCTCTAAACACTCTGGATCCAAGATGAAAACCCCAAAAGGATCATCATTGAATGGAATCATTACTGTCACCTGGAGGTTGGTTTCTGCTAGTTGGCCCCCAGGACCTGGGGATCCACCTGTAATAAGAAAATTTATGAGTAAGAAACTAGAATTTCAAGTACTTTCTAGTATAAAGAAAAAAGAATTTGCTTAGCAAACTTCTGGTTAAATAATTTACTGATTATCAATGAATAGTAGTGTCACCATGTGGCTTTCACCACATTTTAGGAGCAGGATATAAAATAATATTGGTTCAGCATAATTTTATTGATAATCAGTCAAGCCTGAAAAGAGTATATGAATTAGAAAGGTTTAATTCTGTGCTTAAAACCAAAAGTGATGTGAAAATTGATTGTTTAAATTATGACACAAAGACCAAGCTTTAAGCTACCATGAATCCTTACCTCCCACCTTCCACTAATATCTTGTTGGAGACAGTATAGTTGGTGTGGAGAAAGTCTATTTGCAAGTTTGAGGATGGATGTAGGCCTCCATCCCTAAAACTGAACCAAACTAAGATATCAAAAAAGTGAATGTTAAGAATAACACTTGAATCAAGAAGGGTATTTTAACATTTAAAATCAGATAGTCATGACACAAATACTAAACCAATTGCATTTTGTATATGGCTCTAATTATCTAAGTAAAAAATATAAAATTTAGTATAAATAAGACATGGAAATAAAATAAGACACAGAAAAACACAGTACCTGAAATGTTTACAAGTTTTAGAATATAAAATTCATTGAATTCGGGAATTTTATCTGGAAAAGCATGGAGAATGATTGGTTTTGCCTCTTCTCCATCCATGAAGTTAACAGTTCCTGAAGTTTCATAGAACTCCTGTCCAGGCTGCAAAGCAGAGTTATTCTGAAAGAGCTGCCAAGATACAGAAACACTACCAAAGCATCCTCGGTGCCTCAAAATCCTACAAAATAAATTAAAGAAAATTTATAAGTAGGGAATCTTACTCTAATGAGAGCTTCCTGTGTTATCAAGGAAACATATTTTTACTATCTATCATCTTTAAATAAACCAACCAGCTGGTTCTATGAGGCAAGCTATGAAGAATTTCATGGGAAGAGAAGAATGAGGTAGAACTTTAATAAAGAGAACCAGTCTTAAAAGTCTTGTCTTCAAAATCCAAACGGAAAGATAAATTCTAAGCTCCATCAAAAAATACTAAATGACAGTTGGAAAAAGTTTTCCAAAAGCAAAGTACAGGGTGGGGGTACTCACATATCATCTGAGAGAAGAGTTCCTGAAGATGTTCAATAATTCAAGTTTCTCAGTCTCAAAAAGGATTGAAGTTTGAATTAGAGGGGTGGGGAGAATAACTTCTGCTTACCAGCTAAAGTTATTTTTTTTTTAAGATAACCGGCAACAGCATAAAAAAAGTTTACAACTCATTCAGACTGCCAACTTTGAAATTACTCAATTCTTAACCAATTTTTAAATTTTGAAGGAATATTTCAGAATTTCACATACTTAATGGTTTTATTTCATCCAATTTTAAACTTGCCTTATCTAAATATGCTTACCAAAATGCATTAGTCTTTCCTTCTTCCACTGCTTTGTCTATGGGCTCCAGAGAAAAAATGCCGTTTGGGTCATCATTAGCTTCAATAATTACTGTAGCTACCCCATATTGATATACTACTGTATCACCTAAAAGTGGAAACGACAAAATAACAAAGAAGTAGCTAACTTGTTATTAAATTTATGTTTTTAAATTAAGAAATTTTACAATTAAGTTGAAATTTTCAGCGAGAATTTCCTCACTGAAGGTCATACAATAAATGCAAAATACTGCTCCATATTTCCAAAGACGTTTACGTATACACACATATGTACAAACATACATACAAAGAGAGAGAAATGCCTAATTTCAAGATGAAACAGTTTCCATTTTGTTTTTTAGTTACAAGTCAACTATTTTATTGAAAAACACACTTTTCTTCACAAAAGGAATATAGCTTCAATAGCTTAATTAGAAATCAAAAACATAATTTCTTCTATTTTCAAATTTCTTAGGTGGATTATTTTATTTCATTAAAATAATAAAGGATTACCTGATAACATAAAATACTACTGTCTGTGTTCACTGGAATCACTGGCTTGAGCGTTTCCCTTTACATCTCTGCCTTCAGGCAGCAAAGTTTGATCTGGTTGTACATAGAGCAAAGCAATCTCCATGGTCTGGGCTTGATTCCTTTCTACTCCAGTTCTTTGCACAGCATATTGGCACTGTTACTGCCTACACATTAGATCTCTTCTCATCACTTCCCTGTGGTGTCTATCTCTTCACCTTTACTCCAGCTGTTGCACAGGGGAGCAAAAGTCCTTCTCATCTTCACTCACCTAACTTATCATTCCTGAGAACCCAGCTCAAGCAACAACTCTTCCAGGAATTCTTCCTTGAATCCCCAGGTTAAGCTAAGTGCCTCTCCAGAGTGCTCCCATGGCACTTTGTTCTTTGTCAATCTATCATAACAATGATCATACTATATTGGGACACACACACACACACACATACAGTCATACACACAATTTTACTATAAGCTCCTTGGACTAATGATTCTTATTCAATTCCATGCCCTAGAAAAATAGATGCTCAGTAACTGTTGTACAGAATTTATGTATTGCTGAACTGATGCAACTAACACTTTCAAAAACAGATATATACAACAACACCTACAGCTAAAATTACAGAAACAAATTATATATAGCAAATCAGTTCATCAAAAAAAATTATACAAATATACAACTGTACTCAACTTCACTTGATAATTCAATGGAAAAAAAGACATAAAAATAGCAAATCATTGTGTAGAAAATGCTGACAATAAATAAAGAGCATATAATAAAATCTAACAAAAATGAATAAAAAATAATAAAACCTAATTTTGGCAGGGTTCTATCATCATGTGCATTTGTAATGCAACATGTCCTAGTGGTGCTGAAAATTCATTCTGTTTCTCTGCAAGATGAACTGGCAATATTTAACAAGGCCTTGAAGGATGGCCATATCCTTTGACCCAGTATCAGAGCACATGCTCTAAATGATAAGTATCAGGATAAACAGCCACTGCCAGCACTAGGTCATGTCAGAAATGCTGCCTCTACAGTGTCCCATCATGGGTCCCACCAGTCCTTGATGTTTCAATATCATAAAGGAGGAAAGAAAAGGAGGAAAGAGCTAAGAAAGGATGCATTTAAAAATCACAAGTTCTAGGGATTTTTGTCATCTGAGCCTTCTTAACTAAAGTAATTGGATTCTCAAATGCCATCATTTCTGGAAAAATATTAAAGACAAATGCAGCAGCAGTATGAAGTAGCACACATACCTCAGGCCAGCAACCCAATCACACCTTGTGTTCTCCCTCCCTCTTTCTCTCAAAATCAAATGTTAATATATATTTTTTCCCAATGACATAGTTCACAAAATAAACTAAACCTCTTTTTCAAGCGTCAATTTCTAGCCAGCCACAGTGGCTCACGCCTATAATCCCAGCATCCTTGGGGTGCCCAGGCGGGCGGATTGCTTGAGGTCAGGAATTCTAGACCAGCCTGGCCAACATGACGAAACTCCATCTCTATTAAAAATACAAACATTAGCTGGGTGTGGTGGTGCCAGCCTGTAGTCCCAGCTACTGAGGAGGCTGAGGCAGGAGAATCGCTTGAACCTAGGAGGCAGGGGTTGCAGTGAGCTGAGATCACACCACTGCACTCCAGCCTGGGCAACAGAGTGAGACTTCATCTCAAAAGAAAAAAAAAAGTCAATTCCCCTACTCTTTACAAAAGGTTCAGGATGTTTTGATTCATTCACTATTTAACCATATTGGTGTTTTTTTCCTAATGATAGTTTAACCACAGTGATATTTTTGAGACAAAAATGTTTACCTGAATCATATTAAGTTAATATACATCATCAAGAACTTATTTCTAGAGTAAATAAATTCTATTAAGATAATATCATTTTTCACACCTGTAATCCCAGCACTTTGTGAGGCTGAGGCGGGTGGATCACAGGGTCAAGAGATCAAGACTATCCTGGCTAACAGGATGAAAACCCGTCTCTACTAAAAATTAAAAAATTAGCTTGGCATAGTGGTGTGTGCCTGTAGTCCCAGCTACTCAGGAGGCTGAGGCAGGAGAATCACTTGAACCTGGGAGGCGGAGGCTGCAGTGAGCCAAGATTGCACCACTGCACTCCAGCCTGATGACAGAGCGAGACTCCATTAAAAAATACTACTACTAATGTCATTCCTTCATCGCTTTTCTGTATTTCACAGTAAAACTTTGTTTTCCACTTTTACTTCACTAAAATTATTTTTATCTGTAGCAACTCCTTTCATTTAAATTTTAGAACAACGATCAGATTCACCAAATGTTTTTCGTCTACGTAAGAGCTGACGATGGTTTTTGCAATTGTGAAACTGCCCTTGTGGGTTTATTCTACAAAGTCAAATTTTCCTCACAGGACAATAGTTTTTAGTTTTAACTTTTGTGTTTTCTTAGTTAAGCTATGTGAAAAATGAGAGACAGAGAAAGACAAAAGGAGAAAAAGAGAAAGGGGAATAGAAAGAGAGACAGCAGTGAAGAAAGTCAAGAAGATGGGGAGAATGAAAGACACAGCTAAAACAATAATTAAGAGATCTCTTTCTCTTCCTCAGTCTTTCAGTCCACAAGGCACAAGGTGGAACACAACGTTGGCATTACACTGGGGGTGGCAGATAGGGCATCACGGAGCCCCGATGCAAACGTTAGAGCTCATGAGGGCATCTCTGTGGGAGAACACACGTATTTAGGTTGATAGGGCATCATGGCGACCCGATGCAAACGTTAGAGCTCATGAGGGCATCTCTGTGGGAGAACACACGTATTTAGGTTGATAGGGCATCATGGCGACCCGATGCAAACGTTAGAGCTCATGAGGGCATCTCTATGGGAGAACACACACTAATGTATTTAGGGTGATAGCGCATCATGTCTTTAGCTCACTCTCAAAAGGTTCAAGGAAAAAAAAACTCCTGGTACTGTTAAAAGAATAAAATAAATATCAAGAGAAGCCATAGGCCTTTCCAATTTACAGAAAGTAGAGCCAAAACATTCTCGAATCCCAAAGAGTAGGGTGAAAACATCCTGTTTCATTTATAGTATGGAGAAGAAGGATGAACACATCTTTTTCCCTTGCAGATTGTCATTCATTTTGGCCATGGCTCCAGAGAATTATCAAACAGTTGAGGTTAGCTGCCTACAGAATTAAGCTTCCCAACCAAGTATGCCAGCACCCTGCTCCAAGGAAAATGCTACAGGATACCTATCCCTTAAGTCGCTGGGTGACTAGGCAATACCTAGAAAAGCCATATTCCCAAGGCCTGTTACTTTTAGCTGTAAGAATTCACTTACTTATATATCAGAATTTTCTATTTGTGCCATATTGTAAAGAAAATGTTAAAAAGGATGTCATAAAGTATATGAAATACATAAAGGTTCAACACATATATTCTTCACCCCATTTCTCAAGAAAGCAATGAAATAATTTTGCTCTTGAACTGTACAAATACAGTTAGGCCCTACTTGTCCTCATTATTGGACTATAGTGCTTAATTTCATCTTATTAAAGCACTGAGGCAGATATGCCACACAAAAAAGTATAATTTACTTACCTGTTGAATTAAAGAGGATTATATAAAAGGACTCATCCATTTCTGGGATACCATCTTCATTAACAAATATGGATATGCTCTGCTCTCTACTTCCAACCTCAAAAATGAGCATTTCTCCTTTTTCAACAGGAATGAAATCTCTCTCTCGTGCAGTAGCCTTCCCATCCATGGTAGCGTACTGGACCGTGCAAGTCACATCAACAGATCCATTTCTGAGAACTGTAAAGTTGGCAGTCTCACCTTCCTGAACCCTCACTACACGAGGTTCTGAAATATCGACAAAGAAAATACGTGAGCTTTTCTGATTCCACCACATATTTTCAGATCACATTGTGCTTCTCCCTGCCCTCCAAGAGAGACACCTTCTACTGTGTCTTTGCCAAAATAATTAGCTGTTCCCAACTCTGACATGAGTCCCCTCTGATTACTTCAACAGTCAATGGCCGTCCTCTTGCCTTAAGTCCTACAAAATCCATTATCTTCAACATCGAATTTGTCAGCAAATTGCATGCTATTTCAAATCCTCTGCCTACTATTTCATAAACCTCATTTCCAAGTTGAGGATGTAACTTCCTTGAGAACAGGCCCAGAGAGCTTATGTTTTATATTTGTAGCAGCAGTTACCAGAAGGTTGAACATAAGGTTAATTCATTAAGTACACATTAACTGAAGGTTAAGAATACAAATCAGGCTGGGCGCAGTGGCTCACGCCTGTAATCCCAGAACTTTGGGAGGCCGAGGCAGGCAGATCACGAGGTCAAGAGACCAAGACCTCCTGGCCAACATGGTGAAAACCTGTCTCTACTAAAAATACAAAAATTAGCTGGGAGTGGTGGTGCCAGCCTGTAGTCCCAGCTACTCAGGAAGCTGAGGCAGGAGAATCACTCGAACCCAGGAGGCAGAAGGTGCAGTGAGCCGAGATCACACCACTGCACTCCAGCCTGATGACAGAGCGATACTCCATCTCAAAAAAAAAAAAAAAAAAAAAGACAGAAATAATACAAATCAATAAAATACAAAAGGCTACAAAATTCCTGCATTGGGTAAATTAATCCATATATAGCTGACAAAAAGGATTCAAGAAAGAGTTACACATCAACCATTTCATAAACAAAACCAAAAGATGCCTCAGGTGGCCAAAGACAGTTCTAAAGAAAGCGTTAAAGTGGCGAAATGAAGAAATTTTAATTAATATTTCCCTTAAATATTAGTTTAGTTATTATAGTACATGGCTATCCATTAGGCATAATACTCAGGTCCTTCTAATACATAATCTAGCCCTGAACCAGCTAGACTGTGTTATTTGAAGAAATCACATGGAGAAGTGTTCTTTTCTGCACAAAAGAAAAAAAATACCTAGAAATTTGAAATGGGGAAAAAGATAACAAAACAGTACTTATTTTTTTTTGCTTCAAAAAGTTTTGAAGTATTAGTTAAAACTTCAAACAAATTAAATAACAATGTAACTCGAATGAATTACAAAATCATCTTTAAACAAACATCAATTGTGCTTTATTGAAAATGTTCAATGAAAAAAATTGCTAAATATATGTATATAAATGTATGTATGCATGTGCATATATATGTGTGTGTATATATATATATATACTGTTTAATAAATATGTGAACTCATTCAAATAAGATAGCAATACCACCTGCAAAATAAATGGGGTCATCATTTCTTCTAATTCTCAGAGTTGCAGTTGTTCTATTTCCCACTTTAGCTCCTCCAGTGGCATTCAGTAAGAGAACAGTAAATTCTTCCATTTCTTCTGGAATCTTTGGAAAATGTTACATATTTTAAGTCAGGTGACTTATACACATAAATTACATTATATATTCTTAAATTATTGACTATTTTTTTTTTAAAAAGCACCATTAACACTACTATTATTCATTTCCTTTTCAGAGGCAGAACTTCCCCTAACATATTCAGGTAAGACTCAGACCCCCCAAACAATAATTTTCATGTGCATTCATACAAACAGCCATTTCATTTAGACTAACTATGAAATTTAATGGAAATATAGATATTTTGCCTTATATAAGCTAAAAACAGATATACCACAGAGGTCATATTATTTCTGCAGGAAAATGGGAAACATGTTGATTTTTAAGATGAAACATAAAAATAACTTTTTGAACACTTAGAGCAGTTTGTCATAGTAACTAAAGCTCAGCCAGCTCACAAAGGCCTCTTACAAACCTCACTGAAGTTTCACCTGCATGGGTCATAAAGGCCTCACTCCATGTCCTAACAAGATTTGATTCCCCACAGTTCTGAGCCTACATGGATCCCCAGGTGGACACTGTTTCTTTTTCACGTCATCTCTGTGAACTGGTGCTCCCCTCCCCCTAAAACAGAAAGGTGTCAGAATTTTGTCTCTTGAGGAATGGGTCTGAGGGAAAGGGGACTGGTCTCCATAGCCGTTCTAAGTGTCACTCTCCTAGGAAAGGTTCACTCCCTGTTGTTACTAAGATCTTTCTCTTTACTATCAGTAAGAAGAAATGCCATGTTTGGTCCATGACTCATGCGACCCCGTGTCCTGATGCTGAGACTGCACCACAGGACACTTGATAGCTGACCTTGCCTTCAAAGGGACTAAATACAAGCCAAGGGCTTCGCCTCTCCAACTAAGAAGCCCTGATACTGGATACATGAGCAGTGTCACTGACCACTCTCAGTTCTAGAGTTCAACATGTCTTCAGGGGGACCAAAACGTAATACTGCTCTTTTGGCTTATGGTCAGACACTGTCACACCTGAGTTCTTTATCACAAACTTTTATCACAAAATACGTTACCAGATGTTTAATTATTTAATTAAAAATAATTATTGATCAACTACAACAAGTAAGGCAGAAAGTTATATGCAACATTTACCTCATCTGGAAGGGAGTAAATGGTAATATTTTTTGAAAATTCCTGATCTCCAAAGACAATAGTCCCTTGTACAGGAAATACATCTTGTGTAAAGTCTGGACTGACCAGCCATGATACACTAACATCACCAAAGTTGCCTCGATTTCTTACTACATCATAAACAGCTGTGAAATGGAAGCATACATAATATATATGAACACATACAAAACTTTAAAATGATGAGTAAAGAAATTTGTTAAATAAACAAACATAAAAACAACACCTCTTTTTAGTAACTGCCAACTATTTGCTTAGCACAGTTTTTAAGGTACATATAAAAATATATTAGCCTGTTCCTCCCTCTGTAGCTATATAATTAATTAAATAAATGGACGCGATCTCTTCTAGTTTGGGATTTTAGAAGTCAGTCGGAATGGGAAACAGAAGGATGATGAATTAGACACACCTATCATAAAGTCCCATAAAAATATCTGCTAAAAGCAGTTACAGGAAGCTGCATGCTCAAGTGCGATTTCCTTACTCAGACAGACACTGCTCTAAAAATAAACTTTATAATTTCCTGTCAGCTCAATAGTTCCCTAGCAATAGTTCTTAGTTTTAAGGTTCTTCCTATTTGGATGGACTCATTCTTGAGTGTTTGAGTTGCACTGCATATGCTTAAATGGTATCGAAATATAACTGAAGTCATCAGTATCATCACAATATTATGTAAGAAATAAAAATCGTGGTCCTAAATATGATTCTAAAATATTCTGCACTATGTATAATTTCTAAGGCAGGGTGAGCAACTGTCAATAACTAGTTACTAAAAAAATTATATTTCTTCTTCAGTAAACAGAAATACAATAGAAGACACAGAATAAATTACCACTATAGATATCATCTCCTTTGCTTTCATTTATCATCACAATTAGACCATCAGAAACAAATTCTATAATCCCATGAGGATCATCATTTTTCAGAATCGTTATATTGACAATGGTGGCACTTCCCAACTTGCTTTCCCGGTCTCCATGGCTGCTGAGGACCACCCAGTAGTGTTCATCCAACTAAAATGAATGTGTCAAAGTATGGAAATTATAAAGTTGACATTTTCACAACAAATTAAAAAACATAAATATTCAAGATTATTAATATACTCAAATTTTCAGAAGCATATAACTCACTGAAAGGACAAAAGAGGTGATATTATTTCTTTTAAAATTAACATTCTCCTATCAATTAAGAGAGACACCAGAAATACGTATACATTGTCCAAAAAGAGAAAAAGAGAAACAATGATACTACTCTAAAATGGTAAGAAAAGTGGATGTTATCACTGATGATCTAGTCATTTAAACTTACAAAAGTGAATAAAACTAAATTAATTTGAGAGTTACACATGTATTGCTGAGTAAGCATAACGGAACTATACCTGGTTCCATTAATATGAAACTCGAATTTCTTTTTTTCAACAAAGTAATGCTATAGCAAAATTTCTTCAGTTTAAAACCACATCATTAAAAGTTCAGTCAATACATATTACCTAAAGGAAGCCTTAACATGAATAAAGCTAAAAGGAGATGAAAACTGATCACACACTGAAAGTCTAAGACTGTTTGTTATTTCTTTATGTGGGGCAAAAATACACCATTCTAATTTGAATGAGTCTTCATTTTTTAATCTTTTGTTAAAAATTTTCCAAATCTATGTACTTCTCAATCTTTTCTTGCCCACCTCTTTTCTGTCTCTTTGCAATGTTCAAAATACTTATATTCATAATATACCAAATACTATCAATCTTACAGAGAAACAGAAAGAAAAAATAAAATCCCATACCTCTGGTATCCCATCCAATCTTGCTAGCAAGGTGATCACTATCTTCCTTTCTCCAGGTTTAAATTCTAGTACTCCCGTGTTTCCATAGAATTCATTGCTATCTCTTGGCTCTACTCGGTAGTGCAGAAACTGCTTAACAAGGGACCCCCTCGATCGGATGATGTGGAGCTCTACAGATTCTCCTTCCTTGAAAAAAAATCCACAAAAGTTCAAACCCTTTGAGATCATTCTTCTAAAATTGTGAGCACAGAATAAATGGAAGTTTTTTTCATACTTACTTTTATAACATAGGGTCCTCTGGAAGCAGGAGAAAATTCAAAAACTCCCCCAGGGTCATCATTTTCCAAAATAATTAGGTCACAGCTAGTATATCCAGATTTCAGCACTTGGTTTTCCACATTAACCCTAGAGAAGTCAGAGGGAAAAATAGCACCTGCTACTTCCAGTTTTACTTCTGAATTTTGCAGGCTTTTAAGGCAATATTTGCAACTCTTCAGGATTAAGAAAAGGAAGGCTATGAGGAATTAGACCTTAAGTGAATTTACGTGTGTTGAAATCATTTAAGATCAAAACAGTTTTACTCCTAACAGTTATGAAAGAACTTCTATTTCTGAATTCATTACAGCTTTTTTATTTGATAAAAAGCAAACACTACATATGTACACCAAGAATACTGTAACCAAATGTCATCAATATATTTTATTTAAATAAAGTATCAAAATTTGCAGATTTGATTCCAGTTTTAGACAAATTTAATTTGTAACACGTAGTTAGAAGATATCTTAAAACAAAATTATGTTTCAATTTTACATACACTTGAATTTATTTTTAAAACTCATTACATAAGATCATACTAACTGAATAGAGCACATAATAGCTGGATAACTAAATGGACTAAAGCAAGCCACGTTGATAAAAAAAATAAACACAATTGTAATTACATCTTAGGAATATGTTGTGGCTTCAACTGTCTTCTATTCTCCTTAATTTTCAACCTGTGCTTTTTTCTTTTAGTATAAAAGAAAATGTAGGGAATATAAGAAAAAAAGAATAGAATAGATCTGAGATGCATGACATGTTATACCAATTCCTATGTATCTCCAAAAGAACATATTAAAACAATATGTTTTTCAAATTTCTGGTTTTAACATTCAGAGCATAATTAGAATGATCAAAGGGACTTGGACTGCAAGATTCTGAGAGTTAAAAAGCCAGCAGGCTCTTAAGAATTATCAATCCTGCAAGCTGCTCTAAACCTTGCCAAATGTCACATCCTATTGAACCAAAAATATATTCATGCTCAGACCGCAAATCACAATGAAACCACAATTCATAAGTAGAAATATGTAGAAGAAAAGCTCACTTCCTATTTAACAGAGAATCTGAATTGACATCCTTCCCTAGTTTTTAGAAATCTGATAATATCTAGCATGCTAGTGACCACAGAAGAGAGAGAGTCTAAATAATAGGAGAGTTATTTTATACTGTTAAAACAGTCTTATGATTTTCATAGCAAATTTATCCATCGTTTATATCAATATCCTCATTAATTAAAAGTTATTATATCCATATAAGCTAGGAAACAAAAAACTGGCTCAGAATGCAAAATATAAAAATCCATTCTGAACATTAAATAAATTTATTTTTAAACTTTCTTAAAATATGCCACTGTTACGTGAAATGTAAATTCTGAAAAGTTCTGTATACGACTCTGAGATATAAGCAAGAAATTGCTTAGATGCACTCAGAAAACCAATGGAACCGTTCAGTTAATTGATTGCTAATTCTCTGTTAAACAATCTACAAGATTCATAAAATATGTTGGGTAAAAATTTCAGAAGTACAGCACAATAATTGTTCTTGACGTTATGTGTACCTACAAGGAAAGTTAAAAAGTTTAAGTTCTTCTTAATGTCATTACACTAATTCTCAAATTTCAAAATATTTTAAGTGCATTCACAGTGCAAAACTCTTAGGACCAAAAATAAATAAACACCTTTGTGTAAGCTCCCCTTATCATTAGAAAATGAAACTGCACACAAAGCATGCACAGCCAGGTGGACAGGCAAAATTTCCCAAGACCTGTAATCATGCAGAACAGCAGCCTTGTCCAAAAACAATCACTTGCAAAACAAAATACTGAATCACCAAAAACAAGGTATTATTTTGTACACTTACCCAAAATACACGACAAACCTTTCAGTTTCTACCCTGTCAACATAGAAAGAAGTGTGGGAGGGGGAAAACAGGAGGCAGGACACCATTTGCCAAAATCTCACTAATACTGCGAGAAACTTAGAATGGCAAGGGAAAAATAAAGCTAAAGAAAGGTTTCCTTTTTTTCCCAAGAGCTAGTAATGCTGGTTTTATGGGAACTCTGCACCCTGGATTCTTCGCTATTGACAAATGCTAGCAAGAGCTTCAGCAGTTCCCACTTATGGAAGATGACCCCATGGCCAGCAAGCTTGTCAAGACCCATTCAAAACATTCCTTTCCAGGCCTCCTCCAAGGCGCTTGTGCCTGCCAAGCACTGTACAGGCTCACAAACCGCAGCAGCTGAACAAATTTCTTTCAGCCCTGCTTATAATTACTTAGTAGCTTTAATTAGGTTTTTAAAATATAAAAACCTCTCAGATCGAAAGCCAGTTATTCTTTGAGTTAGAAAAAACAAAACTGTGTAACTAGAGAAATCTATACCTATATCATTTGCACAGCAATATACTAAAGAAGCCATATCATTATATCTTTTAATTACGTCAAATATTACTTAAATACAACTTTTATCAGGAAACCAAAACACTTTTCCAAATCTGCAGTGTATTCCATTTTCAAACAGCCTTGAAAGCACATGTCAAATGTAGAGCCCTATAGCTTCATTTTCAAAATCAAATGCACCAATTATAAATATAGGGTTATATACCACATATACCAAAATTTTTCTGAAATAAACTGGCATAATGAAATTGTTTGTGATCTGAGGAAAACTAAATAGAATATTTTTAACCAGCATGTTATTTGAAAGCACCACAGGTTTTTTAGTACCAGGGCAACTTTTGTCTATATTGAGTTGAAATAGAGAATCTGAACTCGGATTTGACATTGAGAGAAAATTACAAACTGTTATCACAATAAACTGTTAACTATTTTTATTGCAATATTGTATTGTGATTTATTGTAATCACACTTGCTAGCATTCATTTATTCTTTCACTCAAGTTTCATTAAAACTGCAAAACTAAGAGGGAGTTTTTCATAAAATATGGTATCTAGATTTTATTTAACTAAATGTCCTTGAACATTCAAATGTAATTTGCTCATTCTTGTTCACACACAAATGAGATAATACAAGTATGCACCAATTATTAATCAAATTAAAACATTTTAATATATATATGAACTAACTTCCTCTATTTGAAAAGACCCAATAATTTCTGAAATTTTCTACCTCATGATTTGTACTTCCTTATGTACTATTTTTACCCATAGGAGAAAGAAAAAGAAGAACAAAATAAACCCTTAAAAATTATACTTAATTTCAAATGTTACCTAAGATTTTAAAATGAATAGTTTGAAATAATATAAAGAATAGTCACTATCAATTTGCAGATGGATAATCGAAATCACTCTTTAAACATTTAGTTGAGAGTAGAAACTGTCAACTAAGCTAACAAAGTTTGTATGGATTCCTACAGCATTGGTTTATCATCACTGTTTCTGTTTCTTTAGTTGTTTTCAAGATTGTCCACTGAATGCTTACACCTTACTTAAGGAAAAAAAATTTTTTTTTAAATTTCCAATTTACACTGCATTATATTTTACTGATTTTTTTATCGTATGAAACACCTTTTCTTAAGAAAAGGTCTGAAACATACATTAAAACCATAAGTCATCTAGACTCTGTGTGTGTGTGTGTGTTGTAAATTGGTTTTTGCTTTTTGGTTTTTTTTGTTTGCTTGGTATTTTGGTTGTTGTTTTGTTTTACTCTTTATGTAAGAAAGGAAGTAAACACAATGTGGTTTTGAAAGAAAGCAAAAGGAACAGTGGACATTCAATAATTTGTTGCCTACATTCTATACTTTTCTTTCACATAAAAATAAAAATCAGTTAGTCATCAGATTTTTAAAAATGTGTTTAGACAAAACACCTACAAAGAGAAATCTATAAGACACTGATATAGAGACATCCAGGGATTATATAAAATAATTTTTACTACTTTAGTCTTGAATAATGTAACACAAAATGTCCCTTGAATTTATCTGTGAATTTTATTGTTTCTAAACATGAATTGCACAAAACCCTCCAAAAGTCACAGTAACCTTCTCTAATATGAATCAACTTTCATATAAAGAGACTTGTGTCAGGGATAAGACTGATCCTAATTTTTTAAAATTATGAGGTCATTAAACACAGTATTTTATATATTTAGAAAGGATTTTCTGAACTACTGAAAAAAAAACTCCTTGAGAGATTGTGAAATTTTCTTAATATAAATTACCCACTGAGAAAAGCTAAATCGATTCTTATTAATTATTACTGAAGAGGATCTCTTAATTTTGTGCAATTTTTGATTCTCTGGAAAATAATCATAAAATTAATGTTTAAGATCCATGTAAAAAAGAGAATTTTATTATATGAAGATTAATGCTTTCTTTTTACTCACAAGCTCTAGTCCTCTCTTCTGTTGAACATAAAGCCAGCAGAACTGTTTGCTTAACCTAACGTTTTAGATTTAGATTTGTGCCTTTTTTTTTAAATATAACAACATATTAGCTATGTTTCATATTTATCTGATACCTTCCATAAATTCTCTCTGCAGTGCTTCTTCACAATGAATAGCAGGGTAAAAATTCACTGAAACATACAATTATACTCATAGTCTAATCAGAAGCCATCAACAAATAACAGAACAGTCTGAAGGCCAGTATAACACTATTTACTTGATTTTTCTTTTTTACTTTATATAGAAAAAAAGAATAAAACAAAAATCAAAGTTATTGAAGAGAACTCAAACATAAATATTACTAAACATTTGGTTGTTTTGTTCTTACCTGTCTAGAGAAAGTGTTACAGTTTCATTCATTTCCGGTATGTCATCACCTTTGACAGTAATGTTGATTGTTGTGTCACTTTGCCCAGATAAAAACAAAACAGAGCCATTAAAGGGACCTATATCATCTGGGGTCACTGCTTTTGAATTAAAGCCAGAGGGCTTCAAGCTCCAGTAGACAGTAGCCTGGCCATCAGTTCCATCCCGATGTAAGGGAATGTATACCTTATAAAAATAAAAGAACAGAACAACTTCTTCTAAAATGTATGTTCAGAAATTATATAAGCTTTGGTATTGCTATTAGTTTGTACATATATTATTGTGTGAACATATGTATTCTATATAGAGAAGTGAACTATTAAATGCATTAAAACACAACCAAACAATCCTCTAAGCACGAAAATAACTTTAAATATATTTTTATTAATTTTTGCTAACCAAATTTATATACAAAACACCCCTCACCCAAAAATGTGTCTAATCTGAGTTTTCTTGATAAAAGACAAATATTTTAAAACTCAAAGAATTGTGAAAAACATAGAGCTATCTTGCTAAAGAATAAATTTCCATTAGAGGTTCTCTGAAGATAGAATTAACTTACCATCACAATATAAACTGAAAAATAAACTTCAGTGATTAAAACTGGAAAATTATGTCATATAAAATACATCCTAAGTGATGGGGGCAAAATTTTTAAAAAAATGTTTCTAACCAGTAGGATAAATACCATAGAAATAAAATCAGATATTTTTATCATGACTCTGGGTTACCTTGAGCAAGTTACTTAACCTCTCTGATCCTAATTTTCTCATGTGAAATAAAGCTAATGATTTCCTATTTTGCAAGTTTGCAGTGAGGATTACAAATTGTTTAATTAAGTAAAGTATCTAGAACAGTGCCTCTCTACAGTATAAGTCAAATAAATAGAAGCTATTATAATAATTCTGAAACAAATTGTATTTGGTGGTTTTATTCAAGGGGAGTACACTTTAAAAATATATAATAAAAGCATCACTATAGATCATGATGAAGTTTTTTCAAAGGAAGAATATAAAGGAATATTTAATGGTTAGATTACGCTATTCCTTTTATGCTCCTAAAAGACGAGTATGCTGTTTTATTTTTTCTTTGCCCTTTAAGCTCATCTTGGGAAAAAAATGATTAATTTTCACCATTAATCATTCTGCTACTTCACCTAACAATGGTCATAACCTGAGACTAGTGAGCAAAGATTCTTAGGGAAGACAAAAGAAGTAACAGAGGGCTGGGACCCTGAATCACCTTGAGGGAGTGGGCATCATCCAAGCTGTATCTGAAACAAACAAAGGAAAACTCCTAGTTTTTCTGCTGTTTCCCAAGAGGGGAAGAATGCAGGTCCAAGGAGCCCAAAACTTCCTAAAAGCTAATTTTTCTTAAGGGAAAAATATGAAATGGTAAATTTACAGCTATCTAAGATAAATAAAAGCAATCCATTCCTTAAGAGCAAACTAAATGCTTTCCTGTTTTTAGAAGTGTATTCAGAAAAACATGAAAAATCAAAACCATCTTGAAAAATGAAACGTCTCTGTCCATTTATAGATGTTAATATACAATGGAAATTGAGGTCACCATATTTTAACATAAGGCTTTGATAACGAAAACAACTCTCCTGCTTTCAGATCTAAACCTCAACTCAGTTTAAATCAAATTTAAGTGTGGGGGATTTGGAGAAGGTCTTGGACAAACTATGACTCAGGAAATGGTAAGGCTAAAGGAAGAGCCCTCCCTAAGAGAGAAATTCAACCAGGGCATGGTTGAAGGGGAGGGATGGTGTGCTCTGCATGTGAAATTTTTATATGTCTATATGCAAAAATTTACATATATTGTATATATAAAGTAAAAAATTCTTAAGATTTAGCATTCCACAGCTTTACCACCATCATCTCCATCATCAAGCATAAGACCCAAGCTGGCCACCTCACTCCAACCCAAACATATGGAATGCTCAGAAATGAAGTAGGTCAAGCACACCTGTGGTGCCATGTCTTGGCCATTAAGAAAAAAAAAAAAAAAGAAAGAAAAGGTTTATACGCCAGGCACCATGCCTCACGTGTGTAATCCCATCACGTGGGGAGGCCGAGGGAGGTTGACTACTTGAGTTCAGGAGTTGGGTACTAAACTGGGCAACATGACGAAACCCCCATCTTTACTAAAAATAATAATAATAAAACAAATAGCCAGGAGTGGTGGCACACATCTGTAGTCCCAGCTACTCAGGAGGCAGAGGTTGCACTGAGCTGAGATCACGCCACTGCACTCCAGCCTGGATGACACAGTAAAATCCTCTCTCAAAAAAAAAACAAAAAAAACTTTATGTTTGGCTACCACTGTAGTATCAAATGTCATAGAACTGTCTGAAAGCTGTCAAATCAAAATATCCTACACTCACTGTGAGCAATTAATTCTAATTTCATTCTATCTAATAATGTAAAACATGATGGGAAAATCACATAATCATCAGTTACCTATTTCAAATGACATACTGAAACTTTCTTGTACACGGTGAAGCTGTTTAAGATCTGTTAACCCTATATGCTGATCCTATTTTTAAAACAGTGTTATGCTGATCCTATTTTAAAAATAGTGTTGGTACATTACTTCATATTCATTAGCCCCCATCAGTAAGAAAGAGCCTACTTACCACTTCAGCAGCAAAATCTTCTGGTTCATGCAAAATAATTGGAAGATTGCTAAGAAGGCCAATTTCTCCATTTGCAATGGCTGGAGTAACCAGTAAAGAAATATTGCAGATTTCCCCAAATCTAGGGCTTATGGGCGGGATTGGGGGAATTATGTTCAACAACTCCACAGTTTCCAACTATAATAAACAAAAACACAAAAAAAGTAATAAGAATTGATAGAATAGAAATGTTTTTTAAAAGCGTAACAGCATGGGGCGACAAAGTAAGCATAGGTAGAGGTCACCAATAACTTGGCAATTTTATTCTCCTCCTCCCTCATTCACCATCCCTTTTCAATCTCCTTCCCTGGCCTCTGGAGCTCTTTCTGCCCCTCAATTATTATTCCCCAGGGGTCTCCCTAAACTCTTTATCTTATAATTTTATGCCTGCTCCTTAATAATTTCTGCATCTCTCCCTCTAATTCCAAATCATTATAGCCAACTGCCACCAGACATCATATAAATGTCACACAAACACCTTACATATACAATATCCAAAACAGAAATCACTGTCCCTGTTCCAGGCTCCTTCACTAGTATCATCGCCAGTGCCACCACCTGCTTTTCCTCCTTGCCACCTACATCCAACTACCTTGACCTTAAAGCCAAATATCAGTCATCCACATCTCCTTCCTGTCTTCCACTGACCCAGACTTCTAATCATCCCCCATTTCCCTTCTCCTCCAGACAAAATTCAGTATCAGAAGACCACTCACAACTCCATTTATAACTTCATGCTTCTTTACATTTAAAGAACTGCAATGTATAACATATAGTATCCCTGTAGTTATACACTTTACATATTGCTGGTTTATCATCATTTGATGCATTCCAGATTTTTACTTCCCAACAGGTCTGTAGAACTCTTATGGGTCTGTGTCCTTTTCAGCATTTTCCCAATACATGACATAGGCTTGACACAGACTTGAAACTGCAGCGGCTTCACAATAAATATTTGTTAATTCCTCCCTTCTACACAATCTGAGCTCTATAAGAATTCTGATAAATCACAAACATTCAACGTTTTCAATATTCTAACTTTTCAAAATCTAACTTCTCAAAGGACACAGTGTTCACTTCAAGAGTGCAGGAATAGGTAATCATTACAGGACTACAAAAACCATAGGGATTTTAAATATTAAAATGCAATTTTTAACTTAATAAAACATGTCTCTCCCACTCTTTAAAGCCCTCTGTTAGGCTTTATAATATTGAAATGATGACACTAAGTAACCACCAGTAGAACTGTGATTTAAATTGATTTTCCACACGTGGACAGGACTGGTACTGATTTCCCTCCTACTTTGTGATGAATAGTACATGTTAACGAATAAAAGTAAATGTCTTTTTTAAATGTCACACATTTTGCTTTAAAAAAATCACATACAGGAGAAAGACATAAATAATTTTGGTTTTGGTAAATACTCATTCAAAAAAAGAAAAAAATTAGATTGATCAATTTTGTCAAGTATTGGCATATAGATGAAGTCACATAAAATAAAACATGATTTTTAGTATACTGCATTTACTTTGCAATGTAAATTAAACATAAAGATAAAGTCATGCAACTGTCATTCTTTCTAGAGAAAAGGAATATATACACACATATATATTTATCTTACAAAATAGCACAAAGTTAAATAAAATACATATATTTGAATGGTATATAAATATAAGGGTGTGTATTGTTATAAGGCAAAGATATTTCTAAAATACACTGGTCACGTATGACCAAGCACATGTTTGTGAATGAACATTCTCATTGCTGTATATTCAAAAAGAGCTAAACGGATAACACTGTGTTAAGTATCAAGAAAAAATCAATATATTTTTACTCAAAACTTTCTAAAAAGAAAGAAATATGTAAGTCATATTTCCCTATACTTATCAAAAATGTTATACAATTAATCTTACATATAGTATTTTTGACAAATTAGAAAGAAAATATAGACGGTTATGAAATGAACTGATGGAAAAGAAAATGTTAATTGTACATGGCTTATTTCCTAGCCTATAAGCCTTTTTTTGTCTGGGTTCCATCTGCTAAATCAAACTGCTCTATTCATTCATAAAGAATCGTTCTTTACTTTCAAATAGTTTTCCACTGGGACAGCACATTAGTAACCCCATGCTTGCCAAAAGCTGCACCTCAGACTAATGTATTTAGCTGAGAGGGTTACTAAAGAATGAGGAGCAACTAAAGAATTCTCCTTTCTTTAGTTTCATTCAACTTTGCTTGCAGAGGCTGAGGCTTCCTATTCTTGAGTTGCTCATCCATTACGTACTATGAAAACTACACAACCCTCTTATTCCAACCAGCCTTCCAGAACCTACAACTGTTTTGAACCTCAATGACTTATGTCAGTGACTAATAATGCCTTCTTCCCCCTAAGCAAGTGTTAAATTAACTGCACCGTAAGACCTATGTTTTTTAACTATATAGAGAGATACATAAAGAATTGAGTCTGAAATTAGTGGTGCAACTTTCTAACCCAGGATCACCAAAAATCAGATATTAATTACATCCTTCTGCAACTTTTTCTTCGTTTTCAAGTGTTATCAAAAATTAATTGTCATATTTATATAGAATACTGAGGCAGAGTAGCTAGTATAATATCTGACTCGTACAAAGGATGTATTTATACAAGAATTCTCTGCAGCTACTTGGACAGAAATATTGGACTTTTTCAAAAGATTAAAAGTTTAACATAGAGGATACTGATATTGGTACAGATTTTTTATATATATTAGCACAGTTTTTACTGTCTCTATTCATAGTAAAAACTACTTTTGAGGCATTATGAGAAAAGAAATTAGAAAGCTAAAATAACAAAAACATTCTCTGTAACTCCAGAACAACGTTTCTGCATCATCAATTCTCAAAACTTTTTATCACATCACCGCAACTATTCCACATATGCCAGAATGCCCAGGCCTCCATGAAAGCAAAAGCAACTGTGTAAAATCTTGGCCTCATTCCACTTGTTTTAATAATCTGGTTCTTGTATGAGTTATAGATGATGCCAGACTGGAGACAAACAAAAGGGAGAACACTAGGCACCAAAACATTCCAAAAAATCCTTGAACATATACTTATGAGAATGTTCTGAAACCCTGAAACCTGAGGACACTGACAGCACAGAAGACAAACAAGTGCTGACATCAAAAAAATTCCATTAAATTCTGAAACTCAACAAATTGTATCCCAGACAGTCTTGAAACTTCAGAAATGCTACTGTAAGTGTGAACTGGTAAAATCAGTATGCATTTCCATATTAATAAAATCAATGTTTAAAAGCAAACAAATTATGTCATGTTTTTGTACAAAGCCAGAGGGTTTTTTTGGTTTTGTTTTTTAGTTTCTAAATATAGCTCTAAATGTGTTCTGGTGGCAGCCTTCTAGTTGTTTTAACTTAATGCTCACAAGGGCCCAAGTCATGTGCATGGCCATTTGCATGGCCATTTGCAGTATTTCACTTCACAGATCCAGACTCCCTGGCATCCACAAGCCACAGGACAAACCAGACACAATTGTGAATACAGCCATCTTCCCCATCTTTCCACTCCAAGAAAAATCCAAGGGTCCTCCAGAGAGTGAGTTATCCTCACAAGTAGAAGCACGCATCACATGAAAATTTTCCCACTTGGAGGAGATGCAAGAAAACAAAAATTAATAATAATAAAGGTGAAGATCAGGATCTACTGCCATTAGTGCAGGGCTCTGGGGAAGATGGCAAATGCCTCCCTCTGTGTAGATATATTACAAAAAGGTGTCACCTACATACTGACAAATCCTACATCCCCACAACAGGTTACCCACTAAGCCCCTTGGACAAGAGTTCTCGAAAAATGCACTAACAGCACAAGTATGCCTGGAGGCTCAGCTTAAAAAAAGGCGGGAGTCTTCAAAATGAAAACAGTCACCCTACCAAGTGCTGACACAGTCTTACAAAATTCAGAACACCAACAAACAGTTGTAAAAAGCTTTCAGAGACAAAGATCGAGTTATCTAAAAGATAAATCATTTCCTTCCCTTCAAATTTCTCATCTGCAACTCTGGAAGCTTAACAACAATTCCTTTCAAGTTCTGAAGAAGAAATTATTTTAATCTAGAAATTTCTACCAAGCCAAACTATCAATATGAGTATAAAATTTCACATTTCAGGTGCTCAAAGACTCAAAAAGTTTACTTTACATATATAATTTCAACACATGTGTTTGAGGGTAGATATAGTACAATAAAACTACAACATAATCCCAGAAGGAAAAGGCAAGAGATTAAGAAAATTCAGGAGTTCAGTAAAAAGCATCCCAGACAACAGATATAAAACAAGCATAGAAAGCAGTTAGTTTAGCTAAACTCAACATTCAACACGCACAGGAAGATAGCAGCAAGGTCTCAAAAATATAGTGAAGATAACATATAGAAAAGGGACAATCAGAAACTCCAGAGAAAGGAATAATAAATCCATCATAAAAGAAAATCTAGACAAAATATGAAACATACTTAAATGTGGTAAGATTCAAAGAAACTTAGTGAAATAGAATATTTCATTTGCTATATACTTCAGTTGGCAAAATGTATGGCAACATAAGATTTTAGCTCTTTCCTTGTCAGTCCATTCACACTATCTGATTCTGTATTTAATTGGTTTACATAATTTAATAAGCACTCTTTATTGATTTTGGAATTTAAGTGTCAAGCAATCAACACATGGAAAACAACAACAGTATCATAAATGAGTGCAGATATTTTACACTTTGGCCATAAAAATAATATTTTGGTTAGCAGAAGAAATGAAATATGTAAAATGGAAGGATATGTTATGGGGACTTTACTAAACAGTTGAAGGTACAGAGATTCTACCTAGACAAAGAAATTGATTTTTTAGTATATTATTTAAAAGTATTTATAAAATTTTTCTTGGGCCAGGAGCGGTGGCTTACACCTATAATCCCAGCACTTTAGGAGGCCCAGGCGGGTGGATTATCTGAGGTCAGGAGTTCAAGACCAGCCTGGCCAACATGGCAAAACCCCATCTGTACTAAAAACACAAAAATTAGTCAGCTGAGTGTGGTGGCAGGCACCTGTAATCCCAGCTACTCGGGAGGCTAAGGCAGGAAAATCGCTTGAACCTAGGACGTGGAGGTTGCAGTGAACTGAGATCGTGCTACTGCACTCCAGCCTAGGTGACAGAGTGAGACTCTGTCTCAAAAAAAAGAAAAATAAATTCTCATATTGCTTTATTTCTGAAATATTTTCCTTGTAATATTCATTATGAAAACACACTTATCCTACAAATCCTATTCCTATGTCATATTTTCCCAAATCAATTCAAAGCATAGTTAGCCTCTCTTTCTCTTGCCCTCCCCTGTAATAGTTTGTAAGTTACTCTACTATGTTATCCATGACAGTCTGACTTGCATGACTGGCATTTCACGTCTGGTGTACTTTTAATGTCACGTAATTAAAATATTAACTTTGGTAAAAATTCTTGTCTTATTTATCCTTATACACCTCAGGAGCAGGCATCATCTCTCTTCCAACTATCTAAATAACTTTTAGTAACAAAATATAAATGACAGCAAAATAACAAAGTCAAAATAATTTTAGTTAATTCTTTCACACAGATTAGTACACTTGAGGGTTAACCAAAATTATGATTATTTTAATACTAAAAGTACCTGTACTAGAAAGTGAGCTCCATTTTGAAGGAATGCATCATTTCTTATTGGTAATTTTGTAGTGACTTGAGTTTTTTGCTCTGGAAAAGTGAGGTCATTTCTCCTCGATATATTTAAGATGCCATCTTTTGCTTGCAAGGGGTCCACAGCTCCAGCAGGAATGTAAAGTACAGAATAAAGCAACCTCACATCTCCTTTAGTCCCTCCTAGTCTTGTAAAACTCAAGGATAAGTGTCGTTCACCTGGGCTGCTTTCAATCTTCTGGTTTTCCATAGGAAAAAATGTTATTAGGCCATAGACATCATCACTATCCTGAATGTAGAACAAAAGCTGCAGATAAAGGAATAAAATATTAAAAGTATAGAATTCTCACATCTGAGATTATCAAATTCTGTATTTTCCATGTTATTCTAATTTGAATATTAATATTTCATGTCTAAAAATGATGACTTCCTACACATAATAGAGTAAAAGATGAACCAAAAACAGATTTGGAAATATTCCTAAATCAGTTTGTGGAAGTTTTTAGAGAGTAAAATATTTATTTTCAGAAGGAATACTGAACAAGAAAACTATCTTTCCAAAGCCAGTGTTTTTCCTGTCCCTTCAAACTAAACATAAAGTTGATGTGTATGATCAAACTCTTTGGTTCTTCTACAGCACAGAAATATTAACAAGTGTAAAGCGTAACAAGAGTTATACCTCTGCTGGCTCGCTCACTTCTGCACCTCCTCGGATTGTGTGAGGCAGAATTTGAAGTAGATAAGCTTCTGCCTCTTCTGGAAGATCATCATCAACTACAGTAAGAGGAACTGTTGCCAACATCTGCCCTTGTGCAAAATGGAGAACTCCAGAGCTTGGTGTGATATCTGCTGTTACTGGTGAGGGATCACTGCTGTTCCGTGTCAACACCCAATTCACAGAGACGTTCCCATGGGTACCGCCATTTCTAACCACTGTGATTTCTTCAAATCTTAAATGTTTTAAAAGAAATACATATTGTCACATAGTACACTTTATTTCCCTTAGATTAGCCTTCCCAATGTCAAGTTGTCCATTAGACACTGATAAAAACAGAATCTATGTAACAAAAGAACAACTGATTTGTTTTTTGTTTGAGACTGGGTCATACTCTGTTGCCCAAGCTGAAGTGCAATGGTGTGATCAGAGCTTACAACCTCAACCTCATGGACTCAGGCAATCCTCCTGCATTAGCCTCCCACGTATCTGGGACTTCAGGTGGACACCACCACACTCAGCTAATCTTTTCATTTTATTTTATTTTATTTTATTTTTTGTGGGCGGGGGTCTCACTTTGTTGCCCAGGCTGGTCTCGAACTTCCGGCCTAAGATAATCCTTCCCCTAAGCCTGCCAAAGTGCTGGGATTACAGGAGTGAGTCACCATGCCTGGTGGAAAAAAACATTTTTAATATGAAGGTGTAGATATGTGAATGTGTCCTAGGGAACTACTATACTATAAATCATTTGCATAATTAAATCACACTCCAAATAAGAAAGAAAACAATGAAGCCATGGTAGAAAAAATGACACATATTCTAACAGTTCGTTGTTGTGTCCAACATCACAAAACTTAAATCTTGGAATAATATATTAAAATAATGGTAGCAATATATTTAAAATAAATCATACCTTGATATTCTATCTTCATCAATTATAACTATCCTTTCAAACAAAACACTGTTGAGTGAAAGGACTCCATAAGGTTTATCATTTGGCTTAATGGTGACTTGTACAACAGAAGGGCTTATTAGCACAGCATCTCCCTGTAAGGTATCTTTTAGTAACATAATGTGAAACGATTCAGCAATCTCTGGTATGGTGTCATCAACTATTTGAAATTTCAAGTGAGATTCATGAATAAAAGGTGGAAAAACAACAGTTGTGTTTGGCTGAAGATCAATGAAGTCCAGATTTTGCTGGGCATGTGCTGTGGAATTCCCAGTTGCGATAGCATAACTGATTGAAACCTCATATTCATCAGATCCAATCAGATTTCCATTGTTGTCCTTTCCACGAACTACTGGAATTACGAGTATGTGGTCTTCCTCAGGAACCAAATAAATACTCTGAAGGAATCTCACGGGACTATCATTTTTCTTAATGATGATTTCAACTGAATTCCTAGAGGTGTTTATCTCAGCTCCTCCTTCTACACTTTTCAGTTGAACTAAAAATACTTCATCATTTTCTGGTACCTGTTAAAGGAATATAAACAGAGGCAAAACATCAACAGCCAAAACACCTGGAAAGAAACTAAAGTGTAACAAGTCATTATGTTTCAATACAATCACATAGAAATAAAAATTCTCTAACTGAGGGAGCAAATAGAAAGGCTTGTTTAGTCTCCAATTAATAAAATATTTTCCACAGGTAAATAACGTATTTTAGACAGGAAAAGAAAACGTAATGAAGCAACAGTACAACTAATGAAGTATAAGTATAATGTCTTTCAACCTTAACTGGTCCTTGGATAACTCCAAAGATTAAACAGTAAAAAACTGTCATACATTTCTATCAGTTTTATCAGTTTGGTAGGGTCAGAAGTAGTACTGAAAATCTAATAATACCTAAGAATCTGGAAAGTACGTTAAACATTACATAAAAATTGTTAGTTTTCCTTGTGAATTATTCTTGCTTTTCTCCAAATGGTTGTTAATTCAGGAGTTAAACATGTGACACCAATATATGCTTTTCGAGATACACATCATGCCTCTCTGGAGAAAAAGTTGTAAGAGTCACTACTAGGAAAAATGCTGACACTGTTAAAGTGCAATTTTTGCTTTTTTGGTTTTTTTTTTTTCTTTTTTTTTTATGCTCCTGCAGAGAAATCTTGGGGTTAATCTCCACAGGGCTGTGTGAGCTTTTCATTCACCACAAACTCTATTTTAGAAATAAAAGTGAAGAAAAAAATGCATACTTTTACCTCCATCAGTAGCAATACAAAAAGCAAAGCTATTTATCTTAAAAATAAAATGTTATGATTTGATTGATCTTTCAAATTTACAATCAAAATGTATAATTAATCATCTCCCCAAATTATAGCCCGTTCAATGCTCTGAGATCTTAAAACAAAAGTTTTTTTGCTTGCTTCCAGAACCAGAGGAACTAGGGATATCAATGCTTCCAAATATTTTATTTTTTTCAAGAGAAGAACTCTTTTCTCATAATGTCTTCTAATACTCTAATACATTTTTTTTCCTTCTCTTGAGGTTTCTTGTGATTTAGTTTCGGAATATTTGTAGGAGGGTAGAGGGAGGGTTACAAACTCCCAGCTATTTTCTTTTTGTTTTCTTTTCTGGCAAAATTTAGTTTCTTTTCTAAAAAGTCATGTTTTCTCTTGTTTAGCTCATGTGGGGGACATCCTTGCACATTATTGCTCAGATTCATTCTTTTCTTAGCAGTTAAGCTAGCTGTATCATGTATCTCTATCCTTGGTAGTCTCAATGTGAAATATGAAAATAATAAAAACCTTCCCATAAATGTGAACATTAAAAATATCCAAACAAAAGAATATCAACTTAAGTAGAATTTTTCTTTGCTTTTGTGGTAAAATATTTATTGCAGGTTAGTACTGTTCTTGCTCAAAATTGAAAGCACGAACAAAAATAGATTATCAGGGTATACAAAATGCTTAAATGTTTGTATTATGTATGGTTGCTAGTTATATTCAAATTCATCAGCTTTTAGATGTACCATTTAATGTGAATTAAGTAAGATAAATAATAATAACATGTATTCCAAAATAGTCAGCTATTTATAGCTGAGGTATGACTGGCCACAATACACTAAGTTTATATAGGACTGTGTCCTGCAACACAGGGTCCTTGTCCCATTTGGGTATGTAACATTAGCCAACCTCATCGTCGAGTACTGTCAAGTTATAAATTACTGTTGCTCTGCCAGGGGGAAAGGTGATATTTCCTTTAACTGGACTCAAATCTTCATCAGGGGAATTTGGGCCACCCTCTACCTGAAAAGAAACACACAATGCCGTCAATAAATACAAAATACTTCTCGAGATTGAGAAAGCATCATTGTGATGTCAGCTGACAAAAATCTGAAGTTTAAATATGTTCTGAAAGAATTACATCATTCTGCCCTTCAAATTAATAGGTCCTATAACGTAATTATAGATATTGACTATAACTGCATTAAAGTACGTGGTTTCTATGAGCTGCTTTTTCTCAAGCATTACGTTAAACCTGAGGGGAGAAATACTCTATAAATATTTCTTTTTGGAAGAAAGGGTATTCAAGATTAGTAAATTCCCTCAAGTAACAGAATCAAATGCCAATATTTTCCACTTCACAAGCTGGATGTGAAGATGTGAAGAATGAATAAAATCATTCATTTAAAAAAGCATTTGTTGAGTACTCCATGCCGCATCTCTTCTAGGTACTAAAGATTTAGCAGTGAATAGCGCTAACTCCGCACCATATAGACCTGACATTTAAAGGAAGGGAATAAATGATAAATAAATGAATGGGTGTGTGTTATATGATAATACGTATCATAGAGAAAAAATTAAGAATAGCATGAGAGAGATCGAGTGCCAGGGAGGGGTGCTATCTGCATGCAGTTATAATCAATATAAAGCACTTACAACAATATATGGCAATATTAAGCACTCCAAAAATGTTACTTATAATTATTTAAACAGAAAACAGGCTACAAATCTGATAAAATAACTTTAGACGTCCATAGATAAGTTGAAAACACTCTAACCTGGATGATTTATTCTTTCTACAGCCAATTATTTTCTAATTTTTCCAATATTTATCAGAAAAACTTTCAAAAATTTATTGTCTAAATGCATATTCCTAAGTACCTGAAAAATTGTGTATGACTTCCAGTGTAGAACTTGCAAGACTACTGCATATTTAGTGTTTATTATGTTTTTCATGCATTATTGCCTTCTGCTGTTCTATGTTCTGTGTAGTTAACATAACTACCGTATGATGTGGACACCCACAAGCATGAACAAAACTATTCTATGCTTCCATAGAATTGTGTTACATAAATATAAGTTTCCATTTTATTGATATTACAATTGATAATTAGGAAAGAAACTGGTGTCTGAAATTGCTACCACTCTAATGTTTGAAAATAGTGTATGATCATGTTGCGGATCCTAAAAAACACAGAAAACACAAAAATTAGTTGGAGATTTAAATGTGTATCTCACGGAACAGCAATGTGGTGACACAATGATTGGCACATGGTCAGTAAGCAATCAAATCACATGATTAGATCTAGTATCTGAAAAATACACGTCACCCACAGCTTATCATATTCATGCCACATCCTGTAACATTTATGGATTCCCATGGTGGAGTGCAATGGCAATAAACACCATCCATTTGGTGTACTGAAAAAAATGGGGGGTAGGGGAAAGGCATGGTGGGTCATGACTGTAATCTCAGCTCTTTGGGAGGCTGAAGAGGGAGGATCATTTGTGCTCAGGAGTTCGAGACCAGCCTGGGCAACATAATGCAACTTCATCTCTACAAAAAACATTAAAACTTAGCTGGGCATGGTGATGCACATCTGTATTCCCAGCTATTCAGAAGGCTGATGCAGGAGGACTGCATGAGCTCAGGAGGTTGAGGCTGCAGTGAGCCATGACTGTGCCACTGCACTCCAGCCGGGGCATCAGAGTAAGATCCTCTCTCTCAAAAAAAAAAAAAACTAAAATAAAAATAAAATGGAGAAAGACAACATATTAAATAATTTTACATAAACCTAAGTAATCCATGGGTATTTTAAAATTTCCTATTTTTGAAAACATTTATCATAAAAGTTTTATGAAATTTATAGAATTAACATTATTATTCTATCTTATGATTTATTTTTCCCACATAACTAAAATGTTAGCTTGTATTTCATGTAAGCATTGTATACACAAGCAGCAAGGAAAACATTTTTATATTAATCATGAAATGTATCAGATCAGAAAAGTATTCATCTTTATTTTAATTGTATTGTGTCGTGTTTATTATACAAGGAACTTTGATTTTCAAAACTGTAGCCACCTGGTATGAACTCCAGTGTTCGCATTTAAAGTGATTTCAGGGCCGGGTGCGGTGACTCACGCCTGTAATCCCAGCACTTTGGAGGCCTAGGCAGGCGGATCACCTGAGGCCAGGAGTTCAAGAACAGCCTGGCCAACATGGTGACACCCTGTCTCTACTACAAATACAAAACTTAGCCAGGCATGGTGGAGCATGCCTGTAATCCCAGCTACTGGGGAGACTGAAGCAGGAGAATCACTTGAACCCGGGGGGCAGAGGTTGCACTGAGCTGAGATCATGCCACTGCACTCCAGCCTGGGCAACAGGGCAAGACTCTGTCTCAAAAATAAAAATAAAAGTAACTAAAATAAAATTACTTCGGAGTAAACTTACCTCAAAGGTCACCATGACCATTCCATAGGTTCCCTTTTCCCTGATGAGAGTAAGAGGCACGGACTCATTTCTGCCCCTGGGCTCACTCACTGTGACTGAGGGAAGCTATTGAGGAGAGCAAGCACAGATGATGAGGAGCTGAGCAATCAGAGGTATGAGGCGGTAAAAACTATTACCTCAGAAACGCTCGATTTCCACAGACAAATCAATCTACACTGTATATAAGAATGTGATATTTCCTAGCCTCAATGAACTATAGCTTTAAAATGCTGAAAAAGTTAAAAATAATAGAGTAAAGGGAACATAAAAACTAGTCAAGCAAAAGATGCAGTTTCTTGTCCTGGTTCTACCATCAACTAGCTGTTCTGCTGAGGAATTTAAAGGTTTTTTAGTTGAAAGGTGACAAACTCAAATGCTCACAGAGGCCCAGGAGGTGACAGACATGAGTTAAGCCTCCAGACCAAGGCAGCAGGTCACTGGGACCACCACTTAGCCTTGCCCACAACCCCTCTTTCTCCACATCAGCCAGCTTGTCAGTGAAAAGCAGACACTGCTAACAACTTTCAGGACAGGATCTCTGCAGGAGGTGAAAGTGAGGACTTCAAAAGAAATATGCTGATTTGGCTGGTGGAAATTCAAGGTGGGAGAGGAGGAATACAGACGCAGCCAAGTGCACACAGGTTATAGAAGCAGTGGCCAACTCTCCGGGTGACAGCAAAACTCAGTAGCTCCATCCATAACTGGGGTTAGGAATGCCCATCTTGAAGGGTTGTGATAAGGTTTCAATGCAATAGTTCAAATCAAGTGCTTATACTAAGGCTTCTGTAAATGTTGCTACCTGACATATACTGAGGGTTCAGTAAATGTTGCTATTATTATCATCATCATCAATGTCATCTTCACTACCAACATAATCATCCTCAGGGTGGAAACCAAAGCCAGCCTATTGAGCACCACTGTGAGCTCAATGGTTATTTAGTTTAATTTTAAGGATGTCAAAGGCTGCCTGGCAGCACTGAGACCCCCACCAGTCAGGGACCTGGGACTCATGCCAGAAACTAGGATTCATTTCCCAGAGGCTAAGATGTATAATGTCAACAACAACAACAAAATAAACCTTTAAACAAATCAGTATGAGGTCAGAGGTGATACATAGGGAGTTAGTGTAGCAGGAAAGCCATATGGAGAGAAATTAAGCAATTAAGGGAGCCTGCTTCATCATTAATAATTCCTTATCATTCAAATAAGAGATGGTTGATTAATTAACTTAATGTTTGTAAATGACAGTATAATGGAGGTTACCGAATTTCTACTAAACTGAGGTTGGTCAAATACACTTTTTAATGAAGATACTGCATTATAAAGATCATATTTACCTATAGCCCACTTGTTTCAAAGATAAGTTAAGGTACCAAGAAAATGACATACAACCAACTGTAGTAGCGATCTAAAAATAAATGAAAAGCTGGGAAGTACTGCAACGTGTTTTATTAATTATAATTAGTAATGTGATTCAAAGAGACTCCAAGTCAGGAATGTTACTGGAGTCTAAAATTTAGTGGCCAAATTCAATTGTATTGGAGATAAACTTGGTTTTATTTTAAGAGCTAGAAACAATTTATCTAAAGAAGGGCCCTATCTTGTGTATTTGTTTCCAAACATAAAACCCTCTGATCATAGGATTGGCCAGAGCCACAGGAATTTAGTTAAGGAACAGAAAATAAACTATTGAGCAAAAGTGAGTGGGATGAAATGAAGTTTCAACCTTCAGAAAATATCAATTAATGGGAAAATCTTAAGAGTTGGGATGACTACAGAATTTTAAAGAGATGTAACACCTGCTATTCAATTTAAGTTCATAGTAAGTTTTTTGAAAAGTATTATTTCAATATGCTTTCTCATCTCCCATTAACTCCAAACTTTCAGAAGAGTCTGACAAACAATCAACACTTTATTTAGGTGACATTTGGGGAAATCAGGCAAAAGCAATGGGTGGTATATCTGAATTAAAGACAAAAGTGGAAACAAAGGAGTCAGGTGGAACAATCAGCAAAAAGAGATTAGGACAACAGATGACCACGATCATACAAGCCTCCTCAATTCACAAACATCTTGGGTAGAACAAATGAATGGTCTACAGAATGTGAAACCGAGATAAAGTTAAAGCAAATTTTATTTAAATATCAAAAGACAGCATGATACTGCTAACATCATGAAAACTAATTTTTAAAATTTAATAAACTATTATCTAGCAACCACAAGTATCATCAAATTGTGTCCATACCATATTAAATGAAATAATTCCAAATGCATTGTCATTTGATAATATTGTCACAGTAACAGTCCTTGGCCATCCGAGCTTCACATTTGCTGAAGGTTTCTAAAATAAAATCCCAAAAATAAAATAATGAATTAAAAATAAAATAATAAATTAAATATTTATTTTTGTAGAATTTGTCTTCAAGTAGTTATTCAGAATATAATAAAAATACATATGTAATCTTAATGTACAGATTAAGTAAACATTCCAATTACATCAATATGGTTAAGAAGTTCCAAATGAAAAATTTTCAAAAAAGTTTTGAAAAGCATAAGTCACTGACTCTTAATAATATATGATAGTATAATTATAAATCATCACTGGCTAGTAATACTATATTATAAATTAGTTATAATTACTATGTTGTCACTAATATAACAGAATTAAGTACACACACAGTACAAAATTCAATGTAATTTTTCTCATGCTATTGAAGGTACTGGAACTTTAGAATTAGTTATTCTATGAATCACAGAACCAAATTGAAGATAAAACATTAAAACTATGTTTATAAAATGCAGAGTTTTCTGTAACATTTGCACAGATGTTCAAGAGCAGCACAAAAGTATATTTTTTAAAGAATGACTTAAAAGAGCAAAACATAACTGTTTCAAGTGTCATTTTCACAAATATTTTAATGGTAGTGACACAATTATTAAAAAAAAAAAAATTCTTAATGCTCTTTAGAAAAAACCACCAGAATGTTGTGAGTCATTGCCTCAACCTAATAGATGAAGCCATAAAGTTCAATTAAACCTAAGACTACTCAAGTTTTTTTACCCAGCGGTACTCTGAATTTAAGTCACAGGGACCTCCCACTTCCATGCCTGCTTTTTGTATCCTCGTCCTTTGAACTCAGAAGTCACAGTCATTCTTTGCATATCTGGTAGCAGGCGAGGAATAAAAGAAAAAAAGGCCAAAGGGAAGGCAAAGTTTTCTGGAGCAAGTGTCACGGCAATTCCCGAGTAAGGTGAATGGATTCAAAAACTAGCTGTGGAATTTCTGAACAAGATCAAGGAATAACCAGATTATGGAAATGCTGAAGAGGTTGTCAGTTCTGGATTCTACGAATACCACCACCAGTTATCTGAATTGGCTCATCTCTAGATAGATACGTTGTTAAGCACTAAAAGATTTTTACAAGTTTTATAAGTCCTCCTTATAATTTCTATAAGGAGGAAACATGGACTTACCTGTAATGTTAAGTGAAAAATAAAAGTTTCATCAGGCTCTGGTAAGTCATCATCACATACTGCTATGTACACTGTTCTGTTTGTTTCTCCAGCAGGTATAAAAGCTGCAGCATATGTATCAAAAAAGTCACCACTGTCCTCTCCATACAGCTATGAAATGCAAAATATAGATCATTCTTACTTAACACAGTATTAGGACAAGTAAAACTGATGTTAATTACAGCAATCAAGAGAAAAAGCATAAATCAAGTGACTTTTATATTTATCAACAGAGTGTACAAAAACAAAAATCATAAATATTTAACAACTGAAAAAACTTATCTTCAGAAATAAACAAATGATTCTAGGCCAGGCTCAGTGGCTCACTACTGTAATCCCAGCACTTTGGGAGGCCAAGGTGGGCGGATCACAAGGTCAAGAGTTTGAGACCAGCCTAGCCAATATGGTAAAACCCCGTCTCTAATAAAAATACAAAAATTAGCTGGGCGTGGTGGTGTGCGTCTGTAGTCCCAGCTACTCCGGAGGCAGGAGAATCGCTTGAACCCGGGAGGCAGAGGTTGCAATGAGTTGAGATCGCACCACTGTACTCCAGCCTGGGCAACAGAGCAAGACTTCGCCTCAAAAAAAAAAAAGAAAAAAGAAATGATTCTAAACAAAATCATTTGTTCATGTTGTGAAATGAAAACAAATATTACACAGAAAAATAATAATATATAGGAAAGCAATTATGTGAATTTTTTTCTCTGCTCTTGATTGATCTGGAGTAGACTACAGCAAACCTAACAAGAAGACAAATTATAACTAAAATTCTCAAAAAAATGTTGTATATATGCAAAGCAACACAACAGAATATTATTCAGCCATCAAAAAGAACGAAATCCTTTCATTTGCAGCAACATGAATGTAAAAAGAGGTCATTATGTTAAGTGAAATAAGCCAGGCGCTGAAAGATAGATATTGCATCTTCTCATCCACACATTCTCATCCAGCTAAAAATGTGGATCTGATGGAGGTAGAGAGTAGAATGGTGGTTACCAGAGGCTGAGAAGGGAAGAGGACAATGAATAGAAGTTGGTTAAGGAGTCAAAAACAGAAGGAATGGGTTCCAATATTCGATAGTACAGTAGGAAAATTATAGTTAACATTAATTTATTGTATCAAATAATTTAATATATCAAAATAGATAGAAGAGGGGAATTGTAATGCTTCCAACACAAAGAAAAAATTAATGTTTGAAGTGAGGGATATCCCAATTCCCCTAATTTGATCATTACACATTGTATACAAATATTAAAATATCACATATACCCCCCAAAATACGTACAACAATTATATATCGACAAAAAAGAGAGAAGGAAAAGAAAGAGGTGTATGTGGCCTGACAAAAAATGTGTCAGGAAAATCAATTATTTCTCTATCTGTTTCAAAGAAACTGCTCTTTCCCAAACTCAACCTAAAGTTGTACTCATATTCTCCCACATCTCCAATAAAGATCTAATTCTTTTAGCATTTCAAATGTTTTAGTCATCATAAACTTCTCCTTAACTCTTTAAGATCTTATTCTGTAAAATCAGCATGACTAGTAAGAGTCTCCACATTATTAGTAAGATTCTGCATGACCTTGTGCAGATCAACATGCGATCTCTTTCACCAAACAGCACAAAATGAGTAATTTAACTACTAGAAAAAATATTTGATTTAGTACCAATAAAAAACATGTACAGGGAAATTTTAGTCAATTCCTAGTTCTCATACATAAAAATAAGTTTTAAATAGTTGAGAAATCCAAGTAAGTTGTCAAGGGTGTTGGAAATATACCTTACTATAGAAAATGACACAAACTTTAAGAAAGAATTATCAAGAGCCACTGAAACAAACAGAAAAGCACAGTAATTCAGCCTATGAAAATCATTTCATCAATTTCATTAATCAAATGCAAATTAATCAAATAATTAACAATTCAAAATAAGTAAAAATCAAAATATATACACATATATATATTCACCAGAATAACATTCATAGTAGTAAAAATTAGAAGCAACCTCAATGAAAAGGAAGAATGATAAGGAAGTAATTACAACACCATCAAGAAAAGTTGTGAAAATGATAAAGGAATCTGAAAAAATTGTTAAGATTCAATGAAAATTATGTGAAAAAGATTATCTAATATAATGCATACTCTAAAAATAATTTCTCTATATAGCTGTATGTCACAAATAACTAAAATTATAGCATTGGATTTGTTCATAGGTCATTTTTCTGCATCTTCTCTTTTTATAATATTTCATAATGTGATTATTAAACCTACTACTTAAAATTTTATTTTTACAAACAAAATGTTTAAGTACTTTGAGACTCAAATATAGCAATGTTCTTAGTGGTCATATAACATAACTTTCTGGTTAAAAGTAGATACACACTCACGCACACACAATCCACCCAGTAACTAAACTGTGTGCAAGGTAGATCTATAGTTTAACAAATTCTACCTAACATTCACTTAAGTTAATATTCTTAATTTTTCCCACTAAAAGAGTTCTCAGACATAACTAAAGTTTTTTTTACTATTGTCAGTTTTCTACTTTTAAATATTCCATACATTTTCTCTACACCACCTTACAATAGATAGTGTATCTGAGCAGAGATAACTACAATCCAAATTACCCAAAATGAAAAGTTCTTGTTCTAAAATAAATATATGAACACTATAAAATGATCAGTCTATATCTTTAAAAATAGTACTGTCAAATGCACATGGTTATGTTGGAGCACTCTATAAACCTATAAGAGATAAAAATGGAATAGTGTTATGTGCAAATCATCTATCATTTACCATAATGAAACTGCTCAAAATCTCAAACGGAAAAAAAAATTCCTTGCCATTAAAACTAAGAAATTTCATATCTATTTCAGTAAAAATAGAACTATAATAATTTCTTACCGATACAATTGCAGTAACATTTGCTGGCTCTCCTATCCTTTCAATGATAAGACGAATAACTGTTGTACTTGTTTCATTAACAACAAATTCGGTTTGTCCAGTAAATCTTATTTCTGTTTCTCCAAACACAAACAGGATGAGTAAAGCTGAAAGAAGATTTACTAATAAAGATGCAAAGGGCATCCCTAAAACAAAACAAAACAAAACAAAATGTATATATGTATAAAATTCACAAAATATATCTAATCTATTTTCATTAGATTGTGATGTTTACAGACATAAACACAGTATGAAAAGTTAGACAGCAAACAACTAAGACAAAAATATGTCAACTACTAAGCCATCAAACTCAGATGTGTGATGACAGAAGTTAAAAAAATCACGATTGTACTCTTACGGTTCTTTTTCTACCATTCAGAAATACTTTTTGCTTTTTAGCTTCTATACCAAGATAATAGTTATAAGTTAAACTTACTTATTAAATTTAGTTCATGTAAAAAATTTATTGACATCCACACTTTAAGAAAAACCTAAGCAGCAACATGGAAATTTAATTAAAGACCATATTTATACAAATAAAACTATGAAATACCAGCCAAAACTGAAACAGTTGAAGCTACATTTCTAGCAACAAATTGATTTCTTGGTTGGTGTTTACTTTTTCCTTAAATTTGTCTCCTTTGAGAATTTTTTTTAATTCTTAGTCGTTGCAAGGAAATTCTAAGCCTCTCAAAGAAGGGATAAATTTCCAGGACTTAAATTTCTTTCATTTTACTAGCTAAAATACTAAGACCACATCTAAGAAAATGTTCATGTTGCTTTAAAATAAGCAAGTTTATCAAAGTGTATATTTCCTTTTTTTCATGATACTTTTTTTTTTTTTTACTACGATATGTATATGTATGAGTCATCAATATTGTTCCTACTTTCAGCACTCTGGGATTCAAGAGCTTTCAAAAGCACAACAGTGCAGTGGTCTCCTGAAAATGCTGCTGTTTTGTAATGTAGATGTACCTCTAAAAATGTGAACAATTTCCCTCATGGATCATTAAGATTCCAATGGATCTATGTGATCAGTCACACGAACATAAAAAGTTCACGTGTTTTAAAGAGCTGCATTACATATTCTATGAGCCAAAATGCTTCCTATTAATCTTTACCTTGGCCAAGAAGTAATAAAATTTTCTTGTTTGTGATGTTTCCACTTGGCTACACATGGCTTTATATTTAGACACACCAAATACATGAGTTCCTGATATATTTTAGGATTTAAATGCAACGTTCTCAGTTAAGTATATACGGATAATGCAGTCTGAGACTGCTCAATGATGTCTCACACACTTCTGACTGCAAAACCCAGACAGGGATGCTGAGTTCAAATGGAGTCCAGGAAAGGGATATAAGCTAACAGGGACAGAGATGCTGAAGGATTGGGACTTCTTTTGTACCTGTCCCTTCTTCTCTCCAGGCAAACCTGCCAGAAGACTAATGAAATCTGAAGAAGAAATAAAACAGTTTTCCTTGACCAGCTGCAAACTCTTCCCTGTCTTCTAATCCAGTAATGTTCATGGAAAGAAAGGAAATGAAAAAGATGAGAGAAAGGGAAGGGAAAAAAGCAAAGCATTTGTGAGACAGGAAAGTGGGAGCAGTTCTGAGCTAAACCAAAGCCAAGTGAAGGTCTTTTTATGGAATCCCAAAGCCAGAATGATTTTACACCCCACTTAGGACAAATAGTGGGAAGGAAATGAACAAAGTACAATGAAGAGCATACAAAATGGAAGAGGGAGAAAGAAGGTGGCAACCTAGGCTTTGGATGTGAAAGAAAAAGAAATCAACTATGGTCTACTGTGATTTTGAAAGAAAAATCTAAAGTCCTTGAACGGGAGATGTGATAGAACCGTGAACTGAGAGAAATAAGACATCTGAAGTGCAATGTGAGACAGAGTGAAAGTGAGATTACAGCATGAGTAGAGGGAATCACAAACAAGTAAGAACAGTTCTCAAAATCTGTCCGGCATAAAGATCACCTCAGGCATTCGTTAAAATGCAAATTCTCACTCTCAAAAATTCTGATCTGGTGAGTCTAGAGTGAGGCCCAGGAATATGCATTTAAAACAAGTAGCCCTATTAATTCTGATGCAACTGATCCTTGGTATAATACACTTTAAGAATTACTGTCCTAGAGTGTGAGGAATAGTGTTAGAAGTGTGTCCTGGAGTGAACATACAAAAGGTCACATTTGTAGTTATGAGTTAACTACTGAACTTTTTCAATGCTATATGTGCAAACTTCCTCATATGTTTTTTCATATTCTGATATCGCATTTTAAGATTTTGTGCATTCTGAATAAAAGCTGTAATGCCTTTTACAGAGTGATCATAACAGCAAATGCTTATATAGCACTGTTTTAAGGTACTTTATGTACATTAACACATTTAATCCTTACAATATCTCTATGAAGAAGGTGAGCATAGCATTAGTACCATTTTATAGCTGAGAAAACTAAAGCAGAAATGGGTTAGTTAACATATGCAATATTATTCAGTTAAGTGGCTATGTAGGCTTTGAAGGCTAACTCCAAACTCTCTACCCAATAACCACACCATACTGCCATTTACATTTTATTTCAACAAATCACACACCACCACCTTGAATAATATGATAGATCATTTATGCTACGTTTCCAAGCATTCAGATATTTCAAGCTCATGCACAATAACCAAAACTCCCATAAGAATGCATAATTTTGAATCTCCTAAAAGTTTCACTTTATTATTCTAATAAACATTACATTTATTTAAATGACACTACAGTTTTCTTGACTACTTTAAATATTTAACAGCATCTTTTTATGTCAGGACCAATAGCTCAAATGCTGCATTCTTACAGTTTCCCAGGCAATTAGAGCTCCAAGATCCTGTGTTTAAGTCAATAAATTCATTTGAAATTGGTCCACATCAGTGAGTTCTGAGATTATGCAAAATGAGCACACAGGCATGATTGGAAATGCCTCAAATTCTGTGACATCATTGATAATTGCATCTCCTTTGCTTTCATCTTTTCACACTGTATGAAAAGTTGTTGGGGCAAAATTGGCATTCAATAGAATTTAAAGATTAAAAAAAGCTTTGAAAATGAAGTTCCCATTACAAGACACGCATAATTACACAAATGCTGAATAGTTTATTTTTTAGAGTAGCTTGGTACACTTCCCTCTATCATACTAAAAATCTAATCTTTGGAATTCCGTTTTTTTTTTTAAATAAAACTCAGAAGACAAGGCATTAGTAATAAATGATGCAGTGCATAAGTCTTAAATCTATTTTAGGTCATTTTTTTCTCTTATTAGATTTAACAAAATTTTTTCATGCCCCGTCAGACCACTTATTTTTAAACTTCTCTATAAAATGAATTTCAAACGTATGTTTTAAGATCATGATGTGCATAATTTGTATTCTGTTGCAATTGTGAAAGAATAATTGCTTCACTGACATCATTCTTCTTCTCTAATGGGATGACATTCCAATATTCAAGTCCTCTCATTTCCAGCTATCATCCATGTTCTCCTCGCACCTCTCACTTTTGTTTTGTATGATTCAAAAGAAATTAAAACTCTTTCTTCCCTAATCTCTTAATAGATCTCTTATCATGCTAAGATGATATGTAATTTAATTTCTTGCTTCTTATTTCCTGAATTCTACTGTGAGATTTTGATAAGTCCTGATAGCACACAGGCAGAAAATCTCAAATTCTTGAATTCTAGTAATCATATTCAGTCTCTCCAACAAGTCACCTAATTTTGCTCCAAAAAAAAAATTCAGAATTACCTTCTGGACTATATTAGAGCAGCTCTTACAATGTAAAATCGTTGTTTTCAGAAAAGCAGCTTACAGTTTAATATAACAGTTGTATATTGTGTACCTGTACGTCATGCAACACCCTGTGCTAATCTATCACCGAGGACACAAAGATACTTAAAATATGTTCCTTGGCTCAAACAGAATCATAGGGTTGGCCATTCAGATCAGGTCAGTCAAAGCCAAGAAGACAGAAGACACAATTAGGAAACTTTCCCTTAAGCATAAAAATGGAAATTCCCTCTACCACTGTATTTGGGATTGTGATAATTGGGGCAAGTTCTCCCACAGTCTGGAAATGAAACAAACACAGCCAAAGACAGAGCCAAGGGGATGAAAGGAGCCACATTTTGATAATCAAGCTTAAGCTCTTGAATTCAGCTTTATCCTGGATTTTCCAGTTAATGAGACAATAAATTACATTTTGTGCTCTAGCTGGATTGGGTTGGGTTTTCTGTTGCTTTCAACATCAATATTTATCCGCCTATCTCCAGTTTGTGATACTGAAAACTCATATTACGATAAACAAACTGGAAAGTCCCCTCTGTCCCACTATAACATTCAACAGTATTATTCTTCTCTAAGCATTCATGAAAGGATGCCATGCTAGCTATCTTCTGTTCCCATGCAATTCTTACCACCATCTGTACTCACAGTCTAATATTTTCCCCTCCAGCTCATAACTGGCAATGACTAATAGGACACTTAGACAAACTAAGGATGTCTTCAGAATGGAACACAGCAGGACAAGAATGTACCATACTGACTCAGTGTCTGAAAAAGCTAAGCCCCTTCTGATTGTCACCAAGGAACCCCAATATCTTGCTTCTTTACATTAGTCTGACATTAATTTATTCCTATTGCTGTTTCTCAGGATGCTTCATTGTTCCTGTTTAAAAACATAATCCTATTTTCCCTGCTTTATTTTTTACCTGGATTACTTAGCCCATAAAAGCATCAAATACTATAAAATTCATCAACAATGTTCATTATAACCAATAAATTTAAATTCTGTTTATCTAGGACAGTACCTTCCTCCCATCTTGTCTCAAACAAGTGATGGGCCCCTAAGGAAATGTAATAGGTAGAGCATATTCTGATTAAAATGAAAGAGTCAAAGAGTGTTTTTTTCTATGTCTCAATAACTATGCAGAAACAGAGTAGAATAAGGAAGAGAGTAAAATAAAAAAATAAGAATTAGGACCCAATAGAAGACAATGAAAGAAAATCATAATTCAATTAATTTTGCATTAATCAACTTCGATTAAAAAAACCTTCCCTCAATTTGAAAGTTAACTCCATCTCTTTACATTTCAGAATAAACAACTGTACAGTATCTATGAGTGATGGGACAAGGACCTGAAAAGACAAACATTACTAGTGCAGAACTGAATGAATGCATTGACCTTTTAGCTTCATCTTTTGCCTTGTCAATGCCATAGCAAGCATCTTCCCACGGAGTGACCACCAGGTAATTAATACTGAAAATATGATCCTAAAGGAACAAGGTTTTCAAGTTTAGAATTACTTGAATTCTATTACATCTACTAAGGGGCATTCTAAAACTATAGAATTACTCCTGTGGAACAAGAGAAGCTTCATCGTTCCTATCATCAATTATTCAGCTTCTAAGAATTCTTAATCTGTCTTATTTGTATTTGGCAAGAACTACCAAAAAAAATGACCTTTGCCCTCTCCCAAACCAAAACAGAATTTAAATTTACAACTTCCAAAAACAAAGTACTCTAATGTTACAAATAGAATAAGTGCTAAACATTTTTAAAGTAATAAATAAAACGAATAGTCTCTTACTCAGACTGTAGTTAATGTCATTTGTCTTTATCTTCAATTTTTAAGAAATACATTTTATTTTATTCATTTTTAAATACCTTATATACGCACGTGGCAAAATATTTAAAAAGAACAAAAAGATAAACAGTAAAAAATAAGCCTCCCTCACAGTACCCTCCACCAGCCATATGCTGCTCCTACCCACAGTGAATCCCAGTTATCAACTTCATTTATATCTCTCAAGAGATTGTTTATGCATGTGTATATATATACAGACATATATGTATTTCTACAGAAGACAGACCATAGAAATCTGTGTGTGTGTGTGTACATATATGTATTCCTACAGAAAACAGACTATATAAATCAGCACACCTTTCCAAGATGTCAGTTAACAAAGGAATACCAGGCTTCCATGTAGACCTTTGTGTTAGGAATATGTTTATTGTTTCAGACACATACCATCATCATTGTATATCTCATCAATAAAATGCCAGTTTCCATTGACTTTCACTACACCCACCGATTCACTCTTGGGGAACAGCTGACACAATTATGGTAACTTAAACCTACATCAATCAAAAGTGTTTGTCCTCTACACATGATGGGCAACAGTCATGCTGGGATCCCTGTTTCTATTATCCTGGAATCCCTTTGAATCCTTTCCTGTGTTTCATTCTCTGTTAATCCCATATTTTCTTCTTTCTTAGTTTATTTGGTTTATTCCCTTGTTTTGATGGAGAAAACTCTCCAGTAACATCCTGAGAAAGCATATGTAGAGATAAATGTTTTAGGTCTTGTATGTTAGGAATTATCACAATAATATCCTTCCACTTAACTAACGGTTTAACTGAGTATAGAATTGTAGGTAAAAATAATGTTCTTTCAGAATTTTGAAAGCCTCAGTCCACTGTTTTCAAACACCTAGTGTTGCTACTAAAAAATCTAAAATTGTTTTGATTCTGAAGTGTTTGTGACCCGTTCTGATTGTGCTGTCCGCCCTCTGGAAGGTTCATCTCATTGTAAAGTGTTCTGAAACTTCAGAATGATGTATCTTGGAATTAGTTCATTCTTGCCCATTTGGCTGAACACTCTGTAAATTCCCTTCAATGTGCCACTCATATCCTTCAGACAGACAGTTTCCTTTATTATTTCACAATGATTTCTGCCCCAACTCCATTTTCACTGATCTCTCTCCCAGAATTCCTATTATTTGGTACTGCTATTCTGAGGATGGTTCTCTCATTTTCTTATATCTTATTCTCTCTAATTTCCAATTCTTTTATTTTTGCTCTGCTTTCCAAGAATTTAATTCACATTAAATTTCAATTATCCTAGTATTTTTTAATTCATGCTATCATGTTTTCAATTTCTAAGAATTTAACAGTATCCTGTTATTTTTCTATTAATCCAATGGTTTTGTAAAATATCTTAGAAAATACTGATTTTTTAAAAAATCTTCCCTCTTTATATTCTTTGTTACCTCTAAATTAACAAAAACAAAATTTGTTATTTATTCTGGAATCTATCTTCTATATCTGGTAATTCTTGATCATCTGTATATACTTAAAATTATGAGACTAAACTGATGACTGGATGCTCTGAATATCTGGATCTTCATATCTTCATATGATCAAGGATAAGAGACCAAAATAGTATTTGAAAGTTCTGAGCATGTGTAGAAGAATGTGGCTTGTCAACTTTGGGTGAACGAGTGAACCACTTATTAGAAAGTCCCAATTTTAGTATCTATAGAAAAAACTTTACTCTTACATCGATCAGTTTCCCCAAAGAAGAATCTTCCATACTCCCATCTAAAGGATACAGATATAATTACCAAGACATCTGGGACCCAATAGAAAGTGGTAAAAAACTGGACTCTCTGAATTCAGTCATCATATGGTCACTTAATCCCCTGTTTTGCTTAGGGATCCTAACCCACAAACATGGCTCACATCATCGTTCAAGAGATCCTGTTTTACCTTTCCTAGAGAATGAACACCAGATTTGGAGGGGTAAGCAGGAGGTCAGCAGCAGCACAGGATGGAAGGGATGATGATTTTAAGGATATCCTGGAGCAGTTTTCTCCCCATCTAGTTGCTCACACACCACCAAAGTTGTAAAGGTACCTGATACTATTATTTCCTGTGCCTTTAGTGGTGATTTCTATATAAATTTGACTATTTCTCAGCCTCCTTGCTTACTGCTAAGCTTTCTTGGGTCTGCTAAGGGAATCACTACTCATCCATCTGCCTTCTGGCTCCAGAACTGAGTTGCAATTGTTTCTTCTCGCCTTCCTTTTGCCCTTGGAGGTTTATCTAATTGTTTGAAAATGTTTTTCTGTAAAGTGCTACATTAAAGGTAACTACCTGAAGTTAATAGTTAAAATTCTATACCCAATGAAACTATTCGTTAAGTGGAAGGATAATGTCATGATAATTCCTAATATACAAGACCTAAAACTTTCGTCTCTACATACCCTTTCTAAATATGTTCCTGGAGGGTGTTCTCCATCAAAACAAGGGAATAAACCAAGTAAACTAAGAAAGAAGAAAAGACAGGATCAGTAATCAAGAGTCAAACACAGCAAAGCATCAAAGGAAATCCCAGGATGATATAAAGGGGGATACCAGGATGTCTGCTGCCCCCCAGGTGTAGAGGGCAACCACTTTTGACTGATGTGCATTTGACAACATGTGGTCTAGGAAAGTGTAAATTACCATAATTGTGTCTACCCTTCCCTGGAGAATGAACGGATAGGTGTAGTGAAAGTCAATGGAAACTGCCATTTTATTGATGAGTTCTACAATAATTATGGTGTGTAGCTGAGACAATAAATACATTTACAACACTAATATCTACCTGGGAGCCTAATATTCCTCTTTTAAACAATGCCCTTTTGTTTCCTTCTATGTAGTTGTCACAATTTGCATTTATTGTGTTTCTTTCCTTAGAACAAAAACGCCTGCAGGATAATGACCTTGCCCATCTTGAATAGCTTTACCTACCCACCATCTAGTACAGTCCCTGGTATACGATGACCCTCAAGACATACTTATTTAATGAAAAACCAAGTAAAGAAATACATTAACCCACCTTCTTAGAGTAATGAGAAGGTAGGAAAAGCACGGTATAGAAAAAGAAAGCAAGAGACTCTCTTCATCCTCCCTTGCCTTATTTAGTTTTGTCAGATTCAGACAAATACAGTTATTTTACTCTGACAATGGCACAGGCACAGACATGAGGCTCACGTTTGATTTTTTCTTAGGGTATCCAAAACTTGAATACAAGCCAAAGAGTAGTGTTTGGACTATGCTTTTAATGATCATACAGGACACAGACCCACTCAATAAAACACACTTAGTCAAATCAACAATTGTTTACCATTGATAAAAGATCTCAGACTTAGTGAAGTCACATGTAAATTTGGAAAAATTTGTCCTATAAAAGTGCAAGTACTTTTTTCTTTTTTTTTTTTTTTCATCATTTTACTTGGCTGAAATGTGCAAGTAATTTTTGTACAGTGAAACAGATAATCCACAGGTTACAGCTTTATTTCCCGGTAGGATGTTAACTAGTTTTACATCTCACCCAGAAACCTTACCTTAACATTTCTTTATTAATTTTCTTGTAAATACTTTGTTCCAAAAATGCTCTTTGAACCAGTATTAACACTCTATTAGTCTCCTCACTAACTAATGGGTTGAATAAAATCTTGACACGTTCATTTCATGTTTGTGTGAGAGTTACGCTTATAAACTTTCAAAAAATGTACCTAAACACAATAATATTTTTCAGAAAAGTAACCATGATATCACAAATTGCCATGGTACATACATAAGACTGATTCTACAATGGCCATTTCCATGAACAATGATGCAGTATAGATAAATACTTCCAGGAAAAGTAACATTTTACATAACAGAAACAGGGCAAGTAAATACTTGATCTAATACATAAAGTCATTTTTTAAAATTTTTTATTTTTTTATTTTATTATTTGAGAAGCAGTCTCACTCTATCACCAGGCTGGAGTGCAGTGGCGCGATCTTGGCTCACTGCAACTTCCACCTCCTGGGTTCAAGCGATTCTCCTGCCTCAGCCTCCTGAGTAGCTAGGACTACAGGCACACACCACCATGCCCAGCTAATTTTCGTATTTTCAGTAGAGACAAGGTTTCACCATGTTGGCCAGGATGGTCTCGATCTCTTGACCTCATGATCTGCCCGCCTCGGCCTTCCAGAGTGCTGGGGTTACATACAGTCTTTTAACTTAAGTAACTGGACTTCTGATTTCTATCTTCTTTCTGGAATATTTAAGCTTGACATTTTCCATGAGATCATGTACTCCCACTTGCATGAGTCATCAAGAAACAGATCACAAAAGCCATTCAAGCTGTTTATATTTGGACTACATATGCCCACCATGGAAACAGGAAGAACAGTGTAGAGAAGCTTTAATTCCAGGGCTCTGTGGAGCTCTAGAAGATTATGGGTTTCAATTGCGCTTTCTCTCTCCCACATTTGCAAAGCACAAAATGAAAATCTCACTAATCTAAATCTTTTGAGGCCAATTTAGAAGCAACAAAATAAGTCAAAGTTTGCTCATATACGTTATAAATCTGAGTATGTGACAGTATCTCTGTCAAGTAGTAAGATACTACTTGTCTTTTAGGTCCTTTAAAAAGTAAGGATCATACGTTTAACTAAGATTTCTTAAACCACCATTAGATGGCACCCCTCCATCTACAAAAATAATCAACCACAACAATTTCCCAAATTATGAAGAGGTCTTAAGGATCTAAGGATAGATTTTTGCCCCCTATAACTCTTCTCAAACAAACATAATTTTGTAATCCTACATAGATCTTAAAAAGTCATGAAAGCAGTTTTCTTGAAATTAAGATCTCACTGAAAACAGCTTTAATTAGCTCTAGTCAAATAAAAATTATTTTTTTCTCCTGAGATTTAGTAGTATTATCTAAATTTTTAAAATTGTTTCTTTGGATTCTTTGTGAGTTTCTTTCTCTTCATTGAAGACAGTCTGCTTTTATTGAAGAATCTAGGTGCCTATGCTTTCTAAATGAATTATTTGCACTCACTGCCAGTAAGAAAGAAAGCAAAAGAGGGAATTTAATGTTATAAACCCAGATGCCGAGGGATATGTGTCTTTTAGTCCAAACTGTGTTTACAAAACAATACTAAAAGATCATTTTTGCCAAGATTTAAAATTTGTAGATTTCACATTTAAAAAATGGATTTCTAGATTATTTTGAAAAATTACCAATTGGCAAATCTGGGTCCACATTTCTGCATGGCATCCCTTGCCTGGAGCTAAGCAGTAGCTGCCAGTTAGACAGAGAATTTGCTCTCCTATACCCACCTAATGTCTCCTCAGAGTAGAGTCAAAGAGGAAAGTAAGACATTTCTTATCTCCATGTCATTCAGAAGTGGAAAAGCGGTTCACAAGGTGGTGAGCGTGCATGTGTATGTGCACACCCACACGTGTGTGCATGCACATACACACACATGCATGCTCACCACCTTGTGGAATGCCTCCATGCAGTGTCCCAGGACTTTGATTTTATAGGACAATGGGAAGAATTTCTGGCAGTGCCTCGATGGGCATCCTACCACAGATGTCATGAAGCCTTTAGCTGGACACTGCAAGTGCCTCCTGGGGTGTTGAGCCCTGAGTCACCTCCAAAGCAGGAGGCAAGCACTGACTCCACTCAGCCTTGGGCTCCAATCTAGTCACTGCCATCGTCCCAGCTGTGGAAGTTTAGACAAGTCACTTCCCTTCACATGGCCTTGAGTTTCCTCAATTGTTAAAGGGAAGCAAAATGAACAGCTATAGCACTGAAGTATTCATGAGGCCCAGGGGAGGGAATGAGGGAATCCATCTCTGTGCACCATGAAGTGCCAGTTTCTAGGCTCTAGACCTTCAATCTCCACATGGTCAAGAGACCAAAGGAAACAGCATTGGGCATCCTGGACTGTCTTATATGAGCACCACCCGTCCACCCACAATCTCCTGCCTACCCTTCACAGTAGCAACATTAGAGTGAAGGAATGTTTGAAGTAGATGGAAACACTGAGAGCTCAGGAAAATTGAAAAGAACAATGAAAACTCATCATGGACTTCAAGGTCAGAAGAGAAATTAATTACAACACTATATGTGAAAGAACAAAATGCTGGGATTTCTGATGTTCCTGGATGACCCCCAAAGTTTGAACCACAGTATCTGCCACCTCTACACACTGCAACTGGCATGGGAAGCACAGGTAGAGGTCTGGGAACTTTGCAGATGCCTATCCTCCCAGCTACATGTATGACCTCAGAGAAGGAGAACAGTACTTTTCATGGTTAGAAAAAAAATGTTTGTATTTCATCTGTAATAATTGGTGGTTCCTCCAGGTTAAAAAAAAAAAAAGAAAAAGAAATGATAGACACCAAAAGTTAGATCAAGAGGCCCTGAAAGTGTTTTGAAAGGGAAACCACTGCCACACCACTTTGCACGTGCCCAGTCTGTCTTCAGGCTTAAACACCACAAATCTTTTAACCACCCATCTTCTGCTGAGCTACCACCATTACTTTTTATCTCGATTTTTTAATGTCTATTAATCATTTCTATAACAAAATAGAAATACAAAGTATAATACAATTTGACTAATTAAAGTCAACACTTTTTTCCAGTTTTTTTAGTTTTTAGCTAATTTTCTTTTTCTGTTCCAGGATCACATCCAGGACACCACATTACGTTGGGTTGTCATGTTTCCTTAGGCTCCTCTTGGCTGTGACATTTCCTCAGAGTTTTCTTATTTTCGATCCTTGGCGCTTTTGAGGAATGCAGTCAGGTATTCTGGAGCATGTCCCTCAGTTAAGATTTGTCTGATAACTTTCTCATGATTAGACTGGGGTTATTGGTTTTGGGGAAGACCAAAAAAGGCAAAAAGACCTTCTCATCACTTACAGAAAAGGTACATACTATCAACATAACTTATCACTACTGATGTTGAGCTTGGTTACCTGGCCGAGGAAGTATTTGTCAGGGTGCTCCACTGCAAAGTTACTCTTTCCCTCTTTTCCATATCAAATACTTTGGAAGGAAGTCATTATGTATAACACCCCTCACCCCTTTTGAAAATCTCTTACTGCTTTCCGTTAAATCAAACAAACTTACTTCCTCCCATCCATCTACCCACTTATTAAAAACTGTACCAGGCATCGAAACATTGTCAGGATGTTGTATTGTAAATGTGCAGAACTTGGGAATGGAATCTAATTGGAAGATGAACAGGATACATGCATGGTAGCCTAAAAGAATTTATGGAATACAGGATCATTACAGCATATGTTTATGGAGGTATGTTGCCAAAAGGCTAATTGACAATTGCAGATTTTCGTCTTCAAATACTCTCTGAAATCATGTGTTTACGTTCATTATTTCTTCTGTTAATAAGGCTCTTGATCATAATGTTCCAGGTTGTAGTGATGCTTGCACACCCTTATTGTCCAAGCCTCCAGCAATCCCCAACAGACTGATGGTCTTTACTCCATTTCCTTGGCTTCCTCAAGCAATTATAGTCTCCAGCAGTATCACCTGCAAACCACTTTCTAGCCATTAAAGATATAAACTGTTACCCAGAATTTAGACTAATTGGCCAGTTGGATAATTCCAACCTTCACACTGAAGAAAATGCAGCAGGGTCTAGCATCTATGCCCTTAGAGTACTCTGACACTTACCAGCAGGGTAAAATGAAGTTATAAGACTACTGACTTTATTTGGTTATTTTGATCTGGGATTAAGTCCAATGCTTTTCTGTTTTCTAATTCATCAATTTCATTTTTAATCTTTATCAATTCTCTATCCTGATTGGTTTAGTATGGTATTTTTTTAAGATTCGTAAATTGAAAACCAAGTTACTTTTTATTATTTAAAAGATATGGTTTTGCTTCATGTATAGTTTTGGCTGCATCTCAGGTTTGGTAAGTGGAGTTCCTAGTGTTATGATATTCTAAAAAGTCTGTTATATTATGAAATTCTAAAAAGCCTACTGCCACAGATATGATTTCCTATTTAACACAAGGCTTATTTAGAAAAATTGGTTTTCCCTTGCTCCTTGTGGTTTTTTTTTTTTTTTTTTTTTTTTTTTTTTTTTTTTTGAGACGGAGTTTCGCTCTTGTTGCCCAGGCTGGAGTGCAATGGCGTGATCTCAGCTCACTACAACCTCCGCCTCCCGGGTTCAAGCGATTCTCCTGCCTCAGACTCCTAAGTAGCTGGGATTATAGGCATGCGCCACCACATCCGGCTAATTTTTGTATTTTTTAGTAGAGACAAAATTACTCCATGTTGGTCAGGCTGGTCTTGCACTCCCGACCTCAGGTCATCGACCCACCTCAGCCTCCCAAAGTGCTGGGATTACAGGCATGAGCCACCACGCCCGGCCGGGTTTTCCCTTGCTTCTAAGTGAAAGGATATTTTGTCTGTTTGGTTTTTTAATGCATCTTTTTTAAAATTTTTGTTTTTAAAAAGATGTAGGTTTTTATTTAATTTTGTTCACAAATGTGTGGTTTTCTGGTTCTCACTTTCATTTATTACTTTTGACACAAAATGGAATTGTGTGAATTTACCAATGATATGAAGAAAAATAAACATTTTATTATTCTGGCTAAATATATGGTGATTCCTCAAGGATCTAGAACTAGAAATACCATTTGACCCAGCAATCTCATTACTGGGTATATACCCAAAGGATTATAAATCATGCTACTATAAAGACACAGGCACATGTATGTTTGTTGCGTCACTATTCACAATAGCAAAAACTTGGAACCAACCCAAATGTCCATCAATGATAGACTGGATTAAGAAAATGTGGCACATATATACCATGGAATACTATGCAGCCATAAAAAAGGATGAGTTCGTGTCCTTTGCAGGGACATGGATGAAGCTGGAAACCATCATTCTCAGCAAACTATCACAAGGACGGAAAACCAAACACTGCATGTTCTCACTCACAAATGGGAGTTGAACAATGAGAACACATGGACACAGGGCGGGAAATATCACACCCCGGGGCCTGTCGTGGGGCGGGGGGAAGGGGGAGGGATAGCATTAGGAAAAATACCTAATGTAAATAACAAGCTAATGGGTGCAACAAAGCAACATGGCATATGTATACCTATGTAACAAAATGGCACATTGTGCACATGTACCCTAGAACTTAAAGTATAATAATAATAAATATATATTTGATGCTCAAATGAATTAGGTAAAGCTCTGGAAGATCACTTATGGTCCAGCTAAGTACTACCTCTTTCCCATTTGCAAGGTATTTGCGTGTCATATTATCTATTGTCACTACCAGGAGCCATTTACCAAACTAAAACAAGATATTTAGTATTTTATAGACATTCAATCCCTTCAACTAACAATTTTCCACAGGGCCTCAAGGACTGTACAAAATTCTATTAAAATAAGAACCTTAATTTGTAACCAAAATACCTGAACATGCTCTATAATTCCCCCAACTTCTACAATCCTCCACCAATTTCAAACTTGTAAAACCTAAGCCTGGATTACAAACATTTCCATCCCAGGAAGTTTGAAGCCAATGACTTTACAGTACTATTTCTCACATTGAACTTGTGAGATTTCATGTCATCTCAGTATGCTACAATGTTTTGATATGCTTATATCTCTAAGGAAAAATCTCTGAGATTGGGCTTCTCTGACTTCTCAGTTACACAGAAGCTTACAAATAAAAAATATGATGATAAAGCCTGAAATCAATTTTTTAATGACTTTCTATAATGCTTGATAAGATTACAAAAGCATTTATCAATCAGGTAAAAACCAAATGTGAAAATACTCTTTGCTAAATCCATTGAAGATTGTTAAGTACCCTCTAGAAGTGACACTAACTCCAGGGTAAACTCATTTCAGACTGATGTATTTATAAAAATGTTAATAACATCGGTCAGAACATTTAAAAATTCCATGTCAAGGGATGAAAATGTTCCAGTTTAGGGAGTGCCTAAGAGTTTATCAACAACTGATCATTTAGATGGGTCAGAGCTGTACAAAACATTTTGTAAAACTTTTTATTTAAAATTTTAAATAAGGTATTCATTAGGTTTGATTTAAATTCATCTTTGTAGAGAAGTGAATGCCTAATACTATACTAGCTTTACTTTTTCTGACTTTCATGAACATACTTCGTAAGTTTACTCTAACCCTCTAATTTCTTTTCTTACCTTAAACCTCTACTCTTTGGGCTTTTTTATGGCCACGAGCTACTACCTACACATATTCCAAAATTAAATGTTTCTCTTCTTTTCCTGTTCTTAAAGGATTTGGTGGAGTTTTTTGTTTTAAATGCAGCCAAAACCCTCTTTCATTACTCTGCTGGGATTGGAGGGATAATAGGGTTAGATTGATACATTTGATTAAAATTGTCTTATAGCTGTGATGTAACAAAGATTATTAATTCCTTGGAATACCTAGCATGTAACAAGTATGAACTAGTCCACAACACCCATAGTGCAAATGTGTCAGCACTCCATTATTTTCCAAATTAAATTAAATCCTACTCAAGATGCCATGCATCATGCTGGAAGGAAATCCATTTTTACCACTTGGAGTTCCCCTACTTGTATGCTCTAAGAATTTCAGTGGCTAATGCATTCCTAAAGGATGTCTGGTGTCTCCCAGACTACAGTAATTCAGCTGCCACTAACCTCCGGTACCTGATGCCCTGTCTTAAGTCAGTCTTCTTCCATCTGTCCAGGTCTGCTACTTCAGGCTGTGTCCCTTGTGCCTCGCTAGCCCCAACTCCTGGCACAGGTCAGCACAATTCTTCAGAGGAGAAATGCTCCACTGCCTATGCCACTTCTTTTTTTTTTTTTTTTTTTTTTTTTTTTATACTTTAAGTTCTAGGGTACATGTGCATAACGGGCAGGTTTGTTACATATGTATACTTGTGTCATGTTGCTGGATGCCTATGCCACTTCTTTAGTGCTATCTTTAGCCCACAGGGTCCCTAAGCAGCTCCCTCTGGCTACAGGGCTTAGTGCCAAGTCTTTTCAAGAGCTTAGTCTTTTCGTTCATGGACACAAGTTTGAAAGAGCTTAAAGGAAAGCCATGTGTGGCATGTGGGCACTATTGATGTGCTGTGGCTGTGTCTAACATTCATTCATCATTCAATGGCATTCCAAAAGTACTCACTGACTCTCTACTATCTGCCAGGCATAATTGAAGGCGTGGATACACTGCAGTAAACATGACTAAAATCAAGGCATTTAAATCGGATCCCATCTTGAGTGAGTTTTTTCCTAAGAAAAAGTAAATCCTTTTTAAATCTGTTCTTGCCTCCCAACTATGCCCTCCACACTACTGCATGAACAGTTACTGAAAAATGAATTAGTATATCTTCATACACTTAAAATAAGAATGTTTATTCTTATTTGCTTTTTATTGCATCAGATTCCCCATCAATATTAACTGTCCACCCTTAAATTTTTGTAATAGTTCAAATATTTAAAAGATTTTATTTCCCTTCCCTCAAAATTATCCACCTCTATCTCCATAGACTGTCTCCAAACATGGAACACCCATACTCTTCTCTAAGAGCAACCCACCATCTATGCTTCTGACCTCATTCTTTCATACTTAAGATTTTACCTCTATTAATTTATCTTCTTCTTATCTTCTTCCTCTCTTTTCTCTCCCTCCTTCTCTCTCTCCTTTGCTCCCTATCTCACAAATGCACTGTTCTTACCTACAAAAAGCTTCCCATTCTCACCTGGTTTCCTCTTCAAGCTTCCACTTCAACTCCCTCCTTCCCTTCAATATCAGATTTAACCCTGTCCTCTGAGCAATCTCAGCTTTGCCTGGTCCCTGTAAAAGTCTCCCTATACAACTCTTATCCTTTCATTTAAGTTCCAACCAATATTTCCCAGTGTGGTCTATGCAATGCTATGCCCACATTTTGATCACATGAAAGAATTCTGTCAGAAATACATATAGGAAACACATTTGTGCAGATACTAAACAACCTTCTTAAATATTCAAAATACTTAAAGTCTATAACAAACCCTAAAAAGGCCTAAAAGAATACAACTTTTATTCAACATTTCCAAAATCTATAATAGCCACAGAACAACTTTCCCCATTGATATTTACATCTTGCAGAACAAGACTCATATTGTCAGCTATCAAGACACTTCCACTGAGCTACCTCGAAGTTTCTGGCAAGCTATTCTGATTATAGTGGCAATAATTATTCTTAAAGAAATAAATTCCCAATCATGCTCACACTTTAAACTGACTTCTGCATATCTCCAAACAAACGTCCTACCAGTCCCTCAAACATGTATCAAACCAAAACTAAGTTTAACACCTCCCAACTACCCTCTGCCTCTGTCCTGTGTCCCCACAGTGAAGACGAGTTGATCGTATCTTTTCTATAAATCATCTGTAATATTATTCTTTGTCTTATAACTACATAGATCACCCACTACTCTGTTTTTGTTTTTTTTTTAAGAAGGGTGTTTAGTCTGTTCTCACACTGCTATAGAAAACTGCCTGAGACTGAGTAATTTATAAAGGAAAGATGTTTAATTGACACACAGTTCTTAATGGCTGGGGAGGCCTCAGGAAACTTACAATTATGGCAGAAGCAGCAGCAAACATGTCCCAGGAGAGAGAAGTGCTGAGCGAAGGAGGAAGAGCCCCTTAAAAAACTATCAGAACTCATAAGAACTCACTCACTATCATGAGAACAGCATGGAGGTAACTGCCCCCATGACTCAATTACCTCCCATCTGGCCCCTCCCATGACATGTGGGGATTATGGGATCTACAATTCAAGATGAAATCTGGGTGGGGACACAGCCAAACCATAACAAAGAGTGTCATATTTTATTTACCTTTGCATCCTCTTCTACCCTAAACCTAATCATATTCCAAATTACCAATTTATACTTTTTTATTTTAAGAAGAAATCATATTACACAGACTTACAAACACTTGTGTTTTTTTGGGGGGTGGATTATAAAAATGTTCATTATTTATATTGTAGTAATGTTTCCATAGATGTACACATCTGTAATAGTGGATCAAATTGTACAATTTAAACAATTTAAACATGAAGTTTATTTTAATTTAATTATATATCAATAAAGTTATGTAAAAAACACAAAACTCTTAGCATGCTTGGAATACAAGAGAATTTGCTAATTTGACAAAAAGCTTGTATCAAAAAAACTCCTATCAAGATCATAGTTAATGATAAAAGTTTTTCTTTGAATACTGTATTTTTTTTTTTTATTTCAATGGGTTTTGGGAGAACAGGTGGTATTTGGTTACATGAGTAAGTTCTTTGGTGGGATTTCTACGATTTTGATACACCCCTCACCCAAGCAGTGTATATACACTGTACCCAACGTGTAGTCTTTTTTTAATTATTATTATACTTTAAGTTCTAGGGTACATGTGTACAATGTGCAGGTTTGTTATATAGGTATACATGTGCCATGTTAGTGTGCTGCACCCATCAACTCATCATTTACATTAGGTATTTCTCCCAATGCTATTCCTCCCCCAGCCCTCCACACCATGACAGGCCCCAGAATGTGACGTCCCCTCCCTGTGTCCATGTGTTCTCATAGTTCGATTCCCACCTATGAGTGAGAACATGTGGTGTTTGGCTTTCTATCCTTATGATAGTTTGCTCAGAATGACGGTTTCCAGCTTCATCCATGTCCCCGCAAAGCACATGAACTCATCCTTTTTATGGCTGCATAGTATTCCATAGAGTACATGCGCCACATTTTCTTAATCCAGTCTACCATTGATGGACATTTGGGTTGGTTCCAAGTCTTTGATATTGTGAATAGTGCCACAATAAATATACGTGTGCATGTGTCTTAACAGTAGCATGATTTATAATCCTTTGGGTATATACCCAGTAATGGGATTGCTGGGTCAAATGGTATTTCTAGTTCTAGATCCTTGAGAAAACGCCACACTGTCTTCCACAATGGTTGAACTAATTTGCACTCCCACCAACCTTGTAAAACCGTTCCTGTTTCTCCATATCCTCTCCAGCATCTGTTGTTGCCTGGCTTTTTAATGATTGTCATTCTAACTGGCGTGAGATGGTACCTCATTGTGGTTTTGATTTGCATTTCTCTGATGACCAGTGATGATGAACATTTTTTCATGTGTCTGTTGGCTGCATAAATGTTTTCTTTTGAGGAGTGTCTGTTCATATCCTTTTGCCCACGTTTTGATGGGATTGTTGGGTTTTTTCTTGTAAATTTGTTTAAGTTCTTTGTAGATTCTGGATATTAGCCGTTTGTCAGATGGGTAGACTGCAAAAATTTTCTCCCATTCCATAGGTTGCCTGTTCACTCTGATGGTAGTTTCTTTTGCTGTGCAGAAGCTCTTTCCTAGAAGAAAACCTAGACAATACCATTCAGGACATAGGCATGGGCAAAAACTTCATGACTAAAACACCAAAAGCAACAAATGGCAACAAAAGCCAAAATAGACAAACAGGATCTAATTAAACCCTATGTGTAGTCTTTTATCCCTCACCCTCTTACCACCCTTTCCCCTGAGTCCCCAAAATCCATTGTATCATTCTTATGCCTTTTCATCCTCATAGCTTAGCTCCCACTTCTGAATGAGAAGATACAATGTTTGGTTTTCCATTCCTGAGTTACTTCTCTTAGAATAATGGTCTCCAATTCCATCCAGGTTGCTGCAAACGCCATTATTTCATTCCTTTTTATGGCTGAGTAGTACTCCATGGAACATATATACCACATTTTCTTTATCCACTCGTTGACTGATGGGCATTTGGGCTAGTCCCATATTTTTGCAATTGTGAATTGTACTGCTGTAAACATGCGTGTGCAAGTATCTTTTTCGTACAATGACTTCTCTTTCTCTGGGTTGATACCCTGGAGTGGGACTGCTGGATCAAATGGCATACCTACTTTTAGCTCTTTAAGGAATCTCCACACTGTTTTTCATACTCCAAACATTTGAGTTCACATCACCTAAGTTAAATCCTGAATCACTCCTTATTATCTATATTAGTTTGGCAAGTGGCTTAGCATCTCTAAATCTCAGTTGTGTCTCTAAACCTGTTTTCTCATCTGAAAATGTGAAATTAAATAATCCACCTCAAAAAGCAGTTGTGAGGATTCACTGAAATAATTATGTAATATACTTAGCACAATGCCTAACTTATGTTAACCATTCAATAACTTGTGTTATTTTTATTAATTCACCCCATTTACATGAACAAAACCATTGCTACTAAAAGAATGCTTCAACAAGTGGGACTTCAGGTTCAAAGTATTTTTAGCTACTAAAACAATAATTCACTTTAAGTGTCCCGGATTGGTTGACTTTTTCAATCATTTACAATTCCCTAGTGGTCAGTTAAGCATTGAGCCATCAGCAATTATGCCTTTCCTTTACCAAATCTCTAGTTATTTTAGCTCTTTATACTGTATACTGGTTTGCTTAACCCCACTTCAATTTAAAGTGAACAATTATTTTGTCATTATTATAGTAACTATTTTATCTAACCAGTGGATAATCTTTACATAATTTCAGAAGTGATATATCAGAAAAATATGAAAAAAATAATATATATATAAAATATATATATATATATATTTTTTTTTTGAGACAGAGTCTTGCTGTGTTGCCCAGACTGGAGTGCAGTGGTGTGACCTCAGCTCACTGCAACCTCCGCCTCCTGGGTTCAAGCGATTCTCATGCCTCAGCCTCCCAAGTAGCTGGGATTACAAGTATGGCTTGTAACCACGCCTGGCTAATTTTTTGTATTTTTAGTAAGGTCGGGGTTTGGCCATGTTGCTCAGGCTAGTCTCGAACTCCTGGCCTCAAATGATCCACTCACGTTGGCCTCCCAAAGCGCTGGGATTACAGGCGTGAGCCATCATGCTCAGCCTCATTAAAAGTATTTTATGACAAAGGATAAATGCTTGAGCTGATGGACACCCCATTTACTCGGATGTGATTATTATGCATTGCATGTCTGAATCAAAAAAATCTCATGTAACCCATAAATTATATACCTACTATATAACCACAAAATTAAAATTAAAAAAATTACGAAAACTATAGACATTGGGAAGTGTTCAAGGGTAACAAGTAGGATAAATACAATACAAAAATACTATGACAGCATTTTTATTAAAAAAAACACACAAGTGCCATTTTTCCATAATAGTATTTAAATGAAAATATAACATGACTGATACGTCTGTTATTACAGAACATTAAAATAACAGTGCATTATTATACTTTCAAATTGGATGGGGCCACTTTTAATATATAACAGGAACTGCAAATTTTTTGGTATTCCTCACTTTGAAAATGGAGTCTAAGTCCTCTCCCCTTGAATCTGGGCTTTGGTGACTTGCTTAATCAAAAGAATGTAGCAGAAATGTGACATTCTTGGTCTCTGAAGCTACGTCATTAAGTTGTTTTGAAGTTTCTGCCCAGTCCTCTTGGAATGCCTGTCCCAGAGGAAGACACCACAGTATAAGGGATCTGATAGAGCTAGCCACATGGAATGGCTATATGGAAAGAGACATACCTAGTTAGCCTCCAGCCATCCATACATGTCATGTCCAGACATGACATCACAACTCAGACATCAGACACATGAATGATTAAACAGATGACATCAGCCTCAGCCATTATTGGGCTGCAACTCTATGACGCATCCCAAGGAAGAAGAGCCCAGCTAAGTCCTTCAAACCCTAGACCTGTGAAAGATTATCATAAATTAATTTAAGCCACGAAGTTTGGACATGGCTTCTTACGTAGCAATAGATAATGAAACATCTCTGTTTCTGATGCTGCTGTTTGAATACACATTAATTCCTCAAATGAAATACAACAAAATGTGTCGTTTTAATACTTACTATATAATTATTTAAAATAATAAGTGGTATCACAAAATATCAGAGTATATTTTAAATGAGTTTTATGATGCAGCATGTTAATCTAAAATGGAATATTTTACATTAAAATAGAATAAATGTGCATATATATTTATGTATAAAAGTGAGTATATCCATAGAAAAGCACTGGAAGAACAGTAGTCAATCTTTAGGTAATTTTTTCAGTAAGTTTGGTGTTTCTTTGTGCTTTTCTACGTTTTCCATAGTTTCTACATTGAATATATTCTACTTTTGGTCATTTCTGATGCTGTTTTCGAAAAGCAAAATTCCAAAAATTAGAACTCTGAACCAAAACCTTAAAACTAAGATCATTGAATACCCATAATCTAGCACCTGAATTGTGAGTATAAACACCCAGGGCTTAATTACAACCTTATAGTGAGAATTAGATGAATGTGTTCTCCACCCATAAGCAAACAGGGAACTTCTTGTTTCGTACATGTCAAATGTTTTTATAAAAAGAAAAGGCAAAAATATCATTTAGTCAACACAAGCATACAGACATTGAAACAAATAACAGATCATCTATTGTATTTCTACCAAGCTGTTTTTCTCCTTTTCTTCCATTCCCCACATTCCTTCTCAGCCACAATACATTGCTTGAGGAGAGAAGCCAGTTTCCCTCCATATACATGTATTTCACATCCTTCTGTGAAATCCTTTGTACCTAAAACTTACCTTTGAAGAAAATTCACAAGTGAAAAGGAAGCCATTAACAGAATTCACTGAGTCCATCAACTATGGTATCTTTCATCTCTTGACTTCGCCTTAGGAACTCTGGTGTCATAAACTGAAACACAGGGAGTCTTTTTGTAATAATGTAATGACTCCTCAGACTTGCTTCTTTTATTATTTTGCCTTTGATCAATGTGTCCAGCATGCAGAACACTTTGAAGTTATACCACCCACTCCGCCCTCACTTTCTATCAAGATAATTGTCTTTTCCTTCAATCATAAAATGTAGGCTAATCAATTGACTTTTAAAAAAATAGAAGATACCTTTATTTTTCTCTTTTGTTTCTTACCCATACAATTCATGAAAGATAATACTTTTTAGCTTCTTCTTATTCTGACTTAAAATTTAAGTTTGATGTTCTTTTAATTCCTGACTTCCATCTAAGCTGCAAAATCTGCTGAGAATTCTGAGGTTATAAGGAGGTAGTTAGGCGCCGAATTAAAGTTTTCAATGAATTGGTTTACTTCAACTTCTCACTTGGACTCACTTTGCCATTATCAGAGCAGTCCCCTCCCACTCTAAATATCTCCCGCTTCCCTAACTTCAACTACCTCTTTCGACTCTTTAGATATTCATTTGTGGTTTAGAACATATGAAAGGATAGCAATACAAAAAGTGACTGGAAGGGCACATGGTCAGTTCCTCCTTCTTGAGTCACGTTTTCATGTGGCTTCCTGACACCACATTCCTCTGAGTTTCCTTTTCACCTCACTAGAAGCCCCTCCACCTCCTTTGCTGAACTCTTGCCTTCTTTCTGACCTCTACGTGACGAGACATATCACTTCTCAGGCTTAGACTGCTTCATCCACATTCAGACTCACTCTGGTCTCATTCACTCATCTGTAATTTAAAACACTGTCTCCCAAAATTACATCTCCAGCTTAACTTCTCCCCTAAATTCCAAACTCATTATCTCCATCAGACTATTGGGCATCTCCAGGTGAAGATTGTTTAATCTAATTTTTATTTTCTAAATACATAACACATTTATATGAATCCAAAGTTAAACCTATATAAGAATGTATATTCAGAGAACACTCACTTTCATTTACCCATTCTTTTCCTCCCTGTATAATCATTTCTACTAGGTTTTAAGTCACCAATGTTTCTTTTATAAATAAAAGCATATATACTGGCAAATAACTGAAATAAAGCTACTGAATATAAAGTAGTGATAATAGCACACACACAAATTAATTCTAGTGGCTATAGAATACAGTATTTTGACTGTCTATACCTAGCAGAATAAATTCTAAAGACAAATACAGCTGTAAAGAAAGCTTATATTTCATTAAATATTCTCAGTGGTAATATCAGTATAATTATTTGAAATTAAAATTTTTATGCTGCAGAATAGACATTTTGAAACCATATTTTATATACTGTAGGATATACATTTTGAAACTATACATTTTGTAGGATACAGCAAATAATAATTACTTAAGAGAAAACATGCCGTCCACAGTGGCTCATGCCTGTAATCCCAGCACTTTGGAAGGCTGAGGTGGGAGGATCACTTGTGGTCAGGAGTTTAAGTTCAGCCTGGCCAACACGGTGAAACCTCATCTCTACTAAAAATACAAAAAAAATTAGCTGGGCATGGTGGTGTGCACCTGTAGTACCAGCTTCTCAGGAAGCTGAGGCAGGAGGAATAGCTTGAACCTGGGAGGCAGAGGTTGCAGTGAGCCAAGATTGCACCACTGCACTCCAGCCTAGATGACAGGGCAAGACTCCATTTTTTTTAAAAAAAAGAAGAGAGACAGAAAAGAGAAATGACAATAAAATCAAAGAAATTATGTAAAGTTTCTGTAAGGTTAAACTTAAACTGGAAATATCAGTATCACATCACGACTTTTTTTCTTGGTAAAAATACATATTTCCTGGCTCTGTCCACTAAAAAGACTTCCAAGTAATGAACAATTCAATAACAATAAGGATCATAAGGGACCGGACTTTAGACTCTAACCATCATTCCCCACTACAAGAAAAAAGGACTCTTTAGAGGAACGACTGGTATCTGGGGAAAGAAATATGCAAAACAAACTGAACATCTTGAGCAAGGAAACTATGTAAGAGTAATGGGGTCACGTCACAAGAGAAACATGAAAGTGTTCCCATTGGCTAAAGATTAAAATTTTTGAGTATCTAAAGGGATAATGAATGTAACTGTTTGAAACACATTGAATATATAAATCCATATGTTCATAGGGATGAAAAGAAAGATGGAAAGAAAGTCAGTTCAATGGCCACCACTGAAGGTAACTAGGGCACAAACTACTTACTCTGAAATTAACATTTAAAGGGAAAGAATTAAACATTTATCCTGTCTATCCTAGGTAAACTCCTTTTCCAGGTAACCAAATAGCCAAGTTGTTATGGAAAAAGTTTTTCCTTACAGAAAAATTCCAGCTAATGAGGTAAGAATGACAGAGTTAGAAAAGCACCTATTTGTAACTCTTAGTAAAATAATCAAGGAAGCCAGCATGCGTGGATGAAACAACGAGATAAAAAGATAATGGGAAACTTAACAATGAAGGGATTGAGCTGTCACCACCTGAACCCACTGCTGAATCCCAATGCCACCGAAGTGGTAGACCCAGACACGGTGTGCCTCCTGATGTAATGCAATATGAAATTCACAGCACCGTATCGACGTAGCATTCTTGCCCAAAAAAGCAGAACCTGAATCTAATTGGAGCTTTAGAGCTAACTTCCAGTTTACAGGAAAAATGGGGGCTAAAAAAGCATGTGAAGTAATCCAAAAAAGAGAACAAACAAATTCAGAACATGGACATTCTATGGGACAAACTGCCACATTTCTTCAACAAATCACAGTTGGTGGGTTAGAGATGCAAGAAGACTGCTGTCGGATAGAATATCTACAACTTAATTATATTCTAATTAGAAGAAATCAACTATAAAAAGACATTTTCAAGACAATCAAGGAAATTTGAAGGTGGACTTATTATTGAACAACACCATGGAATTATTGTTAGTTTTGTTAGGTAGGATAAAAGCACTGTAGTTATGTAGGAAAATATCCATACATTTTATAGCTGTACTCTATATTATGTAGACATACATGAAACAAGTATGGCAAAATCTTGATAATTGCTAATTCTGAGTCGGGGTAAAAAGGGGCTCATTTTACTATTCTCTCTACTTTTGTGCATGTAGAAAACCTTTTATAATAAAAATATTTAATGGCACACTCCACATAATAATCAAAGCTCTAACTTAAATTTAACATTAACCCTTCTTCTGCCCCAACTAGGGACTGCTGCAAGCTGGTGGCTTACAGCTGGAGAAAGTTAATGTCCATCTTTTCTTTTTGCCTGTCAATAGTTTTATTCCTCCCTCAGCTGGCCAATTGGTTTCCCATCCCCACTAAGGGCAGAGCAAGGTGAGGGTTGAATAAGGTCAGAACTGAGAAGTGGTTAGAAAGGTTCTTACTTGACTGGACTGCCACAAGATGGCTTTGTTCTCTATGTCCTTGGCTGAATCATTCTAGTGGCATGTTAAGTCTCTACCGAGGTCTCACTGCAGGACCCATCAACTTCAATCCCAACATGCAGGGGCTGCTTCTCTTTCAGCTGACTAAACTAGATCTCCTTTAACTTCAGCTTCTGACAGTATGCCCACAGCAATGTACTCCTGGGCTCCCGTTTCCCTGACAGGCTGCTCTCTGGGCAGGATCCCTTTAAAATGACTTCAGGCTAACATCTTTACCACGGGTTTCACAGCCAGCCCTGGGGCTCACTTCCATTTGCCTTGCTGTGGGAGATGATATAGTTCATCCAGACTCTGCCCTCCATCCTACAACCACAGGCCTCCTTCGATCCCTCAGAAACTGATCAGGACTTTCGTCATTGTTGTCTTGAAGCAAACATCATACTCTCCAAGGGGTTTGTTGAAGCCCTTCTCACCACACTTAAGATGATGCACAGATACACATGAGGGGCAGAGGGTCAGGGGATGCTCACAGCACCCCTACAGTTCTCCCACTATAAATTCTCCTCAGAAAATTCTCTCTCAGATTTTACACTTGAATTTTTTATATACTCGATGTAAGTGAGAGAATTCAAAAGTTACATAATTGGTTTTGTTATATTCTTTGAAATTTTGTGTTTGGATAATTTCTCACAACTCATTTTGACCTCTGATATATTTGTTGGTGCTTCTGTTGAAACTTCCAGTGTAAAAAAAAAAAGTATGACTATATCATCATCAGGAGGTCAAAGTGACTTTTTCCTTAAGTAACCCAGAAACCACATCCTCTGTCAAATGGGTACACTTCCAACAAAGTAGTCCATAATAGCTACCTTGCTTGTTATTATTTTAATTAATAGCAAACGCAGTGTGGTGATTTTAAAATATGGAACCACAATTTTTTGACACTTCTCCATTAAAAGGTGGGTTGTTTGTCCCCTCTTCTTAAATGTAGGTTCTATAGCCACTTGAATAATAAAATATAGTAGAACTTAATACTATATTTACTTCTAGCAAAGACAGGCTGGCTTTCCTGCCCAAGTCTTTAAAAACTGTCAGCATCCACTTCTGTGAGGAAGCTCAAGTCACCCCACAGAGTGGCTCACATGGAGAACTAACAGCCAGCATCAACCGGCCAGCCATCTTGAGTGAGACATCTTGGAAAAGGGTATTCCAGCCCCAGGTGGGCTGCCCCAGGAACCCTGTATATAGCACACACGAGCAGTCCCCTGCAAGCTCGACCCAAATTACAGATTCATGAGCAAAATAAGTGGTTATTTTAAGTCATTAATTTTTAGAGAAGCTGGTTACGCCTAAAGCACATACATATAATTTGGGACTCCGCTTCAAGCAGAAAAGTAAAAATTAAAACCAAAATGCTCAGGGGCTGAAGCTTGAGCTCTAGCAGCTTCAAGGTAAATTTAAACATTCTTCAGGATTCTAGAAGGAGAAACAGGAGCTAAGGGAAAAAAAAGTTTCATTTAGGCACCCAAATCATTAATAATTTGAATTTTTATGTGTTACAGTATTCACTAATAGCAGCTAACTTTACCAAGCACTACATGCTGTTTTAACTGCTTTACATTAAACTCAGTTAATCCTCCTGATAACCATCTAAAATATTGTATTAGTATGCCAATTGTGAAATGAGGAAACTGAGATACAGAGGGATTAAATATATTTGCCAAATTGTACTTTGGAAATGGCCAGGATATAAACCCAAACCATCGAAGTCCAGATCTTACACTCTTACCAAAATTCTAAATACACATTTTCTATTAACAAAGAAATCTTACAAATAGTCACATAAGAAAGATCATTTTCAAAGTCATTATATATATAGCACCTATCATATTAAAAATACCATTGAATGAAAAGTTCACATTTTACTCTCTTTTCTCTATAATCAAACTCAGTCTCTTATGGGCAGCACAGTCTGTTATTTCCAGCACTAATGAATAGAAAAACCCTTACATCTAGCGATTAACTATGTAATAAGAATGGTCATATTACAAACAATTTTAAACCCACAGTGATTTACCATTTGCAAGGTAATTAGTTGTAGGCCCAGATGTTTTTTGTGGCTATCACGATACTTCAATAGAACAAAAGTAATGAAAAAATGCAAGTATGGGGCCCTAATTCTATGGTTACATTCATCTCCTGTGCTGAAAGAAGTGTGCCAGGGGAGGGAGGGAAAGGTTTTTGGTAGCTACAAGAGTAGGAATGGAACTTCCAGATGTACAGAGCCATGAAATCACAAAGATGTTAAAATATCACTAAAAATCATTATAAAACAAGTTTTGAGGCTGTAATAAAATGTGAAAGCAGAAATCACCAGCTCAATGTTTTTTTCAAACTCATGTTAGAGTGCTTCAGTTAAAAAAAGAATGAATTAATGACCAATTCCCAATATATAACACTCACGAATATTACTGAGAAATAAAAAATGTGATGAAGTAAAATCTCTTGGAAGCTAAAACAGTTTCAGGAAAGTCTATTAATCATATATTATACTAAGGTCTCAACTACTAGGTATGCTACTGACTCATAAAAGCTAGGGCATTCTAGTCACCTGAAAGCATGAACAGTTTCCAAAGTTTCCTGACTTTACTACTTAAATACTATATAAAACTGCCACACAATGATCAAATTGCTTTACAGTAATACTCAAAGATTATTTCCAATTATTTATACTTCTGGTAGCAAAATAAAAAATCCTAGATACGTTTTAGAAATATATTTTATTATAGTGATGTTTTCAATGTAACACTATCCAATGAAAATACCTAATACAGATGTATTTGTGATTATGCACTTATTTATATTAGAAAATTTAAGATACAAAGTGAATTCATTTTAAACTAAGCCAGGCATGGAGGACTGAGCCTGTGATCTCCGCTACTTGGGAAGCTGAAGCAGGAGGATCAGTTGAAGACAAGTTTGAGACAAGCCTGGTCAACACAGAAAGACCCTATATCTTAAAAGAATGTTTTGTTTTTTAATTAGCTGGGCATGGTGGTGCACACCGATAGTCCCAGCTCCTTGGGAGAATGAGGCAGGACAATCTCTTGAATTCAGGAGCTCAAGGTTGCAATCAGCTATGATGATACCCACTATACTCCAGCCTGGGTGAGAGAGACAGATCCCATTTCTACAAAAAATTCTCAAAGTGAAAGAGTGGAGGAAGATTTACCAATAACAGAAAATTAAAAAGAGCAGGAGTCACTATTCTTATCTCAAATAAAACAGACTTTAAACCAATAAAAGTTAAGAAGGACAATGAAAGGCATTACATAATGATAAAAGGTACAATCCTACAAGAAGCTTTAGCTATCCTAAATAAATACACACCCAACTCTGGAGCACCCAGATTTATAAACAACTTCTTCTTGGCCTAAGAAAAGACTTTAGAAAACCATACAAAAATAGTGGGAGATTTTGGAGATTTCAACATTCCACTGACAGTGTTAGACAGATCATTGAGGCAAAAAACTAACAAAGAAACTCTGGAATTAAGCTCAACACTTGAGCAATCAGACCTAATATATGTCTACAGAACACTCCACCTAACAACCACAGAATGTACATTCTTCTCATCTGCACACAGAACATATTCCAAAAACAAACAAACAAACAAAAATACATGCTTGGCCATAAAGCAAGCCTCAATAAATAAAAAACAACTGAAATCATATACCAAGTACACTCTTGGACCACAGTGCAATAAAAATGAAAAGCAATACCAAGAAAATCTCTCCAAATAACACAATACATGGAAATTAAACAAATTACTCCTGAATAACTCTTGGGTGAACATTGAAGTTAAAGTAGAAATGTAAAAATTATTTGAAACTAATGAAAATAGAGACACAACTTACCAAAATCTCTGGAATATAGCCAAAGCAGTGTTAAGAAGAAAGTTAATAGCCTTAAAACACCTTTATCAAGAAGTTAGAGCCCTGTCTGACAGCTCTGAAGAGAGCAGTGGTTCTCCTAGCATGGCATTTGAGCTCTGAGAATAGACAAACTGCCTCCTTAAGTGGGTCCCAGACCCCTGTGTGGCCTAACTGGAAGACACCTCCCAGAAGAGGCGGACAGACACCTCATACAGGTGAGTGCCCCTCTGGGACGAAGCTTCTAGAAGAAGGATCAGGCAGCAATATTTTCTATTCTGCAATATTTGCTGTTCTACAACCTTCACTGGTGATGCCCAGGCAAACAGGATCTGGAGTGGACCTCCAGCAAACTCCAACTGACCTGCAGATGAGGGACCTGACTGTTAGAAGGAAAACCAACAAACAGAAAGGACATCCACAGACAAAACCCTGGGGCAAGGCAGGTCCCTAAAGCCATCGTGCAGACAGGATTAGTCTAGGATGAAACTTTCACTGTGCATTAATGGGAGGAAAAACCCCTGGAAAATGAAGGCAAGGTAAATGGCCAGCTGCCTCTGTTTGAAAAGGGCCAGCCTGCAATCTGAGATCAGAATTCTTTGATTACTTCCTTCGTATTCAAATGTCCCTTTTTACCAGCCTGGCCAACATGGTGAAACTGTATCTCTACTAAAAATACAAAAATTAGCTGGGCATGGTGCACACACCTGTAATCCCAGCTACTCAGGAGGCTGAGTCATGAGAATTGCTTGAACCCAGGAGGTGGAGAATCAGTGAGCTGCGATCATGCCACTGCACTCCAGCATGGGCGACAGAGTGAGACTCTGTCTCAAAGAATAACATAACATAACATAACATAACATAACATAACATAACATAGCAAAATGTCTTTTTTAAAAGTAAAAAAAAAAAAAGTTAGAAAGGTCTCAAATCAACAATATAACTTTGTACCTAAGAAAACTAGGAGAAAAAGAACAAACCAATCCCAAAGCTACCCATAAAAAAGAAATAACTAAAAATTAAAGAACTTAACAAAATTGAGATGCAAAATTCATACAAAAGATTAATGAAACCAAAAATTGGATCTTTAAAAAAAAATAAATAAAATTGATAAACCCCTGGCTAGATTAACAAAGAAACAGAAAGAGTAGATCCAAATAAGCACAATCTGAAATGACAAAAGTTTTATTACAATTCATGCCAGAGAAATATAAAAAATCCTCAGAGCCTACTATCAACAACTGTACGCACTCAAATTAGAAAACCTTAGAGGAAAAGGATACATATCTGCAAGCACAAAATCTCCCAAGATCGAATCAGGAGGAGCTTGAAACCCTGAACAGACCAATATCAACTTCTGAAATTAAATTAGTGATAACGAACCTACCAACCAAAACATACCCTGGACCAGATGGATTCACAGCTGAACTCTAACAGACATACAAGGAACTGATACCAATCCCACTGAAACTATTCCCAAAAATCTAGGAGAATAGACTTCTCCTTAACTCATTCTATGAAGTTGGCATCAACCTGATATGATTCTGTATCTAGAAAATCCTAAAGACTCCATGAAAAGGCTCCTAGAATTGATAATTTTAGTAAACTTTCAGGATACAAAATCAATGTACAAAAATCAGTAGCATTTCTACACACAAAATTCAGGCTGAAAGTTAAATCAAGAACAGAATCCCACCTACAATATCCACAAAGAAAATGAAATACCTAAGAATACAGCTAACCAAGGAGGTGAAAGATCTCTATAAGGGGAACTACAAAACATTACTGAAAGAAATCAGATGACACAAATGAAAAAATATTTCATGCTCATGGATTGAAAGAAACAGTATCATAAAAATGTCCACACTGACCAAAGCAATTTACAGATTCAATGCAATTCCTATCAAACTACCAATATCATTCTTCACAGAATTTAAAAAAAAAAAAAAAACTGTTCTGAAATTAACATGGAACCAAAAAAGAGCCTGAATAGCCAAAGTATAAAGAGCAATGCTGGAGGCACCACACTACCTGATGTCAAACTATACTATAAAGCCATAGTAACCAAAACAGCTTGTTACTGGTACAAAAGCAGAAACAAAGACCAATAGAACAAAATAGAAAACAGAATAGAAATAAAGCTGCATACCTACAACCATCTGATCTTTGACAAGACCAACAAAAACAAGCAATGGGGAAAAGACTCTCTACTCAATAAATAGTGTTGGTATAAATGTGCACACATGCTCACATGCACACACACACATGAATTAACAATATCTGACAAATTATGCTTTGGTAACTGGGACTTAATTTTTACTTAATGCCCAGTTCTCAATCAAGTGATTTATTAAATTTCCCTCATTAAAAAACAACATTTTAAAACTTTAATAATTTGTCTCAGAAGAAAATAATAATATTTTATTATATAAATAATAATTATTTCTCATTTTGGCAGTTCATCTAACATACAGTCATAGACTGCATAATGATGTTTCAGTCAGTGATGGACCAGGTATATAATGGTGGTCCATGAGATTATAATATTGTATTTTTACTATACCTTTTCTAGGTTTAGGTATGTGTAGATACACAGATTCTTACCTTGGTTTTACAATTACCTACAATATTCAATACAGTAACATGCTGTACAGGTTTTTAGCCTAGGATCCACAGGATATACATATAGCCTAGCTGTGTGGTTGGTTATACCATCTAGGTTTGTTGTGTTGCACACTCTATGATGTTTGCATGATGACAAAATCACGTAACAACACATTTCTCAAAAGATATCCTCATCATTAAGTAATGCATGACTGTAATTTAGATAAGTCTCCACCAAAAAGACAGAAGCCATCAGGGAATGGATTCAGTGGGAATCAGATAATATTCAATCACATTTCTGATTTCAGCAATATCCTGGAGAACTCAATCATTATGCTGGCCAATACCACACTTCCTTTCTTAGGAAAACCTACATTCAGTGCTGAGGGGAAAACTGTGAATTGGAAAGCATTACTTTATTGTGTTTCCTCACAATTTGGTGGCCTTAAATTTCTTACTTAATTAGTAGATCTATACACGGAGAGATCTAACTGAAACCTTCAAGCCATCTGTGATGCATTTGCCCCATAACTTGATCCTGAGTTTAACAAGATATATAGAAGAATGGGGACAAATTCCTTTTAAATGCCACTTGTCTGTTTTATCCACGCTTCCTGGTAGGTGAGGAAGGGCATGAATACATTCTCTGATGCATCCTTGCTCCTATTTAGTCCATTCTAATTCCAATTTCCCCCAATTATTTTATTTTCTCCTCTCTCTCAGTACAGGAAATCCTTCCCTTTTCCAATGTTAGTCCTAAAACACATATCCTATGGTCTCAATTTTTTTTCCTTTGAAAATTATTCACTATTTTCTCTGCATCCATCAAAGCATAATTTGTCATTGTTAATTCATGTGTGTGTGCATGCGTGCATGTGATCATGTGTGCACGTATATACCAACACCATTTATTGAATAGAGAGTCTTTTCCCCATTGCTTGTTTTTGTTGCCTTGTCAAAGATCAGATAGTTGTAGGTATGCAGCTTTATTTCTATTCTGTTTTCTATTTTGTTCCATTGGTCTTGGTTTCTGCTTTTGTACCAGTTCATTCACATATATTTGGTGAATGAATGGATGACTGGATGAATGGCATATTCTTCAGAAGAACTTTTTTATCTTATTTTATTTTATAGACATCAAACCTGCTTAAACACAAAAGTCATGCAAAAGGTCACCACGTACTTCCGACACTTTCTTTAAATGCCTCCTTTATTCTTCATTTAACATTGTTTTGCTGCTACCCAAAACAAGAGCTTATCAACATACATCCATTGTTATTGGCTTTATGAATTTGCTCTCTTCTGCCCATTCCAATAAGCCTTCTCTACATTACCAAGAGAATAGTCTTCAAAAGACTATTTTTATACCAGTCTGTAATACAAAAACTGACAGAGATTCCATAATGTCTAACAAGAGGTAGGAGAAACCCTAACTCTTGCTCTGAAAATCCAAACCAATGCAAATGTCAGGGTAAGGACCTCCTAAAATCCTCTGCTCCATAAAAATGAGAACACTAGCAAAAATTGTCAGAATCCATGCTGGCAGAACTTTGGAAATTAACCAAGGGCTTGCAGGATTCCAAGGAGCATTTATTAAAGAAAAACAGCTGAATCTCCAGGAAATCAGTGTACTTTATTATATTTAAACTTGACCTATTCCCACACAACTCTCCCAGCCTCCAAAGTCACCTTAAAAACTAACAGCCTGCAATCACAGCTAAAACCAGCATCCTGGCAGCCACTGAAGGGAACAGAATGGGGCAGGAAAGCCATCAAAGCCCAATTCACAGAGTTGTCATTGTTTGATCTATCTAGTGGTTTCTTGAAGACTTCGCTCACCACGGTATCTTTATTTGCCCTGACTCAAAGTTTGCCCAGTATATGAAAGGCTTTTCCTTAGAGGCACTTGTCAAAAATATTTATAGGCAATTATGTAACATAACAGCTGCCAGAGGTAGTAGATAACCGCTGGGAAAAACAATAAGCTAACTAAAAGCTTAAAAGGAAAGACTGGGCAATGAGAAGTTTATTGCAAATTTAAAAATTTCTGACATATTCCTAGAACCTAGAAGATGACACACAAGTATAAGGCTGTGCACATGTTCATGAAAAACCTGTAAAAGCCCTACATTCTCACCTCTGGCTGGCTTTGAGGCTGTGTGCAAAGAGGAAGTGAAGGTCAGGCCAAGTTGAAAATTTTCTGGCTGAATGCTAAAGGTATTCTTCAAAATGCACACGGAGCTCCCAAGCAAAAACTGGGAGACTTACTGTTTCCCAGGATTTAAGAAAATCTCTGTCCAATCATTAGCTGATCACTAAGCTAATCAAGCAGAGAAGGCAATGGCCACACATAACAAAGAGTGCATACTTTAAACAGACTTCAGAAAATTCACTAAACAAACAACAATAAAAGCAGTAACAACAACAAACCTAGGAATAGGGGGAATCTGAACTTGAAAGCCATACAGTTTCTTAAAAAAGAAAAACACCAAGCATGGAAAGAAACAAGAAAATATGAGCAATACACAGCAAAAAAGTAATTGATAAATATTGTCCCTGGAGAACATACCAGATGCTAGACTTACTAGATAAAGACTTTGCACAAACTGTTTTAAGTATTTTCAAAGAACTAAGGGAAATCACGTCTATATAAACAATAAAAAGTATAAAAATGATTTATCATCAAATGAATGATATCAAAAAGCTGTTTGTTTAAAAAAAAAAAAAAAACAGAAATCTGGAGTTGAGAAGTAAAACAACTACATTAAGAAATTCATTAGAGTGGCTCCACAGCTGATTGAAGCATCCAGAAGAGTAAATCAGTGAACATGAAGATAACTGAAATTATCCAGGCTGAGGAACAAAACAAGGAACAAAAATGAACACAGTCTCAGAGTCCTGTAGGACACCACCAAATATACCAACATAGGCTTGGTGGAAGTCCCAGAAGAAGAAGACTAAAAACAGAAAGGAATTAAAGAAATATGGCTGATGAAATAATGGCTGAAGGCTTCCCAAATTTGATTTAAAAACATTAATCTACATATCTAAGAAGCTCAGTAAACTCTAAGTAAAATAAACACAAAGAGATCCACATGTAGACATGTAACAAAACTGCCAAAGCAAAAGACAAAGAGAGAATCATAAAGGAAGGAAGAAGAAAATTATCACATAAAAGTGATATTCTGATTAATACCTGATTTCTCCTCTAGCCTAGGAGGCTAGAAGGCAGCGATGTATTCAAAGTGCTGAAAGACAATAAACTAAGAATACTATATACAACAAAATTGTCATTTCAAAATTAAGAAGAAATTAAGACATTCCTGGATAAACAAAAAGTGAGAGACCATGTGGCTAGCAACTTTCCTTTCCAGAAATACTAAAAGAAGTCTTTCGGGGTGAAATGAAAGAACACTAGAGAGTAATCTGAATCCACAGAAAAAAATGTAAAATGCCAGAAAAAGTCACATGACAGATAAATATAAAAGATGGCATAAATGTACTTTCGTTATAACTACTTTTAGCCTCTCTGATTTAAAAGATGACTACATAGAGCAATAATAATAGATCTGTGCTAAAGAGTATATACTGTATAAAAATGTAATTTGTACAACAATAACAAAAAGCAGGGGCAGAAATGGAACTATATAGGAGCAAAATTATTGCATGCTATTGAAATTAAGTTGTTATTAATCTGAGCTACACTACTATAGGTTAGGATAGTAAATGTAATCCCCAGGGTAACCAATAATAAAATTAATGAAAAGAATATAATAAAAGAAACAACCACAAAATTAAACTGATACCTTAGAAAATATCTATGTAAAATAAAAGGCAGTAAAAGAGGAACAGAGGATGAAAAGGGACATAGATGCAAAAAAACAAATAGCAAAATGGCAGACATCAATCCTATGCTATCAGTACTTACATTAAATATTACTGCATTAAATACTCCAATTAAAAGGCAGAAGTCATCAGAATGAATTGGAAAAAATGACCCAGCTATATGCTCTTTATAAGTGATGCACTTTAAACTCAAAGCCACAAATACGTTGAAACTAAGAATGAATATATATATAGGCCGGGCGCAGTGGCTCACGCCTGTAATCAATCCCAGCACTTTAGGAGGCTGAGGCGCGTAGATCACAAGGTCAGGAGATCGAGACCATCCTGGCTAACATGGTGAAACCCCGTCTCTACCAAAAATACAAAAAATTAGCCGGGTGTGGTGGCAGGCGCCGGTAGTCCCAGCTACCTGGGAGGCTGAGGCAGGAGAATGGCGTGAACCCAGGAGGCAGGGCTTGCAGTGAGCCAAGATTGTGCCATTGCACTTCAGCCTGGGCAACAGAGAAAAACTGTCTCAAAATAAAATAAAATAAAATAAAATAATAATCATATATATATATATATATCTCAAACAGAAACCAAAAGAAAGCTGAAGTGACTATATTCATTACTATGGTGTGAATGACCTGTTCAAAACTCGTATTGAAATTTAATTGTCATTGTAACTAACAGTGTTGTGAGGTAGGACCTTTAAGAGGTGATTACATTATGAAGGCTTTGCCATCATGAATGGAATAATGCTGCTATTAGGGGGGTGGGTTAGTCATCACAGGAGTGGCCTCCTGATAAAAGGATAAGTTTGGTCTAATTTCCCCTCTCTGTCTCACATGCTTGCTTGCCCTGTAACCTTCCATCCTAGAATAACACAGCACAAAAGCCCTTGCCAGATACCAGAGCCAAGTTCTTGCACTTTCAGGCCTCCAAAACTGTGAGTTAAATAAGCCTCTATTGCTTATAAATTACCCAATCTCTGGTATTCAGAAAATGGACTAAGACACTAATATTGGACAAAATAGACATTAGGACAGAAAATGTTGCTAGAGACAAAGAAGGATATTTTATAAAGATAAAGGGCTCAATTTATCAGAAAGATGTAACAATCATAAATCTACAGGTACATAAAAATCCAATCCCAAAACACATGAATTAAAAAATGACCAAATTGAGGAGAATAACAATTGAACAATTATAGTTAGTGACTTTAGTACTCCACATTCAATACTGAATATAACAACTAAATAAAAGATGAACAAGAAAAGAGAAGAGTTAAAACATACTATAAACTAACTAGACTCAATACACATCTATAGAACACTTCACCCCAGAACAACAGACACACATCTTATCAAGTACACATGAAGCAGTCTCCAGAACAGATAATATGGAAGGCCCTAAACCAAGTCTCAATAAACTTAAAGGACTTTAATCATACAAAGTATATTCTCCAACAATAAGAGAATGAGATTAGAAATTAATAACAGAAAAAAACTGCAAAATGTACAAACATGTTGAAATTAAACAGCACACTACTAAATGACCAAAGGATCAAAAAAGAAAGCACAATGTCAATTAGAAAATAATTTGAGATTAATAAAAATAAAATCAGAACACAACAAAACGTATGGGATGTACCTAAAGCAATGCTTGGAAGAGAATTTACAGGCATAAATGCATATATTTAAAAAAAGAAAGATCTCAAATAAAGAACCTAAACTGCCACCTTAAGAAAGTAGAAGAAAAATAGGCAAACTAAACCCAAATCAAGCAGAAGGAAACAAAGAAAAAATATTTGAGTGAGAATAAATAAAATATAGAATAGAAATACAATAGAGAAAATCAACAAAAGTGAAAGTTGGTTCTTTGAAAAGGTAACAAAAGTGACTGGGCATTGTGGCTCACGTCTGTACTCCCAATACTTTGGGAGGCCAAGGTGGGTGGATCACTTGAGATCAGGAGTTTCAGACCAGGTGGCCAACATGGTGAAACTCTGTCTCCACTAAAAATACAAAAATTAGCTGGGCGTGGTGGCAGGCGCCTGTAATCCCAGCTACTCAGGAGGCTAAGGCAGGAGAATCGCTTGAACCCAGAAGGCAGAGGCTGTAGTGAAACAAGATCGCACCACTGCACTCCCGCCTGGGCAACAGAGGAAGATTCTGTCAAAAAAAAAAAAAAAAAAAAAAAAAAAAGATAACAAAACTGACAAAACTTTGGCTAGACTAAGAAAAAAAGGAAGAATATTTGCATTACTAAAATGACAAATTCAAAAGGGGTCATTGCCACCAACTTTACAGAAATAAAACTAAGTATACAAAGCATAACCATGAACAATTATATGCCAACAAACTGGATAACCTAAAACTAAACAAATCCCTAGGAAGATACAAACATCCAAAATTGACTCGAAAATAAATTAAAAATCTGAATATGCCCACAACAATTAAACAGATTGAACTAGTAATTGCAAAACTTACCATGAAGAAAGTCCAGGACCAGATGGTTTCACTCGTAATTCTACCAAATGTTTAAGGAATAATTAACATCAACCCTTCACAAACTTAAAAATATATATGTAAAGAACAAGACTTCCCAAACTATTTTGTGAGGCCAGTATTACCCTGATACTAACACCAGACAAAGACATTATGGCAAAAAAGAACTAAGAAAAAAACTAAGACAAATATTCCTTATGAATATTGACACAAAAACTCTTAACAAAATACTAGCAAACCAAATCCAGTAACATATAAAACAAAATATACACTATATAACCAAATTAGATCTATCCAGGAATGCAACACTTGTTCACCATCCAGAACAAATTAATGCAATGTACCAAAGTAATAGAAAAAAAGCAGAGGGAATCACATGATGATCTCAAAAGACACAAAAAAAGCACTTGAAAAAATTCAACATCTTTTTATTATACAAAGTAGGAATAAAGGGGTAATTCTCCAACCTGACAAAGGGTGTCTATAATGGGTATCCACATCATACTTAATGCTAAAAGACCAAAAGTTTTCTCTCTAAGATCACAGGACAAGACAAGGATCTCAGCTCTCACCATTTCTATTCAGCACTTTACTGGAAGTTCTAGGCAGGACAACTAAGCAAGAAAAAAATAAATAAAACGTATCCTTGGGAAAGATAAATTCAACTGTCTCTATCTACAGATGACATGATATTGGATATAGAATATCCTAAAAACTCCACACATAAAAAATAAAAGAGTTCAGCAAGATTACAGGATACAAAAGCAATATACAAGAATCAATTGTTATTTCTACACATTAGTAATGAAGAATTCAAAAATAAAATTAAGAAAATAATTGCATTCACAATATTATTAATAAATAAAATGCTTAGGAAGAAATTTAACAAAAGATGTAAAATAATCAAGACTGTGAGGTACTGGCAGAAAGACAACTAGATCAATGAAATAGAGTTGAGTCCAGAAACAAAATCATACATTTATAGTCAATTAATTTTTGACAGTGGAGCCAAGCCAAGTTAATGAGGAAAGAATGATTTATTCAGCCAATGGAACCTGGATAATTGGATATCTATGCGCAAATGAAGGAAACTTATATCATATTAAAAATTAACACAAAATGGAATAAAAACCTAAATGTAAAAGCTTAAACTATAAAACTCTTAGATGAAAACACGGGTATAAATCTCTGTGACCTCGTATCAGGCAACAGTTGCTTAGCTGTGACACCAAAAGTATAAGCAACCAAAGAAAAGTTAAATAAATTAATTCAACAAAATTAAGATATTTTGCTTCATATGACACCATCAAGAAAGTAAAAAGACAACCCACACAATGAAAAACAATTGCAAATGATATATCTGATAAGGGATTAGTATTTAGAGTATGGGAAGAACTCTTATAACTGAATAAAAAAAAAATTTTTTTTTAAAACTATTTTAAAAATGGGCAAAAAGCCTGAATAGAAATTTCTCCAAAAATGATACACAAATGACCAACAAGCATGTGAAAAGGTTCTCAACATCATTAGTCTTTAAGGAAATACAAATCAAAACCCGAATGAGACATCACTTCACACCTAATGGGATGGTTAACATAAAAAAGAGAGAAATGGAAACTCTCATACTTGCTGGTGGGCATATAAAATGGTAAACACACTTTAGAAAACAGTTGGAAATTCTTCAAAAAATGAGGCACAGGGTGACAATATGACCGAGCAATTCCACTCCTAGATGTGCAACCACAAGAACAAAAAACGTATGTCTGCACAAAAAACTTGTATGCAAATGCTTAAAGCAGCATTATTTATAATAATCAAAAAGTAAAACCAATGCAAACACCCATCTATTTATAAATGCATAAATGAAAGGTGGCATATCCATACTCTGGAATACTATTTGGCAATTACAAAAAGATTGAAGTATTGCTACATGGTATAACATGGATGAATCCTTAAAACATCATGCTAAGTGAAAGCAGACACAAAAGGCCACATATTGTATGATTCCATTTATACGAAATGCCCAGAATAGGCACACCTATAGAGATAGAAAATAGATTACTGGTTTCCAGGAATTGGAAGGTGGTGGAGAAAGGTGAGATAGAGAGCAAACGCTAATGGGTACAGAGCTTCTTTTGGAGGTGATGAAAATGTTCTGGAATAGACAGTGGTGATGGCTGCACAACTTTTTTTTTGAGACGGAGTTTTGCTCTTGTTGCCCAGGCTGGAGTGCAGTGGTGCAATCTCAGCTCACTGCAACCTCTGCCTCTGCGGTCATACAATTCTCTTGACTCAGCCTCCCAAGTAGTTGGCACTACAGGCCCGCCTACAGGTGCTGGATCCACCACCACGCCCAGCTAATTTTTTTGTATTTTTAGTGTAGACAGGGTTTCACTATGTTGGCCAGGCTGGTCTCAAACTCCTGACCTCAGGTGACCCTCCTGCCTCAGCCTTTCAAAGTGTTGGGATTACAGGAGCGAGCCACCACACCCAGCCACAACTTTTCAGACATATTAAATGTTACGGAAATGTACGCTTTGAAAGGTGATTTTTTTTTCATATGTGAATTATCAATTTAAAAAACAATCAAACCTTCTCTGTACTTCCAGTCATCTCTTTCTCTTCCTTCAACATTTCCAGTCAAGTTAATCTAATATGGGTCTGGGACAAGGCACTTGTATTATTCATGCTTCTGCAACTTTAATCTAAGGTAGTCCCAATTCTCTCTACCTCTTTCCACTCCCTCTCCTCCACTATTTTTTCAAAGTCCCAATGAAGTCCCACTTTTTCCAGAACACTCTCCAACCTTAGCTTACTAGTCTGCCAGAGAACCAACCAACAAGCTCTCTTCGTTTCATTCCTGCTCATTAACACTGTTGAATTTAGTTAAATAAAACGAATGATTCTAACTATAACTGTAATAAAAGCTTTATAATCACAGATTGGAAATATAGATGAAAATGAATTATTTCACATATGTTCTCAAAACTATACTGATCACTTGTAAGACATATCTAAAACACTTCTATTATGCCTTCTTTTGGTTAAACATTATTTGAAGAATGAAAAATGTATTATTTTACTTCCAAATATTTACACAAGTACAGTTATGCAAAAACAGTATTGCACTAAAAGATAGAGCTACACTGAATTACTGGTCCATGACATGGATTACAGGATAATATCATCCTAATTATCCTAACAAAAGGATTACCATACCATACAGTGGCTCCTTCAGAGGAATATGAGTGTATACATGAAGCATATTAATACTACCTAATTGCCAAAATTCATGACTAAAGAAGCTGACAAAAATCTTATTTTCAATCAGCACACAGTACAAAACCTTTATTTCCACAACATGCCTCAGAGCACTTATTCATTTGTTGTAACACTTAAGAATCTTTTCTCTTTTAAACTTATTCCCCACAGAATTCTTTCTGGCATAAAGGAATTGCACCTTCTTTGTTAATTTTGTGAGTCATGGTAACTGAATTAATCCCAGTATGTATGCCCTATGCTTATTGTGCATACTGCATGAGAAATAAACCATTAACAGCGCACACAATGACTTTTTTGGAGTTGCATTTTATTTGAAGCTATTCTATGTCTTTCAACCTGTGCCACATTTCAATAATGACTATTTATAATTACAGTCATCCCCTTATTTGCTTGGTATTTCATTTTTCTTGCCCTATGGCACCCTACAGTTGAAGGCAAGGAAAACTCTCTGTTGATTAGTTATTTAAAACCAGCAACAATAACTATGCTGGAGAGAAGACTACTTGGAAAGGATTACATAAGACCTAGCACTCAACAGCCTCAGACAGAGAGCAGCAAATTATAAACCCAAGTACTTCGTTGCATGTAACCAAATTGGCTAGTTGAAATGCTAATTGCCTTTTAGCAAAACTGAAGACAGACAGGGGGACCTTGTGCTTCAGAGAATGAAATGCATTTTTACTCCACTTCTATACCATTGTCTTGCTGAGAATCATTTGGAATCTATTCATAAAGGTAGCTCTTTCCCTAACCTTTAAAATGTGGGAAATTTATTTGGCCCCTGCCAGCACCTCAGACGTGCTGATGTGCCAAGATGAGAACAGATGGTTGGATTAAAGCCATGTTAAGCCCCTAATAAAGTGAAGCATGAAAAATCTCTACGCTCAAACGTATAGTTTAAACCAAGAAAATATGCCTAGGGAAGTAAGTTTTGAATAACAAATAGATTTATGAAATTAAAATAACCAGAAAACATAATCTTCAAAACAACTATTTTCAGTGTAATTACATGCAAATGCATACAGAAAGAGTTATCGTTTCTCTCAAAGAAATGCCACAACTTTTCTTTACACTTAATAATTTTGTGAGTATTACTTCAAAACTCATTTATGGACAATGATTCCAGCAGCCAGTGTTTCCCTTTAATATAAAAGAGGGTCCATTCTACGTTTTCAGAATCCTGAATAAATGAATGAGAAATGCCCTATCAGCATCTTGCCCTCGCTTTGGGGTAAAGCCAGACTTACGCCCGACTGCACCAGAAAAGGGCCCCGTGACCACCTGCCCAGCAGCTGGGGGAGGGACTTGGTCTGGTACATTTTTAAGTGTATAGTGTGTCACAGTAGAATCGGAAAACAAAGCCTTTGTATTACCACAGTCGCTTGTGCCTCAGCTCCACCCTTCTCCTCCTCTGCCACACCTCACTCAGGGCAACAGAGCTGGGGTGCTGTGGCTTCATGTGTGGCCTAACATCCTGGCATATTGGGGAACCCTCCATGCATGCAAAAGATGCTCCCTGTGTTCCCAATCCTACCTTGTGAAAGGAAAAAATTAGGCATGCAATGTGAGGAAATCAACTTTTCTGTACTATTCCATTCTACATGGAGTAGACTCTAGTTTATTAGTAGTATGTTTACCTTCATTGCTCAACAAATATCTTTACTTACATAAAGTCTGAACTACCCAGGAGTAATGGAATACTAAGACTAAATAGAACTTTACTGTACATGGTTTCAATAAATAATTCAGCTCTCACCCTGATTCGACAGGAATTAAGAGAAGAAAGACCTCTCTGGCTGGATATTCACCAAAACCTTTAGACTGGGGAGGTTCTGGTGATTTTTCATTATTTCTTTACTGTCTAAATTTCCTGCATGACTTTGCATTATCTTTGCACTCAGAAAAAAAGTTATTTCCAGAATGGTGGGGAGGTAAATTGAACAGTGTGTGATACTCAGCTATGTGATTCCTCCCCGCCCCACCAAAATCAGGTAAATACACATCCAAATCTCTCCATGGTAACACACTGCATTTTATAACCAAATTAAACAATTTTCTAAGAAGCTCATTACACTTTGTAAGCATCTGTAAATTGTCTAGTTGCCCTCTACTTGAAGTGAAAAATGGTGATGGCATTGTGCTTCCACTGTGTAGATTTCAGACCTGGTGCATAAAATAACGACTTATCAAAGGCAAATAGGCAACAAGGCAATTTATTCAATAGATTAACCATTATGCTAAACCCTATAGATATAATCACATATATATAGACACTATATAAGAGAAATGTAGAATACAGTCATCGTCTTCAAGGATTTTGCATCCTAACTGGGGCAACCTTGAAATTTTAAATAAAAGTAGGGCAGCAATATAAGAAACGGCACGAGGTGGCATTTGTTTGAGTGACAATAAATCAAACAATTAATGACCAAGTTAACCCATTAGGATACTTCTTACCTAGCAGTATACAAGAATGTATAGGTGACTAAAACATGTGGCCTTAAGTGTGTCTCTTAACTGTTCTAGGTCTCAGTTACCTCAAACATAAAATAAAGAGGTTGGTTTAGTTTGGCTCCAAGTCTCCTTCCAGTGCTTCAAGATTTCATGTTATGTTAACAGCCTAAGAATTTCAGAACAATGAATGATCACACATTTAATCTAAGATAAAAAGTATTTTCTTTGTGGGTCCTCCCAGGACATAGATCTTTCTGCCTCAGTTTCCTCATTTGCAAATCAGGATAAAACAATTTAATTCATGATCCAATATAAAATTACACTAATAAAGGGCTTAAGAGAATTCCTGGCATACAATTCAATAAATGTGACATACTATTATGATTCATCATGGGATATGAACAAAAGAGTTTAGTCGCAGCTAATTCCGCTCTCAACACCCTTTTCCCTTGGGTGTAAGCATTTTTGTCTCAAGCATGACTACCTTCAAGTAGAAAGACATCTGACATACTTAATAATAGCATTTGCTTAATACTAGTTTCTGCCCTCTCACATTTTTTCTAGTAGTTATATTACCATAAAACCATTTGTGTTCCAAATATATCTCATATTATCACTTTCTTAGAATACAACTGGCATTCCATAAATATACAGCATAAATATGTAACTTATTAAGATATAATAAATGGAGACTGATACAGCACCTATATATTCAATCGTATCAAGACTCAGTGTTACATAACTTACCTTTGCCCCATTATGGACTCTCATAGTAGTCCAAGATTACTTCAGTTTACGGACAATTTTAGCTTTTAATCATCACATTCAGTATAGAATAAGGTCCTAAGAGCATTCCGAAAAAATATTTGACCCAGCTCTTATAAACTGCAACTCTGGGCAAGGAGCTTAAACTTTTCATTCTTCAGTATCATTATCTATAAATTGGGATATACTACTATTCAATTTATGATGGCACTGTGTTAAATAAGATAATCTATGTAAAGAGTTTCTAAGAATTCACTACCTAGCAGGCATTCATTAACGAATGACTGCTATATTTATTCTTCATGGAAATGAGAAAATGGACATAAGATTCAGTCGTACTTCAGCTGTACATTTTTAAAGTGTGTACATCTTGGTTACTTCTTCTAAAAGTAATAATTTGAGAGAGATAATATTTTTAGCTGAAATAAACCTTTGCAATCACCTAGTCCAATTACTTTATTTTATAAATGAAGAAACTAATGCCTGGAAGGATGGGTGAATGTCCAAAGTCATTGTGTGTTAATGGCAGAGCTAGAACATTATATCTAATCACATATATTTAATATATTTTATCATAACATAGTTCAGAGTGTTTTTGACATCTCCCTGTAACCTACATTTTTCTCAAATTTCATAGGCGGGAATAGTTTCCACTTACTCTATGAAATTAACCCAGAATAAATTATTGGTGCTCATTTGTATCCTGCCTAAGATATCATTTTTTTCTCTTACTTATGATCCGTTGGGTTTCTGTTGTTGTTGTTTGATATAATTATTTTGATCAACTACACAAAAAGGGAGAAAAAAAACTTTAGTAATTTAAAGTAATCATAACTTCAGTAAGAATTTCTAATCATGCTGTACTAGTTAAGGTATATTTTTGACTTTCATCCTAATTCTCAGTAATTATGCATCTTTAAAATTTGGTATCAGTTTCTACAAGAGTGTGCAGCATACTAATAAATATATTACACACATTTCAAAGGCTGTGGATTTCATGAAGTGGGAAAAGTTGGTTTAAAACAAGTTACATAAGATAACACACCTTAAAATCAATTTTCCCCTGACGAACACAGCTATAATTTCTTGGTTTTAAGAAAAAATCAATTTTGAGATAGTTTTTAAAATTAAAGTATAAGCTTTTAAATATATATACATATATATGTTATGCTATAGCTCCATGTTAATCCCAAGCTCCCTAAAATCAATATATTTCGCTGAAATTTTTCGACGCAGTGGCTATTTTGGAACACAAACAAGACTCTTTATCTCACCCTTCCCGTTATCAATTATTACCTATGGCGCGCCGTTCTTGGTCGGTTATTTTTCAGCTAGACTTTTTTAAAATTAAAGCTAGGGTTCGGGTTTCAAACAGGCAGAAAAAAGAAGAAAGGAAACTTTTCACTCTGCTCATTCACTTCTCACCTTCTTGAGATCAGGCATCTTTGGAACGGGCGGATAAGGGGTGCAGGAACCTAACGCTCCCTGCAAAGCCGCAGCCTTGGACAGAACCGACACGGGCAGCTATGCCCCGTTACCCGCAGGCCGCGGCGCCGGCTGCGCGCCCAGCCTCCCTGCGTCCGGCTGTGGCCCGCCCTCCGGGCCGCCCTCGCCGCCCACCTCCAGCAACAGGTGCTGGTGCTGAGGCGCTCCCCTGGGGCACCGCGATGCTCGCAGCACCACTCCTCAGTCATAGCCTACCTGGCCGCAAAAACACCGACATCCGCGCGCTCCCAGCGGTCCCCGCCGGCCCTCCACACACCCTCGCTCTGCCTCTCGCTCCCGTCCCGTCCGTACTCCCTGCTCGGGCTGCTGATTCTTACTCCCACTACGCGATCAGGAGGAGGGCTCCATTCTCCTCCCCTTTCTCCCCGTCCCTTGCCTCCTCCCTCTCCATCCTTCCTCTGCTCCAATAGGACCCCATGGCTCCCCAGGCAGCGCTCACCTGACCAACGGAGCGGGGGTGGCCGCCCAGGGCAGCGCACACTGCTCTGCGCAGCAGGCAGCCAGGTCCGCGCTCCGGCGTCGGGAACACCCTGCCTTGGCCATCCCTAATGGACTCTTCCATCAGCGAGGCGCCTAAGCTGACCTGCCGGGGCTTAGGAGCGCGCGAGTCCTGCCTCTGCCTGCGCGTCCCGCCTCCGCCTGCGCGTCCCAGTCAGAGTGCGCGGTCAGAGCTTTCTAATCGTCTCGTTTGGCTAAACTTTCTAGTTGCCCCTTGGGCACAAGTAACTCACCATGGACAGCGGTGCACACCGCCCTGGGTACTCCACTGTAAGCAATTCCTAGTTTTCTTTCTGGGAAGAAAACCCATTTACTAGTCTTGTTCCGTTCCTAAGAGAGTATTTCTTTGCATGTTGACCGAAGCACTCCCTAAGTTTACCCCATAAGAATTTGAGCATAAATTGATGAAATATTAGAAAGGAAGGATCTACCCTCAACTGAATTTATAAAGCAGGGATTGAGGTCAACATCTGAGATGAACTGTCTGTCTCCTCATAAGACAGGATTATTAATTACTAACTCATAAGGCTGTTAGGAGTAGTTGAATGAGACTGTGTGTGAAGTGCAACTCTACAGTATACCTGGCAGGTGGTAAACCCTCAGCAAATGTTGCTTATCTTTCCCAGTGCACAAAGGTAAAGGCCCAATGTCAGACCATACCATCAGCAATGTGCACATCCCTACCTGCACCAGAGATTTTTAAAGCAAATGCAGCATTATTCGAATCACGGAAGTTTCAAACTGGGAGCAAAGAGAAAGATTAGCACTCCCACACCAACTCACCGCTTTTTATAGAAAAAAAAAAAAAATGGGTTCTCAGCCTCCTCATTTTAAATGCAGCTCACACAAGTACTCTTCCTAACTGGAATAGGAATAACTAGATACTTCGTGTTACATACTGCCGTCCAGGGGCACTAATTTAGCGCTATTATGAGCTGTTGCTGAGCACCTCCTCTGAAAGCTACAATACTCAACAAACAGCTGGGTATCAAAGGGCAAGTTTGTTCAGACTAAATGATTCTTATACAGAAACCGTGTGGGAATGCAAATGGCACATCAAGGCGCTGCAAAAGGTAGGGAGAATAGCAACCTAGGTGATCTGGGAGATTGAACAGCTTTCCTGTGAGGCAACTACAAAGGTCAGACCTGGGTCTGGAAGCTTTAAATCCACGAGCATTTTAACAGAGTAGACATAGACAGACATCCTTACTAAATCCTGCCGTATATGAACGATAATTTCAAAGCAACTTAAAGAGAAAATTGTGAATCAGTTATCCATGTAGTCACATGTAAAACAGAAAACAGTAACAGAAAAATGTTTTCTTACAGATTATTTAAAACATCTTACTAAAATGAATATTCAACCCACAGTGTTGTTTTATTAGCATTTGTAAAGGCTTTATTTGTGGTTAAATATTACTTTAGTTGATTAAGACCCTGGCAGAGTCAACGTCTACCAACTAAATATTCCATCTTAATTCTTGTTTCACCAAGTCTCATGATTAAACACATTCCCCACAACTGGACTTACTCAGCTTGCATATTTACTTAGTGTATGACACTACCCTAGGCACTGTGATGAGTAAATGAAAATGTACAACCTCACCCAATCTACCTCAGAGAACTAGGTAATTAACAATTATTACTAAGTGTTTAGGAAGCAGAAGACTCTGGAAGACACTGTGGGAAAAACAGTGATCTCTAAAACCACTCTAAGTTCATTGATTTGCACTCTTTCTGGGGTGAAAGTTAATCAACCAAAAAGCAGAATATGCCATGCAAAAAAACGAGCCACTCAGAGTGCTAGAAATCCCTAGGAAGAAGAGAGCGTATGGATTGCTGAAGGCTTCTCCAAAAAGCTTTGCTTTGAAGAATAAAACCACAAGAAACAACATAGGTGGTAATTGTGGTACAAATACTTGACAAAGTAGTGTAGATGCTCTCAAATGCTGAAGTTATTAAACAAATGCTCACTGAACTTAAATCCAAACTTCTTAACATGGAACAAGAGACCTCACATAATTCTATTTCTCTTTTCTTCTCCAACCTCATCTAGTACCACTTTCCCCCTATTTCACTGTATTCCTATCACACTGACACTCCTTTCTTTGGCTCAAACACAGCAAAGTCATTTCTGCCTCCAAGACTTTGCACAAGTTTTTTCCTCTGCCAGGCACACTGCTCCTGGAGAGCTTCATATGGCTGGCTCTTTCTATCATGGACCTCATTTGAGGGGTAGCTTAACTATCTCTTCCTTGGAAGCACCTGCCCTGATAACTTTCACCACCACTCGCAGCCACTACACTCTTCTATTTATTTTCCATAATTTATCCCTAATAAATACCCTGTTTACTTATTAAGATATTTAGGTGTTTTTGTCTCCCCATAAAAATGAAAGCTCCATGGGGGTAGCTTGCATGTGTCTGTCATTTGCTGCTCTATACTCAGTAGCAAGAATAGTCTCTGGGATATAGTAGAAACTCAGTACATGAAGGAAGGAAGGAAAGGAGGAAGGGAGGGAGGGAAGTGGTAAGGCAGGAGGGAGGGAAGTGGTAAGGAAGGAGGGAGGGAGGGATGGAAGGAAGGAAGCAATGAAAGGGAAGGAAGGAAGGAAGGAAGGAAGGAAGGAAGGAAGGAAGGAAGGAAGGAAGGAAGAAAGAAAGAACAGACAGACCTGAGAGCCTATCATATTAAAAAGTTTCCCAGGGCTCATTTTTCATTTATTTATATTTCACAATCCAACCTTACAAAACATAAGACTTGATCCCATGTAAAATACAAATATGCCTGAATCAGAGATACTTTAAACCTCACCCATCATTACAACTTAGAGAGCCTTTGTTCTTCAAAGGCTTTGATTAAAAAAGAAAGAAAAAAGAAAGAAAGGAAAAGCATATTACCAGGCACCTGGAGGTGGGAGGTGTCAGGTGCCACTGAGAGATAAGAGTGTTGAAAGGAAAGTTGAAGGTTCTAAAGACAAAGTTAGCCCAATTCCCAATTCTGCCGAAAAGCAACATTGGTAGAATGTAACCTTTTCTTCTACAGGTAATCTTTGTCAAAATCAACTCAATAGCTCCAAATTTCACACTGTAAAGAGAAATTAGTTTTCTTAAACCCAGTAAGAAAAGTACTAATATCATACAATTTTCCTTCCTATTCCAATTTAATTAGTCTTGCATACTAAGTAAACCTTATAAATCGTCTGAAAAGAATCTTTTTATTCCCTTGAAAAAGGTATTTCTCATATCCTAGGTTTCACATATCTAAGTTTAGGCATGCATAAAGGAATTTCACCAAAGCAGCAAAATCAAGCTTAGGCAGTATCTACTCCCTCTTACCCCTCAAAAGTAAAAATAGGATAATACGTCAAGAGTACCCGAATCTGCCTCTCAAAGGCTTTTTCTATTTGGGCCCTAGGTCCCAGATGGGAAAAGAAAAAGTTGGGATTGTCAGGAGACACAGACTTGAACTCCTCTTTCTCTCTCCACTCTTAAGTTCAGAACCACCTAGAATCTAAAGATAACAGAAGGACGCCGGGCGCGGTGGCTCAAGCCTGTAATCCCAGCACTTTGGGAGGCCGAGACGGGCAGATCACGAGGTCAGGAGATCGAGACCATCCTGGCTAACATGGTGAAACCCCGTCTCTACTAAAAAATACAAAAAAACTAGCCAGGCGAGGTGGCGGGCGCCTGTAGTCCCAGCTACTCAGGAGGCTGAGGCAGGAGAATGGCGTGAATCTGGGAGGCGGAGCTTGTAGTGAGCTGAGACCCGGCCACTGCACTCCAGCCTGGGCGACAGAGCAAGACTCCGTCTCAAAAAAAAAAAAAAAAAGATAAAAGAAGGCACCCAGTCACCTCAACAGTCCCCCACCCCCACTGCATTTGCACACTAATATATAGTAACATTCTCAATAAATTTTAGTGTTTGTCATTTTAGAACGCTATAATTGTCTTCATCCATTTTTGCATTGCTTTAAAGGAATACCTGAGGCTGGATAATTAATAATAAAAAAAAGAGGTTTATTTGGCTCACAGTTCTGTAGGTTGTACAAGAAGCATGGTGCCAGAATCTGCTTCTGGTAAGGGCTTCAGCTACTTCCACTCGTGGTGGAAGGTAAAGCAGAGCTGGCAAGTGCAGAACTCATGTGACAAGAGAGGAAGCCAGAGAGAGAACTGGGAAGTACCAGGTTCTTTTTAACAACGAGTTGTCTCGGCAACTAATAGAGCAAGAATTCACTCATGGACAGCACCAAGCTATTCATGAAGTATCCACCTCCTGGTGAACCCAAATACCTCCCATTAGGCCCCACCTCCAACACTGGGGATCGGACTTCAACATGAGGTTTGGAGAGGTCAAATGTCCAAACTATAGCAATAATGAAAAAACAAACAGAACTTAAATCCAAGTTATCTCAAAGAGTCAGGCACATAAATAGGCTCTTAACTTTCTTTGAATGAGCGATATGACTGGGCAAAAAAGTGAGGAGGGCCCACTGTCAGAACCTGATTCAGATTTTGTGAGTCAAAGAATTTCCTGTCCCAAAAGGATCAGAGAATCTGTTTAACAACTAAGACTACTTTCAGCCTGAGCATCTGCTCCAGTGTCAGAAAAACATGAGTATTCTTGGGCCTTTTGGAAATAAAAAGCCTCCGCAAGTCTGAGGAAGTTCCTAAACAGTCTTTCACACAGAGCTATGTGTTGGTACTGCCACTTAGACACTCTGCTCCAAACTGATTTTCATTTAATTGATCTCTTACTTAATAATACTTAATAGCCTGCTGCCTCCAAGCTGCCAGACCTTGCTTTTCCTCTTCTTCCAATAGTATCATAATCCAGCTAGCTGCAATGCATATTTTAAATGAGTACCTATTTATTCAGAAGCATCATTAGTCACTCAGAATATGAACATGAGCACAATATGATCTCCGCTTTCATCTAGTCCACTTCAAGTAAGTGAAAGAAGACATAGTTCAAAGTACAATGTGAACAGTACTATCAGAGATATACAAGGAAAGATGGTTCAGAGAAAGGAGGGAAGATATTACTTGTTTGAATCAAGATGACTTCCCTCTTGGCTCAGAGAGAACTCTCACACCCACCCTGTTTCAGCTCCGGGATCTACTGTTATCCTTCGGACAGAACAGCCAGGTGCTCCCAATCACCTCTACCTGTAGGACCTGGGTTAGCCATGCTATAACTGAGCTGCCAGGAAACATGTAAAAACAGTTTTAAACCTCTATGCTTAGACATCAGGAAACCTTTAATATAAAGAGCCAGATAATAAGTATTTCAGTTCAGTTTCATAGGCCACATAGTCTCTGTGGCAACTATTCAGCCTTGTCATTCATTGTAGTGTGAATGGACCCAAAGACAATATGTAAACATATGAGCCTGACTGTGTGCTAATAGAACATCTACAAAAAGTGGCAGTCAGAAAGGGCCCTAGGGTCACAGTGTACCAATGCCTACTCTCTGCAGAAGCAAAAATTACTTAATTATCAAATCGTTTTTTGATACGGGTGTCTGTCCTAAATTGACTAACTCATTCAACAAACATTTACTAAGTGCCAATATTGCATAATGCCTCAGAGATGTAAAGCTGAGTAAGGACATGGTCCCAGCCAACAAGAAGCTTTCTGTAGCAGAATTTGCTGGCTTGTCCCACAAGGTTCCTCTATGTGTTACATGTTAAATACATTCTAGCTCTGATACTTTGCAAAAAAAAAAAAAAAATCTGCACTGTTCTGTTCTAGGTCCTCATTTTTGTAATCTTCTGTTTCTTCTTTCTCTGCCTAGTTTCTGATCAGTATTTTCACCTTACTCTCAAACCTGTAATATCTCCAGATTCTGGTTAACTTCTTGCTTGATCTGACTTAAAATTCTGACTCTTACCAGACTTACGCCAAATTCCTCATTCTCAACCTCTAAAAAAAGTCAAACAAGTATGATCAGCATCTGCACCCACTGGTACTTTGTGTCCAACTGCTATGAACATTATATGATATTATAAACCAATGCACTAAATGAGCCATCTTCTGCTCCCCTGGAACTGGTGATTAGGTACAAGCTAGGACCAAAGAAACAAGTACATGACTTCTAAAGAAATCTGCCAACCACTGAGAACAGAATCTACTTCCAGAGCTTTCTTAGAGGTGAAAGGGTTGAATATAGGACAATTACCTGCCTCCATAGTCACCCCAAGGAGAAGGGAAAAAGGAAAGAGGCCTCCATAGTCACGCCAAGGAGAAGGGAAAAAGTCATAAGTAGTTCACCTAGTGGGGAGGTTCTGGCTTTTCTCTCTTGCCCAGAAAATTTGTGGTAGAGATTGGAGACTGTATTAGAGAGTGAGAAACAGCAACTCATTCTCTCATTGGATGTCAATAACTTATTTATCTGCCCTAAGCCTACCACTAAGAGGAAAGAGAATTTAAGAAAGAAAGATGGTAGGACCCAGAGAAGGACTGCAAGGGAGAAGCCTCACTCATACCTTTGTATAAGGATGTATAGATCTCCCATGAATTGTGATACCATGTAAGCTGCTTATGAGCAAAATCTTGCCAATACCTGACAAGAAAACAGCCTATGCAGTGGGAAGATCCCAGGAATAAGAGACTGTGTACTGCTGGGCAATAGCTGAAGGAGGTAGTTAAGGAAAAACACAGTTCAAGCAACCATACTATGGGTTAGGCTTGCAGAAGCCAACCTAACTTACCTGTGTGCTTTTGGGAAAGTTAGTGTGCTGTTCACACAGGCAAGAGCTAGTCTGTTATCAAAAGAAGCAACCACAACCCTAAAGAAAGGCACTATTCCTATAAGCATGTTAAGTAAAAGGATGTTTGTCCTTTTCCTATATTCCCTCACTATCCAGAAGAGTTAGGCTTTGAAAAGGAACAGGTAGAAAAGGGGCTTCCTAAAACCAGAATCACCATACACAATCTCTCTCTCTCTCTCTCCTCTCTCTCTCTCTCTCTCTCTCTTCAAATTGGTCTCTTGGAGGGGAAAGCTTTAAATATGGTTTGAGATTGATGCTTTAAATTATACTGCAGTTATGAAATCTGCCCAAGGGATTTGCTACCCAATGAGAAAGAATGATTTGGCATAGGACACCTACAGAAGATACTGGAGATCACAATGCTGATTCATGTTTGAACTCCACTGAATTAAAATTCCTCAGTAAACCAGTTGTCTCACTATTTCTAAAAATGTTATTATGAGGTGGGACATTGTGGCTCACACCTGTAATCCCAGCACTTTAAGAGGCCGAGGTGGGTAGATCACCTGAAGTCGGGAGTTCAAGAACAGTTTGGCCAACCTGGCAAAATGCTGTCTCTATTAAAAAGACAAAAATTACATGGGCATAGTAGCATGCCCCTGTAGTCCCAGCTATTCAGGAGGCTGAGGCAGGAGAATTGTTGGAACCTAGGAGGCAGAGGTTGCAGTGAGTTGAGATTTCACCACTGCACTCCATCCTGGGCAACAGAGCGAGACTCCACCTCAAAAAAAAAAAAAAAGTTACTACGAATTTCAGTTCCCCAATTTTGCAAAGGGCAAAAGCCTCAAACCACAAATGTGGGAAACATTCTTAGAAAATCAATAAATTAATAATTTAATAAAATAAAAGTGCTTTCTTAAAATCAGTTTAAATTTGTTTAACTTGCTATTGCATAAATAAATTTATGAAATAGCAAGATAGAAACCTTTTTTTCTATCTTATTCCAATTAATATTCAAAATAGACTTTGGAAGTGCTGTTTTAAAGAAGTATTAAAGCCTTACTGTGGGTCTAACATCAAAGTCATATGAATTCCAGTGTGGCAGCTAATGGAAAGGGACTGAGTTTCCTTGGGGTTTGGCATCCTTATGGCTTAGGGCCATGCCTGTCCATGTCAGTCCCTTCATGGGTGCAGGAGTTGTGCAACTCTTGTTCATGTAATTCCCATTTACGTGGAAATCTATGTGACTGGTGCTCCTGGAGTTTGTCTCTCCAATGAAGACTACATAAGAAAATATGTACTTTATGAGGGGATTGAAAAGCTGGTGAAAGGCTGGGCATGTGGCTCACGCCTGTAATCCCAACACTCTGCAAAGCTGAGGCAGGAGGATCACTTGAGTCCCGTAGTTTGAGACCAGCCTGGGCAATACAGTGAGACCTTATCTCTAAAAAAAAGTCAATTAGCAGAGTGTGGTGGTGCAGGCCGGTAGTACCAGCTGCTTGGGTGGCTGAGATAGGAGGATCAGTTGAGCCCGGGAGGCAAAGGTTGAAGTGAGTCATGACAGCACCACTGCCCTCCAGCCTGGGCAAGAGCGAGATTCCATCCCCTCCCCCTGCCCCCAAAAAAAAGAAAAAAAAGAAAAGAAAAGCAGGGGAAGATTTTGGAAAATTGACAGGAGTAAGTCCTTCTGGAAGGTATAAAGCAGAACAGCAGAAAGAGTTCAAGAGCTCAAAAATAGCTCCAGTGAGACATGACACCACACTTTCCCAGAAAGGAGTTAAGATGTGAGCAGCATCTCAAGCCTAGGTTGGTTCTGTTTGGACAAGGTAGGCCCACTGAAAGCTGCTTCTCAGAAAGCTTCATGCAGTGACCAAGAGCAAAGAATCTGAAGTGCGTCTAGAAGTCTGGTCTCCACATTTTCCTGTCTTGACAAGGCCTTTGGATCTTACTTAGACTATGTGTGGGTTATCTAGCGGTGACAAATTTATGGTAATTTATTATGACTATTTTGAAATCTTTAATGTGATGTGACAAAACCTTCTCTGTAAATGAGTTGTTCCCTATATAGATGAAGTATACAAAAAGTAGTTCCTCTTTAAGACTGAGATGTTTGATAGGCCAGTAGTCAACCCAGATCCTCACAGACAACAAAAGTTGAGGTGGCATTTTATAATTTTAAACCACAAACGTGATAACAAACAAACGCAACAAAAAAGGTTTTTCGCTTTGCTTCTTCATGTGAAATTAATACTTCACTTTTTTGTACTTGTTTATCTCTCTCTTTTCTAAATTTTTATACTCTCATGAAATGTCCTAAAATTAATAAGTAAAATACAAATGATAAATTAAGTATGATCTTCATGTTCTACTGCAAATATTTTAAATCTTGACCTTCCTAAGTTAAAAATGTTTTTTTCAAGAAGTCTATTTATAGAACATGATGTCTGAGACTTTGTGATGTCAGTCACTAAAACGGTTTCTATTTTTAAAGCCACAGAATAGCAAAAATCAAAATATTTAATATGGTTAGGTCCAGATAATATCAAGAGATCATGTAGTGTAGACAGGTGGAGTGAACTTAGATCAATTAATTAACCTTTCACATTTTAGTTTCCTTATCTGCAAAATAGAGAGTCTCCCAGGACTCATTGCTCAGGCTTGTGTGTGGATTGAATAATATAATGAAGCCTGCTACATAGTGAGATTTTAATAATTGACAAACAGAAAAACAGTAAAATAAAACAAAACAGTTATTGCCTACTCTAGCTGTATTTTAGATGCAATTGAGACAGTTTTTCTTCTCAGTTAACCAATTCATTATTCAAAAAAACTATAGTGTTAATTATACATAAAGTTAACAAATTCATAATCACATATATAACAGCAATTTCCCACTAAAAATTTTAAAATAACATCTTTTCATTGATGTGAATTGCACCTGCTTTTAATATATCTTGATATACTTTATACTAATAAAGAACACATATGTAATTCCTAATTAGCTCCATCAAATGAGTATTAAGATCAACTAATATCCAAGTATACATATTACTTTCTGACATTTATTTCCTTACAAATCTAAATATATGCAGCAGTAATCGTTTGTGATTACACATACTGTATTTTAGTTTTTTACTGGCCATATGTAATACTTTACTACATTATTTAGTAAAAGATGAATTGAGTAGAATTTATTTCCTATGGGAAATATTTTAAATCTATCTTCCCAAGCTAAAAATATTTTATCCTCAAAAGTATGTTTACAAAACATTTACAGAGAATGCTGTCTGAGACTTTTAAAAATCAGTAATAGTTTCTATTTCTTAGCAAGAAGCATGTCTCAGAGCAGTTTTTCTCATATTTTAAAAGGAATTCCTCCATAAATCAAACATAAATGTGTATCAAGTTTTTAACTTTTTGAGAACAGCTAATTAAATCTGTTTTTCTCCTCCAGTTGCCTCTGGTTTAGGCACGCTGTGTGTGGCACTTCCCGTGGTTTGTCATTTTGCTTTAATGGCAGGGGGAGGAAGCCAGCCAGGCTCAGTAAGCAAGCTGCATATCAAAACGTTGCCATGGCAGCGTTTGTCCACTTGTCAGAGTCCTTCTGAAATGACTCAGCCATTCATTTTGTTGAATCAATATTGAAGCTTTTGAGATTTATTACTTGAGATTTGGGAGAAGACAAGGCAAACAAATCCTTCATTCCTAACTTCGAGTTCCAGTTGAACCAAGATTATTATTTCTGTCTACACTTTATTTATGAGGATAGAATATAAAGTTTCCACTCCTTGCATAATTATCTTATAATAAGTTTGCATTTACATTCCAGATACTACAGTAAAAACGAATTTAACATTTTCCAGAAATCATCTGTGGGCCATGGTAAACTTATCCAACAATGAATTCAAATAGTTAATTTCCTGGGAGGTATATGAGAGGGGGGATGGAAATGAGGGGACAGTATAAATCTTTTGATATAAAATCTTTAAATCTTTGATATAAAACATATTAAATTCAATTTCTATATATAATCTATCTGGAAACAGAAGTAACAAGAAGCATGTTATCTACCAAATCTATTTATTAATAATCACTTCCACACATTAATGCCTTCATCATTCAATAAATTTAAATTTATAAAACTGACCCTTCCTATTGTAAAATACTGAGATTTCTTCAAATACTTTTTTATAATCACACAAGTTTCCAGTAGATTGGGTCACAAAATGAGACTGATTTCTCAGTTTAAGCACTCATTGTGTACATTTTCAGCTATCAGTGGGCTATGTCGAGTGCAAAGCTCATCAGTACTGTCCAAAGATGAAATTACGAGAAATGTTTAGACTACAATGCTGCCTGACAAGACCCTGAAGTGCCTTTGAAGATTCATTGACAGATAGGGTCAGGCTAAAGTGAAAGAGGGCGTTTCTCTTCAATATTCCTCTTTCAGATCCCTTCCAGTGGGTGGGGAGTCTCTCACTTAACATCCAGTCCTACATGGATATGCACAGGATGCTGCAATCCAATTTTCCCAAGTGGGGCAAGTCTAAACCAGATAACCTGATGAAGTCATCTGTGTTGGGTTATAGGAAAAGTTCTCCCAGAGCCCCCAAGCTCAACCAAGGACTTCTTCAATCTGAAGTAATGTTTATTTTACCAGTGGCTGCAAGTAAACAAAGACACTGCAAACAAAGCTCCCACTGTCTATTCCCTCATGGGTGGGAAAATCAAGCCCAGTGGGAAGAGAGGGTTGACTTATGGTGTGTCTGGGGATCATGCAAGACCTTGCAAAGTTTACATCTTATGTGTGGGTGCCTGGTCCACTTGACACAGACATCTCTGCTAACAGTTTTAGACTTGAAGTTAGGAGTGCTCTACCTTTCAAATCATATTGAAATGCATATACATACTCTACAAAGCTTTAATACTTTGTGGCTTGTAAATGTCAGGTCATATCAGAAAACTTACACTGAAATTGTCTCACTTTTCAGAAAATAAAAATTCTTTTTAAGTTTTCTTCTTTTGTAGGGTTCTGAAAAAAGATTAAGATTGTGCTTCAAAGAGTACCATGCAGAAAAAGAGTTTTAGCATTGCATTAGAGCAATCCCACATGGAATACTCCCAAACAAAATGGAGTTCTCTAATATTCCTTAGTTCTTTCCTTTTCTGTCTTTCTTTTTCTCTTCTTCCAAAAGCAAGGAAGTGAATTGTGAATATTTCCTACAAGAAATGCTGAGCTAGTTAATTTCTGATAATTATAAAAGCACGGGTGGCCACTAGTTCAAAGAAAATCTTTCCCAGATAAAACCAATTATGAGCAGAGACTTTAACTGTATCCCTTTATCCACTGCCAAAATGCAGTATCAATAGAACAGAATGTGAAAGCTGCAGCTTTGATATGAAAGGTACTGAAAGTATTCATCTTTAGTAGTAGTTCTGCCACCACATGGAATCGAATAAAAGGAAAAAGAATTATGCAGTATCAAGTTGAATTATGCAACTGGAGAGCCAGAAAGGCAAATCATAACCAGATGAGTATATGCCTACATTTTATTTTTAAATTTCAATTGATATCACCACACAGCCAACGCACTCTACTGGCAGTGTGAAGTAATTAAAAATAATACAAAAGAAAAATTGACTAACGTATAGTATCATTTAAGTAGAAAAGCATTACAGCAAAGAAATACTATCAGCAATGTCTTTAAAACATCATTAGGCTGAACCACATGAAATTGGTATTTTCTTATGTTAAAATGGTCAAATGTGTAAGAGCATGTACTTACCATAAATCCCATCCTTAGGTCAAAACAACCTTGACCATAAATCCTGTGCCTCAGGATATTACTATGGTATTCTTGCCTTTCTCTACAGTTGTCCTATACATTCCTTCCCTATGGTATATTATGCCTGAGGAGTGAAGGTGCTGGTATCCACCATCTTGTCTCACCACCACCTGAGACACAGACATGGTTATCTTCATAAATCGTTAATAAATGTTCATTTCTGAAAAACTGGCCCTTATTTTCTTTCTTCGGCCTTTCAGCTTCCTCAGACTTTTAAGGGTAGTCTTGCATAAACCTGCCACCATGGAACACCCTTATGACAGAACTGAGAGGTGATAATGTGCTAGCAGCCCTCTCAGCGCCTCCTCGGCCTCGGAGTCCACTCTGGCGGCGCTTGAGGAGCCCTTCAGCCCGCCACAGCACCGTGGGAGCCCCTCTCTGGGCCGGCTGAGACCAGAGCCGCCTCCCTCAGCTTGCGGGGAGGTGTGGAGGGAGAGGCCCTAGCGAGAACTGGGATGTGCGCAGCACTCGCGGGCCAATGCGAGTTCCGGCGGGCGTGTGCGTGGGCGTGGGTACGCGCTCCGCCGGCCAGCACACGGAGCAGCCGGCTAGCACCACCGGCCCAGAGCAGTGAGGGGCTTAGCACCCGGGCCAGCAGCTACGGAGTTTGCGCAGAGTCCCCCAGCAGTGCCAGCCCGCCGGCACAGCCGGGCTCAGTCCCTGCAGCCGGGCTCCAGCACAGACCGAGCCTCCCTGATGGGCGCCGCCCCTGCTCTGTGGCCCCCAGTCCCATCGACAGACCAAGGGCTGAGGAGTGCAGGCATGGCTCAGGACTGGCAGGCAGCTCCGCCTGCAGCCCTGGTGCAGGACCCACTGGGTGAAGCCCACTGGGCTCCTGAACTGGATGGGGACTTGGAGAACTTTTATATCTAGCAGGAGGATCATATGTGCACCAATCAGCACTCTGTATCTAGCTAACCTAGTGGGTACTTGGAGAACTTTTCGGTCTTGCACTCTGTGTCTAGCTCAAGGATTGTAAATGCACCAATCAGCACTCTGTGTCTAGCTCAGAGTTTGTGAATACACCAATCAGCATTCTGTGTCTAGCTCAGGGTTTGTGAATACAGCAATCGGTACTCTGTATCTAGCTAACTAGGCCTCTGTGACTCTGTATCTAGCTCAAGGATTGTAACGGTACCAATCAGCACTCTGTCAAAATGGACCAATCAGCTCTCTGTAAAGTGGACCAATCAGCACTCTAAAATGGACCAATCAGCAGGATGTCGTGGGGCCAGATAGGGGAATAAAAGCAGCCCCCCGCCCCCCCCCCCCCCCCCCCCCCCCCCCCCCCCCCCCCCCCCCCCCCCCCCGCCATCCCAACAGGCTTGGGTGGTTTTGCAGGCCGTGGCAGCTTTGTGGTTTTGTTGTTTGAAATAAGTCTTGTTGCTGCTCACTCTTTGGGTCCATGCTGCCTTTATGAGCTGTAACACTCACCGCAGGGTTTGCAGCCTCACTCCTGAAGCCGATGAGACCAGGAACCCACTGGGAAGAATAAACAACTCAGGACGCGCTGCCTTTAGGAGCCTTAACACTTACCGCTAAGGTTTGTAGCTTCACTCCTGACAGCGAGGCCATGAACCCACCAGAAAGAAGAAGCTCCAGACACATCTGGGTGAACGTCTGAAGGAACAAACTCTGGACACACTGTCTTTAACAAGTGTAACACTGCGAGGGTCTGCAGCTTCATTCTTTAGGTATGTGAAACCAAGAACCCACCAATGCCGGACACAGAACCACACTGTTGATTATTGTAGTTTTGTAATTCAAAAGTGTGTATCCTCCAAATTTGTACTTCTATTTCAAGAGTATTTTGACTATTCAGGATCTTCGGCTTTTGATACGAGTTTTAGGATCAGTTTTTCAATTATAAAAAAATGGCCAGTAAGATTTTGATAGGAATTACATTGAATTTGTAAATATTTGTAGGGAGCATTGCCATCTTACGCATATTAATTCTTCCAATCCATCAACACATCATGTGTTTCCATTTCCATAGATATTCTTTATTTTCCCACAGCATTATTTTGTAGTTTTCAGCGTACAAATATTACACCTCTTGATAAGAGTATATTTTAAGTATTTTTTGATGCTATTACAATCTTAGTTTCTTTTTCAGATTGTTCGTTGTTAGTGTACAGAACTACTAGTGATTTTGTGCGTGTGTGTATCTTGCATCTTACAACTTTACTTAAGTCATTTATTAGTTGCAATGACCAGTAATTCTTGTATTTGCTCCAAATTCAGTCTGTTGCTATATGTGGTTTTGGCTGAAGTAGATAAAAAAAAAATCTGGCCTCATACAGATACATGGTTGGGATAAGGGAAAATATTTTAATAGTTTTTCAGAAAACTGTGAATGTTCTTCTTTGATACTATACCAAGACTCACTGATAGCTTCCTAAAGGTAAGTTGCAATGTAGCATTTGAAGCTGTGAAGGAAAAAAGGAATTTCAGGACCCCAAACTCACTATGCCCAAGGCAAAGTTAGGGAACTGAGTGACACAAAACCTGCGTTCCTTTTTTGTCCCAACAGAGAGCTGTCATTTCGCATGCTTACTTTATCTTGTGTAAAATTTAAACTTAGGGAGCACAAGAGGAACGCATAACTGACTTTTCATCTACCTCCTCCTTTTTGCATGTAAAACACAGATTCACTGAGTGCTAATCAAAGTGGTTATAACAATGTAACCACTTCCCTCATTGCCTATCCATCCTCTTTTTTCTTTTTTCTTTCCCTTCTGCTTGTTATTTACACTTTAAATATTGATGTTTCCAAAACCCTCTTTGGAAAAAGTACAAGTAACAGATCTTACTGTAACTTGTGTTTCTTTTTCCTAGGCACATCCTCAATCTTGGCAAAATAAACCTCTATTCAATTAGATTTACCTCTGTCAATTTTTGGTTTATAAAACCATAGCAGTAAGCTTTTATGCTTCAAATCAGCCACATTAAAATCCTTGGCCTTAACACTTTGAATGGATCTTTTATCTGTGCATGATTTTTTAGCATTTTACATTACATTATTTGGAAAATATTGTTCCCTGAGTTATGCACAAGTTCCAAGTCTTGACAAATTTCAATATATACGATATTTGAAAAATTACATTATTAATATCACCGCTAATCTCATCACAAAATCCTTATAGTTTTGGGAAGCTGCCAACTCTCATAGAGGCAATAAACATTTTCTAAAAATCTAATTTCTGCTTGAGAACTTGAGTTTTATCAATGGTAGCTACTATGGTCTTTTTTTTTTTTTTTTTTTTTTTTTGGAAGTAACTGGCTTGCTTTGCTCATTTTCAAGAAAATGTCCATCAAATATCCAAGTCTTATTGATCATATTTGGTTTTGTTGTTGTTTTTGAGACAAGGTCTAGCAACCAGGCCGGGATCCAGTGGCATGGTCACAGCTCACTGCAGCATCAACTTCCCAGCTTTAAGCAATCCTCCTGCCTCAGCCTACCGAGTAGCTGGGACCACAGGCATGCGCCACCATGACCAGCTAATTTTTAAAATTTTTTATTTTTGTAGAGATGAAGAGTCTCCCTGTGTTGTTCCGGCTGGTCTCAAATTTCTGGGCTCAATTGATCCTCTCACCTCAGCCTCCTAAAGTGCTGAAATTACAGGCATGAACTACTGTTCCCAGCCAACCATAGTTTTTCTGTCAGTCATTCTTTATGTTAAAAACAGTGTCGTTTGACAAAAACGATTTGCTCAGTTCCCAACTCAAACAAGGCCACCAGACTTTTTTTCTCAGACAACCGTATTACTTTGATATGCAGCAGAAGAACTTCATGTGCATTTCCTGTTTCGTAAGAAAGAATAATAAAACATATATTCAAGGACTGAGAGTTATTTATTTTGAGAGACAGACTCTCACTCCGTCACCCAGGCTGAAGTGGAGTGACACTATCTCTGCTCACTGCAAATTCCACCTCTGGGGTTCAAGCGATTCTTCTGCCTCAGCCTCCCGAGCAGCTGGGACTACAGGCGTGTGTCACCATGCCTAGCTAATTTTTGTATTTTTAGAAAAGACAGGGTTTTGCCAGGCTAGCCATGCTGGTCTTGAACTCCTGACCTCAGGTGATCCACCCACCTCAGCCTCCCAAAGTGCTGAGATTACAGGTGTGAGCCACTGTATCCTGCCTCCAGGAGTGAGACTTAATACAATAAATATATATTTACTGCTTAATCGAGTAACATTTTTAAAGTGGTATATGGTGTTCCTGTCTAATTTGAATCAACCTCCCTTTTTCCTGAGTTACTGCAATTGCCTCTTTTTTTTTTCTTTTCTGACAAAGTCTCACTCTGTCACCTAGGCTGTAGTGCAGTGGCACGATCTCGGCTCACTGCAAGCTCCACATCCTGGGTTCACGCCATTCTCCTGGCTCAGCCTCCCGAGTACCTAGGACTACAGGCGACCGCCACCACGCCCAGCTAAGTTTTTTTTTGTTGCATTTTTTGTTGTTGTTGTTAGTAGAGATGGGGTTTCATTGTGTTAGCCAAGATGGTCTCGATTTCCTGACCTCGTGATGCGCCCGCCTCGGCCTCCCAAAGTGCTGGGATTACAAGCGTTAGCCACTGCACCCGACCTGCAGTTGCCTCCTAACTCATCTCCCTGCTGCTGCCCTAACCTTCCTATAAAATCCTTTTGAAAGGTAAATGATAATCTCCTCTGCTCAGAAGCCTCCAGTTGTTTGTTGTCTTGCTCAGAGTGAAAGCCCAAGTCCCTACAATGGCTAGCAAAGTCCTATTCCATTTGACTCCCTATGGGCTCATCTCCTATGGCTGTACAAGAATAACTTGAACGCAAGTGATAACTCAGTGAACGCAGCAAATAACTTCTTAGAATTATTGTGAAAATACTTGAGGACCCTACGAAGGAGTCTTGAGGATTGGCAGGGGTCCTGAGATCATACTTTGACAACAGCTTGTATAGTTATCAAAATGTCAGTTTTGCACAGACTGCCTTAACTTTACACATGTTGGAAGTGGTGGTTACCATTCTTATCATAATCTCCTTGTTGTTTTCCAGTCCTTTAGCAATGCATTTGAGTGCTCTTATTACACACATACAACCAGCAACAGCAGTCTCTACTTGTAGTTTTTATGAAACTAGAATTTTAATGAGTAATGGCAGATATTGAGAAAAAAATGAACAAGGCTCATGAGAGGTAACCCAGAGTAGGGGGAAAAAATTTACTATAAATCCTTTGTCTATTTTCACCATACTCATTTTGAAACTCTATTCTGTTCAGTTGCTAAAACCAAATACAGTCAAAGGGCTAACATCTCTATTTTACTAGAATAGATTATGTAATGCTTTTATGTCTTTGCCTTACAAGCAATCCTAATATTTGTATACAGAAAAGTGATTCTTTTAAAATATGCCTTCTATTGCATCAGCATTAAATACAAAGCCTATAAACATTATCCTGTCCAAAGCCAGGAATAACACACAAGAAATTTTCCTTAGAAGATTGGTGTAGTAATATTTATCTTTCAATGAAATGATTGAGACAATAGAATTTGAGATCTTTATAAAACAAGTGTTCATTTATATTGTTATGCGATATATAACCAAATCTGTAGTATGAGCTTAAGGACAGGGTAATAAAAGAAAAGTTAATCAAGTTTCAACTAATATAAATTGATTATTCTACAAAATAACAGATTAGATTTTAAACTGAAAAATACTCCAAACAAAAATAAGTACTTTTCAAAACAACAAATCAAAGAAATGAGCTTTTGTATGTTTCTTACTAACAGATTGCTCATTGATCAGTGTGTATCATTGCCAAACACATTGTTCTGGATGGAAAGGAAGGAAGCCTCCACGACCCTTGCTATATACCCCACCGAGTAAGTCCAAGTGTAAAATCTTCTTTGAAATCAGCAGGCATTCTTTGCTTCAAATAATTCTGAAGGGATTTAGAAGCCAGATAGGATTAAGGCTTGGAAGAAGGGGAAAAAATTCAGCTCAATCTTAACTGTAAATAAAAGAAAACATGGTGAGAGGGCGGAATGGAAACTTTACTTAGATCCAACAATTGCTACAGTGGTAAATCTGGCTTATTTAGAATTAATGGGGAAAAGAGGCCCCAGTATAGAGTCATTAATCAAAGTATGCAAGAAGGAACTAGTGAAAAATATCTTTAAAACTAAAATTGAGCATCCTCATAGAGTCGGGGGCTTTGAAAAAAAATTCTTAAATCAAGTATTTTTAATCCACATCAATGTGATATTTGATGTTTTTCTCTAATTTGAGACATCTTCCCTCTTGCCTGAATTACTACAATTTCCTCCTAACTGATCTCCCTGCTGCTGCCCTCACTTTCCTATGGGATCCTTTTAAAAGGTAGATGATGACCTCCTCTGCTTAGAACCCTCCAGTGGTTTCCCGTCTTGCTCAGGGCGAAAGCTCAAGTCCTTGCAATGGCCAATAGAGTCCTATCCCATTTGGCTCCCTCTGACCTCTTCTCCTAAGGCTCCCTCCTTCGGCAATCTGCTCCAGCCATGCTGGTATCTTTGTTGTTCCTCCAATACTCCAGGCACAGCTCCTTTCTCAGGGAGAGAGAATTTTCATAGGGTGGAGACTCTCCCCCAACCCAAAACACTGCAGCTCCTACCCTATTGAGTGTTCCTCCATTCACTTACCACCATCTAACACAATTTCATTTATTTATCTTTCATCACAAGAATATACGCTCCACGTGGGCAAAGATTTGGGTTTGTTCATTGCATGTCCCTAGTGCTTTATTAAAGCAGGATTTGAAACACAGTTGCTGCTTAATTAACATTTGTTGAATGAATAGATGTAATTTCTGTCTATATTTTGTCAGATAAGCAACTACCTTCATTTTAGGTATGCATATACACCTCACTATTATTATTTTTTGAGCATGGAAGTTTTGCTTTTGAAATTCTTTTTTGGTTTTGTCAGTGTTGACTAAGCTGAGGATGGTCACAGAAGTGGTCTCTATCTGGAAAGGCCTAGACTAGAAAGAGAAGATGCTGTTGCCTCTTCCATTCTTTTTATTCTTCCCCACTCGCTAGCTTTCCTGTCTCTGTGAATGCAGTGCTGAAGGCCTAAGAAATCAAACTGGATGTCTACTCTCTGTACTCCATTTTGACTTGCTCTCCACTTCTGGGTTATCACTATCTACCATTACCCAATTCCATAGACTGGGTCATGCCTCAGGTTTTCCTTTGGTTTAGTGAACTTAATTACGTTCTGTCTTATCATCTTAAATCTCTGAAGAAGTAGGCACAGAAACAAGCAGGATGAAGGTTCCGGGGGAATTCACCTGCACTGATCTATGTGACAGTAGTGATTATAAAGACCATGGGAAACAAAGCATTTCAAATTACAGTCAACTTAAATATAAATATGTAATGTTCCTTTCTATGTGTACCAATCACCTAGCTAAAGAGTGTAAGGATAGTATTTGTGAGGCTAGTTTTCATCGTGTCTGCATGGATGAAGATGTGAAGATGATTGTTTTCAAGTCATGTTTAGGATCCATGAATTAATTACTAGCATTTATAAACAGCTTTGGATTCCTGAAGCATACGTGACTCTTCTTTTATCCACATTATGGCAAAGCCATGATTACAATAATCACTATGTTTAAAAATCACAGGATTAAAGGCAGCTAGAGAGGTCACGTAGTACATATGCTAGCAGAACATATCCAAATCATCCAGTCTGGTTTTTTCCAAGACTTCGAGAGAAAAGACACAATAATTTTCTCTCTACATAGGTTATTTGAAGATCAGAGATGTAGGAGGTTTTTGTTTGTTTGTTTGTTTTTTAAAAGTTTCACTCCATAATCCAATTTTAACTTCATTTCAGATTACTTACAGTATTTCCTTATTGTCCAACAGTTCTTTCTAGTTCTGCTTCTGAAAAGTAGAAACTGGACAGAAAAGGCTGCTAAGAGGATAGAAATAGGAATAATAGGAAGGAGGAGAGAGTAAAAGAGCAGGGTTGAAAGAAATCAGAAAGAGGAAAATCAAGAAGACATGTAAAAAGAATTCAATGTTTTGTTACCCTTTCATTTTTTGATTTATGAGAGAATTGATCTGGTTCTTTTCTCCAGACATTTGCCACTTGAATACAAAGTACAAACAGACTCAGGAATGACTAAGAGATGGATGGTTAATTATAGGTTAGCTCCAGATAAACAAGTCCAGTTACTTAAAAATAAAATGCGTTAATTCTTAATATAATAATAAAAGCATGTAGTAATAAAAATTCAATCTATATAGAAAGTTCTAAGAGGAAAAGGCAAAATCTCCTGCCTACTCCCCTGCCATGTCTAGTCCTTTTCAGCCACTGTTAAAATTCCTTGAGTAACTTTCCAAATGGAAAAATTAAATGCATCTCTCTGCATGTGTGTGTGTGTGAATGTGTATGTGTGTGTGTCGGCAGGGTACGGGGGGTAGGATGGGAGATGCTTATTTAAAATTTTATTCCATAGAAATAACATCATACCTCCTGTCCTATCTTTTCTTCTGAAAATAGACTAAAAACATTTTAAAGTTCTATATGCTTTAGTCATTCAAGCTCCACAAGTAAGTGGAATTTGTCTTTTTAAGCACTGTTTTTCTTCAACAAAAACTTCTTAGGTAAATGAATGAATAAATCAGCAAATGCCAGATTAACTTCACTCTTTTGAACCCAAGTATAACATTATATTGTTTTAATGTACCAGAAGTATCAGTCAACTACTGATAAACATTTAGAATGTTTTTAGATTTTTGCTATTGCTGTGCAAACATTCCTGAACATATCTGTTAAATCTTACACGTGTATCTGTAAGTAAATCTAAGGTAATTACTTAGCAATGTAATAGTTCAGTCAATTGCATTTCTAATTTTGATACATACTGCCTAACAGGATGCATCAATTTACACTCTCACTTCAGTACAACTTCTATTCTGGGGCAACTTACAAAAACTAAACGTTAGTCACTAAAACATATTCCTAGAAATTACATATTATTTCATCTATAGCCTTTTAACAGAAACTGTGTCAGATGAGATCTTGAAGCACTAAAAATCCTTTTGGCTCTGCTGAGCACTGGGGACATCCTTTTTCTTAAAGACAAAATGCTTGTTCCTACTGGCCAGCTTTCTGGAACTTCGCCAAAATTCACGCTCACCGCTTCTTTTGTATATTCTAATAATAAAATATAACCCTATTCTTGCATTTTTATAAAAAGCTTAATATTTGCATCCTTGTTAAATACAAATAACGATTCAAGCAGATATCTTTGAGAAAGTTGTTTATATGAAGGATACAGGTATTGGTCCTATAGAGGTGCTTGAAATCTTATCACTTTGACTCACATTAATTCCGCTGTCTATTGACATTAAAATAAGAAAAATAACCTATAGACAGAAAGAAGGTTGTATTCCCATTAACATTCATGAGGGCTAAGCAGCCGAAGTCCTACATATCAAGTAGGGAATATATCCTTTGTCTGCTGATGAGAGAATGTCTCAGTGATAAATGGTTACAGACAGGGATGTCATGAGGGCAACAACACACAGAACAACTCAGACAATCTTTTTTCAAAAGTCGTCTTCTCCTGCAGTTCTTTTTGTGGCGCTGGGGAGCACAGTTCCTATCCCTGCAAATAAAAGAAAACTATTGCAATGCAAAACTCCTAACCTTGCAGAGGCACTTACCAGAAAACCAAAAACATACCCTTTGAAAAACAATTTAAAACCAAGCTTCAAAGGCTTTCTAATGTATAAATATTCAGACATTCTGAAAAGCACTGCTGTGCACCCTGCACCCCAGCTATTTGTGCCTAAAATGGGTATTGTCGTTAACAGTTAGTATGGTCGTCAAAGTGCAACATCTCTAATGTCAACACTGAGAGACATCAGATTCATTAAAATGCTTTACATTCATTAGGTTGGTGCAAAAGTAATTGCGGGTTTTGCTATTCAAATACATAAATTCAAACACATTATCATACTCATTTAATACATTTGTGATAAAAATCATGTATGAAGTCATGAGTTTGTTATTTAACAAGGTAACATCTCATAGAGTCCAATGGTGACTACCAATGACTCAGTTAATTTTCAAACCAAAATAAGTTACATTACAATTTGTTGACTCCCTTGACTCCTCCAGCCAGGGAAAACATTTCCTGGGGCCTGACTCTAGGTGGCTCACTTTCCTCACCTAAAAACACAAAAGTTGAAACAACCCCCCTCCAACCCTCGTCCTTGGTCCCCCAAGGGTTTCTCTCCAGTATTTTGCTTCTTCGGCAACAGTCTGGAGTCTTCAGCATGAAAAGGGTAACAAGCATGGTGCAATTTTCTGAAACTGTGATGTCAACAGTGCTTTTGAGGTGTCCTTCCCCACCCTAAAGAAAATTCGAGATGCACAGCAAGAAAAAAATGCAAGACAGCTCCCGGACACATCCTGAGCCACGGCTCGTCCTCAGTGTGCCTCCGACAGTCTCTGCCAGCTCCGTGTGGTCGCTGGACAAAGACGCAGCCAGTAGGTCGCTGGGGGTCGCGGGTTCGGTCTGCTGACTTGACCACCAGATCTTTTCCGCTGGGAGTGAGGTGACGGGGAAGAAGGAGAGGAGTTAAGTAAGGGCAGGGCTGGGGATTGGACCCGGTGATTGGACCTGCCCCCGGGCCCCTGCGGAGTCCCTGCGCCTGCGTGCTGGGCGTGGACCTGTGGTTGGACTCCCCCGTTCTGGGCTTGCCCTCCGCCTCCTCCCCCGCCCCTTCCCACCTCCGCCCACTTGACGCGATGACGCACCTCAGGTTTGCGGACGTGGCGGCGGCGTACGGCCCGGAAGGCGGAGACGTTGGCGGCAGAGGCGGAGGCGGACTGGGTCAGCCCAAGGCGGAGGCTGGACCATGAACTTGCCCGGGACAGCGGGGGCGACGGACCTTTTGGTCATCTCGTCGCAGTGTGTCCCCTGCTAACGAGGACAGGTAAAGGTGGTGGCAGGAGGTGAGGGTGGCCCGGTCCAGGAGGGCGGGGTTGGGCCCCACCTGCGTCCTCACTGGAGGGGCTGAGCCCTCGGCCACAGGTGTGGTGGGTGCTGTAGGGCGGGGCTCGGCCGGCAGGGAGGACACCCCCGAGAAAGGGAAGAACTTCCAGACCAGCCCTGCCAGGCCCTCTTGTCACACTGTCGGGGAAACTGAGGCTCAGAAGGACACCTACCGGCTTTATTACTGGGGCAGCTCATTTCCCACCCAAATACAGCATTTCTCCCACAACTTTATGTTGGCGTGAAGTATTCGCTGACGGCATCTTGTCACATCGCTTAAGTGTCATGCCGTGACCGAAGAATCTGAGACGTAATCCTCGCTGACGATAGCAGGGAAAGAAAAACTTGAGGCGTGCGATACAGAGGGGAGGAAGTTAAGTTTTAAAAAATAAAATTGGCCCTGGCAGCGGATAAGGCGCCTTTGATTCTGTCCCTTTGCAACTTTAACTTGTGCCCTGTGACCCTCTTATTGCTTCTTGCTTAAAGAAGGTCAAGGCGAAACACCCAGAAGCAGCCGTTCTACCGTACGAAGGTGTTTGGGAAACCATTTTCAGTTACAGACTGAGCTGATGAATGCTTTAACACTGTTTTGTGGCCCCTCGTAATCTACGTAGCGCGCTGGCTTGTTCCAGGTTTCTGAAGAGGGAATTCGTGCCTTTTTCCTGCACTAAGAGAATTAAGAGAAGTGAATAGAATTGAGCCGGATGAGTTAAATATTATGTACTTTCTAATCTCTGAGTAGTAGACTGGAGTGATTGCCTGGGTCTGTCTATTCACTTCGGTTGGAGACACAGCCAGTTCTTGATCATTCAGAATACCCAGTTTTGTAACTAGGTATAGCCAGCTGCCTGCATTTCATTATAAAGGGGAGTGGAGAGATAGTGAGACAGGTGAAGTTCTGACCTTTAAATTATTATTTAGAAATATATCATGGAGAGAGGTTGATAGAAACAAATAGCTAAAATGGCTTTGGGGCATTGCTTAGTGATTTTCAGTTAGCTGTACTACTAAACCAATTTTTAAGTTCTAAGAACAAATTATTAGGGAGAAAGTGTCTAACGGGACAGCATAAGTAGTTCGGTATAGCCACGTGTAAATTGCTGTATATTAAGTCTTAACTTTTTTGATCATGGATGCCTTTTGAGAATATGAAGCAATAAAAATTCTCCCCAGAAAAATATACATATGTATAAAATTTGCCTGGAATCTACAGGGTTCATAGACTTTCCCTAGATTAAAGACACAAGATTAAAAAAAGACTTGGTTAAATGAGTGGAAATAAAACTGTTATCCTTGGAGGAAAAGATGTGGTCATGACTTCAAAACTACTTTGGAGATACAAAATGTGATAGTTTTCTTTAGTTTGATAGCTGTCAAGTTAGGAATCCTAGTTCTTGGTGGTAATGTAGCACTTAAGAGAACAGTTGAAATAATCTACTTAACATATAGCTATTAGTTCTCTGTGTTATCTTAATAGGAAATCTTGAGCTTTTAAAGCATTACAATATTGCCCTTTGAGCAGGGTCAGAAACTGGCTTTCAAGAGTTGGATTCAACTATATTAAATGGTTTTAAAGCGTTTTATGATAAGTATACGCCTACATAGAAAGTACAGGTTGGGTAGTCCTTACCTGGAATGCTTGAGACCGGAAGTGTTTCCGATTTCTTGGGATTTTGGAATGTTTGCATATACATAATAAGATATATTGGGGATGGGACCCGTCTGAACATGAAATTTGTGTTTCATGTTCAACTTATACACATAGCCGGAAGGTAATTTTATATAATTCGTATACAAAAGTTTTTGTACCTGGAACCATCAGCAGGCAAAAGTGTCACTATCTCAGCCACCCTTATGGAAAATTTGTGGTTTGGCATTACCATCATTCCTAACTCTGAATTTATGTGCTACTAGTAAGCAATCATTTTCTTACAGTTACTCACACATAAGCGCTTAACAGGAAAAATAAAATAAAAAAAAAAGACATACCATTAATACAGTGAAAAAATGATGTGTTCAGGGTACTTAAGCACATCACCAGAATACCTATACAGGTTTAGCATTCCTAATCTGAAATCTGAAATATAAGACGTGGAATTTTCCATTTGTGGCGTCATGTCAGCACTCACAATATTTCAAATTTCAGAGTATTTAAAATTTAGATTTTTGGGTTAGGGATCCTCAGCCTTTGTAATTTATTGTCATCCATTTTATGTACTCAGATTTTTGGAGCTGGTCTTTTCTGTTTTTTGTTTGTTTGTTTTTTCCTGTTTCACTTGGTGCTCATCCATAGTATTAAAAAATAGTGAGTCTTTGAGATATTATTTTGCTTTGGCTTCCATGACATAACACTTCCATGGTTTCTCCCTCTTCTGGACACTCCTTGTCCATATTTTCAGGCTGATTTCCTTTCACCAAGATACTGAATGTTGGACTTCTTTAAGGCTCAGTCTTGGGCCCTCTTTTCTTTTTCTATACTCTCTAGGTAATATCATATGTACTCACAGATTCATTTTCACCTATGTGCAGATTGGTCATGAAATTTTATTTCTAACCTAGACCTTTCCTCTGAATTTGACTGTATAGCCCATTTGTCTATTTGCCATTCCTTTTTACTATCTTAGAGGAATTCATAGTCATAGCCATGCACCTACTGCCCCAGCTCCTCTTCCATATCTGAGAGAATGGCACCACAATTTGTTATGTAAATCAGAAATCTTGGTGTGATACTTAACTTACTCCCTCTCTTCATGTCTGAACCACCTTAAGTGCAAAGTATTTTATCTCCAAAGTGCTTCTTACTACTTCTCTCCATCTTTCCCAACAAGAACAGAAAGCAATCTTCCCTTTCTTATGTGAATAATTAACACGAAGCCAAAACTGAATGTGGGATTAGTTTTTTAGGTTCTTGTGTTCCTAATGAGAGTAGATCAACTTGATGATGGTGAGTTGAGAGTGAGTATGCAAGTAAACAAAAAGTATTCATTGATGCATGTTTTTAACTTAGGTCAGCTCCCAGTCAGTCCTACAATGCTTTTTCTAAAGTATAAATGAACACAGTGACCTAAGATCTGTTCACAGCCTTTATGGACCATCAATTGAAGTTGATGAGGACTCTTAAGTTGGCTAAAAGGCTTCCAGGGAAGCAGAATCATAACCTGTATAGTTGGCATATCTGCACTAAATATAAATACCGAAGTCCAGGAGGAAGTAATACAAAAGATACTCCAAATCTGAATGAATTTAAAATGCAGAACAAGCCGGAAAGTTTTGAATTCATAAAAGTGTATGTGTATGTAAAACGTGCTTTGATTCCATCAGAGCTATAAGTTGTATAGTCACAAGTTTTTAATACATAACACAATTATTTCTCTGATTTTCTTCACATACTCAGAATAAGGGGAATTTAAGATTTTATATTTATAAATTATATTTAATGTAATATTTTATAGTGTTTAATTTTATAAGTTCTATTTTTACCAAAAAAATTATAGCAATTTGCCTTTGTTAGTATGTAATTACTCCATGTATTTAGTGATATATGATCTAATGGAGGAGGAGATTACCTCTTCTTCCCATACCTTTGCCTCCACTGCCAAATATGTTTGTTGTACTTTAACAGTTGTAAAGCCTGAACCTAGACCAGGCGTGGTGACTCACACCTGTAATCCTAGCACTTTGGGAAGCTGAGGTCGGCGGATCACCTGAGGTCAAGAGTTCGAGACCAGCCTGGCCAACATGGTGAAACCCTGCCTCTACTAAAAATACAAAAATGGGCTGGGCATGATGGTGGGCACCTGTAATCCCAGCTACTCGGGAGACTGAAACAGGAGAATCACTTAAACCTGGGAGGCAAAGGTTGCAGTGAGCTGAGATGGCACTATTGTACTCCAGCCTGGATGACAGAGTGAGACTCCATCTCAAAAACAAAAAACAAAAAAAGGCCGGGCGCGGTGGCTCAAGTCTGTAATCCCAGCACTTTGGGAGGCCGAGACGGGTGGATCACGAGGTCAGGAGATCGAGACCATCGTGGCTAACACGGGAAACCCCGTCTCTACTAAAAAAATACAAAAATTAGCCGGGAGCGGTGGCGGGCGCCTGTAGTCCCAGCTACTCGGGAGGCTGAGGCAGGAGAATGGCTTGAACCCGGGAGGCGGAGCTTGCAGTGAGCTGAGATCCGGCCACTGCACTCCAGCCTGGGGTACAGAGCGAGACTCCGTCTCAAAAAAAAAAAAAAAAAAAAAAAAAAAAAAAACTTAAACCTAATGTTTAAATAACTAATACTATTAAAACAAAAACAAAAGATTGTCTCCTGAATGTACGATACATGCAGTCAGTCAGTTGGATCAGCTACATTCCAAAATTTTCTCTGCTTTTTTTTTCCTCTAGATTTTAACATTATGGCAGGAAGGCATCAGAATCGTAGTTTTCCTCTTCCAGGAGTTCAGTCAAGTGGTCAAGTACATGCATTTGGAAATTGTTCAGACAATGATATGTTGGAAGAGGATGCTGAAATGTATGAGCTTCGATCCAGAGGAAAAGAGAAGGTCCGAAGAAGTACATCAAGAGATAGACTTGATGACATTATAGTATTAACAAAAGATATACAAGAAGGAGATACACTAAATGCAATAGCCCTTCAGTACTGTTGTACGGTAAGTTTTAATATCACATAATGCAATCCATAAGAAATTGTTTACCCACACTGAAATAAATTCCATGTCCTTTTTTACCTTGTTTATTCCTTTCTCCATTTTTTGCTCTTATTATTTTTTGCATAGAAATCTGTATCACATGGGCTGGGCGTGGTGGCTCACGCCTGTAATCCCAGCACTTTGGGAGGCTGATGCAAGTGGATCACGAGGTCAGGAGATCGAGACCATCCTGGCTAACACAGTGAAACCCCGTCTCTACTAAAAATACAAAAAAATTAGGCGGGCGTGGTGGCAGGCGCCTGTAGTCCCAGCTATTTGGGAGGCTAAGGCAGGAGAATGGCATGAACCCAGGAGGTGGAGCTTGCAGTGAGCCAAGATCCCACCACTGCACTCCACTCCAGCCTGGGCAACAGAGCAAGACTCCGTCTCAAAAAAAAAAAAAAAAAAAAAGAGAAAAATCTGTGTGTGTGTCACATTTGTAAATGTTTACTTTTTAAAATTTTAACAAATACTTGAATTTCTGTGTATTTCCAAATCCACAGATTTCAGTATTGAAATCAACACTTAACTATGTTATCTTCTTATTCAAGTGGTAAAAAAAATGTGGAAATGTATAAGGAAAAGTTTTTCCCTGTCCCAATTTCTTGAGAGAACCAGTGTTAACACTTTGGCATGCTCCTGTACCTTTTTTTGTGCTCATAAGTATATATTCATGTTTTGGGGAGTTAGTAATCTTTGTATTTTTAAACGTGGATTGTATCGCATTTTACTCTGCAACTTGCATTTTTCATTTTTTAGTGTATCATGGACACCTTCATGACCATCCCTCAAAGCCTTATAGATCTAACTTATTATTTTAAATGGTTGTATAATGTCTGTAGTATCAATGTTCCAGTATTTTTAAGCCATTGCCCTATTAATTAATACTCAGGATTTTCTTGGTGTTTTACCTTATGTGGCAAATATCATCACAACTGTATCTTTAAATGGCAGTGCCTTTATTTCTGTGGGATAGATCCCAAAAGTGGGATTGCCAGATAAGAGGAATGGTGTATTTTTAATTTTAATAGATACTGTACTCTATTTGGACCCTTTTTCTGTGTTGTTATGTCCATCTTGAGGCCTTAGCAGGATATTTTTATATACACATTGATATGGAAACTGGTTAGAATATTTTGTTTCAAACTTTTTGTTCTTATACTCCCAACAGAATTTTGAAATATATGTACTGTGTACCTCCTTGCACATTTTTAAGTGAACTTAAATTCTTCCTCATGACTTAAAATAGTTACAAAGTGTATAATTTTCAGAATGTTGTATTAACATTTAAAAATAAGACTATTAGAGTGCTCTTTAAATGCATCCACAGAATTCGAAGTACTTCCAGGATTTGCTACCTGAAATTTGTATTTTTTTAAAAAGTGGAAAGTGTGTATATGAGAGCTCTTTTATTAATAGCATGAGATTTTATATCATCCCTTTTTCTCATTAATATTTTCATCTTCCCCCCAAATTTTTCATGATGTAAAGTATTTTTATACTTGAAAAACCTCTTATTGACTACCTGTAATACTTCTCTCCAATAGGAACACACATCTATAAGTTTATATTATATAAATGTATTTATATATATTTATATTCTAAAAAAATTATGGTCATGAGGTTGTATTTTTTTCTACATTTGCAACTATTGCAATAATTCACATTTCTTATTACAATTCACAATTCATCAAAACATTACAAATTTTGATTTTAAAATTTATTAAAATATTTTATTAAAATGAATTTTTTTGATGTAAAAGAGCTGGGTAGTTTTTTCCTCCTACCTTGCTCATGTATGGCAACATCAATTATTGCCATTATTACATCACAATATATCTAAGTTTATTTCTAAATGTAAATAAATATGTGAGTAAATGTTTTGTAGAGAAATAAGACCATTGATAAATAAATTACAGAATATGTCATAGAAGGTAGATGGTGGAATAGACTTCAAAATGAGAGACAAGGCTAAAAACATCAAGGTACAGATCCAAGAGGAGAGTTTGTGGTTCAGAGGTTTTATAAGATATTAGCTTTCTTTTAATGAACCTAGAAAATTATCTTAGGAAAATTTAACATACCATCTGAATAATTAAAAATAGGTCATATTTCCAATGAGGTACAAAGATGTTTCAGGCATTCAACAGTGATGTGAAGATTTCAAGGAGGAAATATGGTAAACAACAAAGGGAATTTTTGTAGGTATTTCAGAAATGAGTGGCACAGACTATTTGGGATGAAATGCTTTGAGACACTGAGGAAAAGTTTGATCCATACAGTAAGGGAATACGTATTGTAAGATTTTAACAGGAGTGATACAGAATGGAAAAGTTTGATCCATATAGTAAGAGAATACAGTTATTGTAGGGTTTTAACAGGATTGATGCAGAACAACAGAGGGGCCTGCTGATGAATTGAAGGGGATCCAATAAAGAGATTACTAGAATAATAAAGATGATCAGGACTTAGACTAAAATATTTGTGATAAGGATAAAGAAGTGTTAAAAAATGTATTGGGGAAAATCACAGGATATATCAGCTGATTGCTTATGTGAAGTGAGAATGATGAAAAGTGCTTAACATTAATGGAGAGATGGCATTGGCTTCTGTATTAGTCTGTGCTCACATTGCTATAAAAAAATACCTGAGACTGGGTAGTTTATAAGAAAAGAGGTTTATTGGTTCTGCAGGTTTTACATAAAGGAGGCAGCATCTGCTTCTGGGGAGGCCTCAGAGAGCTTTTACTCATGGCAGAAGGCAAAGCCAGAGCAGGCATTTTCACATGGCTGGAGCAGGAGGAAGAGCGAGTGAGAGAGGAGGTTTCATACACTTTTAAACAACCAGATCTCACAAGAACTCAGGACATTATCAAGGGGGAAATCCACCTGCATGATCCAATCACCTTCCCCAGGCCCCATCTCCAACACTGGAGATTATAAGATGACATGAGATTTGGGTGGGGACACATACCCAAACCATATCAGCCACTATAGTGGGAAAGGTGATGAACAGAATTAGTTAAGATAAGCAGTGCATCTTTTTGATGGGAGCATGAGCAACAAAAAAATTAAAAAATTTATTATAAAAGGATTTATCATTTAAAAAATACAGTAAGTAGTTAGTGGTATATTCCACTTAGAAATAATCTTAAGAATTATTAAAAATCTGTCAGTTATACAACTGATGAGAAGAATAAAAAGTCCAAGGTTGGAATCTTGAATGCAACCAAGGAAGTTGGCATAGCATAGAAATCATTATAGGGATATTCAGAGAGATAACTTAGGTAGATACTAAACCTTGGAACTCTAATTCAAAAAGAGTATTAAGTAGATTAGTAGGAGTACACAATACCAAGCAAAAGAGCATTTAAAGAGAATGGGGTCAAACTTTGGGATTTGTCAGTGAATCTTCATTTGCTGTAAGACAAAACAGTGTGAAGGTAGTAAGATGATAAAACACCCTTTATCTTTACTGTTTCATCTTTTAGTTATTGTTCAACCCTTTCTAATCCCCCCACACATACACTGCAAGATAATTTTTCCAGCTTGACCTCTTTTAGTCTTCATTGTACTTGATCACGAATCTACAGTTGATTCTGTTCACTACTCCCTCATAAAGACCCTCTCTGCTTGACCACCTTGAATTTTCAGGTTTCTGGTTTTCCTACTGTTAACATTTAATAATAGCTAACTTTTATATGGCATACTATATATCACTGTTCTGAGTGTCCTGCAAAATTTAAATCATTAATGTTCACCTCAACCCTATAATGTAGGTAGTATTATTACTGCCTTATTGCAGGTGTGGAAACTTAATGGCAAGGAGGTTAAACAACTTGCCCCAGGCTGTACAGCTAGAAAGTGTCAAAGCCATGCTTCAAACCCAGTTATCCATGCTTTTAACCACTATTGTATATTCCCTTCCTGGCCATTCTTCATCTCCTTTGTGGATTTCTGTTACTCAGCATACCCATCAAATGTTGGAGTTCCTTAGGGATCTTGTTTTTTTCTCCCAGGCTTTTTCTAGTGAATCTGTCTACTCTTTGACCTCTTTCACTTCAATTACTTTTTTTTTTTTTTTTTTTTTTGAGATGTAGTCTTGCTCTGTTGCCCAGGCTGGAGTGCAGTGGCATAATCTCTGCTCACTGCAACCACAACCTCCCGGGTTCCAGTAATTCTCCTGCCTCAGCCTCCCGAGTAGCTAGGACTACAGGCACGTACCACCATGCCTGGCTAATTTTTATATTTTTAGTAGTGATGGGGTTTCATCATGTTGGCCAGGCTGGTCTCGAACTCCTGACCTCAAGTGATCTACCTGCCTCGGCCTCTCAAAGTGCTGGGATTACAGGCATGAGCCACCATGCCTGGCCGACTTCAATTACATTTTTGCTGATAGTCCACAAATCTGTGTCTCCAGCTGAGATCATTCTTGAGTTTCAGACATATATCTACAACTCTGTCCTGAACATCTTCCACTTGTGTATCTCAAGCAGCTCCAAGTCAGCATGTCTAAAATCTGCATTCATCCTCTTCTTACCCTCCACAGTGTTCCATTTCTTAATGAATGCCATCATCCCTCAAGTTGACCAAACCAGAAATCTAAGCTTCATACTAGACCCACTTTATCTCTCTGACATCAATCAGGTGTTACATGATTAGGTTTTAGATTAAAGCATTGATGGAAATGAATGGGACTAATAGATGGTGGGAGAACCTGGCATACCAATTGGTAATCTGCCAGACACTCCCCTCTTCCCCCAACACAGTGGAATAGGATGTACAGACAGGTTATCTCAGAGTGGATGGGATAATACAAACAGGTTGAGGAATAGATAACATATAGAGAAAAAGCTTATGTGATTAGTCTTGAAGGTAGTTGAATAATGCATTTACACTGAGAAGTTTGTGGGGGGGGGGGAGTGGAAATGGCTTCAGAAGTAAGGGGGATAAATTACCAGTTTTTTAAATTCTAAGGTATATATGCTTTTCCACACATTTTAGCATCTTTTTTTGGAATGGTGGCGTCTTCAATTTTTGGTGAAGCTTTTTTTTCCCCCTAGATATACATAAAATAATGCTGCATCTTAAGAGTTATGGCATCTTAGTTTTGATAAAATATGGTAGTTTTAGTTGGGTAGCATTTGTCTATATTCCAGTTTCCAAATGGGAATAAAGAAGATAACTACCCATAATCCTTCCTTCACAAATTGTTTACAAGTAGAAGGACTGTGGTATTTATGCATGATGCACAAAGGGAAGCAGCAAAGGATTCTAGGATTTACTTAAATAGCATTAATTAGTGTTACAAATATATGTGGGTGATAGTAGAAAGTAGTGATTTCCTAAGATTGGTAGATCTAAAGTGGTGTAGAATTCTCATCTACAACTAAAATTAAAATTTCTCTGGGTGCAACTTAATACTACTAATAATTAAGTTCAACTTTTTTTTTCCTCCAAAAGTAACTAGGATGAATGACTATTGCTACCTTTATTTTGATTTAGAATTCAGTTGTATGTTGCTTTTTTTTTTTTTTTTTTTTTTTTTTTACAGGTAGCAGATATCAAGAGAGTTAACAATCTCATCAGTGATCAAGACTTTTTTGCCCTTAGGTCTATCAAAATTCCAGTAAAAAAGTTCAGTTCCTTGACCGAAACGCTTTGTCCTCCAAAAGGAAGACAGACTTCACGTCATTCATCTGTTCAATACTCTTCCGAACAACAGGAAATTTTGCCAGCTAATGATTCTCTTGCTTACAGTGACTCAGCTGGTAGCTTTTTAAAAGAAGTAGACCGAGACATAGAACAAATAGTAAAGTGTACAGACAATAAGAGAGAGAACCTCAATGAGGTAGTATCGGCCTTAACAGCACAACAAATACGTTTTGAACCTGATAACAAAAACACTCAACGTAAAGATCCCTATTATGGAGCAGACTGGGGAATAGGGTGGTGGACAGCTGTTGTGATAATGTTGATAGTAGGTATAATAACACCAGTGTTTTATTTGTTGTATTATGAAATTTTAGCTAAGGTGGATGTTAGTCATCATTCAACAGTGGACTCTTCACATTTACATTCAAAAATCACACCCCCATCACAGCAGAGAGAAATGGAAAATGGAATTGTGCCAACTAAAGGAATACATTTCGGCCAACAAGATGATAATAAACTGTATAGTCAAGATTCTCAGTCACCTGCTGCTCAACACGAAACATAGCAATTAGTTCGTAATCAAACGTTAGTAGTCACATGTGCATCTGGAATGTGGTGAATCAGTTATATCCAATAATCACTTCAAAGGCACAAAAGGATTTCACACTTTGAACATTTTTTGAGCAACTAGTTGATGTTGAGAGCAGTTGATCCATAAATCTGGTGTGTCAATGTTTCAAGCAGAAATTAATTTAAACGTGTGTTTAGGAAGTTCTTAACTTGGAAGATGTATCATTTTTCTTAAGATGTATGTTTAAATTTTTTTTTTATGGTAATTTTTAAAAAGTTTATTAATGTTAAATTTATGATGCAGAATGATAGCATCAGTTATCTGCAGCTGAAAAAAATTTACTACTATGAACCCCCAAAATATTCAGTTGCAAGAAATTTTGATTCTAAAATTATTCATGGTAGCATACGTAACACACCACTTCAAAACCTTTAAAAATTACATTTAGTACATGTACTATGAAAGCATACATACAAAGAGAAAGGGGAAAGTGATTTATAATTCCTACAACAGAGGCCAAGAAATAGATTAAAATATTTTCAAGACCCCAAAATAATGTATTATGGTTGGGAAGTCAGTAGAACACTGGAATAGGTGAAGACCTGACAGTAATTTTTGTCTTAAGAATGCTTTCTTTAGGACAGACCCTTTAACCTCACCTCTGTGCATCTGTTTTTAAAATGATTATATTTGTCTCTGATATTTGAAAGCACTTTTGTAGTTTTGATGATGAAAAATGTTAAACATGTACATATTACCATTATTTAAGAAATAATTCCTTACATACTGTGATAAATCATTGCTGTTACATACAGTAACATGCCTTAATTATATTTAATGCCTTACTGCTTTATATAAGTACATCCAAGTTTCAGAATTAAAATTAAGCATTATTTCAGATGGTCCAGTCAGATGCGTTACATAGGCTATATAAATTTGTCTCCATTTTCACCATCAAGCACAAATAATTGGGTCAAAACTGTCTGAGGTCTGTTGAAGAAAACGGTTCATTAGGCAAAAATGAGTAGAGGTCTTTTATATTAACTGTAACAGACAAATTAGTAATCCCTTAACCTCTGTTTTCAAAGAGAAAATACCCAATTTAGACTTTTTTCCTGAACTATACATATAGCATCAAATTGGGAAACAAAGGCCAAAGGTGTATAGATTGCTTGAAAGGGCGTGATAGTGCCTCTTTTTAAGATCTGTTGAGTCGGCTATAGTCTGGCTAAGGAAGAAGCGTTTGCATACTGATTCCATCATTTAATCTTTGAAAGTATGTGTTCTAAAAATGTAACCAGAATGATTCTTCAATAGAAATGAGATTTGGTGGAGTCTGGATTGCCTGTTTTGTATATAATATATACTTAAGATATATAATACCACCTCATTTTCTGGGCATTATTTCCTAATTGTTGATGTTTCAGGCTTTTGATAAGTCATTTTATATATTTCAAATTTCAGTTGGAATAAGTATTTATGGCAAGTGGAGTTTTATGTACTTTCAGAAGACCATCAGGAAAAGACAGGACAAAGAAGTCAAACATTAAAGCCTTTGCAAATATTAGAGGACCTTAGACAATTACCAACAAGTATTTAATAGGGAAGTTACAAATTGGTTCTCTTAGCAAATTAAACATTAAAAAAATAGTTTTAATGTGCCTTGGGCATCTTGAAAGGAAGAGTGTGATATAATTTATGCTCAGTGTTAACTGGTCAGTTTACATTGTATTTATTAAGCCTGCTGAAAAATGAGGTTTTAAGGAAGAAAATGCAGATTATTTTAGGGTAAACAGGCCAGGTGTCCTTTGAAGAACTTTGTTTACATCAAATTGATGAAATTACAGTCAGTGATCCTTACCTTTTTGCTAGTTGTACTTTGAAATTGTTATGGGTTCGATTTCCAAAATATGTTATTTATTTTTAAAGGAATAAGGTGTGCTGTGTATTTGTTGATTAAAAACCATTTGTCTTGCAGAGTATCCTTTTTTGAAGGAAATATACATCCTTATAACACATCAGGTAGTTTTCTTTTTTCTATATTTAAATTATATATTTTTGAATTAATTGAATATAATTTGAGTTACATATAATTCTGTATAAAGGTTACCTATTGAATTACAGTTCTTATCCGTTTAGAAAAGAATTTTCTAAGCATTTAAAACATTTGGAATAATTTTAGTTTCTAAAAAGTACTAATGTAAGTTAAGTTTGTATCAAATGCAAATTACCTTGTATAACTAATTAACAAGCACAGTTATTGTTTAACATTGTGATTTTAATTGTGTTGACACCCTTATTTGAATCTGCTGCTTTACATGTGGCCTGTGTGTGTGTCTGCATGTGTGCACGCATGCACTTGTATGCAATGTAAAAGTAACAGCAGAATTACTGCATTTGGTTCACTTAAAATTTTGGAGTTAGCAAGTAAAGAAAAAGCTGATAGTTTTATGAAGTCTGGGTTAAAATAAAATTGCTATCCCACTCCTAGGAAGTTATGGGGTTCCTGTTTTCAAAAGGTATGTTAAAAGTGGTTATAGACTCTGCTGGCCACATTAAAAATTAGAAGACTCATGTTAAATTATCTTCTCCAAAGGACTTTTTATTTACAGCTTTTCTTTTGCTGGACTCTACCTGCTTGGCTCAGTGTCCTGAAGTTTTTTTTAAATGAACCACTACTTAGTAATTAGTTCTTTTTTATTTAAAGTATTTACTTCTAAAATTACCTAGTTGGAAATATGAAGGATACGCTTAGTTTTAGAAATATCATGAAGAAAGGATCTAGTCAGTGTTACAGGATAAAAGTGGAGTCTTTTAAAGTCTGTATTTAAATGGTGCACTGATGGGATTCATTTTTTATTTGAATTACAAAAATGTTGCTCAGGTAATCAGTATTTTCTTCCATGTATGTGCATATTGCACTGTTAGATCATAGAAATATCTGAATGCTTTAATTTTTATGTATGTAAAATCTATAAATCTTTTGTATAATGTATTTTATACAAATGTAACTAGAACATTATGTTAGCATGTACATCTGTAAAATGTTTTTAAAATTTTTTGCCCCTTATTTTTCATATTTTGAAAGATCTGTAACATGTAATAAAGTTTCTATTATTCAATCTAAAATGGAAGCCAGTGAATTTAATTGAATAAAGCAAAGCTTTTCTCCTCTACTCTTAAACTAATACAGAGATGTTATGTAAGATACAGCAAATTGCCAGAGGTTTACCAATTCAGATTTCCTATTTGCTACAGTGAGGCAGAATACCCTGGATTATCTCTAAGACATAGATAAAACATTTTAGATGAATGTTCTTTGGGGGATTTTCCTCAGGGTAAGATCTGGTAAGGCATGGTCCAGGAATTGCTATGAAGTTGTAGATGAGTCATTATCTACAGATTATAACCTGCTCTATTTATATGTAGTTTTAATTTATTATAAAACAACCTCAAGAATACTGTTTAAAAGATTCTTAGCAGAAAAATTGAGAAAGGTCTTTGGAGCTTTTATTTAATGGAGGAATGTGTATAAACCCTGTTTTTTTCTTTTTCCCATTTTCAAATGCATCTTGATCTTAAAATTGTATTTTTTAAATAAAATGGAAATTTTTACTACAGGGGTTTTATTTTTTAATTTTTTTTTTCTTTTTTTTTCTGAGACAGACTCTTGCTTGGTCGCCCAGGCTGAAGTGCAGTGGCATGATGGTTCACTGCAGCCTCGAGCTCCTGGGGCCAATTGATCCTCCCATGTGAGCCTCCCAAGTAGCTGGGACTACAGGCACATGCCACCACACAGGCTTGAGATTTTAACCATGTAAAAGCAAAGCCATGGACATTGTACATTTGAAGGTAGTGAAGTGAAAAGTTTAACAAGAATCTTCTGAATGTCTTAACATTCTCTGGTATCCAGTATAAGTCAGCCCAAGCACGAATGATCACACTAAATTATATTGTCTGCCAAATCTCTTAAGTTTGTTGTCATAACTGTGTGTGTGTGTGTGTTGCCATCTTGGCTCACTGAAGCCTCAACCTCCTGGGCTCAAGCAGTCCTCCCACCTCAGCTTCCTCTTGGCCCACTGAAGCCTTGACCTCCTGAGCTCAAACAGTCCTCCCACCTCAGCCTCCCGAGTAGCTGGGACTTATAGGCACAGACCAGCATGCCCATCTCACAACTTTTTTGAATAATCATTACCCAGAGTTTTGTTGTTTGTGGTGATTGTTTATTCAAGAATATTTGGAACAAGCATTCCTGCTTAATAGATAGTTACTAGGTAAGATCTGTATTAACAAATTAGTTTTCTCTACCAAATAAACATTTAAATAAGTTCAAAACAAAATATCTTACTATAAAACGAACGCAATTTTGTAAGAATTTAATGTGTAAATAAATACAGAAAAATAAGCATTACAGCAACCAAACAGTTTTGCTCATGATAGCAATTTTAAAGACACTTCAACAAATACTTTTATGTAACAGGCTAATTCTGCAAAATAACATTCACTTTCCTATGGAATAATTTCACAGTCTCAGATTTTAAGCCAGAAAAATGAGATTCATGCTGGTAAAGCAACCTGCAAATCCTGCTTGTTCTCACAACTACTATACTTTAACATTGTAAAAAGATCTTTCAAAGGGGGAAAGAAGGCTCTTAAAGGGTATGGCTGGTACCTCCCAGAGTAAATCCTTGCCCCAAGGGGCTGCCCTACTATCTGCAAGATTAAAACGGTCATGACAAATTCAAAGCTAAAAAAAGAAATAACCTTTATCTTCAGTGTATTTGCCTGGTTCAAGTGGTTATCTGCAGATTTATAATAAGTAAACAGAACAATATTGATAAGATTTCCGAGAACTAAATGGTATTTGGCTCTGGTACTAAGGAGTTGAAAGAATAAAACACCTATGTTAATTACCAACCGCAAATGACAACTTTTTGTGAGGTTTCTATTCTACAGCTTACTTTATTCATATATTCCATTTAGAATCTTAAAAATTTTTTGACAACTTCCTTTAAACAAGAAGTAATTCACAAATGGTTAACACAGCTCTAAACTAATAAGATAGGTCCTCACACCCATCTTGAATTATTTAAGAAAGTATTGCCATTGAAAGTGATCTTTTTCCTGAGAAATTCATGTTGCAAAATGGCGCAAGACAATACACATTTTCTCCAATTTTCTGCATGAATACAAGATAGGAAAATAAGATTATATTTTGTGAGGAAAACATGTTTCTTAAAATTGTGTTTTCAGTTACTCTCCAAACTACAAATTTTTAGAGGGTGAGGGCCAAATGTAAATTAAGAACAGATCTTTAAGGCAAGAGAATGAATACATATGGTAAATTTTGGTTGGTGTTTAAACAATTTTTATAGGAAATTGTTTACGAGTAGAGAAACTAAGGCACAGAAACAACCAAGCTCAGGTTCAAGGTTGAGTTTAATAGTACAGGTAGAAACAGAATCTAGGGATCTGATTCTCACATTAGAGGATAATAATATCTTCCCAAAAGGGAAAAATAAAATTATTTCTTTTGGTAGATAACATTGATAAATCATTTTTGAAATATATAATATGAATTTCCTTGAAAATCTTTGGCATTTGTGAGAGTCTTTGTAGGCTCAGGTTTTTAGGTATTTTTCCCAAAATATAAAGTTAAGAGAGCTAGCTTTGAAGTTAAACAACAAAAAAATTAATTTCAAAATGACCTGAGTTCACTTTGCATTTTTATATAAATCAATTGTACAGCTTGAGTACTCTGAAACATAAAAGGCCACCACACTTCATAGAGTTCACACACATGCATTCTACATGATATTTATATGACCAGAACTTACTTCACATTTACATAAGATATAAAATTAAATAAAATGTCTTAGTCAAATTTTTCATAAGCCCAACTATTTGAAGATGTCAGTTATTACAGTGGGATGATTAATTCATATATCATATAGTATTAAGTTAGTCCCAAATTCAAGTATTTATAATATTCACCCCATGTGAGAGTTTCTTTGTACTGGCTAAGATGTGAGTTGTGACATTTATATTGCTCAGTTTGGTATTTTTCCCTGTGTGTATGTTTTCCATCACAAAATCTCTATCTCACAATTCTGTACTTGTAAGAGCTCAGGTAGGTTTATGTAGTCATAATGCAGTAGTCTAGAACACACCACGTAAAGGTAAAAAATAAAATTATTTTCAAGTTTCTTTGTTTTTAAAGTGCTCCATGTGCTGTATTATATCAACTTTCAGGTTATAGAAATCCATTATGACTAGCAGTAGTTTTACAAAAGATCGGCAGTTAAGCAAGAATGATTTCTTCAAGTACATATACATAGATTATAATAGAGCAAAAATTCTTTAGGCACATTCATATTCAAATAATAATAAAAAAAATCCATGAGAGTACGTGAGAGAGATGGCAGAGGTGTTTAAAAGGAATGTCAGAATGTCAGGGACTAATTTGTAAGGTAACTAGTATGTAAACTCAAAGTGGTTTTGAATATTTTGGTAACAAATATTTGTCCAAAACAAAACAAAACAAAAATAAATGTTTGTTCCTCATCAGAGACAAAATACAAATCAAGTCTGTCCAAATGTTCAGAAGCTGCGTCATAAAAATATTTTTTGAAAAATTTCATGCCTAATAGGTTGCTTCATCCATGTTGTCATCACTGTCTGCGCCAAAATCATCTCCATCTTCAAAGTATGAATTAATGTAGTCATTTTCCTAAGTGAAATGATACATTCCTTTGTCAATATTAAAATGAATGAGTAGTAAGAAAATATTCCAGGCTTAAAAGTCTCTGCTTTTTTATCAGCTTCAAAAACACAACAGTTTTCGCTTGTGTTTACCTGTGCTACTTTCTTCCTTAAGACCACCACCTCCCACTCTTGTCAGGCACCAACTAGCTAAGAGAACATGAACGGTTGCCCATACCATCTCGATAGGATAATATAGCTACTAACACATTACAGCTTACTGGGATGATACATAGTTTAGTTAGCTAAACCTCTAAACACTTACCCAAAAAATGCACAGACACTCAAGAAAAAAAGCCAGTTTACATTAACATCCATTAGACTACCCCAGTACTGAGATTTTTAGTCACAAAGCATAACTGAGCATAAGCCAGAGACACTTTTACTTCCTAAAAAAAAAAAAAAAAAAAAAAAAAAAAAAAGCCTCATGATACCAAACCAAATCCTAAAGATGCCTATATTATACACTATTTAGGGCTTCTTAGTTTCTTTTTCTTGTGGCTGAATAAGACTATCGTCCATGCAAATAACTCAGAAAATATCTGTGCTTTCTATCAAAAATTCAAAATCTTACTTTCTTATTTATTTATTTTTCTGGGCCTCCAGTATCTTGCAATCAAAAATCCACTTTGGATATAAATTAAACCTACGAGTTATTAATCAGTTGCAATGTATGGATTGTATTTGGATTCTGTTTGAAACAAACCAACCTTTTGAGACAACCAAGAAAATTCAATACTGGCCTGGTATTTGATGAAATTAAGAATTACATTTCATTGTATGTATGTTATAATGATACAGTGATGTTGCTAAAGAGCCCTTATTTTTGAATCCATACTGAAATATTTGTAGATTAAATGATACAATGCCTAGGATTTTCTTTGCAATCCAAGGCACATGGGGCACAGGGAATGGGATGGGTGGACAGGGAGGGATTGGGTAGATCAATGAGTGGTTGAAAGGTTAGCTATGAATTGACCATTGTTAAAGCTGAGTGATAAGACCATGGGTGTTTCTTTTACTAGTCAGTACATTTTTGCACATGATTGAGATCTGCTATAAAAAGAGATTAATCTCCACATCTCTACTATCTATAGTAAGAAATACAGACTATTCTCAAATTTTATTAATTTTTTAAATAAATTTTATTTCTCCTATCAATTTTATTGACTTTTTTCCAAAGATTTTTTTTTTTTTTTTTTTAACTATCTGGATAGTGGGATTTTTAATATAAATGTATTTACATAATGCAAGAAAAGTAACATGTATTATTCACTGTATATGCATTATTTAGATAGTTATCTCATTACTTTTTCTTCCCTAGATACTGTAAGTTTCTGCATCCAGCTAAGACCATTCCCATCTCTGGAAAGTTGGCCTGGCTTTTCTGGTGCCCAAAAAATTTGGCAATATTTAGACATCTGGGTGAAGCTTGGGGCCTGTATACCAGGGGAGGGTGGCATGGTTGAGAGTTCAAATGAGGTCTCATCGTAAAGGAGACCTTTGGTAAAAACACTTGTGTAGAAATAAAAGTAAGCCGATTTGTACATAAAGTGGAGATGAATAAGGAAATGATACTCTAGTATTCTAAATCAAGCATATGTCACTTGTGTTTTAGACATGAGTACCTCCTCCAAGTTCTGTTTAAGTGGTTCAAATTTGGTAATTGTGTAATGTTAGTAATCTTGATACAGGTACAAAGTAGTGAAACCTATAATTTCAGTAGTGAAACTGATGGCTTAAATGGTTCTAGGCTCCCATTTGAGCCCTTGTGTTTTTCTTCAATTACAACATTCAAAAGATTGAAGAAGACAAGTTTTTATTTCCTTGATTTTACTAATAGGTGTTACCAGATAATTTGCCGCATTTTATTCTTCAAATGAAAATGCGCCATCAAATCCTCAATACATTGGATAAATTACCACAAATTTTAATTAATAATTGCTAAAAAGAGCAGAGAGGAATAATTTTAAATGTAGAAAGGTGTTAATGAAGATCTCCTTTCCAACCCTCACTCAGCCATACATGCAGAACACACATCTATTAAAATGGGGAGTTTTTTGGTTGTTTTGTTTTTGTTTTTTTTTTGTTTGTTTTAAATGAAATGTTATAATAAACCCACTGGTGTTGTTTAATATTCTGCTAAGGCTAAATGAAGAATTCTAAAACTACTAGAATCCCAATGTTTGTTGTTTTTGTTAGAGGAGATCTTAATTTCAACACAGATATAGTTCCAACTCAACTCAGTGCAAGCAGACATTGTCAACAGAGCATTGCAAATGCCAGTCTTGTCTAGAATATTGACCACACAAACTAGAACCTATAGCACCACCACTCTACTACCCCCATGGCAGTGTGACAACCAAATGTATCTCCAGACACTACTAAATATCCCTTCAAGAGTATTGAAAATCACTGGTTTACAGCAATAAGCTTTCAAATATGACCCAAACTTGGCTCTTCCATTCAAAGCAACTGAGCTTTCTAAAATATAAACATCATTATACCATTCCACTGTTTAAAACCCCTGAATGCTCCCCACAGTGCTCAGGATAAAGTCAAATTTCTCAGCTTGACATTCAAAGTCCTTAATGACCTGCTCATCTCTCCAGCTTCATCTCTTAACATAAGCCCACTTACACCCTCTAGTTCAGCCATACCGATTTATCTTATCAGTTAAATTAAGATGCTACACTCTCATCACCTGCAAGCCTCTCTCCATGTTCTTTTTTCTCCCTGTAAGTGTCCACTCCATTCCATGTTTCTATCTTGATGTGATTAGCTCTTCAGATCACCTAAATTGTCTTCCTTAAAATATCATCTTTGATATGCCTAAAATAGACTTTGGTGTGCCCATAGCATCTCTTATGTGCCGCTATAGCATCCTGTACTAACATATCATAGCGTTATTCACTGTGTATTAACTGTTACCTTTCTTGTCTCTCTAGTGATTTCCCTGAGAGAAGAACTGTATCTTATCTTCATATTCCCATTGCCTAGTACAATTCCAAGCATATACTTAGTGTACACTTACTATAGGTTGAATGAAAAAGAACTGAGGAGTTACACGTCTATACAGGGTAACTATGGGGAGGGAAGCAATCAATCAGAGAGATTATGGCAAGAAAAAGAAGCCCAAGGGAAGAACCCTGAAGAACACTGACATTTAAAGACTAGAAATAACTCAAAAGACTACAAAAATGTATCAGAAATAGGAGAAAAATGAGAAGCATCATGTAACAAACATGAAGGGAAGCTACCATGTTTGTCTATGACTTGGCAATTAGCACAATCCCTGACATACAGAAGATGCATATAATTGCTGAAAATTGTTGAATTTAAAGGAAATTATAAACATATGTATTTATATATATAAGTATATATATATGTTGCCCAGGCTGGAGTGCAGTGGCATAATCTCGGCTCACTGCAACCTCTGCCTCCTGGGTTCAAGTGAGTCTCCTGCCTCAGCCTCCCAAGTAGCTGAGATTACAGGCACCTGCCACCATGCCTGGCTAATTTTTGTATTTCTAGTAGAGACTGGGTTTCACCATGTTGGCCAGGCTGGTCTCGAACTCCTGACCTCGTGATCTGCCTGCCTTGGCCTCCCAAAGTGCTGGGATTACAGAGTAAGCCACTGTGCTTGGCCAGGAAATAGTATTTTAATAATAGAGCTATCAGAAGTGTTAAATACTACAGAAAACTTAAGTGACATAAAGGCTAAAATTTGTCTATGGTGAGCATGGTAGCAATAATTTCTTTCTTTAAGCTACTTCTATTTGTCAAAAGCAATAATTTGAATAGGATGGAGGTGAAACTAAGATTGAAAAGAGCTAATGGTGGGGGAGGAGGAGGGTGATGACAGCTAAAGCAGCTTTCCAAGAGATGGCATGAAGGAGAATGTAGACACCATATTTTACAATGGGAAATGAACATATTTTAATTCATGAATGGAAGAGACAGACAGAAAAAGAGGTCAAAAATATGGAAAGGGAAATGACCTGAGGACTATGGTTCCAAAAAAGGATAGGACCATTAGCCCCAAATAGGATAAAGGGGATTTCCTCCCTCGATTAAAAAAAAAAAAAAAGAGGAGGAGGAAGGAAGACACTGAGTTTGCAGGCAGAAAACATGAAATTAATAGAGTTTCCTCTTGATGACTTCATTTCCTGTATGGAGGTACTATCACCTGCTAAGAGTGAAAGAAAAGGTAGTAAACAAAGGGAAATAAGAAGAAAGAAGTTGATCTAAAATAATTGCTGTAAAGAGCTGACTTAAAAAGAGAAACAGAAAACATGTTAGCCAGAAAAATAGGGCTAGTGTTTTTGAGGGGCATCTATTTCTGTGATTCCCAAGAAATGCTCAATAGGTCAGATTTGAAAGGGGAAAGAGATAGAGAATGGATATGATCAAAGTTGGCTTTGGTCTAGAGTGTGCGCTGGGAGGACAAGAGACAAGAATAATGGCAAAAAAGAAGATGAAGGGTGAGCAAGGGTCTAAGTTTCTTAGAAAAGAAAATTAAAACAGAGAACCAGTAAAGGGGAAAGAGATGATCAGAAGTACTGACAGTCTCGATCGTGTCAGAGAGCAATAGAAATAAAAACATGAATGATCTGAAAAGAAGGCTGGAGACAAATGTGATCTACCACAAATGTGACATATTCAATTTTTAAATGTTTAGACTTAAAATTTATCTGAAAGAGTAGACAGAATATTCAGGAAAATTGTGAAAACAAAAGAGTAGCACAGAAGATATGCTCTACAAGCATAAACAAATAATCAGAAGCTTCCACTACTTGAAACAGCTTAGTGTTGATTCAAAATAGATCAATGGAACAGAGAACAGAGGTAGAAATGGGAATCTAATAGCTGATACAGGAAGAATTTCAAAATCAATGAGGAAAGCAAATTATTGAAGAAATGAGGTTAGCAGCTGGCTAGCCACTCGGAAACAGATAAAAAATGTATCCACACTACTCTGTTTATATCAATATAAATTTCAAAAGATAGCAAATTTAATGCAAAATAAATATAGTAAAGATTTCATAGTTGGAACAGTTTCTGGAGAAGCAAAATTTGAGAATGTGGTATAAGAGGCTGAAATGAAATGAAGACAAAGGTCACCAGAATACAGAAGAAACTCTCCACCTAGGGTTACTGTCTGAGGTGTCTACAAAGTCCCAATGAGGCTGTGGTCTGCAAAGTTACCCTGCTAAAAATACCTGATTGACTCAAGCTACTTCTGAAATGTACTATGTGCATTTCATTCTAAAAGTTAGGCATCCCAAATCGAAAACACAGGGTCCTGACTCAGCCAGATACCTGAGGTTAAATTATCAATCTTCTCTGATAGTGTCCACACGCACTTTGGAATCTGAAACACACTGCAGGGATTCTCCTCTAGACCTATGTGGTTAAGCCCTCCGTTACGTGAATTGCTGACTTAAATTTTTATGTTGTTAAATCTTAACTGCACTAATCTGATCAATCTCCTTAACTTGCAGATTTATACTTACAAAGCTGCCAATCAAGTTATTTTTATCTCCTATATTCAATTTGACATCATTATAATTTCAATGCTATAATAGTTCTCTCGATAGCAAGGAATTGATGCCATTGATAATAATATACTTCTGGTTCCCATCATCTTGGTTTCTGTTTGTTGATTTTAGTACATACTATATATATGATTCCTTATTAGATAAACCTTATTTATTTTGCTGCCATCCCCAAATGAACCATTACCTCTTCTTGCTCTTCTTCATCATATTCCTCCTGTTCTGCAGCATCATCCTCATCGTCATCATCACCTTCTTTACTTTTCTCTTTGCTGCCTTCTTTATCTTCATTTTCCTCATCTGATTTTTCACCATCGTCTCTTTTTTCCAATTCCTGGTATAAGCATGTTTCATTAATTTGTATGGAAACCACTAGACTGCTGACTTCCCTGCTTAGCCTTAAGGGAACAGTTATCTATCACCTTATTCTAATCCCATCTTAACACCACCTCCAGGTCACCACTAGGAAACTATCAGTCAACTCAAGAAAGAAGGAATTTACTATCTCACCATGAAACCAGCATTTTCTTTGATTTTGTTACTTAATAATTGGGTTTCAGATTAATACTGGGCTTATCAGCTCTAATGCACAATGCTTAATTTCCCTACCTTCTCTTTTCTTTTGAGAGAAAGTCTCGCTCTGTCACCCAGGCTGGAGTGCAGTGGCACGATCTCGGCTCACCGCAGCCTCCTCCTCCTGGGTTCAAGTGATTCTCCTGCTTCAGCTTCCTGAGTAGCTGGGACTACAGGCGCACACCACCAAGCCTGGCTAATTTTTTAGTAGAGACAGGGTTTCTCCACGTTAGTCATGCTGGTCTCGAACTCCTGGTCTCAAGAGATCTGCCCACCTTAGCCTCCCAAAGTGCTGGGATTATAGGCATGAGCCACAGTGCCTCGCGGTCTACCCTACCTCCTTCTAAAATATTTGAGGTGACTTAGTTTATGGAGAACTTTTAGAATGTTATTTCGTTTTCCTTCTAACATAAAAGGAAACAAAATAAGGTAATAGTATTATTTCAAAATGTCTATGTTTCACTTTATACATGAGACCATTTAACACTATTATTATAATAGCAAGTCATCCTGGGCTAGATTATCCTAGTTGCATTTTATCTGTGTCTTTATCTCTTTTCTCTCTCATTATTTACTTCCTGTTGCCAGGAATTCTTGTTTCTTAATATATCTGGCAGATGGAGAAGAAAGAGAGAAATTAAAACTCAAATCACAGTCAATACCAGCAATTATTAGAAATTCTAAAAGAGAAGACAAAAGAGAGATGCAGTTTGGAAAGCTTTGATTCCATGAGAGTTCCACTTATCCACAAGTGGAACCATCAGGGAATAGTACACAAAATTAACTTTAAAATTACATCTTTGTATTTTTATTAGGACTACCAACAATTTTTTTCATTTAATAAAAAGTGACCTATGTTCATTACTGTCATTATCTGTTCACTAAATTGTACTATGCTCAATTTGCACATATGAGAGAATTTCACAAGTTTTCCAGGAGTCAATAATTTCACATATTAATACTCATAATTAAGGCATAAATCACCTCAGCTAAAATGTGATTAGTCCCCTAAACAGAAATTGGAATATTAATGCATGAATCTGCAAACACTCCATCTCTATTATAAAGTATTTGCTTTGTAGATTACATATAGAGAGAAAACAGGTTTTATATCTGGAGTAACTACAACTTAGCTATTCCTTTATTGGTTCTTAAATGCGTATCTTTAAAAATTGTAATTAATTCAAATTTGAATTTAAGGAAACCAAAGACAATAGAGAGACTACATTAGATAGGCTCAATTTCTAATCAAAATTCAAACTCTACCTTTCCTGTCTGCTTAACCCACTCAGGCAGAACAAATAACACCAAGGTAATAGACATAAGATGATTTATCTTGATACTGACTCATATGTTGTCTTACATGAGTTATTACTACAATATAATGTGTGCAATTTTTCCAAATGGAAATCCTTTTGGAAAAGTGCAAGTAAAGCGTGCTTATGGATCTTTTGCAGCATCTATAATAAGATAGACACACATATATGATGCTATGTTAATATTATAACTTTTTTTTATATTTTAATCAGATCACAGTAAAAAGACCTGCAACCAATAAGTTTGTGTAGTTAATAGGAAACTGTAGTGCCATATTTATTTAGCTCTGTGCAGGGTACACACTATGTCTAAAAAATCATGCTATTATTTTATAATTAAGAACATAGTTATTTAAACCAGTTATGTAAAAGTACGTTTTTTTTTTTTTGGAGAAGGAGTCTTGCTCTCTCACCCAGGCTGGAGGGCAGTGGCACGATCTCGACTCACTGCAAGCTCCACCTCCCAGGTTCACATCATTCTCCTGCCTCAGTCTCCCGAGTAGCTGGCACTACAAGTGCCGGCTACCACGCCCGGCTAATTTTTTTGTATTTATAGTAGAGACGGGGTTCCACTGTGTTAGTCAGGACAGTCTCGATCTCCTGACTTCGTGATCAACCTGCCTCAGCCTCCCAAAGAGCTGGGATTACAGGCATGAGCCACCACGCCTGGCCAAAAGTACTTTTTAAATTCAGTGCCACATAGGAACTAGGAAGTCTATATTTCTATTATTGCTATCTCAAATATCTTTAAAAAAAATTCTCATCTTTATTTCCACCATAGAGATCTAAATCAGACTCATAAAATAGGTTAAAAATAGCAGATTTATACAACTTTTTAATAAAAACTGATCTCAAAGTCACATACATTGTCTCACTGCTTCATTCCTTTTGCATTAAGCTACTAGTTTCAGCTCTTCTACTTACTAGTCTCCATTTTCTCTCCTGTTGAGATTTAACCATCTAACCTTACTACTTTACAGATTTAAGAATAAAATGAATAATATAAAGACACTGAAAACAGTGTTCAATTACGGACAGAGAGCAGTTCTTCTGGTTTAAATATTATACAGCCTTACAGCCACCATACAGAGCCTCCTGTTATGCAGAAAAAAGAAATCTCAGATATTAGTTTACCACTAATTACTCACAGATTAATCATGAGATTTGAATGTATGTCACTCCCTATCCATCCATTAATGTACTATTATAAAAAAATTTGGAACTGTTTTTGCTGAAAAAATCAGCAATAAGAGAGTCATCTGGGAACAACTTTTGCTCTACTAAACTCATTGGTATTTCTAGATTTAAATTTCCAGTTTTACCAGTATGTGTCCTGAAAAAGGTGTTTAAATGTAGAGAATATGGAAACACAATTTGTTGCCAGGAGAAACCACACCCAGAGGTCCAGATCAATCTTCCTTACAGCACATGTCATCTTAGTAAGTTTTCTCCAGGAAGCTTTAAGCATAGCCAGAACCTGAGTTCAATCAATACAAACTGGCTAGAACTGCAGTCCCATCATTCCAGTATAGTTAAACTTGACAGTTATCACTGCTCCTTCGTCAGTACTCTGGCTTTATTTTTCAGACATGTTATCTCTAACTCAAGTACTGGTCAAATAATAAAATAAAAATATGAGTTTCCACTACCAAGTAGCTGTGCCTACTTGGCCAGGCAAGTAAAAAATTTAAAGCCTTGACTTCCTCATCTGTAAAGAAGGAATAATACCCACCTCTCCTTGTTGTTACGAACTTTTATGAACATAACATATATGTTCATCAAGGAGGCTGGCACAGAATAAGTTTCAATAAAGTGTTAGCTGTTACTGTCATCATCATCATCAAAGCAAGACAATGCATGCACTGATAATGGTAGTTAATTGGTATAATCTCCATAAAGAGCAATGTAACAATAGCTATCCATTTCATACAGTGCACGGAAGTACTGACCAAACAAATATTGTAGAAAGCTACCCTACACATGTGAAATGACATACTTAACATAAATTCATTGCAGCACTGTTAATAACAGCAAAACACTAGATGAAACATAATGTCTGTATGTCCAATTATGTAGGACATTAATTAAATAAATTACAGTTCATTTTTATAGTGCAGCCAAAAAAAAAAAAAAAAGGATGAGGTAACTCTACACAGACTGATATGGAACCACATCCAAGGTATTTTGTTAAGTGATAAAATGAAAATGCAGAATGTAATACGCTACCTCTGTCTTTAAAAAGAAAAAAAAAACAGCCTCGTATTTGCTATGTATGAAATACTTCTGAAAAATACATATAAGAAACTAGTAACATTGGTTGCCTATAAGAAGGGAACTGGATGACTAAAGAAAGGAATAGGAGGGAAATTTTTCAGTGTTTTAACCTTCTGAATCTTACATTTTTAAATTTTTGAAATATTTAAATTTTTAAAATTTTCTGTGTTTTAACCTTCTGAATCTTACATTTTTATTTGTGAAATATTTAGATAAAGAAAGCTATAAAAATAAGTTCTATAAAAATACAGTTTTCCCTCAATATTCAATACTTAACATAAGACCAAAAAAAGCATTAAAACAGTACATATTAACCAACAGGAGGAAAAATGAGAAGTTTTTAAAAGAATTACATATGTAACTCTTTGTAAAACTTTTTCATGTTTCTCTTTTTTTTTTTTTGAGACAGAGTCTCGCTCTGTCGCCCAGGCTGGAGTGCAGTGGCCGGATCTCAGCTCACTGCAAGCTCCGCCTCCCGGGTTCACGCCATTCTCCTGCCTCAGCCTCCCGAGTAGCTGGGACTACAGGCGCCCGCCACTGCGCCCGGCTAGTTTTTTGTATTTTTTTTTTTTTAGTAGAGACGGGGTTTCACCGTGTTAGCCAGGATGGTCTCGATCTCCTGACCTCGTGATCCGCCCGCCTCAGCCTCCCAAAGTGCTGGGATTACAGGCTTGAGCCACCGCGCCCGGCCTTCATGTTTCTCTCCCCCTGCATGATTCAAATACAAGCGGAAAGGGGGATACAGTGAAAAAGAAAGAGGTGACAGAAGATGAGGTAAGTGGCCAGGCAAGTGGTAACGAAGGACAGGACAGACCCTCCATATCTCCCAGCCCACAAAGTTCAAACCTTCCCAGTTACCTTAAACGCTGGGTTCGCTTCTGCCAAATTTTCATTATTAAAAAGTAAGAGAATGCTGAAAGGTTGAGACAAGAAAGCAAAAGGAGGTAGGATCTTTTACATTTTTTCAGTTCACTTGTATAGTAAGAAGAAAACCTTACCTCAATTTTTTTCAACACATCTGCAGTATTAGTGAGTGATGTGCCTTTGCCTGCGTCTTTTGCCTTTTTGGGTTTTGGGCCTGCTGAAGTAAAACTACCAGTTAACACATTTTTCTGCAACTGCAACTATGTATTATATTTCCTTGTCTTTGTGTATGCTGTCCAGCATTGTGCTACTGCATCCTAGGCAGTCACATAGTTTCCAGAGTAAATTAATTTTCTCAAAGAATAAACAAATCACACCTTACCAATTTTCCAATGATAAGGAATAAATGATAATCACTTAATAGGATTTTTCTTTTCTTAAGACTGAAGTATATTTTTTACTAGTACTGAAAATTGGTACTGGCAATTAATATCATTAGGGCCAAAACTGCTAAAATGTTGCCTCAGATAGAGAAGTACCAAGAGTATAGTGAAAGGCTCCCACAAATCCACCTGCACTGGCTTCTCCTTCACTGATAAGTGTACTTCATTCTAACCAGAGGAATCTTACCAGGTGTGCAAAATAAAAAGGAAGTGCAGGATAAATATTCTTTTCGGCTTTAAAGTCAACTACAGATGTGTGATCCTCTAGGACATGGCCAGTATCATTCAGGCACAAGTATTTTATTATGAAAATAATATACTTGCCCAATAAAAATGAATGGTATGAAAGACAGAAGATAAATTGCCATATCTCAAAATTCTGCATTCAAGCTAAATATGATTATATACTGTATCTTTAAAATAAAATAAAAATATGTCTGCCTTAAATACATATGTGCAAAAAATGTAAATTGTTTATGTACTTCAAATATGTGCATTTGCCAATGGTGAAAGAGATGACAATGCAACACACAGTATCTTTGGAATAAAGATTACAATAGTTAAACTGAATATACTCATCATATGAATCTGAAAACTCAAAAGCATATAAGTGAAATAAAATGTTGTAATGGCTTTGGGCTACATAATTTTTTTTTCTACTCCTATCAAAAATATTGCATTTTGAGGCTCTTCTGAAAGTGCAGGGTCTAGAGAACTATTTCACATATAAATTCTGCCAGTCAGTTACCAAAGCAATATGATAAGCGACAAAATTGTCCCATTGTGGTCAGAGAGTATTACAGTTCTTTTCCAAAATAAAACTAAACACTTAGAAATTACTTTGCAAGAGGAAAATGTGGCTCAGGAAGATGTAATTTTGTTAAAGATTAACATTTAACCTACAAAAGAAAATTTTTAGATTGTGGTAGATGACCCATAACTGATGGAATTACAATTTACTGTGTTATACTGAATTGCCCCTCAGGGAATTACTGAGCTCAGAGCTCCCAAACATATGTATTAGTGATTCCTCAAACAAAAGTAGTAGTTAAATTTAATGATGGGTAACTTTCTCTGACCCCCTTGGGGGCAAAGACTGTTTAATATGAACTGTAACAAATAAAATATAGCATCACATATGAACAAGATCTCAAGAAATATAATATTAATGCCAAAAAACATTAGCTAAGAATGTATTCTACTTACATCATGAAGTCTTTTTCTAAGAACTTTTTATCAAATTATTTAATTTCATAACATAAACCTTTGTTAAAGGGATACTAAAGAATATGGTCAGGTAAGTAAACTAATTTTTTTTTCCCATCTTTGACCAAGTATCTGCATATATTTGAATAGTTTCTTTTAACACATGGCAGTAGCTGGTTCTTCAAGAAACAACTGTTTTCAGCCTTTGACTCTATTGTTACTGTTCACTTCTATGTAAATCAATGGAGAGCATCTTAACAAAAAGGAGAGTCCAAGCCTATCAGAAACAAGACATAAAAATTACACCATATGTAATAAAAAATACTAGAGCAACATGAGAAACAAAGTTTCATTGTTGCTTTGTTTATTAACAAATGGAAATCCTGATACATTGGGAGCTTTTACTAATGATTAATGTGGGTATAAAATCCCAGGGATGACATATTTGAAAACGTTAACTCCTCCAAAATGAGCACATTCTTTTCAGCTTTAAAGTCAACTACAGATGTGTGATCCTCTAGGACATGACCAGTATCATTCATGCACAGGTATTTTATTATGAAAATAATATATTTGCCCAATAAAAACCAACAGTATAAAAGACAGAAGATAAATTGTCATATTTCAAAATATTCTACACGCAAGCTAAATATGATTATATACTGTATCTTTAAAATAAAATAAAAATACACGTGCAAAACATGTAAATTGTGTATGTACTTCAAATATGTGCATTGTATTGTATGTCAATTATATCTCAATAAAGGTGTTAAAACAGGGAATGGGAATTCCTTCTCTTCTGTTCGTTGATAACCCCACTGTTCTTAACCTCGCTGGCTACCTTCCTTTTTCACTCTTCATTCTTCATAGCAAAATTCTAAGAAGACTCATGTATGCTAGCTGTCTCCATTTCCTAAGCTCCATTTACCGGTTAAGCCTTTCCAATATGGATTCTACCTCTGCGAATCTTTCAAAAAGCTCTCACTGAGGTCACCAATAACTGACACGCCAAAAATGAGCGAACATTTTCCAGTCTTCATCCTATTTGACCTCTTAGCAGCAATGTCTAACATCTTTTAACATTGTTGACCACCTTTCGAAATACCAGACTACCTTGTGTAACTCTGCTCTCCTGGTTCTCCTCCTCCCTCCCTCTTTCCAGTTTCCTTCTTTGCCATTCAGTCTCCTCTACCAGCGCATTAAATGTTGGCATTCCTGTAAGCTCAGGTTTAGGCCCTCCTTTCTTCTAATTATCTAATTCTGCCCTAGACCATCTTACCCTTTCTTTTGGTCTCAATGATCGTATCTCTGATAATGACTACAGTCTCCATTTTGAAGTCCATTCCCCTGTGTCCAACAATATATTTAACATTTCTATTTGTATATTTCAAAGGAACCATAAGTAACACCTTTGAACTGAACTTCTGATTTTCTCTCACACACCTGTTATTTCCCTATTTCCTCTTCCACAACTGTGTCTCAGTAAACTCCTACTCATCCTTCAATCTCAACTCCAGTTCCATTTCCTCAAAGAACCCTTCCCAATGAGGACAGTGTGTTTTTGTTTAATGATGTTACCCCATTTGACTACAAGCTCCATGAGGGCAAGGATTATTCCCACTTTGCTCAGTTTTATTCCTGTCAACACAATGTCTGGCAATAACAGATACCTATTTACTGAATGAAATTACTAAAGAAAAACAAACTGCAAACATTCACTTTGGCATTCTTCTATACAACATAAAACTCTATTTTATTGGTTTCCCAATTTTAAAATGTTTTAGTAATAATTCATACTGTAGCCACTATAATAAAAAATCTGCAATTATGCAAATGAAAAGGTCCACAGTAATTGAAGAGTCTTTCTTAGCATCTCCAGGATTCCACAACTAAAGGAAAATCCTAAGTGAATAAATACAGAAAACCAAATATTGCATGTTCTCACTTATAAGTGGGTGCTAATGAGCACACATGGACATAAACATGGGAACAATAGACATAGTGAACTACTAAAGTTGGGAGGGGAGGACGGGGTGGAGTGGGTTAACTACCTATTAGGTAGTACACTGACTACCTGGGTGCAATATACCAATGTTAACAAACCTGCACATGTACCCCTGTATGTAAAATAAACACTGAAATTTCTAAAAAGATATAAAATTTAAAAATTAAAAAATAAGACACAAAGAAAAGGCAACAACTAAGGGAAAAAAACACCCAAAAGATAAACAACAAAAAACAAGCTTTAGCCAAATAGTTATAATGCATTTTTATATATACAGGGGGACAGAGAGAGGGAGAAAGAGAGTCAGGGTCTTAGAGTGTCAAGGTCTTGCTCTGTCTTCCAGGTTTAAGTGAAGTGGTGCAATTTGGGTTAACGGCAGCCTCCGCCTCTTCGGCTCAAGTGATCCTCCCACCTTAGCCTCCCAAGGAGCTGGGACTATAGATGCATGTCACCACACTTGGCTAATATTTGTTTTAACTTTACGTAGAGACAAGTTCTCACTATGTTGCCCAGGCTGGTCTCAAACTCCTGGGCTCAAGTGATCCTCCCACTTCAGCCTCCCAAAGTGCTGAGATTACAGGCATGAGCCCTCTTGTCTAGCACAAAATACTTTAAGAAAAGCATTAAGAACAGTTGAGTATAATTTTGGGTTGACAAGTCCATATTAACAGAATGTAAGAAATAACCTTTTCCTACCTGAATTACTATTATATTAGTGAATGTACCTTTTTTACATTTATTTCTTGGCATCATCTCTCTTGGAAGTCTTCTCCAATCTGTACATAAAATAAAAAATAAAAAAATTGCAGTTTCCTCTAGGAATTAGTGGCATTGAATATAACTATGTGAAGGACACAATAGTTGTCCAGGAAATGACAATAAAGTGCCTTAGTATCTGACTTTACAAATTTAGCTTGAAACATAAAAAAACAAAATCCAAACATAACAGACAATGATATATTTTCTCCTATAAAGAAAAGTTTATCACAATAGCTTTGAAACAGTGCTATAAAATTTTTTGGGGAAGAAAATCTTACGGTAATTATTTGTGGGTGCTGGAATTATGACAGTTTTTCTTAAGTATTATTTATATTTATTTATTTGACTACTTTGTATTTCATAAGTTTTCTGTAGTTGATATATTTCTTATGCAACAAATTTTTTTTTCAAAAGTATGTTACCACAATCCCAACATATGCAAAATGAAATAAACAATTCTAACATCTGAAAACTTTAAAATTAAAAATATAAATAGCTGTCAAAAATAAATTTCCTCCAATAAATAATTTTGCTTATATTACTTAAATAATTCCTCCAATGTGTCACTTTCTTTTAATTTTTAAGCACAGAGTTAAACAGAAAATTGAAGCAACATAAAAGTTGATTTAAAAATACTGCCTGCTAATAAAGAAATTTCGGAGCATTTTTACAAAGCATTTAAATCTCAAGTCATTTTACCTGAAAAATAAATTTTGCTTTGAATATATTTTAGTTTTTGTAAACTATTCATTTTAGATCATGACGGGAATATATAAAGAGAATCATTTGAGAGATGAATACTAATGAAACGGAAGAAATGAGAGACCTAAGTTGTTTCCAACCTTACCAACACTGAAAAGATAGTACTATAATCTGTGAAAACGATAATGCTATTAATGCCATTTATGTTTTTACATAAGGGCAGTTTCCATAAAAGACCAAGGACAGAGACATAAAAAGAATGTGAATTAAAATGAGAAGACCTGGGTTCTAACAGTATCTGACAGGTCACTTTATTTCTATGACAACTGTTTTTATTTGCAAAATGAATGAGTGGGATGAGATCTCCTTTACGGCCCCTTCTAACTTGTCCATACTCAAGGTAAAGCTTCTTTTTAGATATAGTTCTTTTGAAAAAGAAACCTAACAACTAAAACTAGTCTGCTTAAAAGAAAGGAAGATCCATGAGCTTGGCTTAAAATACCTTTAAAACAAGAATTTTGTTTTCTCTTCAAATGCTCTAAAATTGCTCAGGAGCATAGTATTTGTGCTTCTTGGTACTACAAATTAAAATTGTGATTGTGGCTAATTAAATTGGAAAATCCAAATGGTTTGTTTGGCCTGTCCTATTTTTATAAAAAATATATTTTAAGGGCTGGGCACAGTGGCTCACGCTTGTAAATCCCAGCACTTTGGGAGGCCAAAGTGGGCGGATCACAAGGTCAGGAGATCAAGACCATCCTGGCTAACACAGTGAAACCCTGTCTCTAGTAAAAATACAAAAAATTAGTCGGGCGTGGTGGTGGGCGCCTATAGTCCCAGCTACTCGGGAGGCTGAGGCAGGACAATGGCATGAAAACCTGGAGGTGAAGCTTGCAGTGAGCTGAGATTGCACCACTGCACTCCAGCCTGGCCGACAGAGCGAGACTCCATCTCAAAACAAAACAAAACAAAACAAAACAAAACAAAACAAAACAAACAAACAAATATATATATACACACACACACACACACACATATATATAGTTTAAGAACTTCCACAAAAGCACTTCAACTCGTCCTTGTTTTAGCATAAAAATCTTTTCACCTTAGTTTCTAACAGATTTATATTACTAATTAATCACAATAAAAGAACCAGACTCAATTTTCCTATGGTAAAAATAGAAAACTTAGCCTAAAAAAAAATATGAGGTGAGAGAGACAGCCTTTAAAAATTGTTTCCATATTGTGTGTTTTGCAGTTACCTGGTATCCATTCTTCCTTGTATACCTTCATGTATCTTTTACTATACCTTTCAATATCTAGGAGAAAAAAAGAATAAAGAACTCATTAGGAAAATCAAGAGTAACCCTGAACTTAAGCCATTCCTTTAAGATAACTGAAAACAAGAGATAACATTTTTTATTTCACATGCAGGGAGTTTCCTATATTTGTACATAAGAGAATGGGAAAAAGGGTAAGGGTAGGCAAGGTTGGACTTGGTGAGGGGTTACCAATGTGAGGCATAAATGAGTAACCTGCAAGCCCTACATGCCAACTGCTGAAAACTCTACAGGGATCCTCTGAGCTTGCCAAAACCAGTAAAGCCACAACTGCGGCTCTTGCTTCAGACTGGTCCACCTTATCACAAGAAACACCCTTAAGGAGGGCACAAACTCTTTCCTAGCAGCACAAGTTGGAAAGCAACACTATCACACAAAAGCTTGAAGCCATGTTCATCATAAAAAGTAGTTCAGGAGTTAGTCATGAAAAGCGAAAGGTAATACTAAAGATGAATAGATAAAAACCAGGGACCAAATACGTACTGATTTTTCTTCTATGTTAAAAATATGCTTCCAAATAATACAACCACGTATGACAGAAAGGTAACTAAAATAAGCAGTAGATCAGAGACCAAGAGATCAGGTTTTTCTAGGTATTTTAACTGCTTGACTTCAGGTCAAATGTTTTAACTAATCTTGCCAAGTTTTTCACCTGTAAAATGAAGTCAGCACAAATGAGAGATTCCTAGCATTTGTAACACAACGACTTCTTTTGAAGAATTTTCTCCAAAACAGATTCCATATTTTAAATAATTTTAACCTTCAGTATACCAGAAAAAACAATTTTTAGCCTTTTTCCTCTGGGTACAATAGACCATTTTTTATATTTTAAAATATTTTTAGGTTAATTTCAAATAATGAAATACAGAGAATAAATAAAAAAGATAACAGATAAAAGAATAGCTATTGAAAACTAATCACTGGAACCCAATTAAAAAGGGGTATAAAGGATTTGAATAGACATTTCTCTAAAGAAGATACAAAAATGGACAAAAAGCATGAAAAGATGACCAACATCACTAATCATTACGGAAATTCAAATCAAAACTACAATGAGATACTGTGTTACAACCACTAGGATGGCTAGGATCAAAAAAACAATAAGAAACATTGGCAAGGATATGGAGAAATTTGAACCCTCATATATTATTGATAGGAATGTAAAACAGTACACCCGCTTTAGAAAACAGTTTGGCAGTTCCTCCATATGTGAAATACAGAGTTATCATATGATCCTATGTGCATACTCAACAGAAATGAAAACATACGTTCACACAAAACATGTACAGGAATGTTCATGACAGGATAACTTATGTAATCCTGAAAGTGAACCGACCCAAATACCCATCAAGTGATGAGTGGATAAACAAAATGTGGCATATATCCATACAGTGGAATGTTATTCAGCCATAAAAAGGAATGAAGCACTCATATGCACTAAGCCATGAATGAACCTTGAAAACATTATGGCAAGTGAAAGAAGCCAGTCACAAAAAGACACATATTACAGGATTCCACTTATATGACATGGTCAGAACAGATAAGTCTCCACAGACAGAAAGCAGATTTCTGGTGCCACGGGTTGGAAGGAGGGAAGAGTAGGGACTGACTACTAAAGGTTACAGAATTTCTTTTCTGGATAACGAAAAGCTTCTAAAAACTTAGATAGTGGCTGGGCATAGTGGCTCACACCTGTAATCCCAGAGTGGCTGGGTGCAGTGGCTCACACCTGTAATCCCAGCACTTTGAGAGGCTGGGGCAGGTAGATTACTTGAGGTCAGGAGTTCAACACCAGCTGGGCCAACATGGTAAAATGCCATCTATACTAAAAATACAAAAAAAATTAGCCAGGTGTGGTGGCGTGTGCCTGTAATCCCAGGTACTGAGATTACAGGTACTGAGATTGAGGCAAGAGAATTACTTGAATCCAGGAGGCAGAAGTTGCAGTGAACCTAGATCATGCCACTGCATTCCAGCCTGGGTAACAGAGCAAGACTCTGTCTCAAAACAAACAAAAATTAAATAGTGGTGTTGGCTGCATAGCTCTGTAGCTATATTAAAAGTCACTTAATTGTACACTTCAAGAAGTAAATTTTACACATGTGGATTGTGTCTCAGTAAAGCTGTTACTTAAAAATCATAAAACTAGGCCCAACACAGTGGCTCAGGATGGATGTAATCCCAGCACTTTGGGAGGCCACGGCATGTGGATTGAGTCCAGGAGTTTGAGACCAGCCTGAGCAATATGGTGAAACCCCATCTCTACAAAAAATACAAAAATTAGCCAGGCATGGTAGCTCATGCCAGTGGTTCCAGCTACTTGGGAGGCTATGGTGGAAGGATGGCTTGAGCCTGGGAGGTGGAGGCTGCAGTGAGCTGAGATTATGCCACTGCATTCCAGCCTGGGTGACAGAACAAGATCCTGTCTCAAATAAAAATAAATAAAGCTATTGGAGATTTTACTAAGCAATTAACTATAGCAAATCCAAATTTATATTACATGTTTTACTGGTTTTGAAGGTAAATTTAACCAAAATGGGCAAAGTCATTTGAATGCAGTTTTCTGTGCATCAGCTGCCACACACAAACCTAGAATATATGCCTTCTGTATTTCCTGATCCCAGATTCCAAATGCATCTTTAATAGGTTCTAACTTATCATTTCCTCTGGTTCTTTTTCTCATAGGTGTATCATCTAAATAATTTCATATTACAAATGCATTTCTAGTACAATCTAGCTTATCACTACTTCCAAGTCTTCTTGTACTTACATATCTAAAATGCAATATTTTAAAAAACTTTCATGTCTCATATTTCTATTGAAGAGAGGATGGCCCAGCCATCTTCTTTGCTCTATACTTGCAAAATATTTTCATTATTAAATTTAAAATCACCAATTAACATGATCAATCAAAAAAACAATTTCATGTCTATATAATCAATTTCCTTTTGATCATTATTGTCTCTGCCTTTATGTTGAACATTTGCCAGTTACAAAACACAACAAATTAATTTTGGTGCATAAATATCATAAAACAAAACAAAAACGATCACCTCATTTTAGCAAATGGGATGTTCCAGGTTTTTGATACGAAGTATTACACAATGAGTTCTTCTTCAAAGATTGACTGTACAAGGTCACCATAATTCCTTTTTAATTCTTGGAGAGAGTGTTTACTCATTGATTCTTGAATTTGAGAAAATTCACTGAAGACAATATCATCTGAAGACTCAGTCTGAGATTTTGCTTATACAATCAATTTAATCATCATCATTAGCATCCAGAGAGCTATCTATCTCTTTGCATTTGTCTTCTGATTCATCTAAGAACTGTGGAATATGTTTTACTGTCAATTTTGGACATTATGAGCAGAAAATTAAAAAATTTTGAAATTTTCAATTGTATTAAATGAAAATTAAAACAGAGCAACTACAAATATGAAGGTCTCTGAAGACTTTATGTCTTCTTAAAACACAGATATAATACTTTGGACAATGCAACAGGAAAACTATATGATGACATAATATTGATAATTTATTTCAATTGCACAGTCAATTCCATCATTCTCCCATTTTTTATATTTATTCTTTTTTTCAGTATAGTGGGGAATGTCTGATGAATAATGATAAGGTAATATCTATGATGATGAAATAGGAAGGTATTTCAAGATAGAGAAAAAATAAGATCACTCAGATTCCACAGTTATCTTAGATATATAAAAGGGTTCAATGGGCTGATATGGTATTCTAAGATAAAACGAGTTTTCCTTTTTAAGTAAATTTCTGTTTCTTCTTTAGAAAACCTCTACGCAAGAATAAAAGTTATGAATATCAATCACACAAACAATAAGAACTGCTCCAAAAATACCGTCAAAAATTTATATTGAGTCTCATGGACACGGATGGTATAGCAAGAATTAGTAAGCCAAATTCCATTTATTCAGTAACAAACCTATGGACGTATTTAAGTAAACGTATTATTTCCATTAAGCTGTGAGGTTCTGAAAATGACTTATGACACCATCACCACTGTCAGAATCATGTTTCTACCTCAAAGGACTCTGTAGTTCAGGAGCTTGAGCTAGAAACCACTGGACTGGACGATCTCTACATCCTCTTACAGCTAAAATTCACTAAATAATATTCATTGGTGTTTTTCCTTTATTATATAACAAATTTTGATGCAAAATACTAATCATTTCTATAATTCTACCTGAAAACATTAAAAACAAACTTTGAAGACATTGCAACATGAAAAATGTTCATTCCATGCCTTCAGTTCTTTAGGACTGATCTCAATGCCCTGAGCCACCAGCCACTTGACTATCAGGAAGTCTTGAGATCTCCCACCCTATTTGTCTGTCCTAGTGTCTAATGATTTAGTTCTTTACAGTAGCCCTTAAGTCTCTCTTTCCTAAAGAACACAAGTGGCAAGTGATGCACCTGGCGAAGGCACAGTCATGCAGTATCTCTATCCGGAATATGATTCTGACAGTAGGGTGGTTCTGTTCAGTCTGGCCAATTCTTTTTCACTCATAGCATGGATATTATATAAATTTATACATGCACATATATACACATATTATATAAACCTATATACGCACATATAAATGTATATATTTTATAGAAAAACCTTTATTTTTAACATGAGTGTTTTTTAAACACTATATCAGGAAAGAGAGGTAAGCTGGGTGTGACGGCTCAGGCCTGTAATTCCAGCACTTTGGGAGGCCGAGATGGGAGGATCGCTTGAAGCCAGGAATTCGAGACCACTGTGAGCAAAAAAACGAGACCGCTGTCTCTACAAAAAAAATAAAAATAAAAAATTAGCCAGGCATGGTGGTGTGTGCCTGTAGTCCCAGCTACTCAAGAGGCTGAGGTAGGAGGATCACTTGAGCCCAGGAGTTTGGAAGCTGCAGTGAGCTGTGATCGTGCCACTGCACTCTAGCCTGGGTGACAGAGCGAGACCTCATCTCTAAAATACAAAATAAAACAATAAAAAAAAAGACAGAAGTAAACATGAAGATCTCAGGGAGAATGTACTTGTATCAATCTGGAAATTTCTATATAAGAGTTTTCCCCTGAAAGAAATAAAAGCAAAAAAAAACCCTTATTTTTAAAATACTTTATTGCCTAGTTATCAAAGATAAAGTGCCCCTTAATCCAAGTACAAGCCAACCATTCCCATAGACCAACAACAGAATTATAGTTTTTTGTTTGTTTGTTTGTTTGTTTTTAAGAGACAGAGTCTCGCTCTGTCACCCAGGCTGGAGTGCAGTGGCACGATCTCGGCTCACTGCAAGCTCCACCTCCCGGGTTCACGCCATTCTCCTGCCTCAACCTCCCGAGTAGCTGGGACTACAGGCACCTGCCACCATGCCCCGCTAATTTTTGTATTTTTAGTAGAGATGGGGTTTCACCGTGTTAGCCAGGATGGTCTCGATCTTCTGACCTTGTGATCCGCTTGCCTCAGCCTCCCAAAGCGCAGGGATTACAGGCGTGAGCCACCGCGCCCCACCAACAAAATTATGTTTTTAATATCCCTGTCTAAAACACTCACATAAATGCTTTAATTATTTGATACACTTTTTTTTTTTTTTTTTTTTTGAGACAGAGTCTCACTCTGTTGCCCAGGTTGCAGTACAGTGACATAATCCCAGCTCACTGCAACCTCCACCTCCCCGGTTCAAACGATTCTCCTGCCTCAGCTTCCTGAGAAGCTGGAATTACAGGCACGGGCCACCACGCCTGGCTAATCTTTGTATTTTTAATAGACACAGGGTTTCCCCATGTTGGCCAGGTTGGTCTCAAACTCCTGACCTCAGGTGATGCGCCTGCCTCAGCCTCCCAATGTGCTAGGATTACAAGAGTAAGCCACTGTGCCTGGTCTAATTTGATGTACTTTTAAATTAGACATGTGTTTTAATAACAACCACATTCAGCTAAGTAAATCTGTACCATAGAGAAAAGATCAATTTTAAAAGCACTAAAGTATACCCTGCATTACTATTTTTTCTAGTAAGAATGAATACTGATTAGTTCATTTGGTCTTTTTGAAATCTTTAAAATGAAAAGTTTTATTTTAGAACTCAAACAGATGAAAGCATACAACATATTCATGGAAGTTAAAAATTTCAGTATTAGGCTAGGCGCGGTGGCTCACGTCTGTCTGTAATCCCAGCACTTTGGGTGGCTGATGCGGGCAGACTACTTGAGGTCAGGAGTTCCAGACCAGCCTGGCCAACACGGTGAAACGTCTCTATTAAAAATATCAAAATTAGCTGGGCACGGTATTTCACGTCTATAATTCCAGCTACTCAGGAGGCTGAGATGTCAGAATCACTTGAACCCAGGAGGCAGAGGTTGCAGTGAGTCGAGATTGCACCACTGCACTCCAGCCTGGGTGAGAAGAGTGAGACTCCATTCTATTACAAAAAAAAAACCAAAAACAATTAAGTATTTTTGAGATAAAATATCTCTTATCAAACCATTATATAACTCAAAGCAGCTATGTTTTGAGAATTAAAAGAATTTGTCTAAAATGCTTCTTATAATTATAAGCACATGCTAAGATCATTACACAAGGCTTCCTTTTTTGACTCAGCCAATTCAAACTATTCTAGAGAGAGGAAAAATGGAATGTATTTTTAATACTAATAGAATGAGATGACACTATTAATTTCTCATGTTTTAATGATGTTGTTTTGAGAACTCAAAGATGGTATCAGTCTCTCTAATTTCAACAATCAAGGGCAGAAAGTAAAAAATCAATATAGTACTGCTGTGCTAAATAGCTACGCAGGAATCGTTTCCTTTCCTATAAAACCACTTCCCACTTCTAGTCTGAGACTGTTGAGCCCTCTCCAACTATAATGTTCCCTTTCTTCACTAAGCAGCACTAATGAACACATATTTTACATCATATCAAATACCTGAATGAAAAACCAAACAAAATCAAGTCTTAAAAATTTTTTTAACCTAAATATTAAATAATTGGAGACATGCATAAAGGTTTATGTATAATAATAATCACAGCATTATATATACAAGCAAAAAACTGGAAATAATCTTTAAAAAGCAGGAAATTAGTTACAATTAATATTATATCCACAGAGTAGACTACCAGTCATTAAAAGTCATGTTTGCCAAGAATAATAAGGATATGTGAAAATGCTAATATGCTACTGATTGAAAAAAGATACAAAGTAATATGAATCTAATTTTGTAAAGAGAATATGCATGCATAAGAAAAAATCTGGACTATATAACAAAATATTAATAGTGGTTCTCTAGACATAAGCATGGGTAATTTTTACTTTTCAAAATTTTCCTGTTTTTCATAATTTTCACTGAACATATAAAATTATTGTGAAAGCTATTTCTAAAAATAAAATATCAAAGTTTAAAGTATTTTTTCTGTTAAAGCAACATAAATATGCTTTTTCAAAGTGGTTGATAATTTTTGATTGAATAGAATCAATCAACATTCAATGATTATATATCTTGTGCTTAAACACTGTTTCATCTGTACACATTAAGACACATAATCAAAGACTCCAATATGGTACCTTGTCTTTCTTCAGGTGTTTCAATAAAATAAGGCATTCTTTTCATTGTTTCTCTCAACTCCTGTTTCAAAGCCAGCATATATTCTTCACCTTCTCCTGTTTTCAGTGGCACTGGTTTATAATCTGTATCCTGTTTAAATTAAGACACAAAGGGTTTTTTTCAAATCAATTATGTATTCTAATATCCCTTTTATCTGTATTGTAGAAAAGAGCAGTTTTATTGAAATACTGTGTTTTACAGGCACTAAGTTTTACAATCAACTTAAAAGATGAACTTCTGTAGTCTATTTAACCTGTTAACCCATTTCCTACTTTGCTCTCATATTAGAGGTAAAAAAGACGCATAATTTTCCTATTGGCCCTGAAAACTACACCAATAATCATTTTGTCATACAGTCTGTTGACCTATGTGATTATCTACTTTAAGGATTAAGATACCAGGCCAGGCGCGGTGGCTCACGCCTGTAATCCCAGCACTTTGGGAGGCCGAGGAGGCGGATCACAAGGTCAGGAGATCGAGACCATCCTGGCTAACACGGTGAAACCCCGTCTCTACTAAAAATACAAAGAAAAAAAAATTAGCCAGGTGTGGTGGTGGACACCTGTAGTCCCAGCCACTCGGGAGGCTGAGGCAGGAGAATGGCGTGAACCCAGGAGGCGAAGCTTGCAGTGAGCCAAGATCGTGCCACTGCACTCCAGCCTGGGTGACAGAGCGAGAGTCCGTCTCACCAAATTAAAAAAAAAAAAAAAAAAAATTAACATACCAAAAAAAAAAAAGAAAAAGAAAAAGAAAAACTAAGGTACCCAAATGAGGGCAGCTGCTTTAGGTCCTTATTAACCTCAACTAGTGGTGGTGTTATTGGGAAAAAATAAATAAAAAAGCAGCAGCTATAATTTAGTGTATGGTTACTATGATATATTCAATATCCAATATCCATTATCTCATTGAAAGGACTACCAATATTTCTCCTTTTACAGTGAAGAAATTGAGAAGTGAGTAATTTATAAGCCCATAGAATGAATAAATGGCAAGATGGAGTTTGAAGCTGCATTTCCAGTTTTTAAAATTATACACACATATACATATACACAAATATGCATTTGTATGTGTGTATATATTTACACAAATATATTCATTAACAAGTGGATCTCTAGGGTACATAGTAAAGACATTTCTGGTTTCAGAGAATAAAGATAAGGTACATTTTCAAAATTTGATTAGGAATATATACATTCATGCTGCAACTACTTATTGAGTACCCAACATGGTTAGACTATAGAAGATACCATGATAAACAAGTCAAAGTCCCTGCCCACAGGGAACTTACATTCTAGGAGAGAAACACACAACAAATTAGTAAACAAATGAGGTGACATACAATTTCACATAGTGATAAATGACATAAAAATAAACGAAGGTGCGTAAAGGAAAAGTGACTGACAGTGCAGGGAGGATGGAGGTGCAGTCTACACAGGGTGAGCACGCGTGGCCTCTTGGGGAAGTCACATCTGAGTAGAGATTGGGATAAAATCAGGGAGCCATCCATGCAAAGAGAAGAGATGGTAGGGAACCAGCAGGCCCAAAGGCCTGAGGACACAAGGAGGCCCGCGTAGCTGGGGAATGAGAAGGACAGTGGTAGAAAGAGTCAGAGAGACATCAGAACGGAGAGATCAGGAAGAGCCTTTTACCCAGTAGTAAGGAATTTTAATTTCATTCCAAGCATAAAGAAATACTATGTACTAACATCCCCAGTGTTTAGAAGTAATCTCACACATGGAAAAGAGCTTGTTTTAAAAATCACTGTAAAGTGACATTATGCCAATACCTGAGATATTTGTCTTTGTTTTTATGCTGCGCTGAATATCAAAAAGGTAAAATATCAACAGCAAAAAGCGGAGACCCCTTGTGTGAGATATCTAGATCCCTGGATACATTCTAAACTAAACATAAAGTGAAAACATTACATATTATGCAAATTTAGCTTGCAGCATACTCACTAAATTTTAAAACAACACTAAAATAAGCAAAAAAAGTTCAGTGGGGGACAAAGTCAAGTGGCATACTAAGGAGCAAACTTAAGTTCTATAGATACAAGACGAGAAGAAAATCATTAAGTGAAGGTGCGGTAGGGTGGGAACTTAGAACCATTATAAAACCTAATGACTTTTAAAACTATTATTTTCATATTGGAATTTATCAGTAACACCAACAGGAGTTGTAAGAATTGAAAACTAATTCTTTAGTGGTTCACATAGTACTAAATATATTAATAGAAAGATGTATACAGTTTTGTTTTCTATATTTTAAGAAAGCAGATCATGAAAATATTTAAAGGTAAGTGAAACACACTCTCCTTTACTTTCTTATACTTGAGGATACTATAATCATATATCAAGTCCTATATAGAATTTAATATTCTCTGAAAAATGAAAAAACACACTATGAGAATTCAACAGTTCATATACTTACAGGAAATAGTGGGGGTGGTTTCAACACTACATCAGGTAACTTTTCGCCTTTGCTAAATCCAACAGCCTCAATATTAAAGGTATAAGCAGCACGTCCTCTTCCTTTATTCCCAGCCATCAGAAATAGTTATACCAGATGAGTAGCCAAATTCTGAAAGGCACTATTAATGATTAAGATTTACTGGATCACACATAAAAAAGAAATCAACACTTTAAAGCAAAATATAAAACTGCATCCCTTAAGTAGCATAGTTGATTTAAAATACTTTTGGAAAGCAAAACATGGAGAAATAAACATTTGACAAGTAACTGTTGAATTTCTCACACACACACATCTTTGGCAGGTAAGATAATGATGGCTTCAACTCCCTCACCCACTACTACTGTCCCACATCCAGACTGATGAGGAGAAGAAATCTTTCTTTTTCATATCAACATAAAAACATAAAAAAAAAAAAATCTTTCTTTTTCACATCATCATTAGTCATATATACTTTAAGACTTTAAATGATTTATCTTAGCATGTGAGTGTTAGGAAGAATCCCTGAGATCTAGTCTAATGTCTCCCTTTTAGAAATGGGAATGGTCGTTTGATGAGACTCGAAAGAAGCCTGTCCAAGAAAAAAAAATTCAGAGGAAAACAGCTGAAATCATTAAAGTTACAATAAACCTGTACTCTTCAATTTTGGGGACAGGAGTGACATCATACATGCAAGTTGTAATGAACTTTTGAATCCTCTGATTATACTATGAGAACTGAGCTGGCAATGTAAAAACAGGGTTCCCTACGCTAGAGTTCTTCCAACAGAAGTCTGCATTCAACTGTAGTGATGATTATAATGCACACTCTTTACATCTCTTTTCCCGCTGGTAATACTGAGCCTCATTTAAGCCTGTGAACCCAAGACAGAAACTATATGTCCTCCAGTCCACCTGGAGGAAGTCAGAGGAGTGGCTTTGGTTTTGGCTCCATCAGCTCAGTCTCATTTCTGAATCCACTCACTCTCACTTGCCTTCCTTACAAAATTATGCAAGTCACAGTACTTCACACAGCTGCTCTACTCTTCACCAGGGTTTCTTGCCTCGTCATTAATGTCACCCCTCTTAGTCTGCCACATTAATGGTGAAGGAACACCACCTAAAACCAACAAGGTGCTACTTCTTTATATCAATTTTACTGTCTACAATTTGAATATATGCAGTTCTTTGGACCAAAAGGCTGAAAACTCCCAGCTCACTTTATCACAGGGCCAAACTACAAAGCAAGCGCCTCTCAGTTCTCAACCCTGGCTGCCATTAGAATCACTTGGGTAGCTTAAAAACCTAGAGCAATGGTTCTCAAAGAGTGCTGTCTGCAGCAGCATCACTCAGAACTTGGTAGAAATGCAAACTGTGAGTTCCACCACAGACCTAAAGAAAAAAGAAACTGTGGGTGAGCCCAGTACTGGTGTTTTAAGAAGCCTTCCAGATAATTCTTATGTATGCTAAGTTCTGAGAATCACTGAACTGAACCAATCAATCCAGATCTCTTGGGGTGAGGATTGGGCAAGAGTCAGTTTTAGAAGCTTCCCAGGTGATTCTAACAGCAAATGTTAAGAGTATTGAGAGAACCGTTCTGGTGGAAGTCTTAGCAACTAAGGAGTAGTTGAGTTAAAATACACATGTAGAATCAAGGACTTCATAGGTCTCATCTTTGAGGTTTAAAATTATACAAACTAGCCTTAGCAACTTAAAAATATTTGCCTTAAAGGTGAGATAACTGTAACTGCTGTAAATCTACGTAACACTCAGGATGTGGCAGTCCAAGTTTTAATTCATTTACAAGGAATAGCAGTAACAAGGTACTGCACTTTTAGACAGCCAATTTAATTTTTAAAATTATTTATTTATTTATTTATTTTTTTCAGATGAAGTCTTGCTCCGTCACCCAGGTGGCACAATTGTGGCTCACTGTAACCTCCCTCCCTTGCTTAAGTGATTCTCCTGTCTCAGCCTCCTAAGTAGCTGGGATTATAGGACTTATTTTTGAATTTTTTTAGGAGAGACGGGGTTTCACCATGTTGGCCAGGTTGGTCTCAAACTCCTGACCTCAAGTGATCCGCCTGCCTCAGCCTTCCAAAGTGCTAGGATTATAGGCATGAGCCACGGCGCCCAGCCAATGACACACTGCCAATGATGGCCAATTTTAATGTCCTTCTACATTTAAGGCCCCAGAAGCAAATCATATATTCAACATCTTTTTGTAATGAAACATTGTTTCCTGTTTTCTGTGAATTACCCAAGTAGAATATATGGCATTTGATTTGACATAATGGCTATGATACTGAGAACATTTTCAGATATGATTTTGTAACTGCCCAAGGGGTTCACCATGCCTGTTGTCTGGACAGAGCTGATTTATCAAGACAGGGGAATTGCAATATAGAAAGAGTAATTCACACAGAGCTGGCTGTGCAGGAGACCGGAGTTTTATTACTCCTTAAATCAGTCTCCCCGAAAACTTGGAGATTTTTTTGAGATGGAGTGTCACTCTTGTTGCCCAGGGTGGAGTGCAATGGTGCGGTCTCAGCTCACTGCAACCTCCACCTCCCAGGTTCAAGCAATTCTCCTGCCTCAGCCTCCCGAGTAGTTGAGATTACAGGCATGCACCACCATGCCTATCTAATTTTATATTTTTAGTAGAGACGGGGTTTCTCCATGTTGGTCAGGCTGGTCTTGAACTCTTGACTTCAGGTGATCCACCTGCTTTGGCTTCCCAAAGTGTTGGGACTACAGGAGTGAGCCACTGCGCCTGGCTGGAGATCAGAGATTTTAAGGTTAATTTGGTGGGTAGGGGGCCAGTGAATTGGAAGTGCAGATTGGTTGGCTCCGGGATGAAATCATAGGAAGTCAAAGCTGTTCTCTTCTGCGGAGTCCGTTCCTGGGTGGAGGCCACAAGATCAGAAGAGTCAGTTAATCACTCTGGGTAGTGCCCCCTGATCCATCAACGGCAGGGTCTGCAAAATATTTCAAGCACTGATCTTCGCTTTAGGGAGGGCAGGGTCTGCAAAATATTTCAAGCACTGATCTTCGGTTTAGGGAGGGTCAGAATCTTGTAGCCTCCAGCTGCATGACTCCTAAACTATAATTTCTAATCTTGTGAATAATTTCTTAGTCCTACAATGGCAGTCTAGTCCCCAAGCAAGGAGGAGGTTTGTTTTGGGAAAGTCTGTTACCATCTTTGTTTTAAACCATAAACTAAGTTCCTCCCAAAGTTAGTTCAGTCTATGCCCAGGAATGAACAAGGACAGCTTAAAGGTTAGAAGCAAGATGGAGTCACAGTTAGTTTAGATCTCTTTCGCTGTCTCAGTCATAATTTTGCAAAGGTGGTTTCACGCCCAAGAATGAACAAGGACAGTTTAGAGGTTAGAAGCAAGATGGGATCAGTTAGGTCTGATATCTTTCACTGTCATAATTTTCTCAGTTATGATTTTTGCAAAGTTGGTTTCAATCCCTCCCTTTGGGTTTCATAGTTTTACATTATTCATTTTGTAAATTTATCCTTGCAGGCCTCCATATTTGAGTTTTCCTTCATAGCTGCTTGAACACTAAAAGTTGATTTATCATCTTTAATGCTGCCATTTTAAACTACAACTCCATGCCTTTTTTTAATACTTACATTTACTATACTTACATACACAAAAGTCAGTATACTAAATCCCCATATACCCACTACTCAGCTTCAAAATTATCAGTATATGACTATTGTACTTTATACTTTTCTACTCCCATGCTTCAGATTGTTTTAAACTCTTCAGTATGTATCTTCTCTGAGAGTTAAGGGCTTTTAAAAAAAAATCACAGTAACATTGCATCTATAATTTTAACAATAACTCTATACCATCATCTTATATAGAACATTCACATTTTTTACTTATCACATAAATGTTTTTACAGTTAATTTGTTCAAATCAAGATATAAAAAATACATGACATTTTACTTTCTTTTAAACTGTAATCGTTTTCCTTTTTTTTCTTTTTTCTGTCTATTTGTCTAAAAAACTAGGTCAGTGCCCTGTACAATGCTTCTTAAACTTTAGGTACAAGAGAATTACCTAGGAATCTTGTTAAAATGCAGATTTTGAATCAGTTAGCCGCAGACAGAATCTGAGAATTTGCATTTTTATCAAGGTCTCAGGAGACATCAACTGATTTGTAAACCATACTTTGAAAGTAGCAAAGCTATACAATTTCCCGTATTCTGGATTTGACTGATTTATACCTGAGATATGGTTTAACATATTCCTCTATTCACTGGGTGTATTTCCAATAAACAGGTAAACTAGAGGCTTAGATTAGGGTTTGATTTTCTTTTTTTTCAAGAATACTTAAAAGGATGCTCTCTCTTTCCTTCTGCATTATATCACGATGAACATAAAGTCTCCCTCTTGGTATTGATCAGGCTGGTCATGGGTTCAGGTGTTGGTCTATTTCATTAAGTATAAAGTGTCCATCAGTTTTCACCTAATGATTTTAGCAGTCACTGATGATCACCACCTACATCCATTTTTCCATTATGAATTGCAAAATGGTGGTATACAAATTTTATCATTCTTTCTGTTTTATTAATTGGAATTCCACCAGGAATCAATTTCTCTTATCTATTATTTAGTTACCTTAAAATAAAGTTCATACAGTAACTGTATTTATTTTAAGAGCCAAGCTTATTCCAGCTCTCTACATTAAAAAAGCAGGAAAATATCCAAATGGACTTGTTTCAACTGCTGAGTCACCAAGACATATGCTGAGCCTAGAGAAAGCGTTATCTCCCAAGTATCCAAACTGCTGAGCAGAAGGGGTCACACCTTTCACTCTAAGAAACAATTACAAGAGCCCACTAGCCCTACTCAAAACCACTGGGCTGCACTCCAGTCCAGGATCTGCCACTACTGAAAGATTAAAAACAATTCCAGGTAAAGTTTACCAGACTTTCCTGATCATGAGAATTAACCGGAGGATCTGCTAAACACACAGTCCTAGGCTTTCTTCAAGCCCTCAAACCTACTATACTAGAATCTTTGGAGGTGGGCCCTGGAAAAGTTTGGAAAACTCACTCTAAAAAAAGAGGATACCAGCTAGCATGGCTTCATGGAATAGCTCTTGAAAAATAACAAACTTTACTGATTCTAAATTTCCATTTTTAATCAAGCAATCTTTGGGTGTATGAATTGCTATCATTAGCGAATGTACCACCCTTGACAGAAAAGTTTCCTAGTTTGTTGACACATTTAATAATTATATGGCATTCCAGTCTACAAACCTATCTCTTTAAGTTTAGTTTTCATGAATTCATTCCCCTGTACACAGAGGAGCTGATAAATTCATTTTCTTCTCCTGCAGAGCTCAGAGAGAGTCCCTGGATCCTGGTAAATACATCATGAAAGAAACGACCTACAAGTGAGACTGTGGTTGAGTTAACTCACACTGCCTCATTCCTTTTTCAATACATCAAACTCTTGAATAAAAAAAAAAACTCTTGAGTTCTAGTGCTTTCTATATTTCCTCATGTTCCAAATCTTTCTCTACTTCATATGGCCCAATTTCACTGAGTCACTCATTCAACCAATATTGAGCATTCTAGGCACTGTGCTAGGAGCCAGAGAGCACTGATCAATGCCTTCCTTCTAAATGTCACTTTCTTTGCAATTTCTGTACCATAATCCAGCTCAGTCCTTTTTCACCTCACTTCTGATTAACTGCAAACTTTGTGGTATCCCTTGTTCTTCCTGTTTAATTTATGGATCCACATTACTCATTCTAAAGCACAGTTTTAATTCTGCTACTCTCTTCATCTTCCCTCTTCGCTAATTGAATTAAATCCAAACTCCCTATTTACTCAGAGCCCTTTTAAGATGGTTGCACCCTATTTTCCTGACTCACTAGTCTATAGTCATTTCTTGAATACCAGTCTTTCCCTCTGCCTCCCTGACTTGCTACATCCCCTTTTACCATAAAAGCCAGTTTAAGTCCCCAGCAACCACAACAGTCACTTCATCCCACATTGCTCTTGGAAAGATCCTCCTGTTAAAACACATAGATTAAAAAAAAAAAAAAAAAAAAAAAAAAAAAATCAGGTGATACATGTTACCACACTCATCAGTTTTTAAAGAAATAAAGAGAATACCACTTTTGGGAAATGGACCTTCTCCAAAGGAGAGGAGTTTCACCTACGTTTTTAGTTTGTTGTTTGTTTGTTTCCCTCCCCCCGCCCGCCCCTCGAAATGTAGTCTCTGTCGCCCAGGCTGCAGTGCATTGGCGCGATCTCGGCTCACTGCAACCTCCGCCTCCTAGGTTCAAGCAATTCTTCTGCCTCAGCCTCCAGTGTAGCTGGGATTACTGGTGCCCACCACCAAACCCGGCTAATTTTTGTATTTTTAGTAGAGATACGGTTTCACCATGTTGACAAAGCTACTCTTGAACTCCTGGCCTTAGGTGATGTGCCTTCCTCAGCCTCCCAAAGTGCTGGGATTACAGGCATAAACCACTGCACCTGGCTGTTTGTTGGTTCTGACTGTGTTAAGTAGAGATTTTATCCTCCCTACTGTCTATTAAGTGGAGATTTTATCCTCCCTACTGTCTAGCACAGTGCTTCCTATATAGCAACAGCTCCACAATTAATGTCAAGCTTACCCTATTTGTGCACTGTGATTTGAGGAGCAAATCTACCCACAGAAGTACAATTCAGTTAGCCCATTATTAAGGCTTTTTTCCCCCTTTCTTTGAGTGGGACCTACCTGGACACTGGAATCACTGGGAGGTTTTAAAGAAAAGAAAACCCAGGATTCACCCCAGAACAATAAAATCAGAAGCTCTAGAGGTACTATTTAAGCATCAGGACTTTTTAAAGCATTCCAGGAGATTACAGTGTGCAACCCAAATTAAGAACCACTGCATTTTTAGTAGAGACGGGGTTTCATCATGTTGGCCAGGATGACCTCGATCTCTTGATCTCCTGATCTGCCCGCCTCGGCCTCCCAAAATGCTGGGATTACAGGCTTAGCTGGGCATGGTAGTACACGCCTGTAGTCCCAGCTACTCAGAAGGCTGAGGCAGGAGAATCACTTGAATCCGGGAGGTGGAGATGGCAGTGAGCTGAGATTGCGCCGCTGAACTCCAGCCTGGGTGACAGAGTGAGACTCCCTCTCAAAAAAAAAATAAATAAATCCGGGCACGGTGGCTCACGCCTGTAATCCCAGCACTTTGGGAGGCCGAGGAGGGCGGATCACGAGGTCAGGAGATCAAGACCATCCTGGCTAACACGGTGAAACCCCGTCTCTACTAAAAATACAAAAAATTAGCCGGGCGTGGTGGCGGGCGGCTGTAGTCCCAGCTACTTGGGAGGCTGAGGCAGGAGAACGGCGTGAACCCGGGAGGTGGAGCTTGCAGTGAGCCCAGATCACACCACTGCACTCCAGCCTGGGCGACAGAGCAAGACTCTGTCTCAAAAAAAAAAAGAACCACTGCAGATTAAACCTCCCATTTTACAGAAAAGGAAAGTGACACCCTAAGCGGTTATTTGATTACCTAAGGATGCAAAGCTAATTCCTAACAAAAGCAGGACAGCTTTAAGGCCTCAGAAAACCTTTCCACTATTCTTTCATTTGCATTACACTTCAGGAAGCATAGTCTAGGCTGGTTAGAAGACTTTTTTAATCCCAGGGAGGTCTTTATTCAATGAAGTGAATTAATAACTGCAAAACAGACTCAATTAAAAATGTAAAATCAGTAGCATTGCCCCTTCCATTTCAGGATGTCTCCTGAAAATTCCTATTCAGAATTGTTCTGAGAGGCTTAAAAATGGGTATAGTTTAAGCATCCAAGAGATGAAATAAAAAAGTCAATTTTAATCAACTACAAAAACAACCCCTAGCAGATGCTGAGCTAATCTCTGAAATTCCTCCTAGTTCTAACATTTTATGAGTTATGATGTAACCGAAATGTCTTGTCCTCCACGTTTTACACAGTTCCTTGTATACACTGAGGCAGGAAAACAGGGTCTGGAGGCAGGGAACAAAAAGGCTGATTCACACTTCATCTATGACAGGAAATACCCTCTTCATAGGGCATATGCCAAGTAAATGACTTTGTAACTTTACTTCATCCTCTTCGTTTACATGGTGTACACCAAGTAACTAAATGGAAACCCTAGAGGGTATTTAAACCCCCACAAATTCTGTAAGGGGACCCTTGAGCCCATATGCTCCACCCACTCCTTCACTGGAGTGTACTTTCATTTTCAACAAATATCTGCTTTCGTTGCTTCATTCTTTCTTTGCTTTGTGCATTTTGTCCAATTCTTTGTTCAAGATGCCAAGAACCTGGACACCCTCCACCAGTAACAACATCAGCTCCATCAATAAATGCACAAACAGATAGAAGCAGACACAGAAGCTAGAGGAGGCAGTGAAAGTTAAGTCACAGTATTATTCCTGATGAATGACCCCTAAATTGCTACAATCAGGATAGGTATCCTGACCTGTCTACTTCCAATCCCCCATCTAAAAGTAGAGGTTTACCAGCTCTGTTCTCTCTCCCATGTTCCGTTTCTTCCACCTCTGCTTCAGTTCAGACCCTCTCATCTTTCACCTGGACCTCTAAAACAGAACAAATAAACTTCCTGTGGCCAGACTCTCCCTTTCAATCCACTCTGCAGTCTAGGGTATCTTTCTGGAATACAAATCTTGACATGTGACTCTCCTTAAAAGAGCTTTGGAGTCTTTCTGCCTCTCACTACATGCACCCCACGCTGTGGCCAAATCAACCAGTGCATGCCTGGAGTGCCCTTCCTGCCACATCCACCTAAGCCCCAGGTTCTTTTCAGATGCCATGCAAATAACACTTTCTCCATGACAATTTCTTCCACCCTACATGGAGATAGGCCTCTCCCTTCTCTGTTTCCCAAGTACTACTCTGCTTTTAAGCCCATTTACAATCATGTTGTAACTGTCAGCTCTTATCTGTCTCCCAGGGAGGCTCTTCAATCCAATCAAGTATTTATTAAGCACCCTCATCATCAGGCTGTCTTCTATGAATTGGGAATACAGTAGTGAGCAAAACAAAATCTCTCCTCTCATGAAGCTCAGAGTCTGAGGTAAGAAACTGACAAAATATATTTTATAGGAAATGTCAGGAAGTGACAAGAAGAAAAATAAAGACAGGAAACATGGATGCTATTGTGGAAAAGGTGGCTGAAGAAGTCCTCTCTTATTCAGTGATATCTGAGCATAAGCCTGACAAAAGTAAAGCAAAGAGCCATGCAGAGAATTAAAAAAGGATATCCAGTGAGATGTGGGATGCAGGCAGAGGGACCTGGAAGTGTGAAAGTCTCCTTGGAAACTTATTCTCCTTTTTATGTCCCCATTACTAACCAAAGCCCGGCAAAAGGCCAATGATTATTGTGCAAATTATTGCTGAGCTCATGGCCTGGTAGAGATATCACTCCATTTCACCACTAATGGCTCACTTCTGCCTAGAGAAAAAGTACCCAGACTACTGAGGGCCCTATATTACTCTGCTGAGAATGCCCTAAAAGTAGTCTTTTAAGGCCAGCTCAAAAGCCACTCCTCAAGAATCCCTTCCATCTGTATTCTTATTGAATCTAGTTTTTACTGTCTCTGTGGTACATACCCTGTAATGCTTTATCTTCCAAGTAATTGTGTACAGACATTATCTTCCTTCAAACTCCTGAGAATCCAGATTATGACCTTTTTACACAATTCTCTCATGAATTATCTAGCTCAGCGACTTGTGCATAAGGATAGCCCCCAACTGAGTAACCGAATAATCTCTACCAAGATTAGCAAAGTATTTAGAAAAGCTGCATGCCCACCAAAGACTTCAGGAGGGTAGCAAAAGAGCGTATACCTCTCCTTCCATGAAGGCTTATTAGTAGTTGTCACAGTAACGGTTTTCATAATTCTTTTGTAATGCTGTCTCATGAGTCTCCTTATCATTTTTCCTGGCTAAGTTGGGAGGTTAGTCAAGTTCTCAAGGGAATTTCTGAAGCCTAAATAGATGTTTCTGGCCGGGTACAGTGGCTCACGCCTGTAATCCCAGCACTTTGGGAGGCCGAGGCAGGTGGATCACTTGAGGTCAGGAGTTCAAGACCAGCCTGGTCAACATAGTGAAACCCCATTTCTACTAAAAATACAAAATTAGCCGGGTGCAGTGGCGGGCGCCTGTAATCTCAGCTCTTTGGGAGGCTGAGGCAGGAGAATCGCTTGAACCCAGGAGGCGGAGGTTGCAGTGAGACGAGATTGCGCCACTGCACTCCAGCCTGGGCAATAGAGACTCTGTCTCAAAAAAACAAAAAACAAAAAAAAAACCTAAATAGATGCTTCAATAGCTGGGAAGTGGGGAGTGGAGACAGTGACCTGATGTTAACAGAGCGGATGATTTAAGAGGCTGGCGGGGCCACACCCAGTCATTATTCACTTTTCCCGTCCTTACCAGGTGCTCCTTTTCTCTATTTGAGCCTTTCTACCAACTCGCGTTTCTCTCTTCCAAGGACAGACCAAATCAAAAAAAAAAAAAAAAAAAAAAAGAGGGTGGATACAGAATTTTATTTTTTAGAAGAAAAGACAAACCATATTAACAACTTCCTTCCCTACGATACAAAATGCCAACAGTTACGAAAACAGATACTGAACAGTCGGTCCTTAGCTGCAATCTGCGGCAATGACTAGTGCCTCAACAAATCATAAAGTCACTGGATTTGGAAAATAACCTACTATCAGTAAGAGCATAAATACCCTTCTAACTCACTGCAAACAGTCCCAGGAGTGGAGACTGGGTAAGATCTGGAAATTCGACTTAAAAAAATTCTGAAGGGAGCAGGACAAGGAGGGGAGGTACCAAGCTATCTCCAAACACCCCTCAACCCAGAGGCGCTTTAATGAATCTCTACCCCCGACTTCCCCCACAACTTCTCCACATGCCCCTTTAACTCCCCTCTACCCTCACCACCCCTCCCAAGTCTTCGATTGCTTCCTCGGTTACCTGTTCCCTAAGTCTCGAAGCTTGGGCAAAACTCTGCAGCCGAAGCGCCAGCCGGCAAGTAAGGGGTGCTAGCAGAGAACACCGGCGCTCGAGTGCCGTTCGTTCCACCTCAGGAGAAACTCGCACCGCCCTCCACGCGGCCCCAGGACCGCGGCGTGAGCCCTACCAACTAGCCCCGCCCACTCCCTAGGCAGGCCCCACCCCCTCGGCAAAGAGCTTTTTTGCCCTTGGCAGGCTCCGTAGTCTCCGTACAACCTGCTAGGCCCCACACTTTCCGCGCCAGCTAGGAGTGCGCGCCGTGGGGAGCCAGTGGGTGGGCGGTCCTAGCGCTTCCCACCCTTGCTCCGGGCCTCTGCTGTCACACGCCCGGGGTGGCGAAAGGGTCGCCACCTGAGTCTCCATTCTGCTGCAGTGGTCCCTGCGTTACAGCTCCCTCGTGGTGCGCCTGCCGAGGCTGCGGTAGCTCCTGCGCCCCCGTGCTGGTGGCGCAGTCTCTGCTTGCTGCCGACCTGGCGGGAGGGTGCGAGAGCGCACGCTACTGGCAGCGTCGGTCTGCGTCCTTCCTCCTCCTATTCTGACTCCCGCATCCCCCGCCCCCGCCTCACTCAACGCCTCCTCCCTGGCTGCAGGCAGACGGCTCCACACAGCCGCAGCGCCCGGTGTCTACACAGCCTGTGGGAGACTCGCACGCCCCCACTCACCCCGCCTGGCTGCATCCCTGCCAAGCATGTCGGCGCTCGAGTGGTACGCCCACAAGTCTCTAGGCGATGGTATCTTCTGGATTCAAGAACGCTTCTACGAGTCGGGCAACCGTGCCAACATCTGGCTGGTGCGCGGCTCCGAGCAGGACGTGGTGATCGATACAGGCCTGGGGCTGCGCAGCCTCCCGGAGTACCTGTACTCTTCCGGCCTCTTGCAGGACCGCGGGGCCAAAGAGGACGCGGCGCGCCGGCCGCTGCTTGCCGTGGCCACCCACGTGCACTTCGACCACTCCGGCGGCCTCTACCAGTTCGACCGGGTGGCCGTGCACCACGCCGAGGCCGAGGCGCTGGCTCGCGGGGACAACTTTGAGACCGTGACCTGGCTCTCCGATAGCGAGGTGGTGCGGGCGCCCAGCCCCGGCTGGAGGGCCAGACAGTTCCGGGTACAGGCGGTGCAGCCCACCCTCATCCTGCAGGATGGTAATGGGCCCCCGCGGGCGCGCGCTCTCGTTAAGGGAGGGTATTGGGAAGAGACTGTCCGAGTGCCGCATGTTGCAGACTTGCGTGGCCATAAAGGGGATTATTTTGGCACCTCGCAGAACCACTTCTGTTACACCCTTCCCTAAGTAAAAACCTACTTGACCAGAGCCAAAGCCATCACAGCCTTCCCTGCCAGAGGCCAGCTCTGGCACCGTATAGCAATTCTAAGTACTTCTTTGAAAGCCGGCACTACCCCTCCCTAGCCAGTTTCCTGAGTCGGCTGTAGTAGTAACACTACAGAGACTTGTGACTGACTAGGGATTTCTTATTCTTTCCCTAAGCACCTACCCGACATTTCCAGGAGCTTTCGTAGTGAGTAGACTTTTAAGGAATGACGCCCCACGGGGAGTGCATGTCATGATCTGTGCTTTTGAGAACTGCAGACTTCATCAGCTTGGTCACCACCGGGTATGGGCAGTTCCCACCTGTAGCCTTAGAAAGTCATCAGAGCAGCGATTCCAATCCGCTAATGCGATTGGAAACCTCTCAGATAGGTTTCTGTTCTTGATGTTGACTCACGATTGCAAAAGCTTAATAGTAATCATAAACGTAGAATATGTCTGAGTCTAACTTTATGACAGATATCTGGTCCGGCTGAAAGCAAAGCCTGAGAATGATCAATAAGGAAGTAATTTTCGTTAGAGGTAAATTATGTGGACTAATGCATAGGTAGCCATGGTCCTCTTTGGCTCTGTGAAAGACAAATATGGAATTCAGAGAGAAATTCATGGGATGAAAATAAATAGATTAGGGCCTCAGCCCATTTCCCTACGCAAGGACTTAAATAATTGAGCTAATTTGCCACATCAGCAATATTTGGTATATTAGTTTTCTATTTTCTTTTTAGTATACTTTTGATTTCATTTTATCCTCACAACACATTTAAAGTGAGGCCACTGACCTCCCAGTTAAATGGCTTGCCTGAGACAGATCATGATAAAAGCTAGGATATGAATCTAGGCACAATAGATCAAGGCATGCAGAACGTACATAAATCCTACCTCATAAATATATGATGATAATTCTGAGTAGAATGTGAAAGGCCCCTTCTTTCCTTTAGTGTGAGACTATTTTAATTACCAATTTGGTTTATTAAAACATGCCTCTATATAGTAGAAAAAGCCAGTTGCTGCAGTATAGTGAAGCTCACTTTATGACCAAACAATATGGCAAATAATGAAATATTTTACAAAAATCAGTTTATCTCACAGATGACATCTTACTCATTTGAGATATTTTAAAAATTGCAGTATTATATTGTATTACTTATCGGTGCTAAAAAAAAAAAATTGCAAGATTCTGTACCTCAACCCCACCCAACAAAAGTCTTCATTAAAGTTTTAAATCTAAAATTTAAAAAAAAAAAAAAAACTGGTTTAGATGGGAGTCTTACATTATCTGACAATATGAGATGAAAGTACATGTACATTAAATTTTAATTTACATTAAAGTCACACCTAATTACTGTATTTCTTGACAAAAATGGGTACTTTTAGGGGTAAGATTTCCATGCAGTTGATGGGTATTCAGACTAAATTCTGACACCCAGACCAAAAATGTTTACATTAGTATTAAAATATACTTAAATTATTGAAAAGAATAAATTACTTTTGAAATTGACTTTTGATTCTGTATCAGCAATGGGAAATCAAAGGTGAAAGAATGATAGGGATTGTTTTATAGATGAAGAAAGAACCCATGTAGGCCTGAGTATCATGCAAGAGGTCACATCGCCCATCTCGGAAAGAGCTGGGACTAGAACCCAGGTTTACCAGTTGATGGTAGAATCCTAACATTTTGGGAGCTGAAAGGGGCCTGCAAACTACTTGTGTGGTACTTTAAGCCTTTAAAAGGGTGAAAAGAAAGCTTAATGTTTACCAGACACTTTGAAGGTGATAGTACTGTGTTATCAAAAGTTGTTTTTCATGAGGAGCTGGATGCCCCACCCTCTCAAGCAGTGTCTACTTTCCTCTCTTCTCAAGAATATTAATTTCCCATATCTTCTGAATGATGTGGCCTGCTAACTTGCTGTTAACATAATCCAGATGCCTGGGAGGATACATAAAATATTTGTATTAAAAATTTGTATACAGTTACACACATGAACAGCATAAAGTATTCATTGCTTTGGTAGAATGCAAGGAGCTGAAATCATTTATTACATTTCCTTTAATGAATTGATGATTGCTTGTCATGGAGAAGCAAAAATCTGTGCACTGTATCTCTAACCCAAAAGCCAACTTGTAAATGAGGGACAAGGAGAGAATAGCCATATAATCCAGTGCATTATCTGGATGAAAAAGCAACTCGCCTTATTAATAGTGAAATGGTTATCTTCCTCTAAGATAGCAGTAGACCCTAAATTGACATAGCACATACCTCTTGAGTGGGCAAACATCATTTTGCCCATTTTTCACTAAAGTGATACAAAGTTCTGGCATTTTGATCCCTATTACATACATGTTTAAACCATATGCCCAGTGTCACCAAGATATCTCAGAGGCGTGATTTCAGGCGGACTTAAGTCATTTGCAGAGGCTAAAACAGGTTGTAGGAAGGTGGTGAATTGAACAGACACATCTAATTTGGCTCTCTTCCGAAGCACCATTAATGTACTGTAAAGAAACCATGATTTAAATGTAAATCCCCATTGGCTGGGGGAACTGTTTCGGATGCTAGAAAGTAGATGTGGTGACTAAGTTAACAGTTTTATACTATGCCAGCAAAGGGAAATTAAGAGCCAATTCAGTTTCCACCGCAGAAGCCTTAAAAAACACAGGAATTAGCAATAGGCAGTACCTCAGTGGCGGCAAAGGGAAGAAGAGTAAGTAGAATTTCTTGAAAACCTTTTAAGAAGCTCTTAAAACTCTAGTGAATGCCCCTCCCTTTCCCATCCAATTAGTTTATTCTCTAGGGATAGTAAAACAAAGGAGTTTCTTGATTGAAGGATGCCAAATTACTATTGAGCTTAAGGGCTCAGTATGGAAAACAGGAGAAAGAGTGTGTTTGTGTGCGTGTGTGTCCGTCCTACTAGTTTCCCAGAAGGATGAGAGCCAGGCCTTTCCCCACCCAGGTAGGAAATTAGAAAAATGTTATCTAGGGAATCTGCCTCCTAGAGGAAAGACGAAGATACCAATGTAGAGGAATACCTAAGAAATCCTGGCCTCTTTCTCTACTGTGAAGCCTCAGTCACCAGGCCCCATGCATGTGCTGCAAGCAGCCTTCTTGTCCCCCCTTCTTTTTTTAAATTGATACCTAATAGTTGTAATTACTTGTGAGGTACGTGTGATATTTTGATAAATGCATACAATGTAATGATCAAATCAGGTTATTTAGAATATCCACCACCCTTCAAACGTTTATGATTTCTTTGTATCAGAAACATTCCAAATCTTCTAGCTATTTTTAAACATACAATAAATCCTTATTAACTCTAGTCTATCAAACGCTGGAACTTATTTATTTTATCTAATTGTATTTTTGTACCCATTAACCAATCTCTTCATTCCCTTCCCCCACCCTTTCCAGCCTCTGGTAACCACCATACTAGCACTACCTCCCACATATGAGTGTGAACATGAGGTATTTGTCATTTTGTGCCTGACTTATTTCACTTAACGTAATGCCCTCCAGTTCCATCCGTGTTGCTGCAAGTGACAGAATTTCATTATTTTTTATGAGTGAATAACTCCACTGTGTATATTGTCCCACACTGTCTTTATCCATTCATCTGCTGATGGACAGTTAGGTTGATTCCACATCTTGGCTATTGTAAATATTGCTGCAATAAACATGGGAATGCAGTTATCTCTTTAGTATTCTGATTTCCTTTCTTTTGGATGTATATACCCAGCAGTGGGATTGCTGGGTCATACGGTAGTTCTATTTTCAGTTTGTTGAGGAACCTTCATACTATTTTCAATAGTTGCTGTACTAATTTACATCCCCACTAACCAATGTACAACCATTCCCCTTTCTCCACATCCTTGTCAGCATCTGTTATTTTCTGTCTTTTTGACAATAGCCATTTTTACTCATGCCCCCGAACTCTTAAATAGGCAACCAAGCATTATAAAAAAAAATCTGAGAAAATTCTCTAACATGATATCAACTATTAAACAGCATAAAGCAATTCGAGAGTGGGGAACTATCATCAATATCATCAGGGGATAAGACAAGCTATTGCATTCAAGATACCTAAGAGTCAATAAGGATGCTTTAAAAATAAATAGTAGAACAATATTCACCCCAAAAAAAAGCTCTCGGAATTTAAAACATCAGAAATTACGCAGCAGTAGGTCTGGAAGATAAAGTTGAAAAACTTACTAAAGAGCAATAAAGGAAAATAGAAACCAGGAGAGAAAAAGACTAAAATAAGTAGGAGGATCAGTTTGGAAAATCCAGCCTTAGAATAATGGATGCAGAGAGAGGACAGAGACAGTGAAAGAAAAGAAATAGTAGGGCAGCCGAGTGCAGTGACTCATGCCTGTAATCCCAACAATTTGAAAGGCCGAGGAGGGCGGATCATCTGAGGTCGGGAGTTCAAGACCAGCCTGGCCAAGATGGTGAAACCCCGTCTCTACTAAAAATACAAAAATTAGCTGGGTGTGATAGTGCATGCCTCTAATCCCAGCTACTCAGGAGGCTGAGACAGGAGAATCCCCTGAACCCTGGAGGGAGAGGTTGCAGTGAGCCGAGATCGTGCCATTGCACTCCAGCCTGGGCAACAGAGCTAGATTCTGTCTCAAAGAAAAAGAAAAAAAAAAATAGTAGAGGTAGAGGTAATCCAGTAATATATCACACAATTAAAGGATATAAATTTTCCAGATTGAAAGGGCCCACAGAATTCACAGGACAATAGATGAAAACACATCCAAACCTAAGCATGTTACTGTAAAATTTCAGAACACTGAGATCAAAGATTTTACAAGCTTTAAGAAATGTAAACAAAAGAGTTATATACTCAGAATAGAATGGTTTTGGAGCTAGCAAAGAAGAAATCTTGCCTTCCAATTTGAATGAAAATGATTTCCAATCTAGAATTCGATATCCCACTATTAATCAAGTTCTCAAATTATTTCCCACATACTGTTACTTAGAAAGCTACTAGGATATGCCCCTTCAAAATAAGGGAGTGAACCAAGAAAGAAGTACTATAGTAAACAGGAAATAGAATTCAAAAGAAAGCATCAGGAAGATGCAACAGATGACACTCTAATAATGATAGTACCCCAGACTTAGAGGGTCCAGATCGGAGCAGTTGAATCATAATTCTTTCTCAGGGGGATGTGATGGTATGTGGAGAGTGGGGAGTAAAGAGAACTAAAAATCCTATTTCACAGTGAAGTCAATGGCTAACAAAATTTTAAAACCAAGATATAATACATGCATAAAATCAGAGTATACCCAATTGATAAATATGGAAATGGAGTATAACCATTATTTAGAGATAACTGTATCTGGGAGAGGTAACTACCAGAAGAAATAGCTGAGATTGTTAAAAGTGAGTGCATCATGGAAGCAAGATTGGAGATAGAGCAAAAATGGGGCAAGTAAATTTTTTTCTTACATTTTAAGCCCCTCTGAAATACATTTTAAGCTCCTCTGAAATATTTTATTTGAAATATGCACATAAATATTTTTGTGTATAAACTGAAATTTTAAAAGATAGAGGATGCTGTGTTGGAAGAGGGTATAAGAGAAGTCTAGAAGGACTGGAATCTGGACAATTAAATCAGGATGAAGTTGGAAGGATTTTGTGTATGTGTGTGCTTGTGTGTTTATGATACACTTCGTAGGCATTTCTGGTTCTTGTAAGAGAGGTGCTCATGAAATTCTATGTGTGAGCATTATCAGCATATTGAAAGCATTTTTAAAGCCACAGGATAATGGCAGAACTAATGATATTCAGCAACCATGGCCTTATTGATTGCTTATAGTTGGTATCTATTTTGATGGGCGGGTACTTACATTTTATCTATTGCTAAATATTTTAATATCACTTGGATATAACCAAAGATCAATATGATTCTGTCCCTGAATTGGTAATTCTCTATAGCTTCTTTTTAGGATCAGTCTTCTCTTACATTTAACCTTTCTCTACGTTTATTAAACAGTTGGTCTCCAGTAGCTCTATTACTAAATCAACTTAGCAATAATTTATTTGCCTTACCTGCCAGTCATACAGGAAATGGTAGTGGTTTGTAATCACTAGAGGTGCCTTAAATCTGGACTAATTATCCTATAAAGGAATTCTGGTCCCTTACGACTGGAATGTGAAGAACTCTGGGAGTGTCCGAAACCATCTTAATGTCACTACTGGGATTCAGACAAGACAAAATGGGCAGATGAAGCAGCAAACGAGGCGCTGCCCTGACGTAGATTTCAGCTACCCAGGACAGATGCCAGCTGGCTTTTTGCTCTTGTGTCCTGGCAGTACCATCAGGACAAAAATTCTTTCAGAGAATTTAGCCCTATGATTATACAGTGCTTGGCATCATCCATTAGAAAAGTCATTTAGGCATGATGACAGTGGTTCTAGATCTTTGGTATGCAGGAGCTTGTTAAAAATAGCAAGTTCTAGGCTTTAACACCTAAGTTTGGATGCTGTAGGGCTTGTGTGTGACAAAGGAATCCTTTAACAGTCCCCAGGTGATTCTGATGCAGAAGTTCTGCATACCATAATTTGTGAGATATATTATTTTACAGAATTACATTGCATAGCATTGTATAGTGCAGTTATGGCTATGCAGTATTTTACTTCATCCTTCTTTACATGTTGTCATAACTGAAGAGGCAATGCTGCCTGAGCAGTAGTTCTCAAAGCATGGTCCTCACCAACAGCTTTAGTGTTGCCTGGGAGCTTGTTAGAAATGTAGATTCTCGGGCACTAGTCTTATCAGTGCAGTAATTGGGGGTGGGGCCCAGCAGTCTGTGTTTTAACAAGCATTACAGGGAATTCCGATGCACACTAAAGTTTGAAAACTACTAGCATAGTTCCTTGCTTCCCAAACTTTCTTTCCCATAATCACCTTGGTTGTTTGTTCAGCATACAGATTTCAGACTCTTCCCCAAAAGATTAATTCAGAAACTTTGGAGTGGGTCTAGAAACGTGTGTGTTTGACATGTATTACAGGTGATTCTTATTGTTACCAGCAGTGAATCTATATGGGTCTGCAGCAATCTCACTTCTTGCCTCCTCAGAAGAAAGACTTCGAATGAGGGGCAGAAGGCAGAAGGAGAGACCGAGGCAAGTTTTAGAGCAGGAGCGAAGGTTTATTAAAAAGCTTTAGAGCAGTAATGAAAGGAAGTACACTTGGAAGAAGGCCAGGCGGGCAACTTGAGAGATCAAGTGCGCAGTTTGACTTTTTGCTTTGGGGTTTTATATGTTCTCATACTTCTGGGGTCTTGCATCTCTTCTCCCCTAATTCTTCCCTTGGGGTGGGCTTTCTGCATGTGCAGTGGCCTGCCAGTGCTTGGGAGGTGAGTGTGTGCAATGTGTTTACTGGAGTTTTATACATATTCACTTGAGGCATTCTTCCCTTACCAGTTGAATGTCCCTGGAAGGTCACATACCAGTTAAACGCCGTTTTGCCTCTTAATGCACATGCTTGAGCCCACTCACCCACCTCTTAAAATCTTATTGGGAAGCTGCTGATCACCAGTTTCAGGTGTTTCTGTCTATTGGGAGACTGCTTTAACCTGGCATGAGCTGCAGTTGATTCTTATTTTAGAGAGAGCGTTTCAGCAACCACCTGACCATCACCTGACATTCCTGATGTGTGTGTGGGGTTGCGGAGATCCCTCTCCTGCCCTGCTTATGCCTGACCGTTATCACAGGCAAATTCTAGAAGTCTGGATTAGATTTGTTTTTCAAACTACTGCATGCATGAAAAACACCTGGAAAGCTGCTACTGCTGCTACTGCTACTGGTCTTCAGATCATGCTTTGAGCAGTACTGTTGTAGAGACAGATCAGTTCACAATGGAAGAAGGGGAAAATGATACAGATAATGACACAAATGGCTCTTCAAAAGCCAATAATTGGGAATTCAAAGTATTAAGAAAGGCCGTTTGGAAAATTGTTAAGGCTCTTGACTTTTGCCCAAAGGACCTTCTGTATGAGAAGAAAATAGCACTTTACAGGGCATAATATTATTACATTTCATCTCACTAGGAACTGTGGCCACGGTAGATTAGCAAACTACCAAAGAGACTCTCTACTGATTAAATTTAGTAAAACTTTAAAATGAAATTCTAACCAAACTGTTTTCCATTTCTCACTATGTACTGTAAAATTTTAGTCCTTTCTACCCCCTCCCCAAAAAATTCAGTTCGTTTTAAATCATCTTATTTAAGTACTAATGATTCCCAAATAACAAGGAATTTCTTTACTCCTAAATTCAGAAAAGAAATAATGTGAATCCCTGGGCTTATAAAGCAAAAGCCAGAAGTACCAGCATATTCAGAAAATGTATTTGAAGCATTATGCTTATCTTTAAAATTACTGAATTTTTTGCATTCAGTTCTATTATATCCCTTTTAATAGCTTTTTATGAATTAGATATAATTCATATACCATAAAATTCACCCATTTAACATGTATAATTCAGTGGTTTTAATCTTTTCAGTTGTACATCCATTGCAGTCAATTTGAGAATATTTTTCTTACCTCTGAAACAAATAGCCCCTTCTTTTAGCCATCATCCCCCTCAACATCCCCAGCCCCCTATCCCCACCCCAGATTTGTCTATTCTGGACATTTCATTAAAGTGGAAAAATACAACGTGTGGACCTTCACAATTGCCTTCACTTAGCATTATGATTTCAAGGTTTATCCATGTTGAAGGGTGAATCAGTACTTCATTTATTTTTATTACCAAATAGTATTTCATTTTATGAATATGTATCATATTTTAATACCCATTTATCCATTGATGTACATTTGGATTGTTTCCACTTAAATCTTTTTAACAGCTTTATTAATGTATATTTACACACCATAAATATACCCATTTTAAGTGTATGGTTTGATGAATTTTAGGAAATGTATTCATACATGCAACTATAACCACAATTTAGTTCAAGAACACTTCTGTTAACCCTGAAAGTTTCCTCCTGCTTTTTTTTTTTTCAGTCACCTACTCCCACCCCTGGCCTCACTGATCTGTTTTGTGTTGCTGTAGTTTTGATTTTCTGAAAATTTTCTATAAATACAATCATGCCGTAGATAGATAGATAGATAGATAGATAGATAGATAGATAGATAGATAGATAGATAGATAGAGTCTTTTTTGGCTTCTTTTGGATATTCATCCATATTGTGGCATCTATTAATAATTCATTCCTTTCTATTTCTGATAAATATTCCATTGTGTGAATATAGCATTTTATGTATCTCTTCACCTATTAAAGGAAATTTAAATCTTTCCAGTTTGGAACTACTATGAATAATACTGCCATGAACATTCGCATACAAGTCTTTGTGTGGATGCATGTTTTTATTTCCCTTAGTAGACACCTACTAACAGAATTCCAGGGTCATATTGTAAATGTACGTTAATTTTTTAAGAAAGTGCCAAACTGGTTCTCAAAGTGATTATACCATTTTATATTCCTAGCTACAGTGTGTAAGGGTTCCAATTTTTCCAAATCTTTTTCTTTTAAAAAAACATTTTTATTTCAATTGGTTTTTGGAGGAGCAAGTGGGTGTTTCGTTACATGAATAAGTTCTTTAATGGTGATTTCTGAGATTTTGGTGTGCCCATTACCGAGCGGCATACACCGTACCCAATGTGTAGTCTTTTTTTTTTTTTGAGACGAAGTTTCGCTCTTGTTGCCCAGACTGGAGTGCAATGGCATGATCTTGGCTCATTACAACCTCCACCTCCTGGGTTCAAGTGATTCTCCTGCCTTAGCTTCCCAAGTAGCTGGGATTACAGGTGCCCGCCACCACGCCCAAGTAATTTTTGTGTATTTAGTAGAGACAGGATTTCACCATGTTGACCAACCTGGTCTTGAACCAATGTGTAGTCTTTTATCCCTCACCACCCCACACCCTTTTCCCCAAGCCCCCAAACGTCAGTGTATCATTCTTTTGCCTTTGCTCCCTCATAGCTTAGCTCCCACATAATGAGTGAGAACATATGATGTTTGATTTTTCATTCTTGAGTTCCTTCACTTAGAGTAATAGTCTTCAATTTCATCCAGGTTGCTATGAATGCCATTATTTCATTCCTTTTTATGGCTGAGTAGTAGTCTATGGTGTGTGTGGGTGTGTGTGTGTGTGTGTGTGTGTGTGTATCACATTTTATTTACTTGTTGATTGATGGACATTAAGATGGTTCCATATTTTTGCAATTGCAAATTGTGCTGCATTTCCATGTGAAATTTAGAGTCAGACTTTCAGTTTCTTCGAAAAAAGATCAAGATTTTGATTGAGATTATGTTGAATTTTTACTGGTCATTACAGTAGCCACTAGCCATGTATGACTAGCAAATTTAAATTAAGATTACCAGATGTGGTGGCTCACCTGTAATCCCAGCTACTTAGGAGACTGAGGATGGAGGATCATTTAAGGCCAGGAGTATAAGACTAGCCTATGTAACAAAGTGAGATCTTGTCTCTAAAAAAAAGTTGTTAAGTTAGCTAGACTGGTGTCATATACCTGTAGTCCCAGCTACTTGGAAGGATCCCTTGAGCCCAGGTGTTCAGGGGTTACAGTGAGCTATAAGCAGGCCATTGCACTTCAGCCTGAGTGACAGAGATTCCATCTCTTTAAAAAAGATAATTAAGATTGGTTAGAATTAAAATTTTAATTCCTTTATTGTACTAGCTTTATTTCAAGCACCATTAGCCACACCATACTGAACAGTATTGAGAACCAATATTTCAGTCATTGCAGAAAGTTTTCTTAGGCACTGTAGCTATTGGAAAAATTGGGTTACATTACCATCATAGCAATATTGAGTCTTAGTGATACTGAGACAGTCAGTAAGCATAGCCTATTTCTCCTTTTATTTAGGTCTTCTTTAATTTCTCTTGACAGTGTTTTTGTAGTTTTCATTATACAGTGTTCATATATTACAAAACATCTTTTGCCAAATTTTTTCTCAAGTATTTTACTCTTTGATGCTATTTTGAGTCGAATGTTTTAAAATTCATTTTTGATAGTAATTTGTAGCATGTAGAAATAGTTTATCTTTGTATGTTGATCTTGTATCCTGTGACATTCCTCAACTTGTTTTTTAGTTCTCTAGCTTTTTCCTACTTTACGTAGGATTTTCTGTACGTAAGATTATGTCTAAATAAAAACAGATTTACTTTTTCTTTTCTAATCTGTGTGACCTTACTTTCTTTTTCTTGGCTTATTACACTGTCTAGGATCTTCAGTATAATGTTGAATAGAAATGGTAAGAGCAGACATCCTTGCCTTGTTATCTTAGGAGACTTTCTATTCAAAGAGGTATTACCTATAGGTGTTCATAAGTGACCTTTATCAAGTTCAGGACCTTCCCCAACTATTCCTAGTTTGCTGGAAGTTTTTATCATGAATGAGAATTGGAGTTTGTCATATGCTTTTTATGTATCTATTGAGATAATCATATGGCTTTCTCCTTTATTAATACAGTATATTACACTAATTTATTTTCACTAGCTCAACCAAACTTAATATTTCTGGGATAAACTCCACTTTGTCATTTTCCTATTTATAAGTTGCTGGATTTGATTTGCCAATATTTTGTCAATAATTTTAAGATTGCATTCATTAGGTATATTTGTGTACAGGCTTTTGTTTTGTTTTGTTTGAAAGAGTCTCCTTTTGTTGTTCAGGCCGGAGTGCAATGGTGCCATCATGGATCTCTGCAGCCTCAAACTTCTGGGCTCAAGCAATCCTTCCACCTCAGCTTCCTAAGTAACTGGGACTACAGGCACAAAACACCCTGCCTGGCTTTTTATTATTATTATTATTTTTAATTTTTATAGAAACGGAGGTCTCATTATCTTGCCCAGGCTGGTCTCGAACTCCTGGCCTCAAGCAGTCCTCCCACATGTTGCCAAAGTGCTGGGATTACACAAGTGAGCCACTGCAGCAGGCCTGATGTTGTTGTTATTTTAATATATTGTCTTTCGCATTTATGAGAGTAATAACTGAGTTAGATTTCTCATCTATATTCTGAAAGTCTTTATATGGGTTGAAATTATTTAGGGTTGAAATTGTCCCGTTTTAAAATGATTAACAGAATTGATCAATGAAGTCTTCTTTGAGCCCAGACTTTTCTTTGTGGGGAAACTTTAAATTGTTAATCAATTTATTTGTTTGATATACATTTATTTAGACTTCATTTCTTCTTGGATCACTTTTGATAATTTGTCTCTTTTTAAGAATATGTTCATTTCAAGTAAGTTGTCAAATCTGTTGGCTTAAAATTGTTCATAATATTCCCTTACTCTCCTTTTAATTTCTTCAGGGTCTATAGTGATGTTCCTTCTTTCATTCCTATTTTAGCAAGTTGTATCTTCTCTAATTTCTTCTTGATTTGTCTAGCTAAAGGTGTACCAATTTTGTTGTAGTTTTCAAGTAAATAACTGTTGGTTTCATCTGTTTTTCTTTGTTGGTATTTGTATTCATTTATTTTTGCCCTGTCCTTTATTATTTCCATTAACACTTACTTTGTGTTTGATTTGCTCTTCTTTTCCTAACTTCTTAAGATAGTAATTTGATTATTGATTTTAAACATTTAATCCTTTATAAAATAAGCATTTAAAGCAATAAATTTTCTTTTAAGTACTGCTTCAGCTGTATTCTATACATTTGGATATGTTTTGATTTTGTTTTCATTCATTCAAAATATTTTTATATTTCCCTTGGATTTCTTCTTTGATTCATAAACTATATAGAAGTTTGATGTTTGCTTTACATATATTTGAATATTGCCCATATTTATTTTTGTTCTTCCTAATTTGTTATTTTTTGCCTATTAAAAACACATAATAAGGTTGGGCGTGGTAGCTCATGCCTGTAATACAGCACTTTGGGAGGCCCGGGAGGGAGGATCACTTGAGGCCAGCCTTGGCAACATGGCAACCAGCCTGGCCAACATGGTGAAACCCCATCTCTACTAAAAATATAAAAATTAGCCAGGCGTGATCCACACGCCTGTAATTCCAGCTACTCAGTCGGCTGAGGCACAAGAATTGTTTGAACCTGGAAGGCAGGAGGTTGCAGCGAGCCAAGATTGCGCCACTGCACTCCAGCCAGGACGAGAGAGCAAAACTCTGTCTCAGAAAATAAACAAACACAAAGACTACACGTTATCAATTTTCTGTTCATTTTGTTGTTTCTAATTTAATTGTGTTATAGTCAGAGAACATACTTTGTATGATTTTATTCCTTTTACATTTATTTATTCTTGCTTTATGGCCTAGCTTTATAGCCTGCTGAATATTTCAACTGCAGTTGAAAAGAATGTGTACTTTGCTATTTTGGAGTAAAGTGTTTTATTTTTGTCAGGTCAAGTTGGTTGATAGAGTTGTTCAGGTCTTCCATATCCTTTTTGATTTTCTGTTTACTTATTTTATGAATTACACAGAGAAGAATGTTGAACTCTCCAAATATAATTGTTGAATTGTTTATTCTTTATTTCTGTTTGTTTTTGCTTCATGTATTTTTGGTGATATTTTAGGTGCATGTACATTTATAATTATTTGTCAGTGTATTGATTTAATGTATATTATCATACAATTACTTTAGTGACATTCTTCATGTAAAAATCAATTTTGTCTTACATTAATATAGCTGCTCTAGTTCTCTTAAAGTAATATTTAATATGGTTAAGCTTTTCAACCTATTTGTGTCTTTGGCCTTATAGTTTCTTTCTTGTAGGCTGCATATATCGTGATTTTTAATCCAGTCTGATAATCTCTGCCTTTTTATGTTTACCAAATCCTGATTATTACACCATTTTGATTCCTTTATTAATTTTTTAGCTATATATTTTTAAATTTTTTCCTGTGTATGTGCTTGCACTAGAGATTACAGTATGAATCTTTTAATTTGCCATTATTTACTTCAAGTTTATACTAATGTAATTCCAGTGAAACAGAGCGATTTTGCACCCATGTAGCTCCATTTCCTCTCTGCTGTCGGTAACTGAAGTCTGAGATTTAACCCTCTTTGCAAGTTAGCCTGCTAGAGTTTGATGTATTCTGACAGAAGACTTGAGGTTCCTGGGTCAGAGATTATGGAGATTATTACTCACATATTAGAGCATCATCATTTATATCAATTCCTCAAGCCCTAATTCTGACAGGGTGATACAACAAGAGGCAAAATACAACAAAATTCCCTAGAGCAACATTCATTAATTGTGTCAACAGGATACTGGTACCACAGATGTTCTGAAAATTAAAAGTTTCATGATCAAATAAGTTTGAGAAATTGTACAACTATATCTACTTTGTGTATATCCACAGTATACATTCATATAATAAAAGCTCAAAGAAGTCTTTCTGAAAAGAAAGCTGCTGAATTTTCTTTAAACTGAGAGTTCCTCAAATTATTTGACCACATAATTACCTCCTTTTCATTTATGTCTCATGATAGCCTGTAGAAATAGTGTTCCACATTACTTGCTTTGGCAAACACTGGTCTAGCAAACAATAGGAATGAACCATAGGCAGCTTATTTTTAAATCATCATTAAGAAATATAGTATTTATGAAATAAAGTGTCATCCTTCCCAATTTCTTTGGAAGCATATAATGCTCTTCTGTGCTTCAAATGCTAAGTCAAGTATACAACATGTTTATCTGTAAACTGTGTTTCCATTTGTAGGGGATGTGATCAACCTTGGTGACAGACAGCTCACTGTTATGCACATGCCAGGTCACTCCAGGGGCAGTATTTGCTTACATGACAAAGACCGAAAGATTCTCTTCAGTGGAGACGTCGTGTATGATGGATCACTGATTGACTGGCTCCCATACAGCAGGATAAGTGACTATGTTGGGACCTGTGAACGTCTAATAGAATTAGTGGACAGAGGTCTGGTAGAGAAGGTGCTTCCCGGGCACTTCAATACCTTTGGTGCTGAAAGGCTTTTTCGATTGGCTTCTAACTATATTTCAAAAGCTGGGATATGTCACAAAGTTTCTACTTTTGCCGTGCGATCTCTTGCAAGTTTAGCTCTACGTGTAACAAATTCTAGGACCTCACCGTAGTATCTATATTGATAATATATTTTGATTAATTACATACATTAATTCATTCTGTACTATTTAACTGATTAATAGTGAGCATTTCATGAAGTGCTTTTTATACCACTATTATATATCAGAGAAAGATTGAGAATGAATAAGCCAAAAAGAAAATTGTTAGTTTAAATTGTTTTCTTTCTCCTAAGAAAGAAGCCATTTAATACGCTTATACTTTGCCAAAGCTGTCATCTTGTAATGTATGCTCTAGAAATGACATAAAGGTTTATGGGGAAGTAAAGAGAAATTCTGTGGCAAGAGAAAGAACTGCTCTTGCCTCTGTTTGTCTTGTTTTATTTCCTAGATGACCTAGGAAAAAAGGCATATAGAGTATTATGTTTATACGTTAAACTTGATATTTTTGGTGTATTATTTAAAGATAAAGGTTCTTGGGTTTAAAATACATCAGAATTTAATGCAGACATATGAAGTAACACTGAGAATGACAGCTAAAACATTCCATTGTTATCGTTCTGAATTTTTTATGCTTCATTTCATTTATTTATTCTTTGTGTAATTATAGCATACATGACATGTAATATAACTTATGAAAAGTACAGTGAATTTTGCTTTATTGCAAAGCTTTAAATATAAATTGCAGAGTGCTTCAGTATAAAGCTACTATATGTTGTTGTTTGTTATTGTGTAAGTAATATTTTCAATTATGAAAGTGAAATGCAAATGTCTGTAATCTAACTACAAATTGTCAGATTCTTAAAAGGACACTGTCAGGCAAATTTGAAAATATACACATTGAGAATAATTTTTTATTATTATATCCTATTTTAATATTAACAGCTATTATAAACAAAATTTTTCCTGTTAAATAGCGACTTCAGTATTGTGTTATGTTTTACAGTATTAAAACTACTATGAAGATCTGCAACTATTCTTTTACTTAACATGCATATGTACTACAGAGGGATTTTTAAATTAATTGCAAAATGTGCATTAGCTATTGACTTAGAGTGAATTGCCTTTTGTATCCTGATTCACAACACCTATTCCTGTTCAGTATTCTTTGTCTTGAATAGAGAAGTCTACGTTCGTAAAGTCATAGAAAAGGTTATACCACTATTTAGTAAAATGTTTTAGTTCGATGCTCCTAATAATTTGTTAAAAGGCCTTTTAGAATATTTCATAAAGGGTTTTAAACAGTTTTTTCCCACTGCCTTTTTATTACTGACATAACTAAAACCAAACTGAAATCGCTTTGGAAATCAGATTTTTTAATGTTAGGAAGATCCAGCAATTTTGGTTTCTGAAAAATTATGAAACTTTTCTACCCTACAGATGCCCAGGTTCTTTAGTTTTTTATTCATTCAACTCACACACACATAAACATATACATACACAAACACAACCCCACATGCAAACACACACAGTCACATATATACATGTGTAGCACAGCGCTAAACACTGTGGAGGCTTAAAAAAGTCAAAGACAACATTATAGCTAAAAGTTGAAAGCACACAAAATATAAATAATAGTATATGCAAGTTAATGTACATTATATGTGCATGTAAGGGACATAAATAGAGGGGTGTGAACTTTGGTTAGGCAAAGTTTACTGGAGGAGGGGTTTTTGAATCAAATTTGGAAGGATGAGCTTGTTAGATGTTCAGGGTAGGAAACAAAACAATCCAAGAACAAGGATATAAGCATTGCTAGTCTAGAATAGTCTATTCCTTGTGAAAATATAAATTTAATTTTCAGGAATCCAGTATATTCCAAACACCAGATATTTAGCATGAGAAAAATTGATTTGTGATTGTGTATATGAGTCATTCTTAATGGGAGACAAGCTGAACTGCCACATGCCACCAAATGAACCTTTACTTCAATCAAAAAGGAGGATATGATTGGTTCAATTATATTAATAGGATATCATGGGCATTTCTCTACGATGGTCATTCAAGGCAGTAGGTCTGTTTCAACTGAGTGCAACATTGAGAATAATGATTTGGTTCAGGGCAACTACAAATAATCACTTACTAAGCCTTAAATAAAGCCATTATTTTTATATCAGTAGCACAAAGGAAAACCAAAAGTCCTTAACCACTGATCATTTTTATCATATTTTAGGCCTTTTTAAAAAAAATCAGGGTATAGTAGGCACTAAGTTTTATTAGGAAATATTTAAACCTGCTGAAGGATTTATTTATAAAAAGGGCAATTTTTCAAAACACATTGATTTTTTTAAAATTTCCCAATTTTTTCAGTTTTTCAAATTGTACGACAACATGGAACTGTGATATTTTACTATTACTTCAATGTGAATAAATTGGGTAAAGTGTATCATTTATTGAGTGCCCATGCTGTACATTTAAAATATGCTTTATTTAATTTAATCCTACTCCCAGCACCAAAAGGTAATTGACCAGCCTCAGACAACACAATTTTGGACAAAGCTGGTAACTGAACACAGGTCTGTCTACCCCACACTTCTCTTTCTCTTATATCTGCACAATAGCAGAAAATTGGCAAAGTGTATTTTTACTTTCCAAGATGCCACATGTGCCAAGAATAAATCAAACAAAGCATAATAATAACATATCTTTAAAAAGCTTTTCAAAATATATTTTCATCCTGACAGTGACCCTTGTAACTTACGATTTTGGAAATACTAGTATGTAAGTATAATACAAAGTTGTCAAAATGTTAAGACATTTAGAAGTAATTTTATTATTTATATTGTTAATGCTTAATCATTGGAAATTCATTTTCCTTACTTGATGTTTTCTTTCAACTGGGAAGCCTAAAACAAACAAAAACCTTGTGTGTTATCCTGATATAGTTGACTAAATGACTGTATTTGTTCTTATATGGATAGTAATATGAATGTGACATGCACCAATTGTCCTATTATAATTTTCAGATAAGTGTAACTAAGAATTTGTGTAATAAATATTAAAGTAGTCATTTTATTTCAATCTATAATTGATATTTTTATAACATTAGCAAGTTTCCATTTAATTTCTTGCAAGGATATTTCCTGTACAACGTGCAGTTTTGAGAAGCTTATGGTCAATAAGACACTAAATTTGTGAGAAAGAATAGAGAACCCAGAAACAGAAAAATACTCATATAAGCCTTTTGTAATTAAGAAATATGGCAATTCAAATCAATGGGTAAAAGATAGACTGTGCAATAAATGTTACCATTGTTGATGTGGGAAAAATGGCCCCTGCCATTATAAAAGTAAATTCCAAATGGGTTAAAGACCTAAATGTGAAAATCAGAACCACACATGTATTAAAAGAAAATCATATTAAACACCTTGGAATGGGGAAGATCTGCCTTACATAGACACAAAAAGCAAAATTACATCAAAATTTTAAATGTCTTAGAATTTAGATGAAATAAAAGAGATTTTTAAAAATCACAATTTGTATAACATAATTTAACAAATATAAAGAATGCCTACAAATCAGTAAGCAAAAGATAAACTACTGTAAGGGAGGAAAGACCTTTCTTCTCCCCTCTTCAGTTCTATAGCTGTGGCTGTGAATTAAACTGACAAAAGACAGATTAACAGGAGAAAAGCATAAGCATACAAATTTTATTTAATGTTAATATTTTTATGTGTACACACAGGCCTTCATGACCCATAGAAGCAGATAGGCCTGAGCACTTATATACCATTTCAACAAAAAATGACAAATTGTGGAGATATGACAAGACAAAGGAAAGTGGAGTTTTGGCTAAGGGTGGTAAATTGTGGGAAAGTGAACAGAAAATATATGGGAGAAACCAATGGAAGATAAGGATTACTTTAGGTTTGTTTATGCAGATTTATTTTGGCATAACTCTTCATCTCTAGTGAGAAGAATGTCCTCTTTATGGTATGGTGGAGAAGGGTACCTCTCTCATGGGAAGTGTATGCCCTGGTTTTGGGTAGTAAGGGGGCATCTGCATTTTCTCAGTTACCTTCAGTTCAAAATATTCAGTATACCAAAATGGCATATTTGGGGGCAGCATGTTCTGATCCCCTTCACTACATACTATAAAAAATGGGTAAATTGGGCCAAGCACGGTGACTCATGCCTGTAATCCCAGCACTTTGAGAGGCTGAGGCAGGTGGATCATGAGGTCAGGAGTTCAAGACCAGCCTGACCAACATAGTGAAACCCCATCTGTACTAAAAATACAAAAATCAGCCAGGCCTGGTGGTGCATACCTGTAGTCCCAGCTTCTTGGGAGGCTGAGGCAGGAGAATCGCTTGAACCCGGGAGGCGGAGGTTGCAGTGAGCTGAGATCACGTCACTGTACTCCAGCCTGAGTGAGAGAGTGGCACTCCATCTCAAAAAAAAAAAAAAGATGGGTTGGGGTAAATTGTATGAACAGGTTACTCATAGAAGGGGAAAAACAAATATATAAACATATAAAATAACACTGAACCTCACTAGTAACCAGGGAAATACAAATTAAAGTAAATGAGATAGTTTAACCAGATTGGTAAATTTTAAGAATATGGAGTACTGGTAAGAGTAAGTGGCTATTTCATGCTGTGCTGCCAGAAGTATAAAGTGCTGCACCATTTGGGGGGCAGTTTTGAAGTATGATTTGGCACCATCAGACTTTGCCTTAAGAAGGGCAGTTTGAGTATACACACTGCCCTCTGCTCTTTTCTAAAACTTAATAAAATGACAGGAAAGAGTTTTTTTTTTTAATGGCATAAACTCACAGGAACAAGAAGAATGGCAAAGGAGACAACAGCAACAACATTTCTGGACACCAAAAAGCTGATGGATGAATGAAAACTGATTTGACAAACCCAAGAAAGCTGAAAACTAGGCCAGGGATGAGGAAAGCCAAGAATTGATCCTCTAGCACAAAACCCCATAAAAAGCTTAGAAATTGATATTACTAGGTGACTGTGAGAGGGAGGTTAAAGATCTTGATTCAAATTTTGTTTGTGATTTAGACTACCAAATTCCTCCCTTACGCTATTAAGCAATTTTCTCTCCCCAACTTCAGGGACTATTGGGAGTCAATACAGATTTGCCATGAAGTAAAATATGCTATAGTTTCAGGCCACTGCACTTGGATGAGCCCCTTCCAAGAACCCAGGAAGAGCCTGAGATATGTGTTAAAATAGTCTTTTTTTTTATTCTTTAACAGGGTCTGACTCTATCACCCAGGCTGTAGTGCAGTGGATTGATCACAGCTCACTGCAGCCTCAACCTCTGGAGCTCAGGTGATCCTCCCGCTGCAGCCTCCCAAGTAGCTGGGACTACAGGCATGCTAGTTTTTGTAGTTTTAGTAGAGATGGGGTTTCACTATGTTGCCCAGGCTGGCCTCGAAATCTGAGTTCAAGCAATCTGTCTGCCTTGGCCTCCCAAATTGCTGGGATTTTATAGGCATGAGCCACCATGCCTGGTAAGTCTTTTTTTTTTTTTTTTTTTAATTTGCAAAGGTAAGTTATTTTTGTATTCATTCTCTCAAAGCCCCCAAATTCCATATGCTTCAGGGCCCATAAAACTGAGATCTGCTCCAGGCTAGAGGATTTTTAGTTAGAAAGGTAAAACAGTGGATTTTTATTCTGAGGAGACTAAACTTTATTAAGACTTGGGCCCTATATTGAAAAAAAGAGAAATTTGGCAAAGGTTAATATACAACAAAAGTCCTGGCATGGTGGTTCACACCTGTAGTCCCAGCACTTTGGGTGGCCCAGGTGGGTGGATCACCAGAGGTCAGGAGTTCAAGACCAGCTTGGCCAACGTGGTGAAACCCTGTCTCTACCAAAAATACATAAATTAGCCAGGTGTGGTGGCGGACGCCTGTAATCCCAGCTACACGGGTGGCTGAGACATGAGAATCCCTTGAACCCGGGAGATGGAGATTGCAGTGAGCCAAGATCACGCCACTGTATTCCAGCCTGGGCGATAGAGCAAAACTATCTAAAAAAAAAAAGTCTGTATACAAACTAAAGACCCACCATTCCCAGACTCTTTTGACGTAGTTCAAAGAATGCATGTAGGTAGCATCACACCCTCCCAGCAGAAGGCTGAAAGAGTCTTTTTGTAGAAATTTGACTCAAGAGAAAGAACTTCATGATATTGAATCTGGAGTCCCCAAGGAAAGGGCCCAGAGAGATTACCCTGTAAGGCAGCTCACAGTTGAGACTCCTTTTCTTGCCACTCCTACCCCAGAAACTCTAAAGTCTTCTACTGATAATAAGTATCTATGTCAAAAGCAAACAACCTACGGGGGAAGGGGAAGGAAATAAGTGGAAAACAAACACTAAAAGCATTATGAGAATAAAGTAACAGGACATCAAATTAACATTAAAAATCGAGAGTTCCTTTATACATACAACGAGTTCAGAAATATTATTTATTTATGTAGGTATTTTTTGTTTATGAGATGGAGTCTCGCTCTGCCGCCAGGCTGGAGTGCAGTAGCACAATCTTGGCTCACTGCAACCTCCACCCGGTGGATTCTCCTGCCTCAGCCTCCCGAGTAGCTGGAACTACAGGCGTGCGCCACCAGGCCTGGCTAATTTTTGTAGTTTTAGTAGAGACAGGGTTTCACCATGTTGGCCATGATGGTCTTGATCTCTTGACCTTGCGATCTGCCTGGGCTCCCAAAATGCAGGGATTACGGGTGTGAGCCATCACGCCCGGCCCCAAAATATTATTTATAATATATAATACAGTATATACTTACAATAAATAATTTTTCAAATACCTAGGCACAAATAATAAAAAATGTTCAACATTATTTACAGAAAACTATGTCAAGAAAAACAACAAATACTATGTATTAATATTTGGATAGGAATATTGAGAAACAATTCTCCATGGGGTCTCTCACATTTCTGTGCACCTTGCAAACAAGCACTGACTACTTTTGTTCCATATGTTAAATTTTTTTAAATTATAAAAATATAATTCTCACACCATTAAATTCATCCATTAAAGTGTACAATTTAGTGGTCTTAATTATATTCACAGATGTGTGCAACCAGCACCATCACCTAATTCCAGAACATTTTTATTGCCCCCAAAGAAACCCTGTACCTATTAGTAATCACTACCAATTCTCCTTTACCCCTCAGTTCCTGGAAACCACACCTACTTTTTGTCTCTAGGTATTTGCCTATGCTGGGAATTCCAGATAAATGGAATTATATAACATATGGCCTTTTGAGTTTAGATTCTTTTACTTAGCATAATGTTTTCAAGATTCATCCACGTTGTAGCATGTATCAGTAGTTCTTTTTGTTGATGAATATTTCCTTGTGTAATATACCACATTTTGAATATCCATTCATCAATTAATGGACATTTCAATTGTTTCTACTTTTTAACAATTATGAATAATGCTGTTATGAACATTCAATAATAATTTTTTGTGTATTCATATATTTTCAATTCTCTTAGTTCCATACCTGGAAGTGGAGCTGGATATGGCAGCTCTACCTTTCACTTTTTGAAGACTCGCCAAACTCTTTTGCAAAGTGGCTGTCCCATTTTATATTCCCCACCAGCAATGTATGATGGTTACAATTTCTCCATTATTTTTCATCTTCTTTATTATACCATCTGCTATGATGTGAATATTTGTCCACTCTAAAACTCATGTTGAAATTTAATTGCCATGGTCACAGTATTAAGAGGTGGGACTTGTCCAGGCAAGGTGGCTCGCACTTGTAATCCCAGCACTTTGGGAGGCCGAGGTAGGCAGATCACCTGAGATCAGAAGTTTGAGACCAGCCTGGGCAACATGGTGAAACCCTGTCTCTACTAAAAATACAAAAGTCAGCTGGGCATTGTGGCATGCCCCTGTAGTCCCAGCTATTTGGGAGGCTGAGGCAGGAGAATTGCTTCAACTCAGGAAGTGGAGGTTGCAGTGAGCCTAGATCGCGCCATTGCACTACAGCTTGGGCAGCAGGAAGAACAGGAAGTCTCAAAAAAAAAAAAAAAAAAGGAGGTGGGACTTTAGGAAGTGATGATTAGGCAATGAGTACTAACTCTTATGGGCAGGATCGGTGCCCATATAAAAGGGAGGGTTCACCCCTCTCTGACTCTCTCTTGCCCTTCCACCTTTCACCATGGGATGATGCAGCAAGAAGATCCTTGTCAAATGCTAGCCCCTTGATCTTGAACTCTTAGCCTCCAGAACTGTTAGTCAATAACTTTCTGTGCATTATAAATTACCTAGTCTCGGGTACTATGTTACAGCAGCAAAAATATATTAAGACACCATCTTATTGAGCATGAGATTTTGATTGTAGTTTTGATTTGCGTTTTCCTATTGGCTAAAAATGTCAAGCATTTCTATATGCTCATTGGCTATTTGTGTCTTCCCTTGGAAGGAACAAGTATTCATATCTTTTGCCCATTTTTAATAGGATTGTCTTTGGTTGCATTTTAAGAGATTCTTGCACATTCTGCATACTAGCCCTTTACAAATATATGGATTTAAAATATTTTCTCTCATTGTACAGATTATCTTTTCACTTTCTTGGTAATGTTCTTTGAAACACAGAAGTTTTTAATTTGGATGAAGTCAAATTTATCTAGATTTTGGGGGGCTACTTGTGTTTTTGGTAACATATCTAAGAAAGTGTTGTCTAATGCAAAGTCATGAAGATTTATGCCTATGTTTTCTTTTACAAGCTTTATGGTTCCAGCCATTACATTTAGTTTTTTAATCCATTTTGGGTTATTTTTTGTATATGATATGAGGTAGGGGGTTTGACTTCCTTCTTTTGCAAAAGGATATCCAGTTGTCCAATCTTCATTCGTTTGAAAGTGTTCTTTCTCATTATTGTCTTTATACCCTAGGCAAAAATCAGTTTTTTATGGCTGGGCATTGTGGCTCATGCCTGTAATCCTAGTACTTTGTGAGGCCAAGGTGGATGGATTGCTTGAACTTAGAAGTTTGAGACCAACCTGGGCACATGGCGAAACCCCATCTCTACGAAAAAATTAGCTGGGTGTGGTGGCACATGCCTGCAGTGCCAGCCACTTGGGAGGCTGAGGTGGGAGAATCATCTAGGCTGGGGGAAGTTGAGGCTTCAGTGAGCTGTGATTGCACTACTGCACTCCAGCTTGGGTGAAACAATGAGACCCTACCTCAATTTTTATTATTATTATTATTATTTATTTTAGTTTTTTTTAGATGGAGTCTCACTCTGTAGCCCAAGCTGGAGTACAGTGGTACGATCTTGGCTCACTGCAACACCCACCTCCAGGGCTCAAGCAATTCTCGTGCCTCAGCCTCCCGAGTAGCTGGAACTACAGGTATGTGCCACCACACCCAGCTAATTTTTTGTATTTTAGTAGAGACAGGGTTTCACCATGTTGCCCAGGGTGGTCTCAAACCCCTGAGCTCAGGTGATATGCCTGCTCTGGCCTCCCAAAGTGCTGGGATTACAGGCATGAACCACTGTGCCTAGCCTAAAAAAATTTTTTTAATCAATTTTTTAGCTAGGCATGATGGTAAGCACTTGAAGTCCCAGCTACTTAGGAGGTTGAGGGGAAGAGGATCTGTTTAGCCCAGGAGTTCAAGGCCAGTCTGGGCAACATAGCGAGACACTGTCTCTAAAATAAAAATGGGAAAAAAATTCATAGTTTCAAAGATGTCTGTATAGTGAAAAGTTTTCAAAAATACAGATGGTGTCTCCCTCCAGAGCAAAGGGTGTATCTTCTTAATGTCCAGTATAAAAACACTGGGTTTCCTAAGCTTATATATGTATTTTTTCTTTTTAACAGCTCCCTACTTGCGCCACTGTCACCTTGCCCTCTTCACATCACCTTGTGGCAACTGGAATTTGGGAAAACAGTGCAAAAACATTCTAATACCCTAGCTACTAACATTGCTATAATGAAATCCTTTGTCTCCGACCCAGACATTTCATATTTTCTACCAGCATCCATAAACTGTGGTAGGCTTACTAGTTAGCTTGTAAATAGGGCAAAATTTCATACTTTTCATAGGTTTAGACAAGGATGGTTCTGTATTATAAAGATATCAATCTTTCCCAAGTTACTTTAAATTTGACATGATACCATAAAATTCCTACCATTTTTTTTCTAGACCTTAACAAGTTAATTATAAAGATCTTTAGGAAAAGCAAGCAAGCAAACATAGCCAGAAAAATGGCCTGGTGCAGTGGCTCGCGCCTATAATCCCAGCACTTTGGGAGGCCAAAGCTGGTGGATCACTTGAGGTCAGGAGTTCGAGACCAGCCTGGCCAACGTGATGAAACCCGTCTCTACCAAAAATACAAAAATTAGCAGGGCATGGTGGTGCACGCCTGTAATCCCAGCTACTTGACAGGCTGAGACAGGAGAATCGCTTGAACCCGGGAGGAGGAGGTTGCGGTGAGCCAAGATTGTGCCACTGCACTCCATCCTGGGCGACAAGAGCGAAACTCCGTCTCAAACAAACAAACAAACACCAAACAAACAAAATAGCCAGAAACACCATGCTAAGGAAGAATAAATAAAAGGAGTCCTATCCTATCATATTACAAATTCTGTAAAATTAAAACATTATGGTATTGTTGCATGAACAGAACTGATCAAACAAAATGTAAAAATTTATATAAATAGATACAATTATTATATTGATTAGTGTACAATAAAGGTGGTACCTTAAATTAGCAAAAGAAAACATAAATTTTTCAATATGTGGTCTTGGGGTAGCAGTGAAATGGAAAAAGATAAAATCAGATTCATTCTTCTCAAGAGATGTAAATGTAAAATAATAAAACCATATATATTTCAGAAAAAACAGAAGCAAACTCCTGTATAACTTGTGGATACGAAAAATTTTTCTGATCCTTATTCCAAATACTAGCAATAAAATAAAAAATGGATACACTTGCATACATTAAAAATTATTTTTTAATTTTGCATGATAAAAAGACCATAAACAAAGCAAAAATATAAATAACAAACTGGAAAAGATTATTTTCAGCTTATGCCACAAAGGGTTAATACCTAGATTTGAGCCTCTACATTTAAATGCCAGTTTATAGAAAACATAAAGCATAGAGTAACATGTTAAATGGCATCATCAAAATGTAATCAGCGAAGTTCATAATGTGGAAAACTATAAGATAAACATAATGGTTTCTTCAACAAATAAACTAGAGGAAAAAAAGGACAGAAGAAAAAGGAACCTATGTAGTTTTTTTTGTTTTTGTTTTCTTTTTTTTTTGAGACAGAGTCTCACTCTGTCGCCCAGGCTGGGGTGCAGTGACGCGATCTCGGCTCACTGCAAGCTCCACCTCCCGGGATCACGCCGTTCTCCTGCCTCAGCCTCCCTGAGAGCTGGGACTACAGGCGCCTGCTACCACGCCCAGCTAATTTTTTGTATTTTTTTAGTAGAGACGGGGTTTCACCGTGTTAGCCACGATGGTCTTGATCTCCTGACCTCGTGATCCGCCCGCCTCGGCCTCCCAAAGTGCTGGGATTACAGAGTGAGCCACCGCACCCAGCCAGGAACCTATGTAGTTTTAAAGGCTTAAGAAACATTTAAATGGAATGCAAATCTTGCAGGTTTAGAGAGTGTTTAGATCCTGATTCAAACAAACCAGTATAACAACAAAAGAAGAGGAGGAGGCAGAGGAAAGAGAAAGAAACAAATTAAACGTGGAGAAATGCCAATGCTGACTTGATCATTTGAGACTATTACAAACGTATTTTTTTGTGTGTTTTTTAGTCATGGTAAAACTATTACACTTTTGGAAAAAAAGTCATTTTGGAGATACATATTAATTGTTTACAAATGAAAGGATATCTTTCTGGGATTTGCTACAAAATATGGGTATAACAGACTGGCTCCATGGCTCATGCCTGTAATCCCAGCACTTTGGGAGGCCCAGGCTGGAGGTTAGCTTGAGCCCAGGAGTTCAACACCAGCCTGGGCAACATAGCAAGACCTCATCTCTACAAAAAAAAAAAAAAATTAGGTGGGCATAGTGACACATACCCGTGGTCCAACTACTCAGTAGGCTAGAGGTCGAGGCTGCAGTGAGCTGTGATTGTGCCACTGCAATCCAGCACTCACTCCAGAGTGAGACCCTGTTTCAGGAAAAAAAAATTTAAAAAACGGTGTAACAAAGAAGAAACAAATTAGCTATGCAGTTGTAAATGTTAACTGGATGATAGATACATGGGATTTATTACATTACATTCTCTTACATATATTTGAAATTTTCAATAATAATAAGTTTTGAAAAATGTACATAGCAAAAAAGTATATATCAAACACTGATATAACCAGAAATTTTTATGTAACTCTGGGGAAAATAGTAGGGAGCGTTGTCACATGAGTGCTAAATTTACATCTATTACAATAGGATATCAACACATAACCTTTAAAAACATAAACCATAAATTGCAAGATAACTAAATATCTTAAAATGTGAAGAAATGTCTTAAGGACTCTAAACTGGTTTCTTCTGGAAAGTAAGATTTATGGGTAGGCAGGAATAAGGCAAAGAGTTGCTGGTTTTTCATTTTTGCCATTGTTATTAGTCTTGTAAGACTGATGTTTTAATAGAGTATTATTTTCATGAAGATTAAAAGGAATTCTTGTTAATTTTTTAAGGCAAGATAAAGATATTACGGTTATACAAAAATAAACAGTACGTATTTTTTAGACAACTATACCAAAAACAATAATGTAATGTCTGGTCTGGGATTTACTTCAGAATTATTCAAAGGGGGAGGGGAGTTGGGAAAGCACTGGGGGTATAGATAAAACAAAATTGTGAGTTGATAATTGTTGAAGCTGAATGATAGATCCATGTGGGCTCATTATACTATTCTACTTTTGCATGGATTTAAATTTCTTAAGAAAGGAATACTTTAAGAAACATATCATTAATCTCCTCAAAGGTAAGACAAAACTTGGCATCCATAAAAGAATAGAATGGGGTATAAATAAGCAACAAGAAGAAAAAATAACTCTTAAAAAAAGATGATAGTAGAAACTTTATAGATATTTTGGACAATATGGTTGAAAAAAACCTAGAAAGTAAACCAAGGAATGGAAAATAGGATGGAGATGATAAATAAATCAGAGTATCAGTCCAGGAGGCCTAAAATTCAAATAGTAAGTATCCTAAAAAGTAAGAAAAGAGAAAACAAAGGGGAAAATATTATCAGTGAAATGATTCAGCAGGATTTATGAGAGTACAAAATATGAATTTCTAGACTGAAAGGACTGCTTACAAAATGAAGATGGATACACACCAAGATACAAGCCATGAAGTTTAAGAATACTAGATACAGACAAAAGACTCAACGAGCTTCCAGTTTGTGGGCGGGTGGGGATGCGGGGGGGTGGGGGTGGGAGTAGAATTAGACTTTATTTAAAAGATAAGGAATCAGAATGACTTTAGAGTCCTCAAAAGTTACCCTGGATGCTAGAAGACAATGGAGGAATGATTAATTAAACATTTGAGGCCGGGCGTGGTGGCTCATGCCTGTAATCCCAGCACTCTGGGAGGCCGAAGCGGGTGGATCATGAGGTCAGGAGATCAAGATCATCCTGGCTAACACGGCGAAACCCCATCTCTACTAAAAATACAAAAAAATTAGCCGGGTATGGTGCCTGTAGTCTCAGCTACTCGGGAGGCTGAGGCAGGAGAATGGCGTGAACCTGGGAGGCGGAGCTTGCAGTGAACCGAGATCGCTCCACTGCACTCAAGCCTGGGCAACAGAGTGAGACTCCATCTCAAAAAAAAAAAAAAAATTGAGGCAAATGCTTTTCAACTTTGAATTATATACCCAGCCAAACTATTAGTCAAGTGTGAGTTTAGAACAAAAACTTTTTTATACACTGGAATGCCTTCTACTGAAACAAGAGAGTAAACTCTAAAATGTGAAGAAATATGATTTAAAGCACATGGTTTCAACACAAAAGCAAGACAAAGGCATTCCCAATATAATGTTGAAAGAGCTGCTCAATCCACAGGAATCTAGAAACCAACCCAGTTGTACTGGAGCAGTTCAAATGGCTCTTGAAGAAACTTCTTCAAGATGATAAAACTATTAGAATACTACTTAATATATTTATTTACCCATATTAAGAAGAGATTTACATACCTGGGGAATATTTGGATGATGAAATAGTGATAAATGAAGAAAATTGAGTATATAAAAAAAAATAGTTATAAACTTAAGGAAAAACCATGTTTAGGAAAGGAAAAGTTACTACAAATAACCATACAAGAAAATTGGGGAAATGGGAAGCTTTATGGTTTCAGTACTCATATTTAAGTCTTTAATCCATTTTGAGTTGAGTTTTGTGTATGGTGTAAGATTAGAATCTAGGCTGGGCACGGTGGCTCCCACCTGTAATCCCAGCACTTTGGGAGGCTGAGGCAGGCAGATCACCTGAAGTCCGGAGTTCGAAACCAGCTTGGTCAGCATTGTGAAACACTGTCTCTACTAAAAATACAAAATTAGCCGGGCGTGGTAGTGTGCACCTGTAGTCCCAGCTACTTGGGAGGCTGAGGCAGGAGAATTGCTTGAATCCCGGAGGCAGAGGTTACAGTGAGCCAAGATCATGCCACTGCACTCCAGCTTGGGTGACAGAGAAAGAGAAGAGAAGAGGAGAGGAGAGAGGAGAGAGGAGAGAGGAGAGAGGAGAGAGAAGAGAGGAGAAAAGGAAGGAAAAGAGGGAGGGAGGGAGGGAGGGAGGGAAGAGCCAGGCACAGTGGCTTAGGAGTTCAAGACCTGCCTGACCAATATGGTGAAACCCCGTCTCTACTACAGATACAAAAAATTAGCCATATGTGGTGGTGGGCGCCTGTAATCCCAGCTTCTGGGGAGCTGGAGACAGGAGAATTGCTTGAACCCGTGAGGTGGAGGTTGCAGTGAGCCGAGATCACACCACTGCGCTCCAGCCTAGGTGACAGAGCGAGACTCCATCTCAAAAAAAAAAAAAAAAAAAAAAAAGATTAGAATCTAATTTAATTTTCTGCATGTAGAAACCCAGTCTTCTCAAGACAATTTGCTGAAGAGATTTTTTTTTTCCCATAATTTTTTTTTTTTTTTTTGAGACGGAGTCTCACTCTGTCACCCAGGCTAGAGTGCAGTGGTACAATCTCAGCTCACTGCAAGCTCCACCTCCTGGGTTCATACCATTCTCCTGCCTCAGCCTCCTGAGTAGCTAGGACTACAGGCGCCTGCCACCACGCCCGGCTAATTTTTTGTATTTTTAGTAGAGATGGGGTTTCACCGTGTTAGCCACGATGGTCTCCATCTCCTGACCTCGTGATCCGCCCACTTCGGCCTCCTGAAGTGCTGGGATTACAGGCGTGAGCCACCGTGCCCAGCCAGCCCATAATGTATTTTTTAAGCCTGTTCAAAGATTAGTTACCATATAGGCATGGGTTTATTTCGTGCCAGTGGTCTGTGAATCTGTTTTAATGCCAGTGCAATACTGTTTTGTTTGCTAGAGCTTTCTAATATAATCTGAAATTAGGAAGTTTTGTTCTTGCTCAGGATTGCTTTAGCAACTCAGGGTTTTTTTGTGGTTCCATATGAATTTTAGGATTATTTTTTCTATTTCTGTGAAAAGTACCATTGGAATTTTGATAGAGGTTGCATTGAATCTGTAGATTACTTTGGGTAGTATGGACATTTTTACAATGTTGACTTTTCCAATCTATGAAGGCTGAATATGTTTTTATTTATTGATGTCTTCTTCAGTTTCTTTCATTAATATTTTATGGTTTTCAATTTACAGATTTTTCACCTCCTTGGTTAAATTTAATCCTAAGTATTTTATTTTTAATGCTATTGTACGTGGATTTTTCTTAATTTCTGTGGTTTTTTTTGATAGTTGGTTGTTAGTGTATAGCAATGCAACTAATTTTTTTTTTTTTTTTTTTTTTTTTGAGACGAGTCTCGCTCTGTCGCCCAAGCTGGAGTGCAGTGGCCGGATCTCAGCTCACTGCAAGCTCCACCTCCCGGGTTTAGGCCATTCTCCTGCCTCAGCCTCCCGAGTAGCTGGGACTACAGGCGCCCACCACCTCGCCTGGCTAATTTTTGTATTTTTAGTAGAGATGGGATTTCACCGGGTAAGCCAGGATGGTTTCGATCCCCTGACCTCGTGATCCGCCCATCTCGGCCTCCCAAAGTGCTGGGATTACAGGCTTGAGCCACTGCGCCTGGCCCAGCAATGCAACTAATTTTTATATGCTGATTTTGTATCCTGCAACTTTACTGAATTTGTTTATTAGTTTGGTTTTTCAGTGGAGTTGTTTGAGTTTTCTATATATAAAATTGTGTCATCTGCAAACAGAGACAAATTTACTTTTCCCTTTCCTATTTGGATGCCTTCTTTTTCTTGCCTAATTGCTCTGGCTAAAACTTTTGGTCCCTCCTCTTCCAGTTTCTTCCTTTTCAACTTTTTGGAAGAATTTGAGAAGGACTGGTATTAATTCTTCCTTAATGTTTTGTAGAAATCAGCAATGAGGCCCGGCATGGTGGCTCACACCTGTAATCCCAGCATTTTGGGGGGCTGAAACCGGTAGATCACCTGAGCTCAGGAGTTTGAGACTAGCCGGGAAACATGGTGAAAACCTGTCTCTACAAAAAAACAAACAAAAAAAAAATTAGCCAGGTGTGGTGGTGTGTGCCTGTACTCCCAACTACTTGGGAGGCTGACATGGGAGGATCGCTTGAGCCAGGAGGCAGAGGTTGCAGTGAGCCAAGATGGCACCATTGCACTCAGCCTGGGCAACAGAGTGAGAAAAAAAATACCTGGTCATTTCAAGAGCATTTGAAGAAAGAAGAAGGAAGGGGAGGGGAGAGGAGAGGAGAGGAGGGTGAACCAGCAATGAAATCGTGTGGTAGGAAAATCCAATCAAGGTGCCAACAGATTTGGTGTCTGGTGACAGTTTATTTCCTAGTTTATAGACTGCTATCTTCTCACTGTAACCTCACAAGATGAAGGAAGAAAAAGAGCTCTCTGGTGTCCCTTGTAGAAAAATCACTAATCCCACTCATAAGGACTCCACCCTTATTACCTAATCACTATGCAAAGGCCTTATCTTCAAATACCATGACACTGGAGGTTAGATTTCAACATAAGAATTTTGGAGGGGACTCAGATATTCAGTCTATGGTATAGCTTTCTTGATTTCACCACTTTTCTCATAGGTATCCAGAGCCGAATGCTCAGTTATCCTGACTCTTTCCTATTAAAAATGTCATCATCTTTCCGATGTCTGTCAAGCTTGTCTGTTACTTTGCATCACTCTACCTTCAGTCTATTTCAGGATTCTGTCATCTCACACATGGATTACAATAGAAACCTCCTACTATGCTTCATATCGTTTCTCTGTCTCTCTCTCTGACTCCTCTCTCTTCATCTCTCTAATCCTGAACACTACCATTTGAATAATTTCCCTCAAATACCAGTTTTAACAGATATTCTTCAGCTCAGTATACTTTAACATTTATATATTTATTTACTGATGATAAAAAACTAATGTGAAATGAAACTTGTTATTAGAGGTAGAGAAGTTGAAGAGTCTATTTGTTCTTATTGTTGTACTCTAAGTTCATAGCAAAATATAATGAAATTTAATGATCTGTACCATAATTGTTCATGCAGTTGATAATAATTAGATATGATTACAAAGCTAGTTGCCAGTAGAAGATTGTGGGAAAAAAGATGATTTTTTAAATATAAACTATATTTTATACTTATATATGTATCTTCTATAATTAATTTAAATTCTTATTTATTTATAATAAATAAATACAAAGTGGTGAAAAGAAAAAAAGGTAACTGAATCATTGATGAATGAATCGAAGAAAAACACGTTTATATTGAGGTAAATTGTTTCCATTGAGCTAGTTATCTTATTTGAAGCTTTAAAAAACTGCCCATTAAATAGACAATAAAATGAGATCGTTTTAAATATTAAAATGATACTATTTCTTATAGCTAAAAATGCAAAAATTGCAACCTTTTTTTTTTGAGACAAAGTTTTGGTCTTGTTGCCTAGGCTAGAGTGCCAATGACACCATCTCAGCTCACTGCAACCTCCGCCTCCCGGGTTCGAGCAATTCTCCTGCCTCAGCCTCCCGAGTAGCTGGGATTACAGGCACCCATCACCATGCCCAGCTAATTTTTGTATTTTTAATAGAGATGGGGTTTCACCATGTTGACCAGGCTTGTCTCGAACTCCTGACCTCAGGTGATCTGCCTGCCTTGGCCTCCCAAAGTGCCGGGATTACAGGCATGAGCTACCACGCCCAGCCTGCAACCTTTAAATGTAGGCCTAGGAGCCACCACAACTTTGATATTTTTAATGGAAATATATGATGTGGAGATAATTACATCAGAAATGCCAAGGAAGACTCAACATGACCCTGACGTTCCATTTCATCTTATTTTTAGCAACATTTTAATTTAACCTTCAGCATCATGATGGTAAAAAGCACTGAGAATCAGCTGTAAAAATCACCATAGAGATCACAGCATGTTCTCAGGTCACAAAAATGAGGTCTCTCCATTCTGCCAAACAAGAGTTTCCTGCATCTGGCAGTGCTGCAGCTAGTAGACAGGGATTATCCATTGCATGATTATAAGTAGCAAATATACACAAATCAGCACCAATAAAGGAAGAGTTTATCAAGAGGACAAAACTGGTCACTTCAAAAGCATTTGAAGAAATAAAATATAGTTGGTCCACCTGGAAAATGAAAAAAAAGTGTTAAAACCCCAATACTTCCTTTCATCTCTCTCCAAGTGGCATGGCCCTGATTCTCTCTGTACTTCTGGGCATCTCTTTGCCCCCCCCAAATTATCTTGTACTTGGCTTTGATTTGCTGTCCTTTGTCAGGTCTTGCCCTGACCTTTCAGTTCAAGTACTTAGCATTGTCTGACTAGTCGGCTCAATATCCATGTTCAGCATCTCAAGAAAAAGAATCTGATTGGTTCAGTTTAGGTCAGAGTTCTCCAAGTGGTCTAATAGACAGTGATAGTGGTAGAGACTTTGGTATACATCTTTACAGAAACTGTGACCAGTTAAAATATACTTTCTATTATCCAAAGTTTTGTGAAATCCTTAGGGAGTAAAGGAGTAAAAGCAGGCTGTGGTGATAATATATTCCCAGTTCCTTTCTGGAATTTTATCATTAATAATTTAATCACACCTTTACTTCTCCACTGATTTTAAGAAATTAAGACACACACACACATACATACACACATGCACAATGTCTGAGTTGTAAAACAGTGGACAGAAAATTAAAGTTGTTATATTAATCCTTGACCTGTTATAAGAATGAGAACCCAATTAGCAAATATTTATTGGTTCCCTTAAGTGAGCTCAGCACTGACAGCATTGGAGTGGAGGATGAGAATAACAAATGATGAAACTGATACTCAATTTTTTTGAGTGTCAATAAACAAATGATAAAATTGATAACTGATACTCTTTAATACTCAAGTTTTTCCTAAGTCATGAGAATTCCCAACTCCCAAAGGACCCGCCGCTTGTGATGGTTCCCAATTGACTCATAGATATATTCTATCTATAGCCTATATATTCTTACTGTTTGCCTGCTCATTACTGCTGCTCAATTCTTGCCACTTCCCCAATTACACTCTTACTTCTCAACTGACTTTCCCTTTCAACTGACTTTAAATGGAAGAGGACTTCTAGAAAACTTCCTTAGGCAGATTTTTTTTTTTTTTTTTTTTTTTTTTTTTTTTTTTTTTTTTTTGAGACGGAGTCTCGCTCTGTCGCCCAGGCTGGAGTGCAGTGGCGCGATCTCGGCTCACTGCAAGCTCCGCCTCCCGGGTTCACGCCATTCTCCTGCCTCAGCCTCCCGAGTAGCTGGGACTACAGGCGCCCACAACCGCGCCCGGCTAATTTTTTGTATTTTTAGTAGAGACGGGGTTTCACCGTGGTCTCGATCTCCTGACCTTGTGATCCGCCCGCCTCGGCCTCCCAAAGTGCTGGGATTACAGGCGTGAGCCACCGCGCCCGGCTCCTTAGGCAGATTTTTGTGAGGGCAAGGCAAGATACATAGTTGCCTGTTTGGGAGGTTGAATTTTTTTAAGGCCGTCTTAAAAAACCAAAAGAACGCAAAATTTGGTTTTCTTGTTTCTCTTGAGAAATCTGAAAATCTGGCAATTTAGGGCATGTATTTCCCCACATTATCAATTGTCTGGACCTGAATATTGGTCTCTCTCTTTAGATGAGGCTGGACCTGAATAGTGGTCTCTCTCTTAGATAAGTCCTGAGCCTCCCAAGTTTTTATGGTTCTCATACCATGTGATATATTATATCCAGCTAGCTTTACTCATTTTACTTATCTGCCTTCATCTTCAAAGCATTTGTGTTTGCAAATTTTGACCTTTTCACAGTTTGCAAGATGTACTGTGTTCTCTTGTTTATTTCCAGATCTAGTCTCTGAAGAAAGTGGGTCACATTTCCAGATTTGAGAATGAGTGGCACCACATCCCATTTAGAATAGTGAGCCAAGTCAGAGATAATTTATTTCTATTCTCTTTTAATTTAAAAACAATTCTTTGCTTATCTTCAAGGACATCTACTTCTTTTTGTTTGTTTGAGACGAAGTCTCGCTCTGTCACCCAGGCTGGAGTGCTGTGGCGCGATCTCAGTTTACTGCAAGCTCTGCCTCCCAGGGTCCAGCGATTCTCCTGCCTCAGCCTCCCAAGTAGCTGGGATTACAGGCACCTGCCACCGGGCCTGGCTAATTTTTTGTATTTTTAGTAGAGACGTGGTTTCACCATGTTAGCCAGGCTGGTCTCGAACTCCTGACCTCAGATGATCTGCCTGTCTCGGCCTCCCAGAGTGCTGGGATTACCGGCATTAGCCACTGCACCTGGCCTGGACATTACTTCTAGAGTTAAGGCAACTCATTGCCTGCTTAATTTGTTCCAAAGCTTAATGACAGTATCCCTGATTTTATCACTAGTCATATTCATCATTTGTGCAGGAAATTTAGAACAAAAAATTTCTCTTTGTAGTTTGCTCTGTTGCAGCACATGGAATAGGCTCTTTTCTGAGATTATATTGCTCATTCCACAACATAATAACTTTTAAAAATGGCAGTGTTGGAAAAATTGTCTACCACTTGGAAATGGGCAAAATGAGATTACTGAGTTTAGCAGACCTTCTGGAAATTATCTGATTATATAAGGTTATGTATCTTTGACCGACTTTCTATTAAAAAGGCTATTTTACATCTTAATATAGGTAGACATTTACTTGGACAATACTAATATTAATAGTAATGGAAGTAATTATTATCTATAGCAATGCAAATTAATTCTGTCTGTTAGAGATACAATTGATTTTTGCCTTGTAGAAAAGTTTACCACAAATATTTTTATTGCCCTACAGACTATTACCAGTTTTGTTTGTGTTAGCTAGTTTTTTTCAGCATTTTTAATTGTGTATATGTATGTATATGTTTTTGAGATTTTTCTTTAAATTGATTCATTAATCAATGAATAGAATAAAATCTTTCATATTAGTTCATTTTATATTTGCATGACAGTAAAAATTATATATATCTTTTTGCTTCTTCTGAATATTATAATTTAGCAGTAAAATGCTTAAAGTTTTGATGATCATATTTCAGCAGTTTCAATTAAAAAAAGAAAACTCAGATAGGTTACTAAATATGTAAACCTAAGTTGCTCAAAAATTGTAATCCCAGCACTTTGGGAGGCCGAGGCAGGCAGATCACCTGAGGTCAGGAGTTCGAGACCAGCATGGCCAACATGGTGGAACCACGTCTCTACTAAAAATACAAAAATTAGCTGGGCATTGTGGCATGCGCCTGTAGTCCCAGCTACTCCAGAGGCTGAGGCAGGAGAATTGCTTGTACCTGGGAGGCAGAGGTTGCAGTGAGCCGAGATCGCTTCCCTGCATTCTAGCCTGGGTGGCCAAGCGAGACTTCATCTCAAGGAAAAAAAAAAAAAAAAAAAAAAAAAAAGAAGTAGATGTCCTAGAAGATGAGTGAAGAATTGTTTTTAAATTAAAAGAGAATAGAAATAAATTATCTCTGACTTGGCTCACTATTCTAAATGGGATGTGGTGCCACTCAATATTCTCAAATCTGGAAATGTGTCCTACTTTCTCCAGAGACTAGATTTGGAAATAAATAAGAGAACACAGTACACTTTTGAACTGTGAAAAGGTCAAAGTTTGCAAACTCAAATGCTTTGAAGATGAAGACAGATAAGTAAAATGAGTAAAGCTAGCTGGATATAATATATCACATGGTATGGGAACGATAAAAACTTGGTAGTAATTCTGAGGTAGAAAATGCATTTTGGGTACAGTGACTATAGTTTTTCCATGCAGTGTGTAAAATCTTCTATGGTAGAGGAAATCCATCAGAGTCGTCTGCTCTGAAAACCTTCGTTCTACCCTTGGCTGTGTTTTTTACATCCACAAAGAACAAAAATAAGTTTTAGAGTAGGTGAAATTAGATGAGAAAGGAAAAAAATTAGTCGAAAGTAATGAAGACATATTCATGATCCCTGGTTCAGCTGTGTCTTCCTGTATGAAGTATCTTTACAGGCCTAAAATCTTGGAAGTTTGCGGGCTCCAAAGTGAAGCCAGCTGTTCTTTTTCCACCTCAGTGACCCAGCGACTTTCTGATTACTAAGGAAGGACATTAATTTACTACAACTCAACACTATATAATAGTCTCTAACTGTTCTAGGGTTTTCTCGTTTGTAATTTTCTTTTTTAAGAATTGAGGAATTGCAATTTGGTAGCTGAAATAAGAGCTTTTAACAAAACAAATGTTTTACGAGCCATTTGTCTAGTTCATTCACAAAGAAACAAAGCTATTGCCATCTAGTGGTTTAATTGAAGACATTCAGTAAAGCAAGTTTTTCCCATGAAGTTTCACATTAATATTTTCGTGTGGCCCTGAATATAAAAACATTTGTTTGTAGAAAGCAATTCTTAATACACTTTTTCAAATTAAGGATTCAGACTTGGCCACTTACCTTTTTCTTTTCAAGTTATATTCTCTATTAAGTAGGATTTGAATTAAAACACACAAAAACCTCATAATTGAAGAAAATATTAATGAAAGATGATGTTACACTGAAGAAATTGACAGATATTAGACAGCCAAAACCAAAACCAAAATTAAATTAATGGTGAAATTAATAGTTCTAACAAAATTTTAGAAGGAGCCTTATAAAATAAATAGGTATATGTTATATACAGTTATATAGTGATGTTTTCTAAAGTATAGTCTAAAGCTACAGTCCCTTGCTTTTGTTAAATACACTATTATAGCAAAATTGGCTACAAAAGTATATTTTATTAAATATTAATTTATCATTGACTTTTATCACAAAATTTAAAATGTATTTCTGTAACACTATTCAATCCAAAAACCTTTGACGTTTATACTTATAAAAATTACATCTGTAAGTCCAGCAAAATTTTATTTATAGGTAAACTCAGAAAATTCACAGGCATCATTTACTTTCTGCATGGGTATATGTTTTCGTAGTCCTAAGTAAAATGGAATCACTCTAGTCTATAGAGCGATTTTATTTCTAATAACAGCATGAGAGACAAAAGCTCCCATAGATGTTTGGACTCCATCTGACCATGACAAAGATTTTCCCAGGTTCTCCTTGGACATTTCAGATCACCATTAGCTCAAGTATTGTCAAGAGGAAACTATTTTTTTTCAATTCCTGAGTATTCTGATACCACTTTTAAAGCAATTTTTTTACTTTGGAGACTATAATAGCTTAAACTGAATTAAACAGAATAGAGCTTAATTCTCATCCTTGGTCTAGAGAGTACCATGGTGGAATAATATACAGCCTGAGACAAACAAGATGCCAAGTCTTTTCTAGAGTAATCTAGATTTTCTAGTATTCTTCTAGAGTAGATATACAAGTTTAAAGGGGAGATGAACTAAACAGAGGAACAAATAGGCTCACTTTATGATTCCTGTGTAAAATAATAAAAACCTTTACTCTGAAAACAGTCTGGGGCAGAGACTAACATGATACCCTGGATAGTTTACAGTAAAGGGAGGAAGGTGTATACTTGTCCTCACCCAGCAGCCCCCTCAGTTGTTGTCAGGGTTCAGGTAACTACAGAGCCTGTTGTGGGAAGTGAGAACAGACACAAGGTCTGGAGTAAGATTCGATTTTGTCATCTAGTAAGAAGGCAACATGCAACATGTGAGCACACACAAGTCAAAGTTGGATGACCACACTCCCAATTTCTTGGTTAAATATGCAACCTACCTTTACATTCACAAGAAAAAAAAATAGACAGTGGATTTTTCTTTAGGTATGTTAAGTTACTAGGCAAGTCAATCAAGGCAAAATATTGTAACACTGCCAAACTTCAAGAGCTATTTGTAAAGTGTGCTGATAAACTCTTTTGAAACAGGTCATGGTATTTGTCCAGAGGAAATAAGTCATAAAGGTGTATCTGTTTGTAAAAATGCCATCCTTTTCTCTAAATTATACAATCTGTAGTTCTGTTTATTATAGGGGATACTTTCTTCTTCAAAATCTCATTAAAAATACGGAGCATGGCTCCTTCCCGCTCAAATAATGAATTTGAATCTTTGGGATTGAGGTTCAAACAACTCTATTTTTAGCAAGCTCTCCAGGTCATTCTGATGTGTCTGAGTTTAAGAACCAGTCTTCTAGACTTCATTACCAAAACTGATAAGACTAAATACTTTAAAAAGATTTTAAGGCAATCAAGGGTGAAAAAGTAGAACAACAGGTCTTATTTAATAACCACTTAGCTGGAGGACTGGCAGATCAACAATGAGATGCTCAAATTACAATACCATCAGTGCAGGGAAGCATTCTTTAATAAGTCTTACTACCACATGTAGCAACCTGATAAAATCTCTGTGAAAGAGTGGAAATATTCCAGAGAAGCAATTTTATTTATTAATTCAAGTGTTACATACTGGGCATCAGATACATGCTAGGAGCTATGTTAGGCACTGGAATTACAAGCAAAAAAGATCCTTCCCTTTAGGAAGCACTTATTGTAAAAAATTGTTTTTAGACTTCAGTGTGGATAAAAATCACTTTGCATACTTTTTATGAATGCAGACTCTTGGTATCTGATTATGAAGAATGATAGTCTAATTAGTAAGACACAAAGTAAGCCAATACTTATAATACAAGTGGTAGGTTTTGAGATATACAGGCTGGGCATGGTGGCTCACACCTGTAATCCCAGAACTTTGCAAGGCAGAGGTGTGAGGATCCCTTGAGCCCAGGAGTTCGAGACCAGCGTGGGCAACATGATGAAACCCCATCTCTACAAAAAAATACAAAAATTAGCTGAGCATGGTGTTGCATGCCTATAGTCCCAGCTATTCTGGTAGCTGAGGCAGAGGGATCACTTGAGCCTGGGAGGTAGAGGTTGCAGTGAGCCATGATGGTGTCACTAAACGTTAGCCCTAGTGACAGAGTGAGACACTGTCTCAAAAAAAAAAAAAAAGATATACAGAGATGGTCATTTGATCACCTATCCAGATCAAGAGGGAAGGGGAAATATCAGGGATAGTTTTTTGTAGAAGATGATACCGATTTGAATTCCTTAATGAAAACAAGGAGCTTTCTAGATGAAAAAAGGTAGGAGTCAGGCAATGGCAGTGAATGATGAGAAAATGTACCATACATTAGGCACTAAATCTTATGTCTGGGTGTGGAAGTTGAGGGTAAAGTACAGTGCAGATGGGATTGAGTAAATAAGCAGGACCAGGTTATGAGGAGTCTTGTGTCCTAAACTAAAGAGTTTTAACTTTACCCAGAAATAAATGGCGAATCATCAAAGCATTTGAGGTAGAGTTTGACCCTGTCAGAATTGGGTTTTAGAAAAAGCATTCTGATAGTACTGAATGAATGGGTTGGTTAATTCAAGAAAGGGAGAATAACAGGAAGGTCAGGTAGATAGAAGGTTGATATGATACCTAAAGCAAGGAACGTGAAAGCCTACCTTAAGGTAGTGTTGCTGGATGGAGAAGAGAGAAATGAGAGATGCTAAAGTGATTAAACTGATGAGACATGGAGAAAAAGGTGGGGTCAGCGGGGGAGCCGGGTGAAGAGAAGAAGGTAGAGAGAAGGATGACTTCCAGGTTTCTGGGTTGAGTCTACTCATCTCATCTCCTTAGTGACAGTGTTTCCTCTTTAATTGGGAAGACCTTCCCTTTGCCATCTTTGTGCTGAGCACCTTGTACTTTAAGTAGCTGTATCATTTGTTGAGTGCTTACTGTGTTCCAGGAATTAATATGATAAATACATTATCTCACTAAAGAAGATGCTGTCAATGCCCTATCCATATCCCCTTGGCCCCATCTAGAAGTCATCTGCAGCCTTAGTGGACAGTTCCTGTGAAAACAATGCTTTCTACTTCAAGCCATGGATTTTCTGTGAGAGGGCTTTCTCTGTGTTCTGGACTATACCTGACCTGTGCTCAGGGAGGCCAGAAGTGTCTGGTACACTTGCCCAGGAGAAATTCTCAACCAGCAAGGAATGGGAAGTTAAGGATAACCAACCTTCCCAGCTTCCTAGCCCTGTGATGAAGAATCCTTGGTAGGATTTGGCCTCTTCTTCACACAGGGGATATGTGCTTATTAACTCAGCCATTATTGGCTTCTCCCTGTCTCACATCATCACACTCTCACCTCCCAAATAAACTACTTGCATTCAAAATTTCATCTCAGATTGTGCCTTGGGGGAAACCTAAATTAAGGTACTCGATCATCATTACAACCCAATGAGGATAGTAAGAACTATTCATGTCACCATTTTATGTGTGTGTAAACTTATGCTTGGAGAGGTTAAATCAATTATCCCTATCACTTAGCTGGTAAATGCTAAAACCTGGATTCAAATCCAAAGGCTGTGATCTTAACACTAGGCTATACTGCCAGTCCTGAATTCCAAGATACAAACTAGGCATCACTAGCTGTGGAGCAAAAGCCAGAGGAAACCTGAGTGCCTTTTAGACAGCACTGAAGCTGACTACTCTTTTCAGATTTCAGTTCTTATTATTATAAATGCTGAGCCTGAGACTTGCCTGCCAGCACATCTTCCCTTTCCTCATGCCCACTTTAGTTGGTTAAAAATTCACTGTGTAGTTTCTTCCCCTTTTCTGAGCCTGGTAGTAATATAGAATTAGAAGCTGGCCAGGTCATTTTTGAAGAAGGTCAAATGTAGTCACATAATGGCAAAAAGTGGTATGATGCATCAACCCTTCTTAATTCTTTTTTCTGCTTGTCAGATTTGCCCGCAGTATTTTCTTGGTTCAGTTCCTGGTTAAGAATTTGAAGCGAAATTGAGTGATGAAAGGCAAAGGGCAACTGCTACTTGAGGTCAAGAAAAATAATGTGTCCAGAACCCAGCAGCAGCTCAGACTTTTCTCTCCTTGTCTATAATGTAAATGATTCATGTTGAAGGGAAGTACAGAGGAGAACAATGGAAAGCAGAAAATCTAATCTCAATTCCTTCATGAACTAGCGATGTGACATTAAGCAAATCACCTAACTTCTAAAGATCGTGCCTGGGCAGAGTGGTTTATGCCTATAATATGAACACTTAGAGAGGCCGAGGTAGGAGGATCACTTAAGGCCAGCGGTTCAAGACTAGTCTGGGCAACATAGAAAGACCCCACCTCTACAAAAAATTGTAAAAAACAAATCTTGGTTGTCATCTGTAAGAATAATTTCAAGTATAGATGGGCTGTAAGTTCTTTTCTAGTTTAAACATTTCTGTGGTTCTATCAAGTCCTGAGTTACAGTTGCTTGGATGAGGGAACCTCAGCTTCAAGTACACTGGTCCACTTTCTACTCTCTGCACATATTTGCACCTTCCTAAGTTTAGGCTTTTTCCTTTGATTTTCCTTCCATATGTAATGGTTTGTCTTCTCTTACAAAATTTCAATTCAACTTTTATAACTTTTTGTCTTAATGATTGCAGAAATAATTGTGCCCTCCTCTGAAACCCTAAGCGTTTATTATCACACCACTCATCATATGGCACTTAGCATTTATAGCACAAGAAAACACTGCAAGAGACATTATAGTAGGCATAGAGGACACGATTAATTGCCAGAGAAGTGGTTTGGAGCGTAGTTCTCAACATGTGGTGGTCAAATCACATTGAGTTTCTAAGACTGCACTCCTTTCTGTCTCACTGATCAGACCCATGCCAGCATGTCATAACACTCCAGGATGAATATAATTAGTATATAAATGAATTCAAATACCTATGTAGGCCATACTGCATAAAGTGAAGCAGTAGGTTTGCAATAATGAGTGGAGGAACTCATGCAGAAAAGAGAGCGTAAGTCCCACCTAAAGGGGGCAGCAGTGCCTTGACTGTGAAGGGGGTACAGCAACCATGTTGATAGGTTCTCAGTTATTAAAGAAAAGTCAGAAATCTAAAGTCTTTGTTCCTGATTTTTAAATGTTAGCAACAAAATGAAACATTTTAAGCATACTTTCCATACATCTTATTTAGCTTGTAGGTGACCCCTGGTCTCTGTTCCACAAGTTTTCCTTAGCAAATTGCAGTCTGGCTTTTCCAGTGAGATTACTTTCCCAAAAGGTATCCTACACCAGCTTTGTGACCCAAGGCAGATAATTTAACTTGTTTGAGTATCATAGCTTTCTTCCCTATGACATCAACCTCATAGGATGTATGTAAACAGTAAATGAGAAAAATCCTGTAAAACACGGTACACAGAAGTTAACACAAAGTACTCCACAAATGTTTGCTCCTGCTCTGCTGCAACCATACTGCGATCTGGCTTTCTGCATCAAGATGGCATACCTTTAAACACCTTTGTGCCATCTCTCCTCTGCCAGTGCACACTCTTCTCCCCGCAGCCTCTGAGTTTTAACTTGTTGAGTAATGTGCCTTCTCAAGTTGAGTATAAATTTCTTGATGGTAAAGACTACTCGAGTTCTTCCCCTCCTTCATTTAAAAAACGGTTTTATTCTGGAAATATTCAATCACATACAATGTAGAGAGAATAGCATAGGGATCAACCCTTGCATACTGACCCATCCTTAACAATTTTCATTTTTTCTTTCCTTTTTTTTTTTGAGACGGAGTTCACTCTTGTTGTTCAGATTGAAGTACAATGACTTGATCTCGGCTCACTATAACCTCCGCCTCCAGGGTTCAAGCAATTCTCCTGCCTCAGCCTCCTCAGTAGGTGGGACTACAGGTGTCTGCCACCATGCCCAGCTAATTTTTGTATTTTTAGTAGAGATGGGGTTTCACCATGTCAGTCAGACTGTTCTCGAACTCCTGACCTCAGGTGATCCACCCACCTTGGCCTCCCAAAGTGCTGGGATTACAAATGTGAGCCACCATGCCTGGTCCCTCAACAATTTTCAATGCATGGCCGATTTGGTTTCATCTACACCCTCACTAACCAATTTCCCCTGACACTGGATTATTTTGAAGCCTGTTAAAGACATCACATCATCTCACGTGTAAATACTTCAATAGTTACACAGCTTTTTAAGGAATGTGTGAGAAACAAAAAGATACTGTGGAAAGATTATTAATGATAATGGGGAGGTAGAGGGCAAGCAGGAGAGACAGACTAGTAATATATATCCTACAAAGATGAGGATTCTTTTCTTTCCAAGATTTAAAAATTTAAAAATTCTGCATAAGCCAATACTATACAGCTTGAACAAAATATGTGGGCACAATCTGGACATCAGGCCATAAGTGTGCAACCTTTGCCATAAATGATAAATGGGGAAAGGGGCAATCAACTAGGGTTAGACTCATAATAGAGTCAATTTAAAGGAATTCGGTCTCCAATTGCCAGGTAAACTTGTGAGTTTAAAACGGTTTCCACCTTAGAGCTCTCATAATTAGAAAAAAATTTTAGAATACATTTTACATAAATCTTGGTTGATAACAGACATGCTGGGACTACTTTTAATTAATTCATTCTGGCTGCCACCATTTCACAAAATGTGCTTTTGATGAGGTTACCAATTTTGCCAAGCCCAGCTAAGTTGACCAGTTTCTCCTATATGGTTTTCAGCATGACTGGTTTTCTCCTGGGTTTTCTACTACATTGGTCATATCACTTAACAAAATGCTAGCTTTGGTCTTGAACTCTCTCTCTCTCTATATATATATATATACACACACACATACATAAATATATAGACACATCTATATATATGTAGACACATCATATATATATATCTTTTTTTCTCCTGGTTTTCTTTCTAATACATTGGTCATACCTCTTACAATATGCTAGCTGCGGTTTTGAACTATAGAGATATATATATACACACACACACATATACACATATATATCACATACACACTGTTTCTAGTTGATTTTGTCTAGTTACATTACTTTAAATACTATTTAAATATTGATTATTCAAATTTATTCCTAGATTTCACTTTTCTCTGAAGCTCTAGATTCTTATAAATGACTTCCTACTTAACAGTTCCACATATTTATTGATTTATGTATTTATTTATTTATTTTTGAGACGGAGTTTCACAATTTCCCCCAGGCTGGAGTGAAGTGGCGCTATCTCGGCTCAGTGTAGCCTCCCCGCCAGGGTTCAAGTGATTCTCCTGTCTCAGCCTCCTGAGTAGCTGGGATTATAGGTACCAGCCACCATGCCTGCTATTTTTTTTTTTTTTTTTTGAGACAGAGTCTCTCGCTGTGTTGCCCAGGCTGGACTGCAGTGGCGCAATCTCGGCTCACTGCAAGCTCGGCCTCCCGGGTTCACGCCATTCTCCTGCCTCAGCCTCCCCAGTAGCTGGAACTACAGGCGCCCGCCACCACGCCCGGCTAATTTTTTTTGTATTTTTAGTAGAGACGGGTTTCACCGTGTTAGCCAGAATGGTCTTGATCTCCTGACCTCGTGATCCGCCCGCCTCGGCCTCCCGAAGTGCTGGGATTACAGGCATGAGCCACCGCGCCTGGCATAATTTTTTGTATTTTTAGTAGAGACGGGGTTTTGCCATGTTGGCCAGGTGCTCTCAAACTCCTGACTTCAGGTGATTCACCCGCCTTGGCCTCCCAAAGTATTAGGATTACAGGCGTGAGCCACGGTGTCAGGCCCCACATAGATTTTAAAAAGGCATCTGAAAGTTACTGTCTCTAAGTTCAAACTCATTCCCCATTTCTGCACCCATACTTTCCTTCCAGTCTTTCTCATCTCTGTAAACGGCACCACCATCCACCTAGTTGCTCTAACCCCAAACCTAAGAAAGTTATTAATTCTTCCTTCCTCAGTCTCCTCCAATCTTGTTTTATTCATTTAGTCTCCAAATGCTACTTTGAATCTGTCCAGTCTTCTCCCTTCCCATGACCCCCACCTTAGTATAAGCCTCCATCTTCTGTATTCTGGGCCACTAGCATAGCCTCTACTGGTTTCTGGGCTTCCATTCTTGCCCCATCTGCCTTGTCTACTTTTCTAGCCAACTACTTTCTTCTCCTTCCTTATTAACAGAATCATTGTTTAGAGGCAGCAATGTTTAAAATGCATGTTTCGCAGATTCCCTTACAGTTACAGGTGCCCATCTGACACAGATACAATAAATAAGGCAAGCAGTGATAATGTCTATAAATTTTTGCACTTGTAATATAAAATTTACAAGTGCTATTCTTTCCTGCTCCCCTCTTTTTCCTTCCTCCATAAGTAAGATAAAAGTAAAACAATGAAGACATATGTTGAAACTTAATGCCTTTATCGATGATCTGAGTGACTTCTTGGCTGAATCAAATGATAGTTTTTAAATACTGGAAGGCTATTTCCTTGTTTATTCATGCTATGCATAATGTAATGGTTACTAACTTGACATACTTTTAAGTTTAATCTGTATTATTAACATTTTCTTCATCATGTTCTTAAATCTAGACAGTTGGAAAAACCACAAATTAAGCCCTGATTTGTAACATTTGCCAGTATTTGAGGTGTAAATACTCTCACCAACTTAAATACATCAGTATAAGGTCACTGAAGTTGCACAGCAGTGTAGTATTATAGTATTATATAGTATTTCCACAATGTGTGTGTGTATTAGGTATAAATAATTTCAAAAACATAGATAATAGGAAAATGTAAAATAATCCAAAAATCATAAATTTTTAATTATTTATTGCTTTTGTTTCAAATATTTAATTATAAGTTTATATAATTTAATTTTTAATAATAATTGTGTATCAGCTCACAAAATTCCTAAAATTTTAACAGTTGGCTCTTCTGAGCTGACACAAGTTGGCTCTAGCATTTCACTGACACTAGCACTCTGTCCCGGATTATACTTTGCTTGTTCTTACTTCAGGACTTTTGCTTTTACCCTTCCTCTGCTCTGCAGTTCTTCACAAGCCTAGATTCTAATCTCAGCTCAAGTATTGTAGAGGGGCCTTTCCTGATCACCTAAACTAAGCAGTTTTACTTACCCCAACTTTATCCCATTATTCTTTTCATTAAGATTGAGCAATTATCAGTCCTCGAAAAGCATGTAATAATCTATGGCATTCATGCTTATGACAAAAAATTCAAACCAAACAAAAGTATATCCAGGAGGACTTCCATTTCCAGGAAGATGCAATAGATATACTTTTCCCAGTACAACAAAAAACCCTGGGCATAATATACAAAACAAACATGAATATTCTGATTAGTATAGAGAAGGCAGAAGAGGTGAGAACTTCACAATCTGAAGAATGACATGATAGTGAGTTCCTTAGTCTTTGTTTTCCCTTTACATGTCACAGGCGGTAATTGCAAAGCTGGCAACCTGGAAATGCCAATGGCCACAGACAAAAAAAATGTCCCAGCAAAAGTCTGCTCCTTCGAGTCAAAGGACAAGGATAAAGGCAGTCTAGCAAGACAGAAAACTTTGTAGAAAAATAACAAACTTATTGCTGCCAAACATCAAAACTATGGCTCCATCCTCACTCGTACCAGTGAAGGCCAAGTGGAGAAATTTGAACTTTACCCAATTCTAGCTTTGTCCCCCTATAGTCTTTCCTCTCTGTAGATAAAATTTAAGATATTCAGTCATGAAATTGCCCTTACTTCCATAAACCCAAACCAAAGCCAAATCCTTATGAAGTTCTTTTTACACATTTTCGCTGAGAGATCACACAATTCCTTGCTTTCTCCCTTGCGGCACAAAATATTAAACCCAACTTGTTTAACTTAAGTACTTCTGGGGATCTTTGGCTGAAGAGCATTGACAATATGAAGTGGCCCCAACCCCTTTTTATTACTGTTTTCTAACTCAGATGATAGTATGTTACATACACTGCACTTTTAAAATTTCACTTAATGATATATTTCAAACATATTGCATATTAGTGCCTAAGGATTTACCTTATTTACCTTTTATCAAGGGCATAATAATTGTACAATATGAATGTAAATGAATATATTTAACCTGCCTTATATTAATGAACATTCAAGTCTTTTTCCTCTTATAATCTACATGTATAGCTTTTTACATACTCTCTGTACAAGTACAGGTATATCTAAAGGATAATTTCTCAAAAGTATAAATGCTAGTTCAAAGGGTATGTGCGTTTTAAATTTTGATACATACTGTTTCCAAGGCTTTCCAAAAAAGTTGCCCCAAATGATTTAACCATCTACAATATTTAAGGAAGTTTTGTCCTGCTACACTTTCTATAGTAAATTTGTATTACCAAACCGAGGTCTTTGCAAATTCATTGGGTAAAAATTTTTATCTCACAGTAGTTTGTTTTCATCTTATTTTTAGAGATGTTGTTTGAGTTCTATGTTTAAAAAGGATTTGTAGATCTTTTTATATGAGCTGTCTTCTCAAATAATTGTAAAATTAACACATATTATGTGTAACAATATATAATGTATATGTTATATAAAATGTTATATAAAATATGTAATCTTTGTATCTTCTGTTGAATGTTACTTGCAGGGTTTATTACATAGTTTTGAAATGTATGTATATATTTCCTCATCCTATCTTTTGCAAGCTACTACTGTGATTTGTAGCATCTTTTATCAACATTCACAAAGTTTACCTTTACTTTATTCTGATATTGACTGGTTTGAATCCTAAACACATTTTTTTCAGTGTTCCCTTTTTCTTCTGGTTACTAGTTCCCACATTCTACTCCTCAGTAAAAATACTTTTTTTCTTCTTTTAATGATTATTTCTTGTTTGTTTCATAGCCTAGTTTTCCCTCCCTCCCACCTTCACTTTCTCTCCTTCACCCTCTCTTCCTTCCTTCATTCTTCCCCCAACTCTTTCTCTTTCTCCTTGTATCTAATCTGTTGCCACAGTAATAACTTATATAATTAGATGCCTGATTTGGAAAGGAAAGAGGAAATTTTCAGAAACATCATGGTTTATTAAACTAAAAGAATCATTATTTCCCTCCTGCTCTTGATGTTGCCTTGATGGTGTATGTAGGTGGTAGCTAAAAATAACCTGATTAATATTCTCCTCTATGTTGTATTCACTAGCATGTTTAGTGCCTCATTACTAATGAGAATTTGTCAAAAAAATGCAAAATTCTTTGTTTCTGATTGTTGTAATAAGAACACCATTTGAGTTCACAGACATCCTATGAATGTACAAATATGCATATGTAAATACAACTTGCTTGATTTTAAGAACTATAAAGCCAGACAAAGAATACAGGGTAGAAAATTTCTTTTTCTCCAGCCAAGGCTCACAAAGCATTTTCAGGTCACTGCTAGCTATTAAGTATCCTGATTTGCAGAGCATATCTGAGATTAAGATATCATTTTCAGTTTTACACAGTGCTTTATAGGGAAGTTTTCAATTGATCACAATAACTCAGAAGGCTACATTGCTTACTTTTTAAGTAGAAAAGAGCTTCTTAATAAAGATTTATAGGTTGTACTTCATTTTCTTTCTGTTTTTTAGCATATTCTGGTTTTGAGTCTTTTGCTCTTTCTAGTCAGAGTACTGGAGTTTACCTGTATTTACTATTGGGACTCGAAGTGTGAGTAATCTTAAGAGTTAAATGTGACTAGCTACATAGCTCTTGGCTCTGGGCATGAGAGGCGCCTGCTCAGGGGCCCATACTTTGGAGCCACTCTGGCCCTTCCTCAGCCACACTCCTCCACTATGAGGTGAGGAGCCTCTGGGGCCTAATGAGCACCCAAAGCCCACAGTGCTCCCTTCCAGAGAAAGCTCCAGGTACTCGGACCCTCAGAATTTTCTGCCCAAATGGCTCTGAGCTTGCTGGTAGGGCTTTTTGTAAGGCAAAGACCATGCCATAGGAATGTATAACCCTAAGCCCAAAAATGACCCAACGGTGCCAACGGTGAGAACAGAGCTTGGATTTGCAGGCTGGAGTATCCTCATACATACACCGGAGACCCCTTTCAGTGTGGGACAGAGGTGGAAGAAGGCAGAGTTGTTCTGGCTCTTCTCACATCACCAAGACTCAGTGTGAACTCCAAGGAATCTGGAGATTCTAACTTCGAAACTGGACTTCAAGTCATTTCTAAGCTATATTTATGAAAGGAGGAGGACAGAACATCTTTTACTGAATACTTTGCTAGCTTGATTTATAAGTTGTAAATATTTAGACAAAGTTTTTTGGACTTCATTTGCACTGTCCCTCACAAATGTTAGGAAAGTGCTTTGCACTAGATTCTATATCCTTCTCTGTTGGGTCTTTTTTATGCTGACTCCAGGTTATTCGTTGTTTTCACCAAACTATTCAGGAAGGGTAATTTTCAGCATCTCTGCTCCTTTAAAAGGGGAACTAATATTCACTGTTTGCCTTATATGGACACTTTGTAGACATTAGCTCATTACATCTTCATAGCAACTCTGTGAAGTGAATGTAGTTTCCATCATATGAGTCAGGAAACTCAAAAAGCAAAGTAACTTGCCTAGGATTTCACAGATAATGACATAGCTACTTGACTTCATCAAGCTCACTACCTCCAGTCCTCTTTTCCCTACACCTCCTGAATTTTAGTAGATATTCTTACTTCCCATTTTAGTAAGAAGGTTGAGGCCAGGTACAGTAAAAGTCCCTAAATTATGTCTTCTTTTGAAAGGTGTCTTCTTTTGAAAAGTGTCTGTTCATGTCCTTTGCCCACTTTTTAATGGGGTTGTCTTTTTCTTGCAAATTTAAGTTCCTTATAGATGCTGGATATTAGACTTTTGTCAGATGCATAGTGTCTATGTTTCTTTACCTACTCTCTTCCTTTGCTCTATTTGATGAGGTAGACAGCTTCCTTCTCATTATTTAGGTAACTCTTCCATTTCTGACTCAAAGATATCAACTTTCTCTTCTCTCTGCTCCCATCTTTAACTTACGCTTCTCCACTGGCTTCTTCTCCCTCATAGTCATTCCCAATTCTAAAGGAATTTTGAAAACGTTTTTCTTTGACTTGTTGATGTCTTTTGTTACTTCCTTAATTTTCTCCTTCTTTTCAAATCAAATTTCTTGAAACTGAAGTTAATTTTCATTACATCATTATTCATTGATCCTTTATAATCTAGACTATTTTCCCTGGTTCTACAAAAATTGCAAACCAAGGCCCCATGAAAAACTAAGACTTTTTGATGGATAACATATCTAGTAAAATGCATAAAGTGTGCCAATCCTTATTTATTTATCTAATTTTTATTTTAAGTTAAGGGGTATATGTACAGGTTTATTATGTAGGTAAACTTGTGTCATGGAGGTTTGTTGTACAGATTATTTCATCACCCAGGTATTAAACCTAGTACCCATTAGTCATTTTTTCCAATCATCTCCCTCCTATAACCTCCACCCTCTGACAGGCCTCAGTGTTGTTCCCCTCTATGTGTCCATGTGTTTCATCATGTAGCTCCTACTTATAAGTGAGTATATGTGGTATTCGGTTTTCAGTTCCTCTGTCAGTTTGCTAAGGATAATGGCGTCCCACTCCATTCATGTCTCTGCAAAGGACATGATCTCATTCCTTCTTAGCTGCATAGTATTTCACAGGGTTTATAGTATTTCATGGGCTATGTGTATCACATTTTTTTAATCTAGTCTACCATTGTTGGGCATTTGGGTTGATTCTATGTCTTTGCTATTGTGAATAGTGCTGCAATGGGCATATGTGTGCGTGTGCCCTCATAATAGTATGATTTATATTCCTTTGGGTATACACCCAGCAATGGGATTGCTGGGTCATATAGTATTTGTTTTTAGGTCATTGACAAATTGCCACACTGCTTTCCACAATGGTTGAACGAATTTACACTCCTACTAACAGTGTATAAGCGTTCCTTTTTCTCTGCAACCTCACCAGCCTCTGCTGGTTTTTGACTTTTTAATAGTAGCCATTCTGACTGGTGAGATATGGTATCTCATTGTTGTTTTGATTTACATTTCTCTAATGATTAGTGATGTTGAGCTTTTTTTCCATATGGTTGTTGGCCGCATGTATGTCATCTTTTGAAAAGTATCTGTTTAATGTCCTTTCCCCACTTTTTAATGGGGTTTTTTCTTGTAAATTTAAGTTCCTTACAGATGCTGGATATTAGACTTTAGTCAAATGCATAGTTGCAAAATTTTTCTCCCATTCTGTATGTTGTCTGTTCACTCTGTTGACATTTTCCTTTGCTGAAGTGCAGTAATCTTAAATGAACAGTTAGATTATTTTTACATCTATACACCCAGGTAACTACCATGCAGATCAAGACACAAAACATTTCCAACACCCCGTAAAACTCCACTGTGTTTCTTTTCAGAACATATTATCACGAGTACCTCCAACCCTGCCTGTCCAGAGGTAACCCCTACTCTGATTTCTATAAACATTGTTTACTTTGGCTTGTTGTTGAACTTTCTATAAATGGAATCCTATACTACATATTCGTTGTGTGTATTCTTTTATATATCTTTTATACTTGATTTACTTCACTCAAAACAATGCATGAGGGGCAACCTGGTTGTAGACTATACCAGAAGTTTTATTTTTATTTTTTTTCTTTATCACTAATACTATTCCACTGTAGGAATATATCACAACTTATTTGTTCTTTTGCCTGTCAGTGGACATTTCAATTGTTTCAGTTTGGGGTTATTATGAATAAAGCTGCAATGATCAGTTTTGTGAAAGTTTTTTGCGGGCACATGCACTTCTCTTGGGTAAATACCTACAACTGAAATTGCTGTGTCATAAGGTAACTGAATGTTTAACATTAGTAGAGAAAGACAGACAATTTTACAAAGTGGTTGTATCATTTTGTACTGATACCAGCAATTTTGAGAGCTGATTCACATTCTTGCCACCATCTGATATCATTAGTCTTTATTTATTTTTTTTTTAATGAGACTGAGTCTCGCTCTGTCACCCAGGCTGGAGTGCAGTGGCACTATCTCAACTCACTGCAACCTTTGCCCCCCAGGCTCAAGTGATTCTCCTGCCTCAGCCTCCTGAGTAGATGGGATTACAGGCACCCACCACCACGCCCAGCAAATTTTATTTTTAGTAGAGTTGGGGTTTCACCATGTTGGCCAGGCTGGTATTGAACTCCCGACCTCAAATGATCCGCCCGCCTTGGCCTCCTGAAGTGCTGGAATTACAGGCATGAGCAACCTGCATCTGACCTAAAATTTTTTAAATTTAATTTTAGCCATTTTGGTGCCTGCATGACATTATTTATTGTGGTTTTAACTTGTTTTAACTTGTATTTAACTAATTATGTTAAATACTTTCTCATGTGTTTATTGAGGTAGCCACATTTGTGAAGTGCTGTTCAAATCTTTTATCCATTATTCTTATAGGATGTTTAGTCTTTTTATAATTGATTTGTAATGCTGTGTGAGGTATGTATATTGTAAATTTTTCCTCCCAGTCTGTGACTTGCCTTTTCATTTTTCTACTGGTGTCTTTGATGACCAGAAATGTTTAGTTTTGATAATGTCTAATTTTTCAAGTTTCAATTTCATGATTGGAGCTATTTAAGTTCTGTTTAAGAAATTTTGCCTGACCCAAAGTCATAAAGATATTCCCTGATACTTTCTTTCAGAATCTTTATAGCTTTTTCTTTTACATATAGGTATATGATTATTCTCAAGTAAATTTCTGTGTGTGGTACAAGGCAGGAATCAAAATTCATATCTTTTTGTATGTGTTATATCTGGTTGCTACAGCACCATTTATTGTAAAGGTCTTCTTTTTCCCATTGAATTGTACTGTTGCCTTTGTAGTAGATCATATGGACTGTATAAATAGGTCTATCTATTGATATATTTTTCTCTCTTTGTCTAATGCCATACTCTTTTAATCACTGTGTCCTACTGATTTTGAAAAGCAGAGACCTCTTCCCAGTCCTTACTTCTCATCTTATGTATGGTATCTGAATTAGCCAGCAACTCATTCTTTGTGGGGAAAAACATAGGCATTGAAGTCAGACAGATTTGTCTTTAAAATATAGCTCCATCACCACATAATGGCGATTTAAGATCAACGGCAAGTATGAGAAAAAAAACATCCAGAACTTGGAAATAAGGCCAAGGAATGACTGCATGTCATACTGGAGCATTGCTTAATAGATCTCCCCAATGATTATTTTATTCTCCAGGAGATATACCTTTGTTTGATTTATATGCCATTTATTAGAACTTATAGTGTGCAAAAAGTTAACTCGTAGATTTTTGCCCTACAGAGATGCAAATCATTTTTATCTAGCAGAGAACATAACTCCAAAGGCTATAGTTTATTTTGACCTATAGAACAGTAACTTGTATGACATTGTAATTTAGCAAACTTATTTCAGCTTATAAGTTTAAACATCTTTTGTGACTCGCTATGTATACTCAATTTCCCTAATTTTAAGCCAGCTTTACCATAATGCTTGTTTTCTCATCAAAGAGACAGACATTTGAGACCTATTCATTCCATAATTATATGACAGTCATGTCTTTACATTTTGAAAATTATACTTTGACCATAAGTGAGGAGTTAAATGTTATTCCAAGAAGTTATGTGAATTGTGTGACTGGTGATGTCATTATCCAAGAAAGAGAATATATAAGAATTTTCTTTCTTTCTTTCCTTTTGATACAATGTCTCACTCTGTCACCTAGGCTGGAGCGCAGTGGTATGATGATAGCTCACTGCAACCTCCACCTCTCGGGTTCAAGTGATTCTCCACCTCAGCCTCCCAACTAGCTGGGACTACAGGCCTGTGCCACCATGCCCGGCTAATTTTTGTATTTTTTGTAGAGACAAGGTTTTGTTTGCCATGTTGCCCAGGCTGGTCTCAAACTCCTGAGCTCAAGCAATCCACCCACCTCAGCCTCCCAAAATTCTGAGATTATAGGTGCGCACCACTGCACCAGGCCATAAGCAGCATTTTTTAAGGAAGGTAATGATTTTTGTTTTGGTATATTATGCTCTGAGGTGGAAATGCATGAGTCACAGATGAAAATATGGGTTTGAAGAGTGAGAATAGAGGGCTAGAGGTAAAAAAAAAAAGTTAGAAATTTTGGAGTCATCAGCATGTAGGTGAAATTAAGCAGGTGAGGGTGCCTAGGGATAACATGAAAGTATTAAAGACATAATTGCCAATAAAAAAATTTAGGGAATGGATTTTAAAAAGCCATAGAAGGAAATTAGAAAGGAGTAGTGAAAAGCAGCCATGAGAGCAATTTTAAGGAGTGAGTGGCTAATGTGTAGATGTGACCCAGGAGACAACTAGGATGGGAATTAGAAAGAAGCAATTGAACTTAGCAATTAACAAGCCTTTGGTAACCTAGTAAAAGCATTTTCAATAGAGAGGTGAGGATGTAAATCAGACTTGCTGTGGGTTGGGAGAAAATGAAATATGAAGAAATGAATGCTATAAATACAGATTAATGTTTTAGGAAGTTTGAATCTAAAACCTAAATCAGATCATAATAAGTCACTGCTTAAAACAACTGGTTGATGGATTTCCATTACACTTGGAATGAAATTTACCCCCTTATCATAGTCTTTTCAGCTCCATATGATGGGGCCTCTGCTTATCAATCTGACTTCTTGTGCCAGTTTGCCACTCTCATTATGCTGCAAACTTACTCAGTTTTCTCTTTTCCTCAAATATACCAACAATTTTCCTATATTTTAGGGACTCTGCCTTTGCCATTTCCTCCTCTTGATAGATTCTTCCTCCAGATCTTTGGCTGGAAAGACAGCTAAGAAGGTGTGCGGCTCAGATTTCCCTTCAAGAGAACCTGCTGTGAAGAGCAGAGTTGGCACCCTCTAGTGGCCATAACTTGTGATCCACCTTGGCATTCATACTGAGGCTAACTACATCCAGCCAAGGACTGAGCACTAACAATGGGATGGTCAGTGGGGACACCAGAGCTGGGCCATTCTTGCTCAAGGCAGGACTCCTCTGATAGGCAATTTCTGCTTGGGGCTCCCATTGGCCTGAGACTTTCTCACAACTGTGCTGCACTCTGAAAACTCTTCCTATCCAATGCTCTTTCTTTCCTGCTCTCCTTTCCCAGGTGCCAGAACTGCATTGCGGTTTGAAGACTCTCCTGCCTTCTCTTGCTTGCCACAACTTTATCCTTCACAGGTGTTTTCTGATCTATTTTAAAACCAATCCTGTCTTGTCATCTAGACCTTGGAGGACCTTAACTGACATAGCTGGCAATCACTTAATATCTCAGCTCAAATGTCACTTTCTCAGAGACTGCAAGTCTATAGTACTCAATCCGTGGTCACCTCCTATGTAATTCCCCTTAGTTTCTTCATAATGGCAAAAACCACAATTACTTTTGCACCAACTCAAAAAGACATTTAAAGGATATTACAACCAGATAAAATGTCTTGTCCCAGATTAGATATTGGTTTGGACAAAACTACTGTAAAAGGTCTTACGGAGACAATTGAGGAAATTTGAATATGAATTAGGAATTAGATGACATAACATTATTTATCATTGTATCCCTATTTTAAAGTATTTTTGTATATTATTTTAAAGTAAATTATAGAGATTTTGGACATTTCACCTCTTAACACAGTTTGCATTTCTAAAAAGAGAACATTTTCATACGTGAGCAAAGTATTCTTATAATGCCTGAAAAAAATTAATAATATTTTATTTATATCCCCGAATTCCTAATTCATATTCAAATTTCCTCAATTGTCTCCCTGATGCCTTTTACAGCAGCTTTGTCCAGACTAATATCTAATCTGGGGCAAGACATTTTATCTGGTTGTAATATCCTTTCAATCTTTTTCAACCTAATTTACTGCCTTTTTTCTTGCACTGGCTTACTGAAGGGAATGGCCAGTTCCCAAGGAATGTTTTACTTTCTGGATTCATCTGATTGTTTCCTCACAGTGTACCTTTAAAATTTTTTTTGAAAGTGGTTCCTCTGTCTCCTATATTTTCATAGTCTCAAATTGAGACTCTATGCCCATTAAACAATAACTCTCCATTCTCCCCTTCTTCCAATCCCTGATAATCACCATTCTACTTTCTATCTCTATGAATTGCCCTATTCTAGGTACCTCATATAAGTAGAATCATATAATATTTGTCCTTTTGTATCTGGCTTATTTCATTTAACAATGTTTTCAAAGTTCACCCATGTTGTAGTATGTATCAGGATTTCATTACTTTTTAAGGCTGAATAATATTCCACTGTATTTACAGACTATATTTGATTTATCCAATGGACATTTGGGTTGTTTCTACTTTTTGGCTATTATGAATAATGCTGCTACAAATATGGGTAAACAGCTATCTGTTCTAGTCTCTGTTTTCATTTCTTTTGGGTATATACCCACAAGTGGAATTGTTGAATCATATGAATCACATGTAATTTTTGAGGAGCTGCCATACTGTTTTCCACAGCACCTCTACCATTTTACATTCCCACCTGCAATGCATAGGGTTCCAATTTCTTCACATCCTTGCCAATATTTGCTGTTTTCAGATGTTGTTTGTTTCTATACCAGTCATTGTAATGGATGTGAAGTGTTATCTTATCATGATTTTGATTTGCATTTCCCTAGTGATTAGTGATGTTGAATATCTTATCATGTTCATATTGTTCATTCCTATGTCTTCTTGGAGAAATGTCTATTCGAGTCCTTTGCCTATTTTTGAATTGTTTTTCTGTTGTTCAGTTATAGGAGTTGTTTATACATTCAGAATATCAGCCCTTTATCAGATATACGATTTGCAAATATTTTCTCCCATTCTCCCACGTGGGTTTCTTTTTCACTCTCTTCATAGTATCTTTTGATGCCCAAAAGTTTTTAGCTTTGGTGAGGCCCAATTTATTTATTTTCTGTTTTGTTGGTGAAGCCCAATTTATTATTTTCTGTTTTGTTGTTTCGGTGCTTTCCACTGAAGATCTTTCCTAATCCCTTTCTCCAGTTGCCATTGTTCTCTCCAGAGTTAAACACTGGTTATATAGCTTGGTGTGTATTTTATTTATATAAGGATATTTTATTTATATAAAAATGTGCACTTGGGCCAGGTGTGGTGGCTCACGCCTATAGTTCCAGCACTTTGGGAGGCTGAGGCAGGTGGATCACTTGAGGCCAGGAGTTCGAGACCAGCCTGACCAGCGTGGTGAAACCCTATCTCTACTAAAAATACAAAAAGTAGCCACGCTTGGTGGCATGGGCTTGTACTCCCAGCTACTTGGAAGGCTGAGACAGGAGAATTGCTTGAACCTGGGAGGCGGTGGTTGCAGTGAACTCAGATTGCACTGCTGGACTCAAGCCTGGGTGACAGGGCAAGATTCTGTCTCAAAAAAAAAAAGTACATTTGTGTAGTCAGATCTATCATTATTTATGGGTTCTAATGTTGATAATTATGCTGAGGAAGTCTTTCTGAATTCTAAGATTATGAAACTAAGTATATGTTCTTTTAAGTTTTTTTATAGCTAAACTTTCAACTTGTCTTGATTGTATTTTGATACAAAATCTGAAATGTGGATCTAACTTTATTTTCCTAATGGACTGTAGAATACATTTTGACCAGATGAATTTTTCCTTCCATTCTGCATTTTTATCAAAGTACTTCATGAGTGTGGTTTACTAAATATAGTTCATAAGGGTAAAAGTCACCTGTCTCATTCTTTTCCATTTTCCATTTCAACTGTGAAAGCAGTTGTGGGGACAAAATACAGAATTTAGAAAATTTGCCTGTCATATACCATTTCTGAGTTCCTAAAGATACACTCCAGCAAAGTAAGAGTGAAACATAGTAACAGGATGAAGATGTGAAATATGAGAAATGGTGGGTTTAACCAAGGAACCCAACTATTGTTTGACAGATCTAAAAAGCAACTGGTCTCAGTTGGAATAGGAAATCAGTATCTCATTTCCCATTTCCCAGAGGTAATCCATTTTAAATACTCCAACAGTCTCATCTTTTTAAGAAAATAGACCATTTTTTTGGAGCAGTTTTAGGTTCACAGCAAAATTGAGCAGAAATTTCAGAGCTCACATGTATCCTCTGCCCCTATACTTGTGCAACCTCTCCCCTATTATCAACATCTTGCATGAGACAGGTATATTTATGGCAACTGATGAACCGATGTTTGAGAGATAGGACTAGCTAGATTTCCTAGGTCGACTAAGAATTCCTAAGCCTAACTGGGGAAGGTGATCGCACCCACCTTCAAACACAGGGCTTTTAACTCAGCTCACTAAAATGCCAATTAGGCTAAAAGCAAGAGGCAAAAAATAGCCAATCATCTATCGCCTGAAGGCACAGGGGAAGGGACAGTGATCAGGATAAAAATCCAGGTGTTCCAGCCGGTAGTGGCTACCCACTTTGGGTGCCCTCCTGTTGTATGGGAGCTCTGTTTTCACTCTGTTAAATCTTGCAACTGCACACTCTTCCGGTCCATCTTTGTTCTGGCTTGAGGTGAACTTTTGCTCGTCATCCACCATTGCTGATCGCCATCATTGCAGATCCACCGCTGACTTCCACCCCTCTGGATCTGGCAGGGTGTCCACTGTGCTTCTGATCCAGTGAGGTGCCCATTGCCACTCCTGATTGGGCTAAAGGCTCGCCATTGTTCCTGCGCAGCTAAGTGCCCAGGTTCATCCTAATTGAGCTGAACATTAGTCACTGGGTTCCATGGTTCTCTTCCGTGACCCACAGCTTCTAATAGAGCTATAACACTCACTACACGGCCCTATAACACTCACCACATGGCCCTATAACACTCACCACATGGCCCAGAGTTCCATTCCTTGGAATCTGTGAGGCCAAGAACCCCAGGTCAGAGAGCAAAAGGCTTGCTGACATCTTGGGAGCGGCCCGCCACCATCTTGGGGGCTCTAAGAACAAAGACGCGCTGGTAACATTTGGTGGCCTGCATGGGGATTCTCCAAAGCGGTGAGTAATACTGGACCACTTTCACTTGCTATTCTGTCCTATTCTTAGAATTGGAGGAAAATACCAGGCACCTATCAGCTGCTTAAAAATGATTAGCATGGCCACTGGACTTAAGACTCAGGTGTGAGGCTTTCTGGGTACAGGCTTTCCAACTATCGCCAACCCTTCTGGGTTGGGAGCATGGTCTGTCTGGAAGCAGCTTCCACTTTCACAATTTTCCTGGGGAAGCCGAGGGCCAGACTAGAGGTAGAAAGCTGTCATCCTGAACTCCCAGCATTGGCTGGTTGAGATCATGGCACAGCCAGAAGTCTCTACTCCATGGTCACCCATGTGTACGCCCCTACCTCTCCTTCTGACCCATACCTCCTGGGTCCCAACCACCACTCTCTTGAAAGTGTAGCCCCAAAATTCTGCTTACCTCTGAATTACTTCCTCCAATCCCTGCCTCGTAGGTACTAATGCTTCAGACTTTCACTTCCTCTCCCGAGTATCAGAGCAAGTTGTATCTCCAAAGGGATCTAAGGAAGCTCTACGCTGCATCCTTACGCACCTAGGCTATGAACCCAGGGAGTCTTGCCCCTAGTGTCACTCCCAATTTAGGTATATAGCTCTCGACATGGGCAGTTATGTGGGACCTGTTCCCCACCACCCTTGCCAGGGTCCCAAGTTTGTAAATGGCAAGAGGATTGCTCTCCCATTGTGTAAGATGCTCTCCTCCCCCATTTTCTACCCAACTTACCCCCGCTGCAATACAATCTCCAAGCCTCAGCTCTTTGGCCAGGGCCTTAGAACTGATGACCCAGTACTTTAACAACTGGAACTGTGTCTACAACAACATAATAGATCAGGATGAAAGCAAATTGAGTAAATTAAAGGGAGGTGCCTTTTTTTTTTTTTTTTTTTTTTTTTTTGAGACAGAGTCTCGCTCTGTTGCCCAGGCTGGAGTGCAATGGCGCAGGTGATCTTGGCTCACTGCAAGCTCCGCCTCCCACGTTCACACCATTCTCCGGCCTCAACCTTAGGAGTAGCTGGGACTAGTGGTACCTGCCACCATGTCTGGCTAATTTTTTGTATTTTTTAAAGTAGAGACAGGGTTTCACCGTGTTAGCTAGGATGCTCTCAATCTCCTGACCTTGTGATTCACCCGCCTCAGCCTCCCAAAGTGCTGGGATTACAGGCGTGAGCCACTGTGCCCAGCCAGGGAGGCACGCATATTCCTATAGTGGCAAAGGGGGGCAACGAGTGAATGTCTTTCCACTGTGTTCCCAAAATCCATCTACCAAGAGAGAAAGCAGAGAGAAAGAGAGAGAAAAGAGGGGAAAGAGAGAAGGCAGAGAGAGAGAGGATAGAAGTAGTAAAGAAAAAACAGTGTACCCTATTCCTTTAAAAGCCAGGGTAAATTTAAAACCTATAATTTATAATTGAAGGTCTTCTCTGTGACCCTGTAACACTCCAATACCACCTGCTTGTCAGTGCAAACAAGGGCATAGCCCGAAAGTACTGAGGCCACTCACAACCCATAGCCTTCCTATCAAAAATCCTTAACCCAGGAAACTGCGGATGGCCCAAATGCATCCAATCTGTAGCGGCAACTGCTTTGCTAGCAGAAGAAAGTAGAAAAATAACTTTTAGAGGAAACCTCATTGTGAGCACACCTCACCAGTTCAGAAGTATCCTAAGTAAAAAAAAAAAAAAAAAAAAAAAAAAAAAAGGCAAAAAAGCAGCTTACTAACTCAAAAATCTAAAAGTATAGAACTATTCTGTTAGAAAAAGATGATTTAATATTAACCACTGAAAATTCCCTTAACCCAGCAAATTTCCTAACAGGGGATTTAAATCTTAATTATCATACAAAGGTCCAACCAAGACCTAAGAGGAACTCTCTTCAGAACAGGACAGTAGACGGTTCCTCCCAGGTGATTGAGGGAGAAAACACAATGGGTATTCCGTAATTGATAGGGAAACTCCTGTAAGAGCAGAGTTAGGAAAATTGCCTAATAATTGGTTCAAACGTTCAAATGTGCAAGCTGTTTGCACTCAGCCAAGCCTTAAAGTACTTGCGGAATCAAAAAAACCATCTATACCAATTCTAAGTTAATTTAGACTAAACAAGGTGTTATTAATAGCAAAGAATAATTGAAATCCCAAACTTACAAGGTTTTCAACAAAAGTAAAGTTTGCTAAAAGTTAACAGTGTAACCTGTATTATCCTAACTTCTAATCTTGTGGCCTTACACAGTCTAGTCTACAGACATAAAGGAAGTTCGCTTTGGAAAAAAATGGTTATCATCTTCAAAAAAACTCTATCTCAATCCTGACTCAAAAGGTTATCTGAAGCAAATTTGCGTAAGAATTGTTGTTTATGGGAATGCATCTTGATGGGGCAACTGGGTTGTTATAAAATACTCAGGAACCCAGCCTAGCTCTAGAACTCCCCCGTGAGTGTAAAGGCAATGTTGGGCACGCTTGTAAAGGACCACTAGACTCCAGCAGCCCATACCCCTTTCTTTGTGGTCAAGAAAGGTGGGAAAACAGGTGCAGGACTGCTACGTTAGTAAGCGTAACTAATCTGATAAGCAGAGGTCCATGGGTGGTTATGCACCCTGGAAAGGAATAAGCATTAGGACCATAGAGGAAGCTCTAGGACTGATGCTCATGGGAAAATCACTAGGGGTGCTGGCATCCCTACATTCTTTTTTCAGATGGGAAACGTTCCCCTCAAGGCTAAAACGTCCCTAAGATGTATTCTAGAGAATTCAGCCCAGTCAGGGTCCATGTACCTTTTTCCCTCTCAGACTTGAAGCAAATTAAAACAGACCTAGGTAAATTCTCAGATAACCCTGATGGCTATATTGATGTTTTACAAGGGTTAGGACAATCCTTTGATCTGACATGGAGAGCTATTATGTTACTGGTAGATCAGACACTAACCCCAAATGAGAGAAGTGCCACCATAACTGCAGCCCGAGAGTCTGGAGATCTCTGGTGTCTAAGTCAGGTCAGTGATAGGATGACAACAGAAGAATGTGAGCAATTCCCCACAGGCCAGCAGGCAGTTCCCAGTATAGATCCTCACTGGGACACAGAATCAGAACATGGAGACTGGTGCAGCAGACGTTTGCTAACTTGCGTGCTAGAAGGACTAAGGAAAACCTGGAAGAAGCCTATTCAATGATGTCCACTATAACACAGAGAAAGGAAGAAAATCCTACTGCCTTTCTGGAGAGACTAAGGGAGGCATTGAGGAAGCATACCTCTCTGTCACCTGACTCTATTGAAGGCCAAGTAACCTTAAAGGATAAGTTTATCACTCAGTCAGCTGCAGACATTGGAAACCTTGGGCCCAGAGAAAAACTTAGAACCCCTATTGAACTTGGCAACCTCGGTTTTTATAATAGAGATCAGGAGGAGCTGGCGGGATGGGACAAATGGAATTGAAAAAAAAAAAAGCCATTGCTTTAGTTATGACCCTCAGGCAGGCAGACTTTGGAGGCTCTGGAAAAGGGAAAGGCTGGGCAAATCGAATGCCTAATAGGTCTTGCTTCCAGTGCAGTCTACAAGGACACTTTAAAAAAGACTGTCCGAATAGAAATAAGCCATCCCCTTGTCCATGCCCCTTATGTCAAGGGAAGCACTGGAAGGCCCACTACCCCAGGGGATGAAGGTCCTCTGAGTCAGAAGCCACTAACCAGATGATCCAGCAGCAGGACTGAGGGTGCCTGGGGCAAGCGCCAGCCCATGCCATCACCCTCGCAGAGCCCCAGGTATGCTTGACCATTGAGGGCCAGGAGGTTAACTGTTTCCTGGACACTGGCACAGCCTTCTCAGTCTTACTCTCCTGTCCCGGACAACTGTCCTCCAGATCTGTCACTATCCAAGGGGTCCTAGGACAGGCAGTCACTAGATACTTCTCCCAGCCACTAAGTTGTGACTGGGGAACTTTACTCTTTTCACATGCCTTTCTAATTATGCCTGAAAGCCCACTCCTTTGTTAGGGAAAGACATCCTAGCAAAAGCAGGGGCCATTATACACCTGAACATAAGAGAAGGAACACAGTTGATTGTCCCCTACGTGAGGAAGGAATTAATCCGGAAGTTGGGCAACAGGAGGACAATATGGACGAGCAAAGAATCCTGTCCCATTCAAGTTAAACTAAAGGATTCCGCCTCCTTTCCCTACCAAAGCCAGTACCTGCTTAGACCTGAGGCCCAACAAGGACTCCAAAAGATTGTTAAGGACCTAAAAGCCCAAAGCCTAGTAAAACCATTCAATAACCTTAATTACACCTACAAAGTTCTTTTTTCCATGCAAAGTAACATTAACAAATTTCAAGGATTAGGAGGACATGGACATTTTTGATGAGTCAGTCATTCTATGCCACACTCTTGTATTTTACATCTACCTTATTTTTGGATTTCATTCTTACTTTTCTGAAGTACATATTTCAGAAAGAGTATATGATAATTGAACTTTCTGAACTCTTTATTATGTACTCACACTTTATTTTTTGTTCTGACAGGAAATAGAGTTCTAAGTTCAAAATAATTTTCAGTTACAATTTTAAAGGTATTATCTTTTGGTATCTAAAGTTTCTGATGAGAAATCTGATACTAGCTCAGTTCTTATTCTTTTATAAAAGGTCAGATTCTTGTGTCTGGAAGCTTTTAGGCCTTTTTATTTTTGATGCTCTGAAATGTCTTCTTTATGTGTCTAGGTGTGTTCTTTTACTATTATTTTGCTCAGTATTAAATGTGTTCTATCAATTTAGAGACCTGTATTTCAGTTCCTTGAAATATCTTTTCAATGTCTGATATTTTTCTCCTCCTCCTCTTGTTGTTCTCTTTCAGAAATTATTAGTCAAATAATGAATTAGTCTTCCATATTTTTTTCCAAAATTCTCCATGTTTTTGTTTGAATACTGCAGGTTCTGTGATATTTTTTCAATTAAATCATCTTGCCATTTTAATTTTTACATTCATATGTTTATTTTCAACAGACTTTTCTTATTATCTGATGTTCCTTTTTCAGAGTATTTTGTTCTCTAATATTTTCTTGAGTACTTCTTAGGAAGCTTATTATTATTAATTTCTTATTATTTTATTTTGGTTCCTTAGCTGACTCAGAGTCTTCCTGAAATAGTTTTTAGTTTCATCTTTCATGTTGTTGATTTTCACATCTCTGATGGTTTTTCATTCTTCATTCATTTTAAAGACTTGGGCCAGGTGCAGTGGCTCACACTTGTAATCCCAGCACTTCAGGAGGCCAAGACGCAAGGTGGGAGGCTGCTTGAGCCCAGGAGGTTGAGTGAGGTTGCAGTGAGCTATGATCTATGCCCATGTCACTGCACTACAGCCTGGGCAACAGAGAGAACCCCTGTCTCTAAAAAAGGAAAAAAAAAAAAAAGAGTGGAGTTCTAGATAGAGGTAGAGACAAAATACTGGGGAGAGGAATCTGGAGGAATGGAAGTACAGTGGTTTCCTAAAGAGGTTTTAAATTGACATTTTGTATTTAGCCCCCTTCTCATTTCACCTTCTACTGTAAAAGAGAACTCCATTCCTGGAGTCCCTCTGGGACTTTGCCAGGCAGATCAACTCTCTGTGAAACATCAGTCACCTCCGGAAAAATTATGGGATGCCACTTCCGTGATCTGTTTCATTTGTCAACAAGTTTCCACATTTCTTTTGATCTTTCCAATAATTTTTGAAATACCTAGTCTGCTGATGGCCCCTCTCCAGGTCACTTCAGCTTAACAAATTTATTGGCTAGGCATGGGAACTAATTCCTGTAATCTCAACACTCTGGGAGCCTGAGGCTGGAGGATCACTTGAGACCAGGAGTTCTAGACCAACCTGGGCAACATAGCAACATAGTGTAAAATTAAAAAAAAATTAGCTGAGCATGATGGCATGCTTCTGTAGTCCTAACTTTTCAGGAGACTGAGGCGGGAGGATCCTTTAAGCCCAGTTCGAGGTTACAGTGAGCTATGCCACTGTACACCAGCGTGGGTGATAGAGGAACTCTTGCTTTATTACGGCTTTAGGAGGCAGACTAAACACTCATGTCACTACCTTCTCAAAGCAGAAATTTTTATTTACATTTGCTGTCTCTGGAATTTCTGGTCTGATTACCATTGTACCAAATACATTTTACTGTCCCATAGAGGAATTTTTGTATTATTATTCTTTTTCACAGTTTAGTAAGCTATTTTTATGCAACTGTTGTTGGATCTTTGGAATAATTTTGTTCAAGAAAAATGAGAATTTTGATTGCATCGAATTTAGATTTAAATGCGTGTAATCACCTGTCTTATCTTTAGAAATAGATGATCCGACCCCAAATTTCAGCAGAGCAGTTTTCCATCTAGAGATTTGTCTGACTCCTGTGAAGCAAGAAGTGGTTGTCACTAGTTCTCACTAAATATAATAAAAGTGATCCGTGTAAATTCCCTGTCACTCTTAAAAGGATACCCTATTGAAAACATGTTAAAATCTGTTTGCCCAAATTATTTGCTTATAAAACTCACTCTGAGACCAAAAGCATCTCACAAAATTCTAGTGTTTCAGGAATGAGGTTTGAGAAACACTGGTGTTTAAGTATTTTGCCGATCATATTTTAAAAAGTATTTTCTAAACCCACTTTATATCCTAGTAGAAAAAGTGTTGCCTATTATTCAGTGCCCTTTTGACACTGAGATGATTTCCTTAACACTATATTTAACACAGATTTATATTTTGAATTATCTTTGCACTTAACAAAAACAACAAAAAACTCAATTTGGTTATAGAGAAATGCTCCTTTAAGACAGTATCAAACTGATTTTGCTAACATCTAGGAATTTTGCACTTAAATTCACAAATGAACATCAAATATGAGTCAGGCACTGGGGATACAATGGTGAGCAACATGTATAGCCTTCATCATCACTAAGCTTACACTGAGTGACTTTAAATGTTCTTTTAGGATGTTAAATATTATGGCAGCTTCAAAAATTAAGCTAAGAAGCTCTCCATCATTTTCTATTACTTGAGTTTAAAGCACAAGATTTAGCTCTTATGATTTTTACCCATAAATCTGAGTGGGCTGGAGGCTTTTTATTTGAGGGTACAGAAATTTGGCATCTTTTTTTCAGTCCTGTCTGTAGTTATTGACTTATTTCAGTTTTCCATCTTTTTTGAGTTATGTTTTCCTTGAAAAGTGACTATTTCATTTTCTATTAATATTTATTGGCAGTATAAAATTGTATAAAATATTTTAATAATTTTTAAACCTCCCTTTTGTTAAATTACTAACCTTACTAGTGGCACTATTCCTTTTCTTGTTACATTTCCTGTCTTTGAATTTCACTGGTATTGCCAAAAAGCAGCTTTATACCAGACTATGAGCACTTTATCAATTTGACCAGTTTCCTTTTAAAACGTTGTTCTCAAACTTTACTAATTTCCTCTTCCTAATTTCAATTATACAATTTTGTTCTTCATTTCTAACATCTTCAAATAAATGCCTGGTCTATTTTTATTCTTTCTTATTTAAAATAATGTTCTCCTATAGTTTGGTCTGTGTCTTAAAATGTTAACATATAGTTTTTTTCAATATCACTATGTTCTAGTAATTACAATTTCTCTTTCCTTTTAGACTCAAAGGTGATTTATAAAGGTACTTTAAAATTTAAAATACGAACAAAATAAAAGTTCCGCTTTTGTTTTTTAGGGGTGCTATTCCTTAGCTAATTTTTAGCTTGTTCTATCATACTATCTTTACTTGTGCAAATTTAGCCCATCCTTGTAGGTCTAACGTTTATGCCACCTCTTTAGGAAGCCTATCTTGTGCTCTCTCCCTTCTCTAAAATTTTATATACATCCCTTAAACATATGTTTACATATTCTCCGCCTTCAACTCCCATTCTCAGGCTATTTTATTCCCGTTTATGAGATTTGCTGTTTAGCTCAGTATTTTGTGGGTTTTCAAAAGATTCCACTCAATTTACCGAGCACCTATGCACCAGACATTTTATTAGGTACAAGGAAAAGCGTTAAATAGATATAATCATGGCCTTCAAGAAACTGAACCTGGTAAGGGAAACGAATAAGTAGACATTCAAGAGAGCTTTAGGAGACTTGGTTTGGTAGTGAATACAGTCTCACGTGTATTAACAATTTACAGCACCGTAAAATAAGAGACAGAAGCCAACAAATCCGTTTCAAACAGTTCAAAGGAGGAAAAGGAGAGGGAAGGGCGGTTTAGATACAGCATCACCATAAATAGCCTGATAATCTAACCCTGTGATAATCCAAGTATAGTCACAGCACCTGCCTCAGAATCACTTGGAAGGCTTGTGAGGAATACAAACGCAGATTCATACCTACTGAAATTAGAATGGAGAAAGGGGCATTTAAGTCTGCATTTTAAACACATTCCCCAGGTACTGAAGCCATCCAAAGTTTTAGAACAGAGCAGAGCCACGCTTCGCAGACCTTGTTCCTCAACTACTGCTTCCTTCTAGCCGGAGGGTGGCCTGCAGCGTGTCCCTTCCCTTCCCACCGTCCAAGTTATCTATCCAGTTTTCGAACGTCGGCCCACAGACCGCAGGACAATACGCGAGAGACTAGGAGCTCCCACTACGCAAACCACCACACAGGGATCGGAGGCCGGACCCGCAAAGGATTCGGGGAAAAAGGCATCAGGCCAATCCGAAGGGCGAGAGCGGCCCTAGGAATGGAGGGGCGGGGTGGGTGGCGGGGGGGGGGGGGCGGGGAGAGAGAGTTTTTTTTTTTTTCCTTGATTGACGTAAAGCGTACCCAATGAAAATAAAATTGGTAAAGCTTCCGCCATAATGGGTAGAACCATAGCGACATTTCAACCAATCCAGCTCAAAAGTGTCTATGTTGTGGGAGGTCCCTGAGGCCGCTTAGGTCGTTCGTGTCTGTTGAACGGTTGTGGGAGTCTTGCTGCTTTGGGTAGGGGGTTAAAATCGTTTCTTGAGAGGAACGACTCTGTCCGAAGAGATAATGAGTTTAGCTCTGAGGTCGGTAATAAGGAGGCGGCAGTGCTCTCCACACCCCGGAGCGGGACCTAGGGAGGGTGTGTGTGGAAGGGAGGCCGTTTGGGGCCGTGGCGAGGCAGGGGATGCTGTTTGGGATGCGGGAAAGGAGCCTAGGGCAGCCTGTCTGGATCACTCACCCTCTGGGCTCCGGTGCCCTGCAGGGAACGAGACTTCCAGTGCATTTCTACTAAGGAGGTTATTTCTGTCAGCGCGTAGGGCTTTGGACTACCAAAAAAATGGGCTTAGTTGCGAGCGAGGAGGAGGGAATGAAATATCGCGAGGCTTCTACTCTGTTGCTCTGAGAGATCAGGCCGCGGAACATCCCTTCATTCAATTCGTATGCCTGGCCAGGGCCCCACCTCGGCTGCTCTGCTGCTGATGCAATCATCCACCTATAAATTTTGGAAATAACAAAAAACTCTTTGCTATTCTCCCAAGGTCCTGCTTTACGGTGTAATTAGAAACCCATTTTAGTGACTAATTGGCAAACTGTCTCTTGGATTTCCTGTTTCTTTCATTTCTTTACCTTTCAGTTCTAACCTCTAACCCTCTGTCTGTTGCCCGCTCCCCCTACGTAGACGTTGTACCGTAAAACTATACATATACTTAGGACACTCTAAAAATGTTCCATGTTCTGCTAAGGGATAATCATGGTACCCTTGGATGGGGTCAGGGGTGGGTCGGTTCTGGACTTGGCCTCTAAAAGTCTCAGGAAGGAAAAGACTGACCCCAGGAATACCCAAGTTTGTGTCAAGTCAGGTCTCATGAAAGGAAGATCTTCCTCAGCTTTGTCATACTGCATCTACTGGTCACTTCCTAGCCTTTTTTTTTTTTTTTTTGTATTGTTCAGAGACCAAAACGACTTTCAAATGCAGCTAGATACGTGTTTTAAATACAGTCAACTGGTTTTGACGTGTTAATGTGTTACCAGATTGTGTGTTTCAAAACTTGTTCTTATACCAGTGTTGCGGCTCCATTGGAAAACTTGGAGCACATTTAGATGGGCAGCTCTTACGGAAAACATTTCTGGCTTTAAAGTAATTTTTGCTTTTTTCTTTAAGCGTTTCCAGAGTTTATGAGAAGTTTAACCTCCAGTTTACATCTTAAGTGAGACAAGACTTATGAAGCACAAATATTGTATACTTTTTTGACATCTAATATTTGTCATATGTTTAGACTCATTAATATTTTGGGTGATTTGTTAATATCAGTGGAGGAAATGACACATAAATTGCCAAACTGTTAGAAACGTGTAATCTAAAAACATTTTGAACCAACAGTCCCAAAATATAAGTTAATCCAGTTGTATTTTTTGTAGTAATTTTATGAACTTAATTATCAGAACTATCAAAAGTAAACCGATATATGGTGATTGTCAGTTACGAATTTTGGTTTCATTTGGAGATTTTTTGGTTTCTTTAACATTCTTGTAGAATAATGTGTTTTTGTTTTTTTTTGGTTGGAGTTGGTTGGAGTTTCAGACATAAAAGTAATGTTGCTTATTCACAGTTCTTGAATAAATAAAAAGTTAGGGAAAGTGGGAATAAATAAAAAGCTGGGAAAAGGAAAAGTTTGGTCCTCATTTCTTTTAATAATCTGTAACACTCTTTAGTTTTGGGAAGTTCATATTTATAGCAATTTAGACTATGGAATAAACAGGGCATTGACTCATAAAGGGAAAGTTTCCCTGTCTTTCTCCAAAGTACTTTCTTTTTTGAAATTTAGAAAATAATTATTGATTGGCTAATTTCTGTTAGTAAAGAGAATTAAAGTGGACTAAGGGCTTTTTCTTTCCATTTCATAGAAGTGAGCTTGTAGTAGACAAAACAAAGAGGAAAAAAAGAAGAGAACTGTCTGAGGAACAGAAACAAGAAATTAAAGATGCTTTTGAACTATTTGATACAGACAAAGATGAAGCAATAGATTATCATGAATTAAAGGTAATGGTATACTTTAAAATACTTGTTTCTGTGTTAAAATGATTTGCATTTTGACAGTTGCTTTACATTACATTTCTAAGTAATTATTTTAACTAAATTGGTTTTGGAACTATGAAGGCATTTTAAGCATTCATAGTTAGATTCTATAATAATACTGAATAGAACTCCTAACACAGTTTTTAGAAAATCTTTTTCACGTGATAAAACGAATAGCATTTTAAATGTAACAATACATTCCTAGGGAAGGTGCTTATTTTTCACTGACATAATTAAAGGATTTCAAACTGGAATTTAAACTATTACCATATTCTTTTCACTGTTTTTTTTGTTTTTGTTTCTTGGTGACTCATACTGTTTTCAGATTGTGGGATTGTTGTCTTTTAATCTTATAATTTGTATTTGTTAGTAACATAGTCTCAATCCACTTTCTGTGGTACAAACAACTTCAGTGCTATTTGATGTTGACACATGCTAATAGGTAAAAATGTCAACTTTAAGACCTAGAATGTCAAGTTGTAGAGAGGGATTTGTAAATTATTATTTGTCACGGTATAAGGAGAGATTTGGGTTTAGGGTAGAATGGGACTTACTTTCAGCACAGTGGGAAATATAGTATTTTGAGATTTTTAATAGCCTTAATGGATAGGTGAATGTAAGTGTTTATTTGATAGTTTTAATTTTTGTAATTTCTTAAGGGATTTTTAAGCATTAGAATTCCAAGTAGGGATACGAACTATGCAGTGACAGTATAGAATGTATAAAAACAATTAATAGGCCTGTAAGTCTAGCTTTCTCAATCTTGCAGTCCTCTTTAGCTCTCTTTTCCCACTGTTTTTTGTTTTTGTTTTTTGTTTTTGGTTACCCAGATTTGATCAATTCTTCCTTTATAGTGTCTCTTCCATTAGTAACCATTGACTGGTTTCAGACCTTATTTCATACCTGGAGCTTCCTAAATGGTTTGTCTACTTGTAGTTCACCTTGTATACTACTACCACTGAATTTAGATAGTTTAAAAAATCTTTCACCATTGCTTATAAATTGTTCGTTGCTCATAAGCCTTTACTATTAATAACTCCTCATTATATACTACTTAAAGTTCAGATTCCTTTGCTTTCTACTGAATGTTCTCTACACTTTTGCCGCCAACTACTTTTTTCATTTGCTAACTGCTTTCTTCCTCCCAAACTCTTCTAATTCACGTGGAATTCACCTTCTAATCCAGGTGAGCAGTTTATCTCACCTGAACTCTTCTAATTCAGGTGAGGTAAACTGCTCTGTTCGTTGTCCTTCAAACCTATTGTTCATTTCAGTGTTTCTTTTAATACTAGTCATCCTTCCCAAATGCCCTACTGCTCCTCTTCATCTGTCCTTCAAGGAACAACTTGAATCTTTCCAAATAAGACTTATCTAGTCAGTAACATGTTTCCTTCCTTGTTACTAGTAACAAAGTCTCTTTTTTGGCTAAACTCAGGGTCCTTCGCCCTATTATTAACCTAATAACTAATCATGGAGATACTGATGATAATTCTTATTTTAATGTTTTATCTCTTCTATCATATAACTTTAATATTTATGCTATGCCTTTTTCTCATTTTGGTTGTTAATCCCGTGATAACAAATAGCAGTCAAATTATCTGTGCAGTAAGTTAGTGCATTTTATATAGTAAACACTTGTTGGTTACTTTGTCATATAAAAATGCAATTTATAAATGAAAAAACTTATACGTAATTTCAGTAGTGAAGAACAATTACACTGTCACTGCTATTTTAAAGAGGTAAAACATGCAAAAAAGTTATATTTTACTAATGTGTTTTTATCTCTTAAGATGTAAAAACTTAATAATTAGAAATTCTTTTGTAAAGATTGCTTTATAATTTGCTTTTCCCTTTTAATCCAAAAGGTGGCAATGAGAGCCTTGGGGTTTGATGTAAAAAAAGCTGATGTACTGAAGATTCTTAAAGATTATGACAGAGAAGCCACAGGGAAAATCACCTTTGAAGATTTTAATGAAGTTGGTGTGTATTTTAATAGTCTTTGTAATCAGCAGCTGTTAGGAAATTGTCTGATTAATATGACTTTTTAAATTTTAAATTCTCTAGGTTATGGAATTTTCTTATAGAACACTGGTGTATAATGTGACTCTTACTCAGTTTTGTTTGGGTTATTTTACTTTTTTCATTTTCAAAGAAAAAATATGGCTTTGCTCTGAGATTTATAGTTTTGTCTTTTGTTTTGTTGTGAAGATTCTAACCAAGGAACTACTGTGTAGCTTTTTATGGAAAGATGCTTTTCCAAGTTATTTGTATTTATATTATGTGATAAAACTTGAAGGGTGATCAAAAAATTATTTTTGCTCAGTAAAACAGAAAATTTGATATCCTGCTGTTTGGAAAATGTTTCCCAAGACCTTTCTGGTATGTGATTTTTGCTGGCTAAGTGGGAGAAGAGGGAACTGGTAGTAGTTGGTATCTTTGGCCGTAGATGAAATGCATGACTTCAGGTTGACAAAGTTTATGAGAGGCTACATCCTCTGGATGACCTTGATCTTAGTGGATAAAGTCATCTGTTTAGAGGGTAGTAGTAAAGGAGGCAGTGGGCATACTGCAAGCAGGAGAAAACATCCTGGTACCACCAACTGAAGATAATGTGTCATAGGCTTAATATGGCTAAATTTTTGTGTAGTTGATTTTAGTGAATTATTTATAGCATACATAGAGCAGGCTTTTTCAAAATAGAAGAGTCTGGAAGGCAAGGGCGTTACTATTGTCTAGGATATTACCTACAAAATATATAAATATTCAGGTTTATTTCTATTTTTTTCCCCCTAAACCAATGGGTCACGATATAAGCACATCATATAAGTATTTTAAGATATTTGGAAACAAATTCTGTTATATACACAAACCCCTTCTTTTAAATATTCATCAAGAAGCAATATGGGAAGCAAAAAGAAATGGCAATTAGTATACGCAGAGAAAATTTAGATTCATGTCATTAGTCAGTTTTTTGAATCCAAACGCTCAAGTCAAAAGCAGTTGAGATGGAAAATAAATGATAAACCTAAGAGAAAAAATACAGCACAGAAGATACTCAACTTACGAACTAATATATGACTGTTTAGAGAGGCAACTTGTCTGTTGGGGACATTTTCCTTTTTTCCTCTAATTTGTAGAATTTTTTATTTGAGGAGAAGGAGAGAGCCACCTTTTGTTCTCCCAGAATGGACACTCTCCTGAAGTTTATAATCGTAGTATTCCTAGTTTTACCTTAGATTGTTTATTTGTAGAAACAAGATGTTAGGATACAGTGGAAATGATACTATTAGGAAGGAGCTATAATCCAGGTATGTTTAGTACAGTATAGTGGTTTAGCACTTGGAACCAGATTCTGTTGGTTCATACCTTGGTTTTGCCACTTTATAGCTCTGGAACTTGGTCTTTTTAATACCCTGTGCCTCATTTTCAACTATAAGGTGGGGATCATTGTACTGTCTCATGAGATTCTTCTGAGGATTAAGTTAATAACATGTAAAGTACCTAGAAAAGGGCCTAGCATGTTGTAAGTGCTACTAAGCATTTGTTATTATTATTACTTTAAAAAATTGTCTCTGTTTCAGGGGCTCAAAATAATCATATATGCATCACTGGGACATAAAATAGACTCTGTGTATACTTTTTATTGACTTTTTTTCATAAAGGCTATTGTAAGCACTATATCATCACTAATAATTTTACAAAATATTTTATTTCATCTTAAATGAATACAATTTTGAAATTGTGATTTTTTATTGGCAGTTGGGACCAGAATCCCATGCCACCTCCACTTTTTCCTGACGCCTTATCTGTTCTATGTTATTAACAGAGCAGAAATACTGGGTTCCTTTAGAATAAATAGATGTGGCTAAACTTCAGCTTTGACACTCAAAGATTAACCTTTTGACAGGGTCAACACCTATCTTAGCTATCTTAAGGCTACCTATGGAGAGTACCAGGTGTAAAATAAAAATTTATTACTGTTTGGGAATCAGTCAAGAACTATGTATTTCCCCTTTTGTTGATTATTTTTAACTAATCACTGACCACAGATTAATATGTTTTGTACTTTGGGACAAATGATTCTAAATCTTAACATTTGAGTCCTAGTTTTATGAACTACTCAAGGATACTGTTCCACAGATATATCTGGATGAAGTTTGGCAGTTAACTATTATAGATTCTTCCTAGTACTGGAAAAAAGCTTTAAAATATATTTAATGTAAGTTTAGAGTCAAGACAACCTGAGGCTAGTGAGTAACATAGATGTTTTAGGAATTCTGTCTTTAACACCAACATAAGTCAAACGTTTGTACACTATTTTTGACATGTACTACTTATTGCTGATTCAGATTATAATAGTGTATTATTGTCTTCATTTTGCTTATTTAACACTGAATTTTTTGGTATTAGGTACTGTACTGGGGTTGGGAAGAAGACGTAATTAAAAGTTACTAAGAGGTTCTTCTTTCAGGGAGTTTACAGTGTACATATAGGTGACGACAACAGGCTATAGTACTATGTGGTAAATTGTAATTTTGTCTAGGACAGAAGTCAGCAATTATAGCCTTTGGACCAAATTCAGCTGCTGCTTGTACACCACCACACCCATTCTTTTATGCAGCTTTTGTGCTGCTATGGCAGAGTGAGTAGTTAGAGACTTTATGCCCCTCTACAAAGCCTAAAGTATTTACTGTCTGGCCTTTTACAGGAAAGATTTGTTAATCCCTGATATAGAGGAATTTTGAAGACTTTGCAGAGGAGATTTTAAATTTAGGCCTTTGGAAACGTGAGTAGGATTTCATTCCAAGATTGCCAGGAAGAGTAGAGAAAAAGCATTCTAGGCTTAGAAAGCAGCAACAACAAAGAATGGTACTAGAAGCATAGCATGTTTGGGAAACTAGATAGTGTTCTGGGCTAGACGATAGGGAAATAGCTGGAAGTGTAGGATTGGGCCAGACTGGTAAAGTCTTGCAAAACTTAAAAGATTTTGAATTTTAGTTAGCAGAGGATCATTCACAATTTTTAAGGGAAGAGGATATGATATATTTGAGAAAGAAAACTGATGAGAGTATTATTGATGATGCATTGGAAGGAAGAGAGACTGCAGACAGAAAATACTATTTTTTATGCTGAGGATGGCGAGCGTGAAAAGAAAATACATTTAAGAATAAAAAAGAGGCTAGGCTTGGTGGCTCATGCCTGTAATCCCAGCACTTTGGGAGGTCAGGGCGGGAGGATTGCTTGCTCACAGGAGTTTGAGACCAGCCGGGGCAACAAAGTGAGATCCTGTCTCTACAAAAAAAAAAAAAAAAAAAAATTAGCCAGATGTGATGGCACATGCCTGTAGTCCCAGCTGCTTTGGAGGCTGAGGTGGAAAAATTGCTTGAGCCCAGGAGTTGAGGCTGCAGTAAGCTGGGATCATGCCATTGCACTCCAGCCTGGGCAACAGAGCGAGACCTTGTTTCAAAACAATAAAAATAAAAAAAATAGTATTCTCAGTACTATAGGACCTGATTAAGTTTATGGGACCGAAAATGATTTATACTTTTCACATATGGAATCTGGCTGTAAATGTTGCTGTTGTCTTTTGGTGGGGGTAGAGGAGGCAGCTACAGTTACTGTGGTGGTAGTGGAATGAGTTTGGAGTCCAACATGTCTCACTGGTGTGTTTGGATAGAAATTTCCAAAAGACATTGAGAAATACAGTTAAAGCTGTATTTCTAGCATTACCTACAATGATTTTTAATTTACTTTTGATGTGATGTTTTTGGATTTGCCGTATTCTTAAGTGATTTTTACACATGAAAGGTCTAAGAAAGTGTTTTGAAGAAGTACATTTCTGATAGTATGTGTAATTAAATCATTTGAAAATACAGTTACATGGACAGAAATTTGGAGTTTTGTGAAATAAATGAAACCCACCTTAACTGCCTCTATATCAGTTTACTAATATTTTCATTGAAAATAAATATATTTCTTGTAATTAAATTCTACTTTGTGGAACAAGAATAGAACATGAAGGCATGGAGGAGAATCATTATAAAGTTATATATTAGGTAATGTTTTTGCTGTCCAAAATGATGAGCATTTATAATTCCCAAGAAAAGCTGCATTTTAAGGAAGAATATTGATAAAAAGAATATATAGACACATAGCTCTGAAATAACTAACACAATTAAAGTACCAGTGGGATAAGAATTTATACATCTTGGAGCCCCATCTGTTCCCCAATCACCCTGTTGCTTCTTTAAGTACATTAATACTTTCAGCAAGCTGCTTTTTTGGTTCACCTGTCATGTAAATTATTTAATTGGTGAAGAAAATTTCTTAACACTTTTTTTCCTTGTCCTGCTTTTTTGTTGGGACTAAATTCAAAATAAGTTGAGTATGTGCCATAGAGTTAAGTGTGGTATTTTATTTTGGTGTTATGGCTGTAGATATGCCAGCTCCTTTTTGACTGAATATTTATGAGCTTTGATGATTTGCATACTTACAGTAATATACTTCAATTAGTTACTTGGCAGCCTTTTGGGATAAAATTAATGGATAAAAGGAAACTATTGAAAATATGTGTAGATGATATAATAGTCATTTGAATAGGTGATTATTGAACCTAATATAGGTGAAACAGCTACAAAACAATAACTTGTTGGAGATTTTGATTGTATTTTTTTCATTCTGGGTTCTTTAAACATTCCAGTATTTTCCATCTATAAGCAGTTTTTTGTTTTTTTTTTTTTTAATGATTCTGTAACCTTTAACAGGACCGAGTTATTTTTAATAGCATAGTAAAGGCCATAAATACCTTTTCTTGTAGTGGCAGGTAGTGTATATAATTACTTCAGAGATATTTATTTAGATATTGTTAGAATTTTATTTAGTAACTTAACAATTTTTATGCCACAGATTTTTATTTTAATTTTTATTGTGGCTATTGATTGAAGACTGGTAAAATTGAAAATACTTAAGCTTATTACTATGTTGTTATATATGATTATATTTAGTGTATTAAAATACACAATTACCATTGAGGTTTGAAACTACATTTATTTTTAGTTAGTTGTCTGAGAGTGATTTATCCAAACAAAACGGGTAAGCTTTAAGGAGACCTTCTTTCCAGAGGTTTTTTTTTGGGTGGGCTTTCCTGCTATAGTCAGATTTGATCCTATTTACTACTTTCTAAATTTTGGAAAACCAAGCTGTTCTTCTAATCACGAAGGTATTAGTGGAATTTTCATCTGCTCTCTTGAGATTGTGCCTGTGTCTGCGATGGCAGTACTTTTTGTCTTTTGCAGTTTTTCTTGTTTTGAAGTTGGATTAAATTTGAGGAAGAATCAGTGTTAGTATGACATTTAGTTAGCAAGCAGCTTTTATTTAGTTAGCTCCAGTTATTTTGTTGGTATGTCTCTCCACAAGTAGATGACACACTCCTTGTGTGCTTGATGTCAGTGGAGCCTAGTACAATTCTTGATTATAGTAGATCTTAAATAAATATGGAATAAATGTAGTCTTTTAATTTTGGCTCTATGTGATATAGTTTTGCTTACTTTTTTAATAAGACAAGTTGCTCATAATAAAAAGGTTAACATTCAAAATATGGATTTGGTTTTTCTAATTTCAGGTTTATCTCGGGGTTTGGGGATCTCATTTGACATTTTATTGTCAGACTAAATGTTGACAGTCACAGCTTTAATTCTCATCTAATATTTAGTTGATATCACAAATGAATGCCTTTGTGACTATGCAGGTTTATTAAAATATATATTTTTTTAAATTGTAGTGACAGACTGGATATTGGAAAGAGATCCCCATGAAGAAATACTCAAGGCATTTAAACTATTTGATGATGATGATTCAGGTAAAATAAGCTTGAGGAATTTGCGACGTGTTGCTAGAGAATTGGGTGAAAACATGAGTGATGAAGAGCTTCGAGCTATGATAGAAGAATTTGACAAAGATGGTGATGGAGAAAGTAAGTTTTAAGTGAAACATATGTTCCAAGTATTCCTGATGCTTCACATGTAATACATTTTTCTAAAAACAAATGACTTGCAAGATTTTTTTGTAAACTTACCGCTTCTTGTAATGGGCCTTCTGTCTAAATAATTCACATATTCAGTTTAGAATGAAGCAGATCTCTAAAACCAATTACACTTCAAGAAGGTACCTCACTTTTCTCTGAAGGTGAAACATCACCAAAATTTCAGCCTTTCAATAAAATTTCAGTCTTTAATGGCTTCTCCCTCAACCTACATGCTAAGTTCTAAGTTCTATTGATTTTCCCCTTCAAATGTTTTGAATCTGTTTTTATCTTTGTCCACTGTGGCTGTCCTAGTTCAGGCCCTAATTTCTAATTAGGAATGTTATAATGGCCTCATTTATTCTTACCTTGGCTGCCTACTGGGTGCAGTGTCCTGTGTGTTGACTGGTGCTACACAATGAAAAAGGTAGATGTGGTTCCTGCTTTCACTTTGCAGTCTCTTGTAGTGTCCTGATTGCCCTTCAGGTATATAAAAGTCTCTAATCTCTTCTTCAGTCTCTTGGTCTCATTCTTTTCCTAAAATATACATTTGATAATGCCATTTCCTTGTTCGAACACTTGGAACGATTCTTCAGTGCCTACAGAGTAAACTTCAAAGCCTTCTATCATCTGTCCCACCTTGAGTAATTTTATTTCCCAGTGTATTCTTCCACTTTTCTTCTTTAACCCTCACCTCCTGTATGTACACATTTTGTCAAAATACTCTATCCTGAAAACACATTTTTATGCTATTCATTTCATCATGCTGTTTCTTAAGAATGCTCTAATTGTTAATTTCTGCCTGCTGAAATGTGATTCATTCTCTCAGGTACGTATTAAACACCATCTTTTTCTCAAAAGCTTCCCATAACACTCTGTGTATGAATCATGAGACTTCCATTGAAGGCCTATAGCATTTAGAGAAACAGATTGTTTTGATACTTTCATACACTTAATATGGAATCTTTTGGCTGGAAACTTAAGTTTTATTGAGATAAAACCCACTTTATTTGTATGTTAAACTGCTAAAGATTAGACCTTGCTGTTTTTTTGTGAACTTTAGTATTCTTCTGTCTTTGTGACTTTTTCATGCTTTTTGGTATCTAAGAGCAATGAAATTTTAAAAATACTGGGTATATAAAATAATAAACATGGCGAATGTGAAGTTAAAGATAAATAAGATGTACTACAAGATAGACATAAAGCTGTAATAATGATACAGAAAGAGTCACTTCCCCCCCCGCCCACAACATATATAAAATAAAACACAGCACATCTTTTGGAAAAAATGGAAGGAACGTTTTGAAAAGCCAGAATGGATCATCTTTTAAATAATGATGATGTTTGTTAACATTTATTTAGCAGTTACTGTATTGGATATTAGCATGAATTATGTCACTTAATTTCCATAATAACTTGTAAAGTAGATATAATAACCTATACATGCGTGTAATAGATGTATATATATAGATGAGGAAACTAAAGCTTTGAGAGATTAATAGTCTGTCCCAGGTTATCACAAAGCTAATACTGTACATGGTAGAGCCAGAACTCAAAATCAGATCTCCATAATGGCAAAGAATGTGCTTTTAAATATAATATTGTATTGCCTCTTGGGCTATGAAGTAAAATATTAACTAGACTTCTATGTTTATGGAGTTTTAAAAATTACATACTATTATAGGAAGCAGTGTATTAGCAACATACTCAGTTGGAATTTTGAATTCTAAGATTTGCTTTTCCCCTTCAAAGCCAGATGGTCTCTAAGGTACTTAATCTACTTGGTTCTCTAAAATTCCTATTGTTAGCAACTTATAATAAGATTTGCTCTATGAAATGGTTGATTTATGAAAAATTTTGTTGAAGGCAATATAAAAGGAAACAAAGTGTCATATTTTCTTGATTCAATAAATGTTTTAACAAATGCTTATTTTAAGCTAGGCATTGTGGTAGATTTATTAGATATAGGAACTTGATTTAAGATATTAATAGAGAAGGTTATAAAACCAAATATACAGAGGTATAGGAGATTGTTTTTTAACTGCCTACAAGACTCTCTGATAGTAAAGTAGCTAGTTTAATTTCCTGAGCCACTTTCTAATTTTTACTTTTTGGGGTTTAAGTACTATGTTTTTAGGTATGAATCATGGAATTCAGTTGTCCCTTGATGAGCACAGGAGATTGGTTCCAAGTCGCTTAAGGATGACAAAATCTATGGTGCTCAAGTCCCTTGTATAAAATGGCATAGTATTTGCATATAACTTTCACATATCCTCCTGTATACCTTAAATCATCTCTAGATTACTTATAATACCCAATACAATGTAAATGCTATGTAAATAGTTATACTTTATTTTATTTGTATTTTTTTATTGTATTATTTTCCCAAATATTTTTCATTGCAGTTGGTTTAATCTGCAGATGTGAGGAACTTGTGGTTACAGAAGACTGACTGTAGTTTTAAATACGTTTCAAATGCTATTATAATTTAAAGTTTTTATGTATAAACAATATAAAAATTAAGTGTTTTGTGTTTTTCAAACTTCTATATGAAGCTTAAAATGTGCAGTTTGAGTATTGAAATTTTACAGATCAAGAAAAAGTTCTAGATCTTTAAGTAACAAGTACTTTTTGGATTTTGAATATTTTAATCATGGCTGTATTACACTGTTAAAATGATTTGTAATCAAATCATTCTAAGACTGTTTTATGTTTTTTCTCTTAATACAGTTCTTAAGAACATACTCTTGCTTCCTATTTGGTCTAGATGTCTCAGTCTAAATCGGGGGTTCTTCAGTGAAGGTGCACACTGGCTGAATTGATTAATAATTTTATATATTTGAGCTTTATTTATTGGAAACAGAGAGAGATCATAGCTTTCCTAAGATATGCAGACATGGCTATTTAACTGCAAAGGTTAAAGATCACTACTTCAATTTGTAAGATTCTTGAAAGTAGTTTGAGAGTATTATAGATTTTGTATTACGTTCTATGTCTGTCATAGTGTTTTATAGATGTTAAATACTGATTGCATGGATTCGTAGTTCCCTGTCAGCTTCTGGAGGGTGCATTTTTCCTAACTCGTAGCTTATTTCTGTGAGGCATACACTATTCTCTTTCTTGACTGTATTTCTGATGGTATTCTCCCACCCCAGCTCCCTTTCTACATCCTTTCCAAATTCTGTATTTTTATTTTAGAGCCCAAGTAGTGACTTACCTTCACCTGAATTTTTCTCATTAGTAATAATTTTTACCATTGTGAAGGATTTTTTTCAACACTGATTTAGTCTTTATTTTAATAATAAATAGTATTTTGTGTTATAAAACATTTGTTCTGTTTCAAGTATAAAAACTAACATAGTTATCGAAACTGGTTTTCTATGTGGTTTCTAAAACCAGTGCAGTATATATTCTTTCCATTCCCTGTGACCATGTTTTATCTCCTCAACATTTTTTAATTGGCTAATTTTTTCTGACTATTCATTATGAATATTCTCAAACGTAGAGAAAAATTGTCAGACTACTACAGTGAACACCATTGTACCTTCTGCCTAGATTCAATAATTAGTATTTTACTGCATTTGCTTTATCTGTCGTGTGTATGTTTTTTTCTCAATCATTTGAAAATAAATTTCATATATTAAGAACTCAATCCTTTAGGCCAGGCACCATGACCCATGCCTGTAATCCCAGCACCTTGGGAGGCTGAGGCAGGTGGATTGCTTGAGCCCAGGAGTTCAAGACCAGCCTTGGCAACATGGTGAAACCTCGTCTCTACCAAAAATACAAAAGTTAGCCAGTCTCATAAATTAATTAATTAATTAATTAAATTTTAATAATAAAACAGAAAAAAGCTTGATCCTTTAATATTTTAGCATATCCATCTACTAAGAACAAGGATATATCTTTCATAAAGCTATGATACCAATGTTACACTTAAGAAAGTTAACAATAATTTTATAATATCATATAGTATCTTTCTCATTTCAGTTTTAATGTGTACCAGAATAGGAAGCCTGGTGTCTGTTTTGGTATATTACACAACACTTATTGTGGTGTTAGCATTCACTAGCCACTTAAAAATGTTTGATTCAATGGAGTATTTTCATATAATACCTTCTATGGTAAATAAGAGTTAAACAATCTAAAACATCATCTCATAGTTCAGTGTTTTGAGATGAAGGAAATGAGATGCAGAACTGTTCTGTGCAGAGCTATGACTAGAAACCAGGTCTTAATGTCTGTAGTTTTCTTTTGGCATTATCAAAATTATCATTCATAACTTGTGTCTTGCTTAGGTATGTATTAAGTCTTAGGGCTAAATGCTAAATACTTAGTAGAAGTATCTTCTGAACATTTTTCTTAATTGATAGGTGTGCATATATTGGGTTTTCAAAATTATATTCAATAAGATTATCTGATTTCTTATTTCTAGGTTGCTGTCTTAAACATTATGTTTTATAAATTGGAGATTCTTACTATATTTATAATTTTGGCAAACTAAATATTAGTCCTTATCCATGATTATTTTCTGCATTTACATCTATATAGTTGCTGGATTACCTTGGCGATTAAGATTAAATCTGTAATCTTTTCAAATTGCCATTTTTATTGATACTTTTGAGGTATGGTGACCTGGTTTTAATTATTCTTTAACATAGGCTTTTAAGCATATAAAAGTTCAAAAAATAATAATTTCTTATTTTTATAATTTTAATATATTTTCATTCTTTAGAAATCTAATTTACATGCATGATATGTTCAAGCTTACTTGTAAAGGAAGAATTTGCTAAATGAACTAGTAGAATAAAGATTATAAAGAAGATTGTTTAAAGAACTTTGAAATGTCAAGCATTTAAAATGTTTTAGCAAGTATATACAAATATGACTGTGATTGACTTTTTTGGTAACATTATCTTTTCCCCAGTTAATATTATAGAATACTAATTTATAATGTTTATCACATTATATGTACTTTTGCATTCAAGAAGTTACATTTAATAAACATGTTCCACTGCCTAACGAAGTAAAAGCAAAAAGCCATGTCTTGATGTAACAATTTTGCATAATGTAAAAATTTTTAAATACTTAGTGTAAAATGGTAGTCCTGGACTCTGAAAAAATAAAATGTTTATATTTCTGACTGTTTCATTTTCTTTCTTACCACAGTAAACCAAGAGGAGTTCATTGCTATTATGACTGGTGACATTTAAAGAATTACAAGGATAAACACTAAGAATGTTGCAGTTATCATCTTATATTCTATTTTTGTGCCTGGAGCCATTTGAAAAAAACCAACTTAGTTCTTTTATCCAAAAGGACCAAAAATAAGCATCTTATGTATTTGTATTTTATTACTGTTAAGTTTCTTTGTATGAAGTATGTTGTTAGTACTCAGATAGTTTAGCTTTGTATTTATAATAGAGCTTTTATATAAAGTTTTTAAAAATTGAATATGTGATATGTGTTCTTTGAAGATTTTTTAATTTAACATTAATAGTCACTTTTATTTTGGTGCACACGTTTTCCAGACTTTCATTAATAAAATACTTATTTTATTAGTATTTTAAAGTTTGGTAAATTTGTTTTTATTCCTAGTATCTGTTAACCCTCAAGAGTGTATTTCTTAAATCTCCTCTTTATAATTTTACTAGTTTCTGAAACAAAAATTGAAATACAAATAGCAATAGAATGGCACATTTTTCCATTACCTAACATTTCATCAATTTTGACAGTCTATATTTTAATACAAGATGACTCAATATAAGCCTAATTCCTTTTTTAAGAGTCCTGTCTTTGAGTTTAGAGGGAATAAGTATTGTCTAGATAGACCCATTTATCCTTGTGTATTATGTTTCTTAACTCTTTTGGTATCAATGTAAGTATGAAAGTTAATTTTTTTCTGAATATTTCCTCAAAGGAATTGAATGAATACAATTTGAATTCTCTAACTTCTTGACTAAGTGAGAGATTTAAATTTTGGAATTTTGATTTGTTAAGATAATTATCATTCAATTAAATGTCACAGTGGTGAAAATAGAAAGCTGTAAGCCACAGAAATAATTTAAGTCTATGTTTAACCTATATAAAGGAACAGTCTGTGATTCACCAGGAAATAGTAGAGACAGACTTTCCAAGCATTGGTGGGCTCTTCTGCCTTGTAGAAGTGTATGTTAGGGGGAAACAAGTGGTTATGGAGATGGATCATAGGAAAAATAGTACCTATATGGATCCTTCACTCATAATCTAGTACTTGGTGTTATGGGCTGTCCCAGGAAGGGAATTGAGTTGTCTATTTCAGCAATCTTTCTTTAGAATTCTTGTTTTAAATTTTAAGTTTAAAGTACAGTATAATTTGAGGCACTTTAAACGTGAGCCTTTTAAGAGTATTACATTAAGGGCTGTCCACTAGAAATTTAACACAAAATCAGTAGGGAACACTACAGCAGTAGTGACATTTCAAACAGTTATCTAGAAAGCAAGTATATATTAGGTCATTCTTGTATTGCTATGAAGAAATACCCAAGACTGTGTATTTTATAAAGAAAAGAGGCTTAATTGGCTTACGGTTCTGCAGGCTTTACAGGAAGCATGGTGCTAGCATCTGCTTCTGGGGAGGCCTCAGGAAGCTTACAATCATGGTAGAGGCAAAGGGGGAGCAGGCATATCACGTGGTGAAAACCAGAGTGAGCAAGTAAGAGAAATACCAAGCACTTTTAAACCACCAGATCTCGTGAGAACTCACTATTGTGAGGACATCTAATCACCTCCCACCAGGCGTCACCTCTAGTACTGGGGATTACAATTCAACATGATATTTGGGTGGGGATAGATACACAAACTATATCAGCAAGTTAACTAGAGTAAAACTTAATTTTGAATACAAATTCAATGGTCACAGTCATAACAACATTCAGGGCAACAGACCTTGAAATTAAAACATTTTTATCACACTTACTGATGAGTTGCCTCTGTCTTGATCATGAAATATATTGATTTCCAGGAAAGTGAAAAATAAAACAGTAAAAGTAAATCTACTTTTGCGAGTCTTCTATGACTTTATTGGAATAGTGAAGCTATTTTTTGCCACTTTATAGATATTTTGTCTTTTTTCTTTTTGGGGGGGGTACAGAGTCTCATTCTGTCCCCCAGGTTGGAGTGCCATGGTGTGATCTTGGCTCACTGCAACCTCTGCCTCTTGGGTTCAAGCAATTCTCCTGCCTCAGCCTCCCAGGTAGCTGGGATTACAGGCGCCTGCCACCACGCCCAGCTAATTTTTGTATTTTTAGTAGAGGTGGAGTTTCACCATGTTGGCCAGGCTGGTCTTGAACTTCTGACCTCGGGTGATCTGCCGGCCTCAGCCTCCCAAAGTGCTGAGATTACAGGTGTGAGCCACCCCACCCGGCCATCTTTTTTCTTAGTATACTTCTCCTTGGGATACTAGCACCTTTGTTTCTTCTCTTACTGTGGGTTAGAGAAGAGTGCTCATTTGGGCTCTTTATGTTTGTGGAAGACTTGCCTTACAGTAGGATATGAATTATTGTTGTTTCTTCTAGTATTCATAATCAGTAACTATAGAGTGGAAAGGAAAAAATCCTGGCTAGTGCAGTTGACTGTATGAAGAGTGATTTTTTTCTGTTAAAAGAGGGAAGTAGGTATTTGTCATATTTATCCTTATGATCCTGCTTACTATGCAGTGGCATTTCATGATGTGAGAAAGTTGTTACCTACTAAACTTGCTTAGTGCATTGCTACTCTGGTTTCCTGGTAAGCTTTGATGCTAGTCACTGGAAATAAAATCTCTTAGGGATTTAATAGTGATGTGTTTTTTAAAGATCATTTACAATGTTCTGATGACCAATGTGAAAAAGAAAAAATAATTTAAAAAACCACGATGTGTAACGTATTACAATTTTAACAGTGTAATATAAGGAATGGGTTACATTGGTACTGGAGAACCAAAACAAAAGCAGAAAGGACACATAACTTCAGGTGGCAGCTACCACCCCTAGGCCTAGGGAACCGAGATAGAGGTTGTGGTTACTAGACACTTTGGGGAGAGCTTCAGCAGAGCAGGGACTCAGACATCTGAGGAGGGGCCACTGGTAAGTGGTAGTAGTGTAGATAGGGAATGATGAGGCTGGTATGGGGAATGCTGAGAAAAGCTGGAGACGAACTAAGTGTCGCTACTGGAATGAAGAGCTGTTGCTCTGGGAATGCTGGCAGGAATAACAAGCAAACAGGAAACAGCAAGATTCTTTCCCTCTCCTGCCTTTATGTCTTTATCTTCTAGTGCTGCTATTAGTGGAGCCTAACAAAAATTCAGGTGGCAAGGGAGAAATGTAGTTTTCATAGTCCTAGCCCTAGTATTACACAGTTTGAGTATAGAATAGTGGTTTGGAGTTGTGGGGAGAAAAAGTAGTTCAATAACTAGCACAGCTAATTATGTATTTTATTATCTGAACCAGGTTACTTTTGAGAACGAAGGAGCTAGAGGGTAGGGAGGAGCTATTATTTACACTAGGATAACAGATGTAAACCAGAACTGTCCTAGGCAAATCATATGATTGATCTCTGGGAATAGTAACCACTGTTATTTTAGAGAAGTTACACATTTTAACCTTAATAACTTTTTGGGGTAGATACTGTAGGATTGTCTTTTACAAACATTTGGAGGGTTTAAATAACATGTTGAAGGTAACAGGTTGTAACTTAATTGGAATATGATCCCAAGTTTTTTTACTCTAGAGCCCACTCATAACTGATGCTGTCTTCTTAACAATGACTTTTATGTACTCTCTCAAGATGTAATACATCACACCTTTAGAACCACAAAACATGAAAGAGAATTTGAGCTTCAGAGCTCAGCTGAAAAACATTTGTGAAACATGTTTGTTTAAGTTAGCATGGCATTATATTATGTGTTATTCCATGTAAGTTAGTGTTTTGTGTCAGACCTCTGAAAGCTTATAATCTTAGATAATTATATAGTCGTGGAGACAACATATTGAAAGAATAAATCAGTTTGGAAAAGAAATACATTAAAAATAGTGTTAAGCAAATACTTACTGAGAAAGTACACATTATTGAGTAGTGAAGACTTGCAAACGATTTTCATTTTGAGGGTAAAATTTAGGGAAACATTTTATCACTTAATTTTTGTGGAGAAGATTTTATTTTAGGGACTGTTTAAAATGAAAGGAACTTTAGATTTAGAAGTATGGTTGATAGAAGGTTGTGTGGGTGGTCTTAAGCATTAAGCCAAAGAGGAGGAGGGAGCAAGGTTTGTGGACCTGAAGCTGATAGTCTTAAAGCAAAGTTCTTGTAGGTCTCAGTTGAGGTGCATTGGTTGGAGGAGAGGGGTGGTCAGTAAAGGTGATTTTAATATTAGAATTGTGCAGAATTTGGGTTGTAAGCAGTACATCTCAGAATGAAATATGGTAGCCTACTGGATGAGAGCTTAGTTGCATCTTGGAGTTCTTGGAATAGATTTGCAGTTGGAATACATAATTTGTTTACCTTTCCTGATTCTGAATTCAGAATATACTGTAGTTAAACCATGCATTGAAAACTTCATCCTAGATGCTATGAAAAATTGCCAAATGAAATCTAAAATAAAACCAGGTTCTGGTTTATCTGAACTTTATGATTGTATGTTAAAAGTTACCTTTGTGAGGTATACTCTAAATACTAGGTGTTTTTATTAATAATTTTATCTAATTGTCTACAGAAATCCAAATTATCTCTTTCATGAGAACTCTGGAAACCTATATGTCTTGTGCTATTCTGAGACTATGTAAAATATATTTTCATTATATAATGATTTTAGGAATATTACTGACATTTTATAGAATCAAACAGCAGCAGGGTTACCTCCATTTTATACTTCATTAAGAATATTTTAAAATAGGTTTTCTTTATTCTACAATAAAATAAGTAAGAGATACTTAATAGAATCCTTGGAGTCCAACATTTCTGATTTTAATATGCTTGTAACATTTGCTAACA